>NC_072419.2:15817500-16442500 GCF_028858775.2 Pan troglodytes | reverse complement strand
CCTCCCTAACTCATTTTATGAGGCCAGCATCATCCTGATACCAAAGCCGGGCAGAGACACAACCAAAAAAGAGAATTTTAGACCAATATCCTTGATGAACATTGATGCAAAAATCCTCAATAAAATACTGGCAAACCGAATCCAGCAGCACATCAAAAAGCTTATCCACCATGATCAAGTGGGCTTCATCCCTGGGATGCAAGGCTGGTTCAATATACACAAATCAATAAATGTAATCCAGCATATAAACAGAGCCAAAGACAAAAACCACATGATTATCTCAATAGATGCAGGGAAAGCCTTTGACAAAATTCAACAACCCTTCATGCTAAAAACTCTCAATAAATTAGGTATTGATGGGACGTATTTCAAAATAATAAGAGCTATCTATGACAGACCCGCGACCAATATCATACTGAATGGGCAAAAACTGGAAGCATTCCCTTTGAAAACTGGCACAGGACGGGGATGCCCTCTCTCGCCGCTCCTATTCAACATAGTGTTGGAGGTTCTGGCCAGGGCAATTAGGCAGGAGAAGGAAATAAAGGGTATTCAATTAGGAAAAGAGGAAGTCAAATTGTCCCTGTTTGCAGACGACATGATTGTATATCTAGAAAACCCCATTGTCTCAGCCCAAAATCTCCTTGAGCTAATAGGCAACTTCAGCGGAGTCTCAGGATGCGAAATCAATGTACAGGGATCACAGGCATTCCTATACACCAACAACAGACAAACAGAGAGCCAAATCATGAGTGAACTCCCATTCACAATTGCTTCAAAGAGAATAAAATACCTAGGAATCCAACTTACAAGGGATGTGAAGGACCTCTTCAAGGAGAACTACAAACCACTGCTCAAGGAGATAAAAGAGGATACAGACAAATGGAAGAACATTCCATGCTCATGGGTAGGAAGAATCAATATCGTGAAAATGGCCGTACTGCCCAGGGTATTTTACAGATTCAATGCCATGCCCATCAATCTACCAATGACTTTCTTCACAGAATTGGAAAAAACTACTTTAAAGTTCATATGGAACCAAAAAGGAGCCCGCATCGCCAAGTCAATCCTGGGCCAAGGGAGCAAGGCTGGAGGCGTCGCGCTGCCTGACTTCAAACTATACTGCAGGGCTACAGTGACCAAGGCAGCATGGTACTGGTACCAAAACAGAGATATAGATCAATGGAACAGAACAGAGCCCTCAGAAATAATGCCACTTACCTACAACTATCTGATCTTTGACAAACCTGAGAAAGACAAGCAATGGGGAAAGGATTCCCTATTTAATAAATGGTGCTGGGAAAACTGGCTAGCCATATGTAGAAAGCTGAAACTGGATCCCTTCCTTACACCTTATGCAAAAACCAATTCAAGATGGATTAAAGATTTAAACGTTAGACCTAAAACCATAAAAACCCTAGAAGAAAACCTAGGCATTACCATTCAGGACATAGGCGTGGGCAAGGACTTCATGTCCAAAACACCAAAAGCAATGGCAACAGAAGCCAAAATTGACAGATGGGATCTAATTAAGCTGAAGAGCTTCTGCACAGCGGGGGAAGCTACCATCAGAGTGAACAGGCAGCCTGCAACATGGGAGAGAGTTTTCGCAACCTACTCATCTGACAAGGGGCTAATATCCAGAATCTACAATGAACTCAAACAAATTTACAAGAAAAAAACAAACAACCCCATCAAAAAGTGGGCGAAGGACATGAACAGACACTTCTCAAAAGAAGACATTTATGCAGCCAAAAAACACATGGAAAAATGCTCATCATCACTGGCCATCAGAGAAATGCAAATCAGAACCACTATGAGATATCATCTCACACCAGTTAGAATGGCAATCATTAAAAAGTCAGGAAACAACAGGTGCTGGAGAGGATGTGGAGAGATAGGAACACTTTTACACTGTTGGTGGGACTGTAAACTAGTTCAACCATTGTGGAAGTCAGTGTGGCGATTCCTCAGGGATCTAGAACTAGAAATACCATTTGACCCAGCCATCCCATTACTGGGTATATACCCAAATGACTATAAATCATGCTGCTATAAAGACACATGCACACGTATGTTTATTGCGGCATTATTCACAATAGCAAAGACTTGGAACCAACCCAAATGTCCAACAATGATAGACTGGATTAAGAAAATGTGGCACATATACACCATGGAATACTATGCAGCCATAAAAAATGATGAGTTCATGTCCTTTGTAGGGACATGGATGAAACTGGAAACCATCATTCTCAGTAAACTATCACAAGAACAAAAAACCAAACACTGCATATTCTCACTCATAGGTGGGAATTGAACAATGAGATCACATGGACACAGGAAGGGGAATATCACACTCTGGGGACTGTGGTGGGGAGGGGGGAGGGGGGAGGGATAGCATTGGGAGATATACCTAATGCTAGATGACGAGTTAGTGGGTGCAGTGCACCAGCATGGCACATGTATACATATGTAACTAACCTGCACAATGTGCACATGTACCCTAAAACTTAAAGTATAATTAAAAAAAAAAAAGGCTTAAAAGGGAGAACATTTTTTTCCTCTTTTCAAATTTGCTTTGAGCAGCCTGTAAGGTCATTATTTTGCTTGCTTAAGGAAATCTATTTTTTGAAAATGATAATTGTAATATCTGCATTAAAATTATGATTAGCCATAAAAAAAAGAGTTCTTTCTATACATCCTCGCCAGCATGTTATTTTTTGTCTTTTTGATAATAACCATCCTGAGATGAGATGATGTCTCGTTGTGGTTTTGATTTGTATTTTCCTGATGTAGTAGGGATGTTGAACATTTTTTCATATACCTGTTGGCCATTTACATGTCTTATTTTGGGAGATGTTTGTTTATTCAGCACATTGTCACATTTTAAATCAGATTATTTATTTTGTTGCTGTTGAGTTCCTTGTATATTTTGCATATTGATCCCTTGTTGAATGAGTGGTTTGCGAATATTTTCTCCCATTCTGCGGGTTGTCTCTTCACTCTGTTGATTGTTTTCTTTGCTGTGTAGAAGCTTTTTGGTTTGATATAATTCCATTTGTCTATTTTTGCTTTTGTTGACTGTGTTTTGAGGTCTTACCCAAAAAATCTTTGCCCAGACCAATGAACCAAGATGTTTCCCCTATGTTTTCATCTAGTAGATTCATAGTTTCAGATATTACATTTGGGTCTTTATCATTTTGAGTTGATTTTTGTATATGATAAGAGATAGGGGTCTACTTTCATTCTTCTGCACGTGGATATCCAGTTTTCCCAGCACCATTAATAAGAGAATGTCCATTCCCCCAGTGAATGTTCTTGGTGCCTTTATCAAAAGTCAGTTAGTGTAAATACATGGATTCATTTCTGGGTTTGCGATTCTGTTCCATTGGTCTGTGTATCTGTTTTTGTGCTGGCACCATGCTGTTTTGGGTGCTGTAGCTTTGCGGTGTATTTTGGGGTCGGGTGGTGTGATGCCTCCAGCTTTGTTCTTTTTGCTCGGGATTGCTTTGGCTATTCGGGATCTTTTGTGCTTCCATAGGAATTTTAGAACTTTTTCTATCTCTGTGAAGAATGTCATTGGTATTTTATAGGGATTGCATTGTATCTGTGGATCGCTTTTGGTAGTATGGTCATTTTCACAATATTGATTATTTCAATTCATGAATATGGGATGTCTTTCTATTTTTTTGTGTCCTCTTCAATTTCTTTTATCAGTGTTCATAGCTTTCCTTATAGAGGTCTTTCACCTCCTTAGCTAAACTTATTCCTAAGCATTTTATATATTTTTGAGGTAGCTATTGTAAATGGGATTGTTTTTCTTGATTTCTTCTTTTCAGCTAGTTTGTTGTTGATGTATAGAAGTTCCTCTGATTTTTGTATGTTGATTTCGTACTCTGCAACTTTGCTGAATTTGTTGATCAGTTCTAAGGGTTTTTTGGTGGAGTCTTTAGTTTTTCCTGGATATAAGATCATGTCATCTGCAAACAACTTTCCACTTTGGATGTTCTTTCTTTCTTTGCCTGGTTGCTCTGGCTAGGGTCTCCAGCACTGTGTTTAATGGGAGTGGTGAGAGTGGGCAGCCTTGTCTTGTTCTAGTTCTTAAGGGAAAAGCTTTTCACTTTTGTCCATTCATTGTGATGTAAGCTGTGGATTTTCCATATATGGCCTTTATTGTGTTGAGGTATTCTCCTTTTATTCCTAATTTGTTGAAAGTTTTTTTTATCATGAATGGATGTTGAATTTCGTTAAATGCTTTTTCTGCAAGTCTTGAAATAAAAAAAAAAAGAAAAAAGAGTAAAACATGTTTTGAATGTGCAATAATTAATAGATATTGTTCTGAAAAGCTCTTCTCAAGGAGCCTACTGGCAGATAAACTTTGGTCACCAACAGCTAGATACATACCCACTAGCATATAAAATTAAAATAACTGACAACAACTTTGGCAAGGATATAAAAGCACTAGAACTCTTATAATTGCTGGTTGCAGTGTAAAAAGGTGCATTTTGGAAAAAGATTTGACAGTTTGTTATAAACTACCCAGTAATTCCAAGGAAAATAAAAATATATGCCCAGAAAAGTACTTGTACACATTTATTCATAGCAGCCTTATTCATGAAACCCCACCATGAAACAACCCAAATGTCCATCAATAGAATGCATAAATATATAATCATATAGTAGTATGCTACTTAGCAATAAAAATGAACAAAATATTGATTTGCATGACAAAATAGATGAATGTAAAAATCAAGTACAGTGAAAGCAGCCTTACACAACAGAGTCTGTACTGATAGACACATTTCTATCAAGTTCTAGACCAGGCTAAACTAATCCATGATGAGTGAATCTGAACACTGATTGTTTCTGGAAGTGAGGGAAGGCAAGAAGGAACTTTATGAAGGGATGGAAATGTTCTATATCTGGATAGAATTGCAGGATACTTGGGTGTATGTCTTTTCCAAAATCTGTTGCTAAGATCTGTGCATTTCACTGTATGTAACTTTGCCTTAATTTTAAAATTAGAATAATTAGATACTAGATCAGATGAGGATGATTTCTTATATGTCCAGATCTGACAGTGTGGAATGACTCTGTGACCAAAATCGGGGGCTGACTGACTCCCAGCCTGAAAGGAACCCACCCACGTGTCATCGGCAAAGCAGCCAGAAATTGCTGCCTTTCCTATAATAGGGATCGGGAGGCCCTGCTGAGTTACCATACAGGGGCAGCAGCAGAGAAAACATCCAAGGCTCTCAAAGGCACTGGTCCCAAAAGACATCATCAAGAAGGTCTGGACTGCACATAACAATGAGCTTTTTGCTAAGCAGATGTCATCTGTCAGAGTAAGCGAGAAACAGAGAGACAGGCAGAAAATTTCTCCCAATGCTTCCAAATGGCTGAAATTCATCTTAGGGATTGAGGCAGGATCAAAGGCAAGCGGAGAAACTGTTTTGTCCTTACTCGGGTTTCTACCAAGTTAGGCTGCAGAAGAAAACTGCACAAGTGTGTCTTTTATACCATTAAAAAGTCAGATTTTGTAGTGCCACTTAGGCCAGTACCTCTTTTATTTGCTTTAGAACTGCTTCTTCTCCAAACTTCTTGAAACCATTGCTACTCCTCAGAGTTTGCTGCTCAGTAAAAAACAAAACTGAGGCCATCAAGCAAGAGTCCCTTGCCCTCACTTGCCTCCATAAAACCTTCCTCCCTCCGTTCTCAAGACAGGAAGCATTGCTTCTCCCATCCAAGACTAAACCTTCTCCCTGTTATCTTACCCCTGTCTCTCTTACCTATTTCAGTCACTTCCTTCATTGATTCCTTTTCTCTTCTGTAACTTCCACCAATCCTCTGTGTTGGTTCCTTCCTCTTCATCTATAAACTTATTCCATTCTTCTCTAACCTAAAAAAAACCCTCCCCCAGTCACCACCCTTCTCTTTCTTTTCACAGCTCAGCGTCTCCAGAATGTGGAATCCTCATAGCTACTCTTTCCTTTCCATCTGTCCACCCACTGACCCACTGCCTCCTGCCTCCGTCGTTTCACTGTAACTGCCATCCTGTGGGTGAAAATACCTCCCACTCTCCAGACCCAGTAGATCTAGCATTTCAGCTATTCCTGACCAGAAGACAGAAGCAGAGCTTCAAATCAGAATGTTAGGTCGGCATCCTCACTCAAACACGTAGTAGTAGATGGTGTAATCTTGGGCTAGTTAGTTAACCTTCTTAGCCTCGGTTTCTTCTTTTGTAAAACAGTGATAATAATGACTAGTTTGGAGGGTATGCAATAATTTATGGAGTAGGTGCTTAATTAGTAGGTGCAATAATTAGCAATAATTTATGGAGTAGGTGCTCCCTATTTTTTATTAACATTATCATCATGATTATATCTTTCTTGACCTGCTGTGACATTTGACTTTGTAGCTGACCCCTCACACTTAAAGCTCCTGAATGGCTTCCAAGATATCACATGCTACTGCTTCTCCTCTAATAATCATTATTTTGTATTTTCTAGCTGAACTGTCTTCTTTTCCCTGGCAATTAAATAACTGGTGTTTTCTGGGATCTCTTCTTCACTCATTCTAGGCATTTTTATTGCAATTCTTGTTCTTTTGGCTTAAATACCCATTTAAAAGCTATACCCAAAGGCCCCTAGCCCTTATTAATCCATAGGGATTTAAGGATATAGGTAAAAATTCCTCTGGATATATCCACATGATTGTTCAGGGGGCATCTTTTCTGAAATGTTTCAGTTGACATCAGTGTTTGCACCATTCCCTGTCCATACCCCAGCGCCCACATCCAAGTTTTTTAAACACAAAAGGTTTAATTGTCAAAGGAGACTCACAGAGTTATAGATCCTACCCAATATTAAACATCACTAATAATTCAAAGGAAACAGAAAATCAACAGGCACATGTGAAATGTGAATTTCTTGGAGGAATCTGACAAAGTGAGGCACAGATCCCAAAAGGCTATTTTTCTTTTTCATTTAATTGAATATTTGTTTCAGGCAAGTTTCTTCCTAAGCAATGTGTATAGAGAAATTTCACACAAAGAGATCCAGTCCTACATTAGAACAGTCCATTTTATATTCTCTCAGTTACAGTTTATGGTATGACCCTTCATTTTTCAGCCATTCATGACCTACAAATACATAAATTCCAATTTTGTGTTATGATAAATAATCAAGAGAAACCAGACATATCCCATTAAAAAATTTATAGGTCGGGACCCCCTGGTATAATTCCACCTATCAACACCATTACTATGTTTACCAGGGGGCCTTGTCTTTAGGTCATTACCATATTCACATAAAGATTGGACTGAATTCATTACTTCTGGATGTCTCAGGCCTGCTGTTAATTTTTTGCTTTCCATAACAGATCTTAAAGTTCCACATTCTCTATTTGTCACAGTTTTGTCAGACAACAAGAAACTAAATGCTTCCTTAGAATGGGCTACTTAATTTAGATTATTAAAAGTTTATTGAATCTTTCCTGTGAGAGGGTGATTTTGTAGGGGACAAGGGCAAGAATTCACACACATTTGATACCTATCATAATGTACACACTGTTGTTCTATATACTTTATTAGTTTGCTTTCTTTGAAACAGATTAATGTAATTAGAAGATATAAAAATCTTTTTGAAATTAATCCATTTTCATAAATAAAATAATTACCTGCTTTGAAATGTGTAACTCCTCAGAAAAGGTAGCTCTATTTTTGTTTGCAGCCCTTGGCAATGTGTGTTTTCGCATACCACATCCCCCGCCACCACTGATTTTGATATACACTCAAACTGAAGAATGGTTAGAAAAGTTTGTGATATAATTTCAAAGATGTAAGCAATCTCCAATCTTGCTTAAAATTCCAAATCAATGTGTTAATTCTCTTGACTATTAATCAAAAATCAACATTTAAAGTCATATCAGGAGTGGGGATCGGAATGGGGATGAGAATACACTTCTGAAAAAGGAGAACCAAGAAAGCTACAGAATAAAATGAGACAACATATGAATTATGATTTGAGGGTAGGAGCAAGAAGCCAATAGCAGATCATTGCCACTTCCTAGAACAGAAATAATGGATGGCCAAATAGCACTGTAGGAATAGAAACAAGGGGTAAGAGACAGTAGATATTCCCCCCAGAATTCAGCACCAGGGTAGTGGAGGGCCTTAAGCCATCAATGCAATCAATCTAGTATAACTATTATTTGTGAGTGGTTATTAGTAAGCAAATACTCTTTCCATTTAGGGATTATCCCCAAATAAGTATAATGCAAAGCCTAGTTTCAATCATGGAAGATAAAAGGAGCAGACATTCTCTTTCCTCACAGACATTCTCTTTCCTCACTCCCTGGCATCCAGGGCATGATCAACGTGGCCTAGTTTGGGACAATGGGATGATCCCTCCCAGGATATTGAAAGACCCAGACCATGGCTGCTGTGGGAGTAGGGGCCAAAGTTCCCTGAGAAGTGTCCGGTAGTCTGCAATGGTGCCCTAATAGGAGTCCATGATTTAGCCAGCCACCTAGCTACCCTTGACTACTGTTCATTTTTCAAACTTGTTTCTCTAGAACTTTTGTTCATTCTTAAAGCTAACCAAGATATTTCAAATGTATGAATTTTTTTACTTAAGTTAGCTAAAGTCATATTTGGTAGTTTTCACCATGAAGTCTATGGTCTGCCACCCCAGGTCTTCCATAAGGCAACCCACATGGTCCTACCTTCTGTGGAGCACAGTCATTGCTGCATTCTGAAAGCCCCTGGGTTAAACAGATGTTTCTCGAGAGCAGCTGATATCAGCTAGGTAAGGAGCATCACCATCATATAATTAACAAGATGTGCATGTATCTTAACAGTCAATTTTAATTTTCAAATCAGAGCCTACTAACACAAGAGTCTCCCGTGGAAAGAATATACACATACATATAACTAGTTAGCTAGATAGACAGACAAACAGACTGATTGATTATTCATTCAACATTTATTGTGTTCTTATTATGGACCAAACTTCTTAGGTCTTAGGCATAAAAAGACAAAGAAGATACCACCCCTCCTTTTCAGGAGCTCACAATCTTGGTAAGAGACTGAAATGCGATCGGGTTATGGCAATAACTTTTCTAGGTGCCAAGATGGCAATATTCTTAGAGGACTCAGAATGTCACAGGACAGCCAAGTGCTGTGGCTCACGCCTGTAATCCCAGCACTTGCGGAGGCAGAGGTGGGTGGATTACCTGAGGCCAGGAGTTCGAGTCCAGCCTGGCCAACACGTCTCTACTAAAAATACAAAAATTAGCTGGGCGTGGTGGCATATGCCTGTAATCCCAGCTACTTGAGAGGCTAAGCAGGAGAATTGCTTGAACCTGGGAGGCAGAGGTTGCAGCCTGGATCACACCACTGCACGCCAAACTCCAAACTGGGTGACAGAGTGAGGCTCATCTCCAAAAAAATAAAAAATAGAAAATAAAATAAAATAAAAAGTCACAGGAGAGGTGACTTTCAGCAGGGTTTAAGGGAGTAAGAATTTTTCAGACATTTAAGAAATAGTAAAAATACTCATGAGTACAAGAAAACACTTTAAAGGAAATGAACTTTTGAGTCATACACAGGGCCATTCATCCACTACTTATTTGTTGATATTTAAATTTCTATTTTCTGACCTCTAACTCAGTGATTCCTCAAGAATTCTCCATTTAATAAGGATTAAATGAGAAAACACAGAGGAGGTACCTGAGATGATGTGGGCATTTACTTAACGGTGGTTCCTTTCTTTTGTTATTGATGTGTTTAAGAACACTTTTCATCAAGGCTGTGGTCAGATTCCAAGGAAGCCCCCTGCTTTTTTAATTGATGCATTGTATTTGCATATATTTAAGTGTGCATGTGATGTTTGTTACATGCATAGACTGTGTAGTGATCAAGTCAGCATATTTGGGGTGTCCATCACTTCAAGTATTTATCATTTCTATGTGTTGTGAACATTTCAAGTCCTCTCTTCTAGCTATTTTGAAGTATACAATATATTGTTGTTAATTATAGTCACCCTCCTCTGCTATTGAACATTAAAACTCGTTACTTCTATCTGAATGTTTGTATCCTATTAATCAACCTCTCTTCATCTTCCCTCCCTCCCTCACACACACAAACCCTTTCTAGCCTCTGATATCTATTATTCTACTCTCAGGCTCCATGAGATCAACTTTTTTAGCTCCCACATGTAAATGAGAATATGCACATTTCATTTAACACAGTGACAGTTGTTGCTGCACATGACATGATTTTATTAGTTTTTATGGTTGAATAGTATTCTATTGTGTATATATACCACATTTTCTTTATCCATTCATCCTCTGATGGACACATAGGTTGATGCCATATCTTGGCTATTGTGAATAGTGCTGCAATAAGCATAGCAATGCAAGTATTCCTTTGATGTCCTGTTTCACTTTTCATTTGGATAAATACCTAGTGGTAGGATTGCCAGATCAAATGGTAGTCCTGTTTGTAGTTTTTTGAGGAATCTCCGTACTGTCTTCCATAGTGGTTGTACTAATTTACATTCCTACAAAGTTCCCTTCTCTCGGCATCCTCTCCAGCATCTTTTTTTTTTTTTTTTTTTGTAATAGCCGTTTTAACTAGGGGGAGATATTTCATTGTGTGAAGTTCACTGCTTTATAGAAAGTCCTTTTCTTCTTCTTCTGTTAAAATAATTTACCTGAAAATGTTTTTTTAAATGTATTACTTGGGTAGAAGAACACATAGTAGGAATTGTAACTGAAAAAGTAGTAAAGTAAATTATTAAAGAGGAGGACAAGAAAACACAGGAAGTCTTTTATGCAGTTACCAAATTAAAGGATGGCACACCTCTACTATCCAGGATCAAGTTCTGTCTAGCACTCTCCTTGTTGTTTTATATGAGGAACTAGGAGCTGGAAACCATGCAAAGCACAGCCCAAGCCTCATAATATCTTCCACTATTTTTCTTCCTCTAGTTTTCAGCCCCACTGCTATAGGAATTTTAATCCCCAGTGTTGGAGGTGGGGCCTGGTAGGAGGTGTTTAGATCATGTGGGTGGATCCTTCGTGAATGGCTTGGGCCATCCCTTTGGTAATACCTGAGCTCTTGCTCTGATTTCACAGGAGAGCTGGTCCTTTAAAACTATGTGGCACTGGCTGGGTGCAGTGGCTCACACCTGTAATCCCAGCACTTTGGGAGGCTGAGGTGGGTGGATTATGGAGTCAAGAGATTGAGACCATCCTGGCCAACATGGTGAAACCCCATCTCTACTAAAAATGCAAAAATTAGCTGGGCATAGTGGCACATGCCTATAGTCCCAGCTACTCGAGAGGCTGAGGCAGGAGAATCGCTTGAACCCAGCAGGCGGAGTTTGCAGTAAGCCGAGATTGCGCCAGCGCACTCCAGCCTGGGTGACAGAGCAAGACTCCGTCTCAAAACAACAACAACAACAACAACAAAAAACAAAGAAAACAAACCTGTGGCACCTTTCCCTAACTCTGTCTCTCTCGCTTGCTCCTGTTTTTGCCATGTGACATGCCTGCTCCCTCTTCCCCTTCTGCCATGATTGTAAGCTTCCTGAGGTCCCCCTACAAGCTGAGCAGATCCCAGCACCATGCTTCCTGTAATACCTACAGAACCATGAGCCAATTAAACCTCTTTCTTTAAAAATTACCCAGTTTTAGGTATTTATAGCAATCCAAGAATGGCCTAATACACCCACCAACCCCAAATCATTTCTTATTTCAAATTAAAAGCTGAATGGATTCTAGAAAAGTGACCACAGAGCAGGTATGACAGTGTAGGATTTTTTTTAAACATGAAATTCTGGAAATGCTGTTTTTCTTTAATGTAGGAGGAAAGTAGCATTTGGCTTAAAATTGTTTTCCTGACATGTTATTTTATAATAATAATGCTCATATACTTTCCAAATGATTAAAATGAAACTGTTTTAATCCCTGTCACTTAACATTAACATTAACTTTAGTCCCTGTCACTTAAACATTAGGCTGCTATTGGTCTCTGTCTTTTGTTTACAACCCTTTACATACTATCTGTGGTTTGTATGCTACTCTCTTCTTTATAGTAGTGTTTATAACCAGCAAAAGCTTAAAATAAATGAAAGCAAATAAATTGAATATTAAAATATACAAAACTTTTAAAAGTAGAAATGGAAAATGATATGCTTCTTTTAACAACAGGAAAATTAATTTACTAGCAGTGTCTAATCTCCATATGCCTTCTGATTTTATTCTTACACATAAGAGGTATTTTCTAAATGGAAAAGTATTTGGCATAATGCAAGGGCATGTGAGATTTTACTCTCTGGCACTCCTTGCTGAAGTATTAACATCAGCTTTTATATGGTAGGAAATAAGATTAAGGGTAGTAGAAGCAGTACTATGTGGGGTGAAGTCAATAAAACCTCAAAAAGTCTAAGCACGTTTAGATGAAAACCACTTAATTCACACAAGTCTTAACCATGGTAAGTCCGGCATCTCCTTAGCTCCGTTTTCCCTAAGTCGTTTATGAACGTTCCAGCACCTTGGCTGTGTGGTATTACAAGGGGTAAGCCCATTTTCTCCAACTCTGCTATGCAAAGCACAAAGGCATATCCTCCAGAGCCAGTCAAGACAGAAGTCTCTCATTGGCTGCAGTTACTGGATAATTCTTACTCTCACAGTCTTCTACATAGGGCAGCATAACGTGGGGTAAATTCTTTTGTCTCTTGGATATAAAATGGTCATTTTAACCCTCTAGTGACAATAAACGATCCTCTATCTTGTATGCCTTTCAAAACTGACAGTTAAAAGTAAAAAAAAAAAAAAATTTTGCACCTTCTAGGCCTGTTCAAATATTTAGGATAAAAGAGAAAATCAGAACAGGACAATTTTTTTAATATCCTGTGATAGAGAATTTTCCTATTGAAAATGTTTATTAAAGGAAAATCTCCTTTACCTGCTGTCTTTATTAGAACTATATCCTTTTTCACAATGGAGGAACCAAGGAGACTGAGAGTTATCAGCATAGTTTTATTAAATTAAAACACATACAGCTAAAATTCAAAATTACCATGATGTTGGGGGTATATTCAATTAACTATATTATCCAACAAAATATATTTTTATTAATTATTTATAATAATAATATTATTTTATAATAAAACTATTCTCATTGTATTAGTTATCAATTACTGTGTAACCAATTACCTCAGAAAATATATTAATATATTGCTAGATATGGTTTGGCTTTGTTTTCCCCTTCAAATCTCATGTCGAACTGTAATCCCCACATGTTGGAGGAGGGGTCTGGTGGGAGGTGATTGAACTATGGGGGCAGACCTCCCCCGGCTTGCTGTTCTCATGATAATGAATGGGTTCTCATGAGGTCTGGTTGTTTAAAGGGTACAGCACATCCCTCTTAACTCTCTCTCCCGCTGCCTTACGAAGAAGGCAATTGCTTCCCCTTCACCTTCCACCATGATTGTAAGTTTCTGAGGCCTCCCCAGCAATGGCTCTTGTATAGCCTGTAGAACTGTGAATCAATTGAACTTCTTTTCTGTATAAACTACCCAGTCTCAGGTAGTTCTTTATAGCAATGTGAGAACGGACTAATACATTGCTGTTCAAAAAAATAACCCTCAAAACTTAAAACAAAAAACATTCACTATTTCATAGTTTCTGTGAGCCAGATATTTGGGAGGCTTAGCTGGTCAGTTCTGGCGTGGGGTCATTCATGAGGTTGCAGTCCAGATGCCATCAGGGCTACCGTAATCTGAGGGCTGGACGAGGCTAGAGGACCTGCTTCCACGATGTGCACTCACTTGACTGGCAACATGGTGCTAGCGGTTGGCCAGAAGTCTTTGTTCCTCACCACCCGGGCCTCTTCGTGGTGCTGCATGAGCATCCTCACAACATGGTAGCTGGCTCCCCTCAGAGCCACGGATTCCAAGGGAGCCAGATGGAAGCTGCAATGAGCTTTATAACCTAGCTTTGGAATTCACATGCGATGATTTTCTCGACATCCTTTTGGTTATAGAAATCAGTCTTGTTTGATATGGAAGGAAACCACAGGAGGCCATAAAGACTAAGAGGTGGGGTTTTTGGGGAGCCATCTTGGAGGTCAGCCACTATACCCATTTACAAAGGAAAGGAGATTTTTAAATGTGTATTATATTTTTTCAACAATACTTACAATTCTATGTTTAACTGGTTTAAATATTCATCATTAGATCTCTTATGCCATTACTTTCCCAGTCTGGAGATGTTTTTATTTTTATTCTATTCTCTAGTGTTTTCATTTTTCCAGAAAGCGTATCATGATATATAGGCTCTACATCTTTGCATAGAAGAGAATGTCTTTCTCTTATCTAATATACATTGGCTCTTTTGGCATTCATTTCAACCTCCTTCTAGCTAACTGACAGGTATTTTATATAACAATTTTTCTCAAATTATCCGTGGTACATACCAGTTTCTTTTCAATCTGCCACAGATCAATACTTTTGTAATATACAAGAAGAAAAAAAAACAACAAAATTTAAAACACAAAAAATAAACCTCACTTAAAAATTATCATATTCAACAGACTCTACTACTTTGTTAAATAGATAAAGGATTTCTAAAGAACTACTCTTAATTTCTGTACGTACTATTTCTTTGACAACTAGCAAAATGAGACCTGCCGCTGGTCCATGAAACACACTTTAAATAGCACGGCTATGTGGCTAGAAAGCTGAATACTACATTTCCCAGACTTCCTTGCAGCCAGGGTTTTGCATGTGATCTTCCTGTCAATCAGAAATACCCTTCAATATGAAGAAGTGAAAATGAAACCATAAGTCCATGGACACATGGGAGACAGACGAATTTCTGGCAAGTATATCCCAAATACAGCAGACAAATATTAGATAATATCACTGATATGGTTTGGCTATGTCCCCATACAAATCTCTTCTTGAATTGTAGCTCCCCTAATCCTCACATGTCATGGGAGGGACCTGGTTGGAAGGTAATTGAATCATGGGGCGGGTTTTTCCTGTGCTGTTCTTGTGATAGCGAATAAGTCTCAAGAAATCTGATGGTTTTATAAAGGGCAGTTCCCCTGCACATGCTCTCTTGCCTGCCTCCATGTAAGACATGACTTTGCTCCTCCTTCACCTTCTGCCATGATTCGGAGGCCTCTACAGTCATGTGGAACTGTGAGTCTATTAAACCTCTTTCCTTTATAAATTACCCAGTCTGTGGTATGACTTTATTAGCAGCATGAGAACAGACTAATATAATCATCTATATGTGGAATCTAAAGATGTTAAATGTGGTGAGTACAGCATGGTAAATACAGTTAGCAGTAATGTATGGCAAATGGTAATTATAGTTAATAATAATGTATGATAAACATAATTTGCTAAGAGAGTAACTTGCAAGTATTCTCACCACACACACATACTTGGTAACTACATAAAATGATGGATACATACATTAGTTTGATTGCGGAATCATTACAAGAGGTAATATGTACTTCTATCAAAACACCATGTCGTATACCTTAAATACATGTAATTTTTTATTTGTCAACTGTACCTCAATAAAGCAGGGAGGGGCAAAGCATGGGCATGTCCTGTGTTATTATGGTTCACTTTATTGCACTACACAAATACTGTGTTTTTTACAAATTGAAAGTTTGTGGCAACCCTGTATTGAGCAAGTCTGTCCACGCCAGAGTTTTCTTTTTTTTTTTTTTTTGTTATCTTTTTGAGATGGAGTCTTGCTTCTCTGACCAGGCTGGAGTGCAGTGGTGAGATCTTGGCTCACTGCAACCTCCGCCTGCCAGGTTCAAGCAATTCTCCTGCCTCAGCCACCCCAGTAGCTGGGATTATAGGCATGTGCCACCAGGCCTGGCTAATTTTTGTATTTTTAGTAGAGACATTTCACCATGTTGGCCAGGCTGGTATCAAACTCCTGACCTCAAGTGATCCACCCACCTCGGCCTCCCAAAGTGCTGGGATTACAGGCGTGAGCCACTGCTCCCAGCCATCTCTGTCCATGCCAGTGTTTTCAATGCCATGTACTCGCTTTGTGTTTCTGTATCACATTTTGGTAATTCTCACTATTTCATACTTTTTCATTATTATTATATCTGTTATGGTGATCTGTGATGTTGCTATTGTAATTTTTTGGGGGGTGACACAAACTGTGCCCATATAAGATGGGGAAATTAATCAATAAACGTTGTGTGTGTTCTGACTGTTCTACCAACCGACGGTTCCCCCATCTCTCTCCCTCTCCTCAGGCCTCTCTAATCCTTGAGACACAACAATATGGAAATTAGGTAGATTAATAACCCTAAAATGGCCTTTAAGTCTTCAAGTTAAAGGAAGTCTTCAAGTTAAAGTCTCTTACTTTAAATCAAAAGCTAAAAATTATTAAGCTTAGTAAGGAAGGCACGTTAAAAGCTGAGATGGGCCAAAAGTTATTCTCCTTGTGCCAAACAGTGAAGTTGTGAATGCAAAGAAAAAGTTTTTGAAGGAAATTAAAAATGCTATTCCAGTGAACAAATGATAAGAAAATAAAACAATCTTCTTGCTGGTATGGAGAAAGTTTGAGTGGTCTGGATGGAAAATGAAACGAGCCTCAATGTTTCCTTAAGCCAAAGCCTAATCCAGAGCAAAGTCCTAACTCTCTTCAATTCCATTAAGGCTGAAAAAGATAAGGAAGCTGCAGAAGAAAGATTGAAGCTAGCAGAGGTTGTTTCATGAGGTTTGAGGAAAGGAGCTATCTCCATAACATAAAAATGCAATGTAAAGCAGCAAGTGCTGACAGAGAAGTTGCAGCAAGTTATCCAGATCTAGGTAAGCTGATTGATGAAGGTGGCTCACTAAACAAAAGATTTTCATTGTAGACAAAGCAGCTGTCTATTGGAAAACAATGCCATCTAGGACTTTCATAAGGAGAAGTCAATTCCTGGCTTCAAAGATTCAAAGAACAGGCTGAGGCTCTTGTTAGGGACTAATACAGCTCGTGAGTTTAAGTTGAAGCCAATGTTCATTTATCATTCCAAAAATCCTAGGACTCTTAAGAATTATGCTAAATCTACTCTGCCTGTGCTCTAGAAATGGATCACAAAGCCTGGATAATGACACATCTGTTTACAGCATGGTTTACTGAATCTTCTAAGCCAACTATTGAGACCTCCTGCTCAGAAAAAAAGATCCTTTTTAAAACATTACTGCTCATTGACAATACAACTGGTCACCCAAGACCTCTGATGGAGATGTACAAGGAGATTAATCTTGTTTTCATAGCTGCTAACACAATATCTATTTGGAAGCTCATGATTCAAAGAGTAATTTTGATCTTCCAGTCTTGTTAAGAAATATGTTTTGTAAGGCTTTATCTGCTATAGATAGTGTTTCCTCTAATGGATCTAGGTAAAGTAAATTGAAAACCTTCTGGAAAAGATTCACAATGCTAGATGCCATTAAAAACATTCATAATTCATAGGAGGAGGTAAAAATATCAACATGAGCAGGAGATTGGAAGAAGTTGATTCCAACCCTCATGGATGACTTTGGGGGGTTTAAGACTTTATTGGAAGAAGTCAGTGCAGATACAGTGGAAATAGCAAGAGAACTAGAATTAAAAGTGAAGCCTGAAGGTGTGACTGAATTGCTGCAATCTCTTGATAAAACTTAATGGTTGAGGAGTTGCTTCTTATGAATAACCAAAGAAACTGGTTTCTTGAGATGGAATCTACTGCAGAAGATGCAGTGAACATTATTAAATGACAATAAAACTTAAGAATATTACATAACTTAGTTGTTAAAGCTGTGGCAGGATTTCAGAGGACTGACTCCAACTTTTTTTTTTTTTAAGAAAAAAAAAACAAGAGATGTATTCAAACTACAAATACTTGACTTGAAGGAAAAACTATCTAGGATTCTTTTTCTTTTTTACAGTAATGTATCCCTACTTAAAGACAGATGGCCCTACATATAACAGCTATGTACAAAACTAGTTGTAAAATTGTTATTGGTTTTACAGTGATAAATGTAAAACTAAAAAAATCTGTATGACTCATTTTGCTGGGATATACACTTTATTGCAGTGACCTGGGACTGAACCCACAATACCGCTGAACTATGTATGTGTGTCACAGGAGCACTCAGATCTGGAACAGATGGATCAGAGACACTGGGGTTCTCTTTCTACTGTATAGCTGCCAAAGAGTGGGTGGGTGTGGTTAGTTGTTTTCTCAGACTGCTTGGTTCTTGAGTGTATAATGGTCCTCCCAAAAATTCTGTAGATGACCAAGGATCTTTTAACAAAGACTTGTCTGCTAAAACTACCTAGAGAAGATTCTCTTGTCTGCCACTAAGAAACCTGCTTGATACAACTGGCTACCTGAGTCTTCCATTACAGTCTTTTCTCCATAAGCCACTGTAGATAATGCACCATTGGTTTCCAATTTTTAAAAGCTGTAGACAAGTCATGTGAGGAATTTTCTTTTTTACTTGCTATTTTATTTTTTTTCCTCTTTGATTCTTGTAAAAGTTTGTTTCTCTCTCCTTGAAATAAAAATGCCACCAAAAATATATATTTCTTACATATTTTTCTTTAATTTGATCCCATTTATTATAAGCTCCTTAGAAATAATTTCTCCTCTTAGATTTAATTTCTCCTCTGGCTTTAAAAAGCAAAATAACTTTATTATTTTTTCATTATTATTATTATTATTTTATTTTTTTGAGACGGAGTTTCCCTCTTGTCACCCAGCCTGGAGTGCAATGGCATGATGTCGGCTCACTGCAACATCTGTCTCCAAGGTTCAAGAGATTCTCCTGCCTCAGCCTCCCCAGCAGCTGGGATTACAGGCGCCCGCCATCACACCTGGCTAATTTTCGTATTTTTAGTAGAGATGGGATTTCACCATGTCAGTCAGGGTGGTCTCGAACTCCTGACCTCAGGTGATCCGCCTACCTTGGCCTCCCAAAGTGCTGGGATTACAGGAGTGAGTTTTTTTCATTATTTAATCTGATTTTTTACATTATAGATAAATAAATTATTGGGTTATTTGCTTTCTTTTTCTTCTTCTCTATATCTTTAATTTCTCTACTCATCTTTTTAAGTCCTAGAACTTTACCTCTGCATTCTTGGAGTTTTCCAAATTAGAGACTTGCTTTTCTGCAATGTCTTATTATTTCTAAGAAGGATTATTTTACGACTTATTGACATGGAGTATTTTGAATATTTTAAAAGTGGATATAATTGCATAATGAACCCCCATGTATTTCATCCGTCCTCAACATCCATCCATCCATCTATCTATCCATTAACGCCTTTTATTATCTCTTATCTCCATTTATTGACTAAGACTGATTTTAATTATCCTTTATAGATTTCTTTAAGCTCTTACCATATTCTGGTCTTTTACATTTTCTGTCTTCCTTTAATCTATTTCCTTTTTACTTGAACTTGTCTTACCTTATATTTGAGTTTTATTTTTTAGAACGTATGATTTCCTGAATGTCATTAAAGGTGTGAAGATTATGCTTTTCATCTTTATGTTTATTTTCTAGACTTTAGAGTATCTTTTAAGTATATGGGCTTGCTCCATATCTTAGGGATGATACATCTAATCTTTTATTTACTCCATCTTTTTTATAGCCTCTTTTTATCCTGACTAGTCATCCTTGAATTTGGAGTTGTCCATGAAGTTCTTCTACTGCCCAGAAAGAGGGCGCACACTTCCTTAGTTCCCATCAGCATGGTGGGAAAGATTCCTACAGAGGCTGAAGAAATAACATTCTGGTGCTTTTTAAGGCTTATCAATGCAGATCTTTCACCTGGGGAGCAATCTGTTATTCCCACTACAATACAAAATATGGAGTTTCTTTGATAAAAAATCTTGATTTGTCTCTCCTTCTCCTTCTTCTTCTTTTTCTTCTTCTTCCTCTTCCTTGCTGGAAGACATGCATATCTGGCCACTGTAAATATGTGTGTCAAAAGGTGCTGCTAGAGTCTATTTTTTTCTAACTGCTCAATTCAGAATTCAAATATAATCACCATCTTCCATCCCTCAAGCCCCACCTGCTTTCATCCTCATGTTTATTACTTTGGTGCACTTTGATTTAGTGCCACAGATCACTGTTATAAGCATCTTAACACCTTCATGAGGGTGGTGGTGACATGAAAGGGCTCTGCTAGAAAACAGCTCCCATGTAATAGCTACATGGGTGGGGGTGGGGCCTCCTTCCCTTTAGGGACCAAATTCCTTGATCTATGAGTTAGGTACAGAGTAGGGATAGACAGGGAGAAATCTTTTTCTTTGCTTTTCCCCTAGATGGCTCCACCATGCTGCCTCACACACTCATCCTAGGTTTGGATAAAGAAATCTCCTTTAATTTTAAGATTAGAGTGAAAACAAGATAGTCCAAGGTGATTAAAAAGACTCATTATAGGCTGTGCTCTATGTTAAGTATTATTCATAGGTCATCTCACTGTACCCCCACGCTATGAGGAGGTACTATTATTATCCCCATTTTATAAGTGAGTAAGCTGTCTCTTAGAAAGGTTAAGGATATTAATCAGGGTCATGTAGCTAATAAAGAGTAGAGGAAAGTTTCAAATCCAGTGAGCCCACTTTGGCAGCTCAGGCTCTTGTTGTTGTTGTTGTTTTAACTATGCTAGGCACCTTGTATACATTTTCATGTTTAATAATAATCATTTTTATTTAAAGATTACAAAATTTTGGAAGGTTAGCATATGCATAGAAGGTAGAAAAAGTAGGCAATATCAAAAAGTCTCCTTATCATCCTTAACGACTACATGGGCTGAGTGTGGTGGCTCATTCTTGTAATCCTAGCACTTTGGGAAGCTGAGGTGGGAGGATCACTTGAGCTCAGGTATTTGACACTAGCCTGGGCAACATAGTGAGACCCTCTTCTCTACAAAAAATAAGAATAATAGCCAGGCATGGTGTTGCACACCTGTGGTCCCAGCTACTTGAGAGGCTGAGGCAGGAGGATCACTTGAGTGAGCCTAGGAGATTAAGCTGCGGTGAGCCACGGTCGCAGCATTGCACTCCAACCTGGGTGACAGAGCAAAACCCTGTCTCAAAAATAAAATAATTTTTTAATTTAAAAAAATTTAAAAATTATGTCACTCCATTATTCTTCCATTTCAAATGTATCATTTTGAGATATATATACATGGTCTACACCTCATTTTTGTCCTTTAACAATATATCTTAGCGATTTTTTTCACTCCAAATCAAAAAATTCTTTACCCTGATACCAAAACCAGACAAGGACACACCGCAAACAGCAACAAAACTATAGGCCAATAACCCAGATGAAAATACATGCAAAAATCCTTGAGAAAATACTAGCAAGCCAAATTCAACAACACATCATAAAGATGATATACCATATTCAAATGGGATTCATTCCAGGGGTGAAAGAATGGTTCTACATATGCAAATTGATCAATAGGATACATCACATTAACAGAATAAAGGACAAAAACCATACAATCACTTCAATAGACACAGAAAAAGCATCTAATAAAATTGAATACCTCCTTATGATAAGAACGCTAAAAAATTTAGAAGGAATACACTTCAACACAATAAAGGCTATATTCAACAAACCCACAGCTAACATCTTACTGAATGGGGAAAAGCTGAAAGCCTTTCCTCTAAGAACTGGAACAAGAAAAGGATGCCCATTTTTACCACTCTTATTTAATGTAGGACTGGGAGTCCTAGCCAGAGCAATCAGGCAAGAGAAAAAAATAAAAGGCATCCAAATTGGAAAAGAGAAAGTCAGATTGTTCCTTTGCAGATGATGTGATCTTCTACCTAGAAAAACCTAAAAACCAAAATTCTCTGAAAAAGGAACAATGAATGAAGTAAAGTTGCAGTACACAAAATCAACATACAAAAATCAGTAGCATTTCTATACATCAATAATAAAGTAGCTGAAAAGGAAATCATTGTCTTTATTTCTTTTTCAGTTACTTTATTATTCAGCTACAGGCAATGATTTCCTTTCCATTGGCAATCCAATGAAAGCAATCCCATTTACAGTAGCTACAAAAAATAAAATACCAATACCTAGGAATAAATTTAACCAAAGAAGTGAAAGGCCTTAATAATTAAAACTACAAAACATTGATGAAATAAACTGAAGAGGACACAGACAAATGGAAAGACACCCATGTTCATGGATTTGAGGAATTAATATTGTTAAAATGACAATACTACCCAAAGCAATCTACAGAATCAATGCAATCCCAGTAAAAATACCAATGACATTCTTCAAAAAAATAGAAAAAGCTGTAGTAATCAAAACAGCATAGTATTAGTATAAAAAGAGACACATAGACCAATGGAACAATATAGAGAAACCAGAAACAAATCCATATATTTACAGCCAACTAATGTTTTACAAAGGTGCCATGAACCTACACTGGGGAAAGGATATCCTTTTAAATAAATGGTGCTGGGAAAATGGATATCCATGTGCAGAAAAATGAAACTACATCCCCATCTCTCACCATACACAAAAATTCACTCAAAATACATTAAAGACTTAAGCATAAGATCTGAAACGATAAAACTACTAGACTAGAAGAAAACAGGAGAAATGTCTTAGGTCTTGGTGAAGATTTTATTGCTAAGATTTCAAAAACACAGGCAACATAACAAAAATAGCTAAATTAGACTATATCAAATTAAAAAGCTTCAGTATAGCAAAAGCAACAACGGAGTGAAGAGACAAGAAACAATCTATTTAACAGGAGAAAATATTTGCAAGCTATCCATTCAACAAAGGACTAATATCCAGAGCATAAAAGGAACTCAATACAACAGGTGGCTCATGCTTGCAATCCCAATACCATGGGAGGCCAAGGCAGGTGAATTGTTTCAGCCCAGGAGTCTGCCTGGGCAACATGGCAAAACCTCATCTCTACAAAAATTACAAAAATTAGCCAGGTGTGGTGGTGTACAGCTGCAGTTCCAGCTACTCAGAAGGCTAAAGTGGGAGGATTGCTTGAGCCTGGGAGGTCAAGGCTGCCGTGAGCCGTGATCGCACCACTGCACTCCAGCCTGGGTGACAGAGCAAGATTCTGTCTCAAAAAAAAAAAAAAAAAAAGTGTTGAACATCACTAATCAACAGGGAAATGATGCAAATCACAACCACAAAAATATATGATCTCACCCCAATTAGAATGGCTATTTTCAAAAAGACAAACAATAGCATTTGCTGACATGGATGCAGAAAAAAAGAACTCTTATACACTATTGATGGGACTGTAAATTGGTACAGCCATTATGGAAAACACTGTGAAGGTATTTCAAAAAACTCAAAATAGTACTGCTATATGATCCAGCAATCCCACTACTGGGTATTTATCCAAAGGAAAGGAAATGAGTATGTCAAAGGGATTCCTGCACTCCCATGTTTACTGCAGCACTATTCACAGTAGCTTAGATACGTAATTAACCTACATGTCCATCAACAGATGAATGGATAAAAACAATGTGATATATATACACAATGGAATATTATTCAGTCATAAAAACAGAATGAAATCCTGTCACTCGTGGTAATGTGAATAAGACTGAAAGATATTACGTTAAGCAAAGTAAGTCAGACACAGAAAGATAAATACCACATGTTCTCATTCATATGTGAGAGCTGAAAAAAATTGAGCTCATTGAATGTGAGTAACAGAGGCTTGGAAGGGTAGGGGGTAGGGAAGAATGTGGAGAGATTAATTAATGGGTACAAAATTACAGCTAGATAGGAGGAATGAGTTCTGCTGTTCTGCAGCACTGTAAGGTGAATATGGTTAACTATAATTTGTTGTATATTTTCAAAAGCTAGAAGACAGGATTTTGAATGTTCAAAGCACAAAGAAATGATAAGTGTTTGAGGTGATGGATATGCCAATTACCCTGATTTGATCATTACACATCATATACAGTTATTGAGATATCACTTCGTATCCCATAAATATGTACAATTATTACCTGTTAACTAAAATTATTTTAAAGCATAAAATTTTGCCTTATTCTTTTTAATGCCTATACAACATTCCATTTTACGGGTATACCATTATTAACAGTGCCTTATTCTAATTTTTCAACTATTGTAAACATTAAAGCAAATAATAAACTTAGAAATATGTCACTTCACACATGCACACGTGTAACTGCAGAATATATTTCTTGATGTACTGATAATCAAAAGCGTTGGTAAAACCCACTTGAGGGTTTTAGTAATGGTGCTTGGGGGTGAGGCAGAGTATGCTGATTACAGAGGTGATGGAAGTACTGGGAAGACACATGGGAATATGAAACAATCTGAGATTAACTGCAGCAGGAAGGTGCTACCATCCTAGGCTGATGTGAGAGAGGGAAGAAGCAATGTTACTGAAACCCAAGGGACAGGGGTTCCAGTGCAGGTTGGAACCATCATGGCATAGAAGAGCTGGAGCCACACAGGGAGACAGGGCTACTAAGATATCATCTGCTCAAGAGGAAGAAGGATGACAGAAGGACCCTTCCTGCACCTTTCTAACCACCACCAGTGCCACCATAGGTGAAACCCCATCAGAGGCTGGCTGACTCACCCTGAGGTATAGAATCTGCAGGAATCAGCCTCACCTCACCTCTAATTCCAGGCAGAACAACAAAAAAAGGGTGACGGGAGAGATAAGAAATATATCTGTAGACAGTTAAGCCCAGGTCTGGTACAGTCGACCTTTCTATTTTTTAGTTCCCCATGCATGTTCACTCCAGTGAACATGTAGACATTTCTGCTCATCAATCCAGCCAAGGAAACACAAAGTTCCATCAGACATGGTATTCTCCTCGTGTTCAGGATTGCCAGACATAAGCAATCTTCCTGGATACATTCAAATGTGACTCTTTATGATTTTGTGAATTTGACACTCTTACAAAATAGTAGGGAATATAGAAGGGGAAAGAAAAAACCATCTGATTAATATATAGAGTTTTTTTTCTTTTTTCTTTCTTTCTTTCTTTTTTTTTTTAAAGAGACGGAGTCTCACTCTGTTGCCCAGGCTGGAGTGCAAAGGCGCGATCTTGGCTCACTGCAACCTCCACCTCCTGGGTTCTAGCAATTCTCCTGCCTCAACCTCCCCAGTAGCTGGTACTACAGGCGCACCCCGCTATGTCTGGCTAATGTTTTGTATTTTAGCAGAGAAGGGTTTCACCATGTTGCCCAGGCTGGTCTCGAACTCCTGAGCTCAGGCAATCCACCTGCCTCATCCTCCCAAAGTGCTAGGATTTTTTTTAAAAACACACATAGCTGTTATACCCCTCACTTCTTTAACTGGCCTTGATGTACAACCTTAAGATAATTATTTAAAGTTTCTTCTGTACCTGTGATTATTTCTTCTTTGTCATTTCCAAAGTTTACCTATGTTTGCTTTTTACTCTTTTCCTTGAAAGTCAGCTAAAAGTCTCTCTCTCTCTGGATTTATTTATTTCTGGATTTTTGCAGTGTGATCAGAGCATATTTTCGTTATTTTTACATTTCAAATATTACTTATATTTTCCTCTAAGGTCTAATATTCTATAACTTCTGTGAGTATTCCTGGGGTGCTTGTCTAGAAGAATTAATACTTGGTTTTTAGGCAAGAAGCAATGTGTGTGTATATATAAATATGCATATGAACCCTTGCAATAAATTATATCATTTAAGTTTTGTAAATTTTTATTTTTGTCTACTTAATCTGTCATGGAATGAGATAAATAAATAAAAATATTAGGCTATAAAATTTTTATGTGAATTTCTCTGTATTTCTTATAGTTTCAGCTTCTAAAATATAAGTGCTATATTATTTGATGCATTCATATTCCTAGGTCTTAGTTCTTCATTGTGGATTGCACATTTTACTATTGTAACGTTCTATTTGGGAATTATCTAACATGTTTTAAACAGTTTTATTGGGATATAATTCACATATAATACAATTCAACATTTAAAGTGTATAATCCAATGATTTCAGTGTATTTACAGATATGTGCAATTATACTCACAATCAAGTTTAGAACATTTTTATGATCTCAAAAAGAAAGCCTGAAATCTTTAGGTATCACTCTCCTATTCTCCCCTGCCTCACTCCCATCTGAGCCCTAAGCTACTACTAATTTACTTTCTGTCTCTGTAGATATACTCTTTCTGGACGTTTTGTATAGTCTTTTGCAACTAGCATTTTTGCTTAGCATGTTTTCAAGATTCATCATCCATGTTGTAACATGTATCATTCCATTGTGGTCAGAGAGGATACTTTGTACTATTTGAACGTTGTTAAATTTAGCAAGGTTTATTTTTGGCCCAGCATAAAGTCTATTTTGGAGAATGCAGAAGAATCAAGACAAATGTATAGTCTACTGTTGTTAGGTGTGGTCTATAAATGTTTGTTAAGTGTGGTTGCTCTGTAGTGTTGTTCCGGTCTCTGCTTCCTTGGTGATCTTTGACCTAGCTGTATTCATTGGAATACAGCAGAATATTCAAGTTTCCAAGTGTTTTGTTGTTGTTGATGATGATAATAGACTCCCTATTTCTCCTTTCATTTCTGTCAGTTCTTGCCTCTAGTATTTTGGCAGTCTTTTATTGTATACAAGCTTATAATTGTTATATCTTCCTGATGGATTGACATTTTTATCATTATTAAATTTTCCTTTTTATCTCCAGTAACATTTATTTTTGTTTCAGAGCCAAATTTGTTTGATATTAACACAGTGACTCCAACTTTCTTATGATTGCTGTGTGTATGATCAATCTTTTTCCAACTTTGATTTTCAGTGTAGTATTTTTGAGTCTAGAACGTGCCTCCTGTAAATAGCATATAATTGAATCTTTTTAAAAATCCAGTCTATTTCTGTCTTTTTATGGGGTTGTTCAATCCATTTACATGTAATGTGATTATTGATGTAGATGAATTTACATCTGTCATTTTACTTTTTGTTTTCTAAATGTCTCATTCTTTTTGTTCCTCTATTTTCCCTTTATTGCTTTCTTTTGTATGGAGTGAATATTTTCTTGTGTGGTATTTTAATTTCTTTAGTGATTTTTTTTTTACTTTATTTCTTGGGTTATTCCTTTTGTGGTTGTTCCAGGACTTTAATTATAAACACCAAACTTAACAAAACCAGCTTCAGATTTATACTAAATTCCAGTGAGACAGTTTTTGTGCTATTATAACATCTACAAATGTTACAAACCCCCAATAAATTGTTATAAACAGAACTTTATGATTTTATGCCTTTTAAATAATCTAAAAGAAGAAAAGAGAGCAAGTATATATTTATAGATATTGCTATATTAATCTCCTCATTTATAATTTCCGAACCTCTATTTCTTCCTCTGGATTCAAGTTACCACCAGTAACTTCTTTCACCCACCTCCTTTGTGCTGTGTTTGGCAAAAACATTATTTTTTTATGTCATAGGTCAAACAATTCATTATATACATATTTTTATACAATTAATTTAAAAATAATTAATAGAATAAGGGACAGAAATACACATTTATAGTATTTATAATTACAAAATTATCATCACCTTTGCTCTTTATTTCTTCATGTGAATTTGAATTACCATATGGTGTCACTTGCTTTCAGCCTAAAGAACTTCCTTTCATATTTCTTATAAGGCAGACCTCCCAGCAACATTTTTACTTACTTTTTTTTAATGAAAATTCTTCAGTTAACTTCCAGGTTTTGAAAGATAGCCCTGCTGATTATAGAATTCTTGATGAAGTGTGGTTTTCATTGTGAGCACTTTGAATGTTTTCCCATCGCCATCCAACCTCCATTGTTTCTGATGAAAATTCAGCAGTTAATTGTATCGGGAGTCTGTTTAAATGACAAGTTATTTTTCTCTTGCTGTTTCCAAGATTTTCTTTTTTCAGCCATCTTCTTGTCTTTGGTTAGCATTTTTACTATGAGGTGCTTGTTTGTGGATCCCTTTCTATCCTGCTTGAGATTCCTGACTGTATAGATCAATCTTTTTCAACAAATATTGGAAGTTTTTAGTCATTTCTTCAATTATTTTTATCCTTCTTTCTATCTATTCTCTCCTTCTGGTTCTCTCATTATACATATGTTGGTTTCCTTAATAGTATAACACATTTCTCTGAGGATCTGTTCACTTTTTAAAAGAATAATTAATAGACTTTATTTTTAGTACAATTTTAGGTTTACAGAATATTTAAGGATATAGCACAAAGATTTCCATATACCCACTCCACCCAATTCCTCCACCCCAGCACACAATTTCCCTTATTATTAACATTTTGCACTGGTGTGGCACGTGTGTTACTGTTGATGAACTAATATTCATGCAATATTATTAACTGTAATCAGTAGTTTACCTTAAGGTTCTATGAACTCTAAGTTTAAACTGTTTACACTTCTTGTTATACAGTTCTATGGGATTTGACTAATTATGAAACATATCTATTACTGTATTTTCATACAGAATATTTTTACCACCCTAAAAATCCCTTGGGCTTAATCTGTTCATCTCTCCCCCACCTTCCACCAAACTCCTGACAACTACTGGTCATTTTACTGCTTCTATAGTTTTGCCTTTCCCAAAATGTCATATAGTTGAAATCGTAATATGTAGCCTTTTTCAGATTGTCTTCTTTCACTCAGCAATATGAGTTAAGTCTCCCTCATGTCTTTTCATGGCTTGATAGCTTATTTCTTTTCTCCCCTCTGTTCTTCAACTTGTGTAATCAATTTTGATCTATCTTCAAGTTTACATGTTCTTTCTTCTGCCAGTTCAAATATACTGTCGAGCCCCTCAAGAGAATTTTTCATTTTCATTTTATTTTTCCCTTCTAAAATTCCTACTTTGAAAAATAATTTCTCTTTATTGTTGCTTTTTATTTGATACAACATTGTCATTGTACCTTCTTTTACTCTTTAAATCATGATTTTTTTTTTTACCATATTTATAATGGCTTCTTTGAGGTTTTGTTTGTTAAATCCAACATCTGGTTTATCTTACAGGTATTTTCAATTGCCTGCTATATTTTCAGCATATTGATCATGCTTTGCTGTTTTGTTTTTGTTTTTGTTTTGCATGTGTTGTAATATCTTGTTGGAAACTGGACATTTTAGATAATATATAGTAGCCACTCTGAGTATCACCTCTGCCTTTCTAGGGCTTATTATTGTTATTTTATTGTCTTTTTATTTAGTAACTAGATCGGCTATTTTATTGGTATTTATTTTCCTCACGTATTATTAAACTTATGATGATAACCTTCAGGGGCTGCAGCCTTGGTTGGGCCTATGGTCACCTTGGGTTAGCTGGCTCTGACAGAGCTCTTTGACTATCACTTCCCTAATCATGCCCAGCTGTTAAGAGCCTTTAATTGCTGTCTGATTGCTCTGTTGTTTTCAATAGTATTCTAGGGCATAAATTGCTCTGCATACTAACACTGTCAAACTAAATTCAGCGTTTTAGATTTGTTCTGACCTCAGGAAAGATTTCCTTAGATGTCTCTTTCCCCATTTTTTCTGGAAAATCCCCTCATCCACAGTTGAATCTATATCTCCAGCGAGTAGCTAGTATTTTCCCAATTACCTTTCACCACAAACTTTATCCTTCTTGAGAATGCCCTCAGGATTAAACATCTTCATACTCTGTTGCAAATGAAGCCACTTCCTTTGTGAAGAAATTAGGAGTTATCTGTTTTAAGGCCTACTTTGACCTTCAGGCAGAATCACTGAGCCAAGGCTCTTGAACTGGCAAAAGGTAGCAGATAGCAGGCGGTATGGAACAGTGATGAGCTATTCTCTGAGTGACATCCCTGCTTTAGAAGCTGAACTTTAAGCAGAAGAGGAGACAGTAGTCTCAGCTAATCTCTGCTTGCTTCTCCTAGCATGAAACCATGGCCTTATAAATGGAGACAAGAGACCCCAGTAGTCTCAAAGGTGCTTTGCCCCAACAAGAGCCTCCATCTTATCAGTGGAAGCTAGCAGGAGGAGGGAAGCCTCCCTGTTGGCTAAACTTTCAGAGAACTTAGGCTCATCCACAGGTAGCTGAGGGCAGGGTGAGGAATGCTGAAATCCTTCCTCTCCCAGTAAGCTAGTCCTCCAAGCTAGGAAGTGGGGGTAGGAGGAGCCTTGGGTTCTTGGCTACACTACACTGGAGTGAAGTTTTTGTCTTGCTGAGCTGGGAGTGGGGAAGGAGAGAGTAGTCTTAGTTCAAATACCACAGATTCTCACTGTTTTTAGTGGATTTTGGCAGATTGTTTTGAATAGTTGTGTCATTTGCTGTATAGTCTTAGAACAATTTCCAGAGACTGTAAATAGTATATATATATATACACACACATATATATGTGTAATTTTCACCAGCATCACTGGGGAGTAGTCCCACTAAGTTTCTCATGTCGCGCTAAAAGATGATCTTGTAATCATTCGACAGGTTCTTCCTGCCTGCTGCACAGAAAAAATTAATTCATGGAGACCATGGCATTGCCATACAGAAAGAGTTTAATTGAGGGAGGCCAGCCATGCCACTTAGGAGGTGTCATTATTACTCAAATCAATCTCTCCGAAGACTCAGAGATGTTATAAATAAAGTTTCGGTGCTGCAAAAGAAATTGCACTCGAATATAAAATTTTCTTTTTAATTCTCAGCAAGGCAAGTGACTTCTGTAGAAGGGTGCACCCTTACAGACCGAGCCACAGTGAGTGCACACTTGGACAAGGGAGGGGAAGGGGTACTTATCCCTGACGCATGTGGCCCCTACTGCTGTGTCGTTCCCCTATTGGCTAGGGTTAGACTGCACAGGCTACACTAATTCTGATTGGCTAATTTAAAGAGAGAGATGGGGTGAGTGGTTTAAATTTAAAGAGAGAGACGGGGTGAGTGGGAAAAATGGTTATGATAGAGCAGGTAATTGGAAAGAGTTGGGGTGGAGCAGGTAATCAAAAAAGGTTGCTTTACGAGGAAGTTAAGTTTAAAAGTAGAAGGCAAAGAATTGAACATATTGACATACTGTTTCTTTGAAAAGAAATTTAGAACTCATATCTAACAGAGGTTAGGGGTTTTCAAGGATAGTTTGGTTGGCAGGGGACTAGGGAATGGTGAATGTTGATTGGTTGGGAATCAAATCATAGGGATATGGGATACAGTCCTTGTGTGCTGAGTCAGCCTCTGGGTGGGGCCACAGGAGTAGTTGAGTCATGAGTCCAGAGTCCAGGTGGAGTCAGTCTGAAAGATATCTCAAACAACCAATCCGCCAGGCGTGGTGTCTCACACCTGTAATCCCAGCACTTTGGGAGGCCAAGGTGGGTGAATCACGAGGTCAGGAGATTGAGACCATCCTGGCTAACAAGGTAAAACCCCGTCTCTACTAAAAATACAAAAACAAAATTAGCTGGGTGTGGTGGCAGGCACCTGTAGTCCCAGGTACTCGGGAGACCGAGGTGGGAGAATGGCATGAACCCGGGAGGCGGAGCTTGCAGCGAGCAGAGATCACGCCACTGCACTCCAGCCTGGGCGACACAGCGAGATTCCATCTCAAAAAAAAAAAAAAAATCTTATGTTTTATAATAGTGATGCTATCTATAGGAGTAATTGGGGAAGTCACAGATCTTGTGACCTCTGGCCACATGATTCCTGAGCAGTAAGGGATTATAGAAACTACACCCACATCTTAGCAGAATTCGGGCCCCTCTCATAATCCTAACCATGTGGCCTTTCATTCGTTTTACTTGCAAAGGTGGTTTATTAATAGTTTTGGAAAGAGCTATTATCATCTTTGCTTTAAGGTTAAACTATAAATTAAATTCTCCCAAAGCCAGCTCAGTCTACACCCAAGAGTGACCCATGATAGCTTGAAAGTTAGAAGCAAAATAGAGTCAACTATGTCAGATTTCCCTTACTTTCATAATTTTGCAAAGGCAGTTTCAATCTTTCTCTTATCAAACTGATGCTTTCATCTGTAAATTCAACTTTCCCCAGCATTAAGACTGTGATTTCTGTTTTTCAATTTGGATTAGCAATTTCTTGTTCTTTTGACCCTTTTTTATTATTATGTTTCAGATCTGTCTTATGTATGCTACAGATAGCTGGATTTTGTTTCTTGGTCTTAACATATAATCTTTTATTTTGAAATTTTCCTTTTATATTCAATGCTTACCACCATACTTAACATTTATTAACTGTATGAGGAAGGAAGGTTGTTTTCTCTCCTGAGTCCTGGGCAGGGTGGGATCCCTCTAGGCCTCACTGGAAAGCCCCAGGAGTTACTAAAGTCACGTATTATTCCTGCTGGATGCTGCTTAGCGATCACTAAGATCGACGTCTCTGAAAAAAAAAATTAACAGTCCCCTTATTGAAGTATAATTGTCATACAAGAAATGTCCCTATTTAAAATATATAATTTGGTAAGTTTTGACATACATCTATATGTCACACACACACACACACACACACACACACACACACCAGGAAACAATCACCACAATCAAGACAGTTAACATGTCTATTGCCCCCAAAAGTTTCCTTGTGCCTTCATGTTCCCTTGTGTTTCTTCCCAGATGAATCATAACCACTGCCCTCATATAGCATATGTACTAGTGTTTATTTACCATGATGCTGTATATATCTAACCAGGTCCAAATACAGAATAGCTCAATCAGGTCCTTTGGTGTCTTATGATATAATTATTTTAATGTCTTAGCCCAGTGGGCTGAGAGAAGGACTGAGCTTGCTTAAGGACTCAAGATCTATTTCCAATGACCTTCCCTGGTACTGGGTAAAATAATTAATGAAATTGTTCAAATCATCCATTTTTCTAGGAAAATAAAATCTTATGTATTTGATCTTACTATTTGCAGAACTACAACCCTCTGTTTCTCCTGACTTTTCCATATTTTAATATTTTCCTTTTATACTCGTCTGAATGATTCTTTGAAAGAGAATGTTTTCGTGAGAATGAATAGGGGAAATAGGAGCCTTGTTAGGCATTGCCAGCTGCTCAATCTAGTTCTCTGAAGCCTCCAGAATAAATATATTTTTAAAACCTTCCAGAACATATTTGTTGAGAAGCGTCATGGCTGGTTAAGCTTGCCTATTTAGTATAACAGATGTTAATTTGTTTACCCAGAATAAAGGAAAAATCTAAGTATATTTTTTCATAGAATGTCCCATGTGGATGATACAAGCATTTTTATTAGTCCAAACAGAGTTTGTATTTTATTTTTATCAGAATATTTTGCCTAATACATTTTATGCTCAAATATTATGAGTTTATGGGATATTTCAAAAAAACTAAAAGGAATATGTAAAGTGATTCCATTGAACCTAGAGTTCTCTGTTATGTGTAATTAATTTCAAATCTTGGTGGGGGTCGAGGAGAGAGCTAATATTTGAATTGGTCAAGTGCACAGACTCTGGAACAAGATCATCTGAGATATAATAACTATCCTGCCAGTTACTGCCTGTGTGACCTTGGGCAAATTGCCCAGCATCTCTGAGAGATGATTCCACATCTTTAAAATGGAGATAACACCTACCTCACAGAGTCTATTTTTCACACTGCTATAAAGATACTACTTGAGGCTGGGTAATTTATAAATAAAAGAGGTTTAATTGATTCAGTTCCTCACAGCTGGAGAGGCCTCTGGAAACTTACAATCATGGAGGAAGGTGAAAGGGAAGCAAGGCATGTCTTACACGGTAACAGAAGAGAGAGAGGGTGCAGGGGAAATGCCAAGTACTTATCAAACAACCAGATCGTAGGAGAACTCATTCACTATCATGAGAAAAACATGGGGGAAACCGCCCCCCCATGATCCAATCATCTCCCACCAGGTCCCTCCCTCAACATGTGGGGATTACAATTTGAGATGAGATTTGAGTAGGAAACCAGAGCTAGATGAAATCACAGAGTAATTAAGAAAACGAAGTGTGATGATACATGTACAGTACTTGTAACAGTGTCTGGATCATATTAAGTGTTATTTGTGTTAATTATTACTCTGTGTATAAAAATAATGCTATTTGAAATGAATGTTTTCCTTTATGTCATGATTCAAAAAGCAAGCCAAGTCAGTTATACATTTGTATTTGGAATTTAGCTTTAAATATACTAATATTAAAATATTATTATGTGGTTTACATTATTGTTGAATGTTTTTTCATCAGTTTGGGACACAAAGACAGCTCTAAATATGTTAGGCAGTGAAAGTTAAAAATAGTTGACTATTTTGAGGGAGCTCTGTCCAAGAATGTTGAGTGAGAAAAAGAAAGCAGATATTAATTATTTCATGTTGTTCTACTGAATACTTGTTACTCAGGTAAACTCTCAGAAACCTTTGTTTTACGTAGACCTGGCTATTTTTCCTAGTATTTCTTAGCCTAGTGCATACATATAAAGGGCCTTTTGTGATCATCTGTTGACTAATAAAAGTGGCATGTTCCTATGCTCCTTGATCCTTTGTACCCCTGAACCCCATGTGGCCCTGTACGAGTAGTGAGAGGAGGAGGGTCCATTATGGAGAATGTGGCAATGCTCATAAACATGTGCATGAGCTTGCTACTTGCTACTTCCTGTGATGATCATGCTCTGGAAATGGTCCCTTAATTCCGGAGGGTAAATGCTTATCAAATGGTACTAGTGGCCAAAACAGCAAGTACTCACCTATGTCCATTTCTTCATTTTTTTTTTTTTTTTGGCTTATAGCCACGTTATATCTTCCAGCCTCCCTTTCAGCTAGCTGCACTCACGTGATGAGTTCTGATCAATGAGATGTGAGTAGAGGCTACGGATGCCTCACTCATAAAAAATATGGCATTCCTGATACTCATCCTATTTTTGCCATCCACTGACTGAATGAGTAGATTTCAAGGACCTAGACAGGGAACACATGTGGAAAAAGTCTGGGTTCCTTAAGTAACAGATTAAGTATCTGATCTGTTTTAAATAATGCTCACCACTTTGTTGCAGCTATTAGGAAGACCCTATTCAAGTCCCTTTCTAGGTAAAATTATGAAGAAAACGACTTTTTATAAGAGAAGACAAACTTTTTTTCTCAGATTCTCTATACCCTTCTCCCTTTGATGATAATAATTAACACTTATTGAGTACATATCAGACATTGTTAATTTCTTTGTTAATCCTAGATACTATGTCATTTACCCTCCATATCAATCACGTACAGTATTATACATGCAACTGAAGGAATGAAGCACAGAGAGGTTAAGTTATGGATCACTAGTGGACAATGGAATCAGGATTCGAACTCAGAAAATTCACATCTAATCACCAAACCAAATGGCTTGCCAATATGCTCTAAGAGTCCAGTTTCTCTAGTTGTGCAGACGGTCTACAGAACTTGCTGTCTCAGATGACTTCCCAAAGCACATAAATTTCCTCCCATTATGTCCTTCAAAACACCCTACCCTGAATCTCATTCTTCAAACATTTATTATGCAAAGAAACTAATGGATTAATTAAAATTCTATTTTGAGCACTCACTATATTAAAAGGATTAGTGTTAACTGTAATGGGCTTGATAAACTTGGCAATAGCATGATTCCAATACCTGAATTCCAGAGAATTTCAGCCTCTTTATCATCTGGCCACCCTATGTTGATTTAAAACCAAGAAAGTTAAAGAGTCCTGGGGTGGGGTTTGGATAATCTTTGGCCCATTATTCTTATGAGTAATATAAATTATATCCAAAGGTATCAGAGAAGCAGGTCCAACTGAAGAGCAAAATGGGAGGGTCAGCAGTGAGTGGTGTTGGGAATCCACAACGAAATAAACAGGAGTTAGAAAGCTGCAGGTGGGAGAATAAAAACATGGGAGAAGAGGTAGGTGGTCTGGCATAATTCCAGAAATGAGTTCCACAGTGCCCTATACATTTTTCACCGTCTCCTGGAGTATATCTGTATGATGAATCTGGGATCGCTTGAAGGGACTGGAACAGGTATGGGAAAACGTCATATAATTGCATAACTGGTACATAGGGGAAAAGAAATGAATATGTTGATGGAAGTTCAGATAATGTAGTATGAGGGTAAATGTCTTTTGTCTGAAGGATATCCACACAGATTTTTTGAAAGAGGTAACTATGGTGTTGGGTTTTCCTGAATGCACAGAATTGGGAATGTGGATATCGGAGAAAGGGCAAAAAAGGCACCATGGTGGGTAGTGGAACCTGCATAAGCAAAGGTATAGAGATAGGAATGTTCAAGCTGTGCAACAGAAATAACACACTGTCAAATTTTCAAGTGTAAATTACACAAGGGGTAACATTAAGGGACAGAGGTGAGAGATAAACAAGGAAAAAGGAGAGCTCACAGGTTGTCTGCAGTCATAGTGGAGCCTATCAGAGAAGAAGAGTTCCTCAAGTAAAAGAATTTAGAGAAGGAAGGAATGGGGCCAAGGTTAGAAGAAAACTTTGGAAGAAACTTTAAATGTATTTGAAAAAGAGCTAAAGATGAAGGACTCTCAGCCAGTGGAAAGGAGGCAATGGAGATTTTTAAGACATTGGGGTGGGGAGAAGAGAAGCTGCAAAGTGCTGACTAGTACTTTTTCATTGAGCATTCAGCTCTCAGCTGCAAGTGATTGGAGCTGTACCATGAACTGGATATAAAAGGCTTTGCACCAGAGTTCTTCCATAAGGCTCCTTCTAAGGCCAGAGGGATTAAGAAATAAATGGCAATGATGAAGTGGAGGTGTGGGTCGAGGCTATTTTTCTCCAGAGAAGCACTTAGAGGCTCAGAGGAATTGCATAAGGGAGAGCAGATGGGTTTTTAATTTAGGGAACACTTGAACAGGTTTCCAGCCAGGAGAATGAAGAGAGTTTGGCATGGAGGAGAAGGATCGAAGAAGATAGTTGATGGAGGAAAAGAGAAAGTGCAACTTAGCAAGAAGGAATCATGAGTTAATATAGAAATCTCGTTGGTGGAGAAAGTGCAATGGAGGAATCCAAAATCACGTCTTTGATAGGACATCAGGTGTCCTCAGAGAAGAAGGGGATGAAGATTGGAGCCCAGGAGAATGGAGAGGTTTGGCATAGGATTTGGAAGAATATCTGCAAAGATTGTACTCAAGTTTAGTCCATCAGTCACCACGTATTTATGAAGCATCTAGTCTGTGCCCAGTGGTGCCCTGGATTGTACATTGCAGCTTTCCAAAGCACTGGCAGTTGCTGCCAACTTGGCAATATCAGCAAATGTTGAAAAATGTGTTCTCTGCTCCATCATAGAAGTCATTAATAAAAATAAGGAGTAACTTAGGAGCAGGCCCCTAAAGCACTCAACTTACTCTTTCTTTCCAGTTTAAGACCAATGCACTGAAGGCTCCATTTTTAAGTCAATATTATTTATAGTGTTATTTCATTGTGACCAACATTTTGCATGCTTGGCTATGAGTTCATCTTCTTAGCTTTTCATCACAACTGGGCATAAAATCATGCATGGTTTCACAATATATTACTCTCTCATTATAATAAATATATAAAGTTATGAGTGTGCAGTGGTATAGAAATTACCATTTTGACTTGAAGATCAAAGAATTTGTGGATCAATGGTTTAGTTAAAATGTAGCAATAAAAGAAAATTTGAGATATGAGGCAGGAGTTGAAAAGGACAAAATTATCAAGATAGAGTGAATAAACTTATAGAAATGGTGAAATTGAAAATATTGGAGGGCACTAGACAGCAACAGACACTGTCTATTTTTTGCCAATATCCCTTCAGCATTCACCTTCCCATTGCACTCTGAGGCTTTCTCTGGTTTCTGGGGCATCACTGGCTAGAACACAGGCAAGGGCAGAAGTGCTATGAATTAATGCCCATGGGAGAGTCCTTAAACAAATAATGGATATGACTTAGCATGTAAATATTCCATATTTATCATCCCCAAGGTGAAATAACTCAAAAGCACATTGTATCTCATCTCCTGGAGGTTCCCAGTAGGTTGATCCCCAGTTGCCCACAGTGGCAACCTATTCATCAACACACATTAGATTTCTTTCACTCCCTTTCTTACTGCCCTCTTCTCTACTCATTTTCCACGTTGGCTTCCCCAGACTGATGACTTGCATTTAAATCTTTGTCTCAAGGTTTTTTCCAGTGGAATTGAGCCTAAATCAGAGAGGGAGACCAAATTCCTCTGCAGAAGAAAAAAAAAATAGAATCCTCCAACATGTGCTATTTCTTCCCTGGTAAACCACGTCCTGTTGAACCACCATCTACCCAGTTCCCCAAGATAGAAACTCTAAAATTATCTCTGAGAATTATCTCTTCCTTCTATCTTATATTCAAATCATTGACAAGTTCTACAGATCTATCCTCTAAATGTCTCTCAAATCTACTTATTTCCATCTCTGTTTGCACAGCATAGGTCAAGCTACCTCATCTCCCACCTAGACCTCCTAACTGGCTTCTCTATTCATTTTTATTTTCTTCCAATTCTTTCTCCACTTAGCATCCCCAAAGCAAACTTCTCAAAGCTAAGTCTAATTTTTTACATCCCACACCCTGCTTAAAACCCTTCAATGGCTTTCCATCTGTCTTACATTACAGCCAACACTCCTTAACACAGCCTGCAAGATTTTACATGGTCTGGACTACCCCCACTCTCCACATTTCCAGCTTCCCCTTAAACCACACTCTCTTTTGCTTTAAACTTGCCAGCTCTCTACTCCTTCTTACATTCAATTCCTGTAGGTTTTCTGCTCCCTTGCACCAAGGGATGTGGACTTTCTTAGAAAAGTCTTTCCCTGCAATCTTCCCCTCCCATGACCCCTTGTCTAGTTAATGCCTACCCTGTCTTCAGTTCTCCGGTTCAGAGTTACATTCTCTAAAAATTTTCCAAACATCCTTCATTAGGTTAAATCTCTCTTCTACTGGCCCTTATAGAATTATATAACTCTATTTTTTTCCACCATTGTAATTTTTACATTTAAATTACTTATTATTAAAGTTAGTCTCCTTGTCTACACTTTAGCCTCCTTGATGCCAAGGAAGATAAGCCAATCAACGCAAGCCTGTGAATTTTATATTTATCACTGTGAGAAACAGGAATAGTCTGTGGTGGAAAGGAACGTAGCTTCTGGGGAAACAAAAAGGACACATGAAGGGGAATCATGCACGAGCTCTCGTATAGGATAGCTTTGCTGTTCTGCCCTAACATTGGTGAGATTACAGAACAGAAACTTGCAATGAGTCTAATATACTTGCCTCTTTAACATTCTCCAACAATGTGGTAACAGGATAAAAATAAAGCAGATTATCTAATTCTAGGGAGAGTAAATATAGCAAATTAGAAGGCTGTGGGTGTGTAGGATGTGGTCATTGTCTCTTTTTTCTAAAAAGATGTAGAGACAAGGTCTCGCTATGTTGCCCAGGCTGGTCTCAAACTCCTGAGCTCAAGCAATCCTCCTGCCTCAGCCTCTCAAAGTGCTGGGATCACAGGCATGAGCCACCATACCCAGCCCATATGGTCATTCTCATATGTGTTGCTAATGCATTCTGAAGGTGTTTTGTTTTCTCTTTCACCCTTTCTGGGAAGAGATCTTTCTTTAGCATAAAATTGTCCATAAGCTATGCTTTAAGAGTTGATATATATTAACAAGAGATCATTTTCTTGATCTTGGAGGCATTTTTCTGGGAGAGAACTGGAGGACCTGAAAGCTGCCCAGAAGCTCTGCAGTATATAAATGACCTGATAAAGATTCATCTCTATGGGATGGATGCAGGACCAGAAAGAACCTAGTGACGGAGAAGTGAGATCCTGGTGGTAGGTGGTCCAGAGGGAAAAACCCATGGAGGGGTCCAGGAAACAAAGTATGAATGAGGGAGACCACCTAACATGCACCTAACATGAACCCTGGAGAGACCAATGAGAAACTTGATTTAAAAAAAAGTAAAGCTCTGTTTTTCACAGAGATCCGGGCTCTGTGTTTATTTGTGTGCATCTAATAGTGACTTTGCTGTCATGGATTTATTCCATGCCCTTTTTTGAGACTCTGTTACCAAACTGGGGTGCAATGATGTGATCATAGCTCACTGCAGCCTTGAACTCCTGGACTTAAGCGGTCCTTCTGCCTCAGCCTCTCATTTAAGGATATAACTAAATAATTGCATGCATTTAAAAACTCTTGTTGAATGCATGAATAAAACGTCACGTGGCCCTTTCAATCAGCACAGAAAGGATGTTTCAAAAGAAAGATTAAGGGATTTGGTGAAGTAAATGGAAATCTTAACTTGAAATATCCTCCTTGGGAGAATGGGAAATATGGTGGATAAAAATGTTCTTTTGTAAGAGTTAGAGGAAACTAATTTGGAGACCTAGAAAAATGATAGTAGGAAGACTTATTAGGTAAGTATGTAATATAGGGTGGGAGGGAAGTCGAGGAAACAGAGGAGTGGCAAACCAGTATTAAAAATGATAAGGACAGAAGTAGATGAAAAGGGATATAATGAAGGAAAAAATACAAACTAGGTCCTCAAGACTGAAGTAAATATAGATTTCGGGTCTAAAAGGATAAAGATTTGAGCTAGAAGATAGTTGCAAATACATGAAGTCAAGTATTTTTACATTTTATATGTAATAACTGACATATTTTATGATTGAGACAGTTTATTTGCTTTTGTGGCATAATAATTAACTTTTTAAAACTTATTGTTATTGCTCATTAACATACACTTATTTTCAAGATGGCTACAAATGAGGCTTTCATGAATTGTTCTAAAACCTTTCCAGGTACAGAGTCATGCTAGTGTGTCTCTCTTTGTTTTCCAAATTTAAAAAAGGAAAGTACTGCGGATATTTAAGAAACTTTCTCTCCTAACATGGAGGATCCACAGCCATAAGAAATCTGGAGCTAAATCATGAGTGGAAAATTATCTTTCAGGTCTCCAGTAATATTATACTTGCAAAGAACACCATTGGTGGATTACGATAGAGAAAACTGCTCTGTGTCATGTGGTATAACTCCGTCTGCTGTCTTTTAGCAAGCGTCCAGATGGATTCCATTTCTGGTCTCCAGAAAGACGAGACCAATCAACATGAAAAGCTGTGTCTCTGATTATCCATCACAATCATCCAAGGAGAATCACAATTTTTTTGTTTTCTACCCATCTTTCTTGTGAAGAGACCTGTGGTTTTATTTTTAACCGCGAAATACATCTGTGCATTGATGAGCAATGACAATGCCAGTGGTCGGTTTTTTCCTTGGGTGTGTTTCTTATGGTGGTTAGGAAAGCCTACCTTGAAAATGTCTCTCCTATTCTCTTTCAAAAATCTTTAATTCAGTTTCCTGAGGGACTATTTATGTTTCTGGTAATTATAAGACTTAAATATGCTTATGATATTATTATGACTTGAACATTGCAGATTGAGGAACCAAACAAATGGCTTGAATTGGAATACCATGCTGATGAGAAATAAGACCTATAAAAACAAATTCATGTTTGAGAATTTTTATTTATGCACTCAAAGTACATATTTATATTATTTCTTTTTCACATAGGTTAAAATTGTATCACCATCTCTATAACATGGCTGGGATCAAAAAGAAAGAACTCTCTAGGTTTCTAACTTACACATATTCACAGACATACATACATCACCCCCTCCACTTCTCTGGAATAGGTCCATACTGTTTGTAAATTTAACATATTTGTTTTTTAAGTTGATAACATTCTAACCTAAGTTCAGGAAGAGTCCAAGGAAAATACTTATTTTCTTTTATGTCCCGGTAATGACTGCTTTAAGCTAAAACTTTATTAGAGGTTACTTACATTTTAGATTTTTTTTTAAAAATCCCATTTTTTTTTTTTTTTGACTTGTGAGAAAGGAGAGTGACCGTTGCCCCAAATATCTTTCCCCCTTCTTATTCAGTAGTAAAGCTTCCTTTTCAGTTGGGCATGTGGCTAATTGGAATAAAGATTTTTTCCAGCCTCCCTTGCAACTGGGTCTGGTCATGTGACCAAGTGTTTGGCAATGGGATACAAGCAGAGGTAGGGTGTGCAGTTTCTGAGAAGTGCATTGCATCTCTGCTTCAATCCTCCCACCTTCCTTTAGGCCGTCATGAGAGACTGGATTGGTTGGAGCTCCAGCAGCCATCCTAGAGTGTAAGTCTGAGAATAAAAGCCATGCCTGACGGAGCAAGATAACAGTGCCTTGGGTCTTTTACACCATGGAGCACCATCTTAACTCTGGATTGACACCCAGAAGACCTATTCAATAATTTCTATTTTTAGAAATAATAGCCTTATTATTTTGGGATTCTCTATTACCCAGGGCCTATTATGTATGTTTTTAAAAAATTGGATAGTGTCCTACTAATAAAAGATGATTCTAGCAGATGTCATTTCCAACTAAGGCCCAAATAGTGATATATATAAGTGCAATGGAAGTGTTCAAGAGCATTAACTCTTTTAGTACTATCATTAGGTAGTCAAGAACTTTTAACATAAAGAAAAATTTAAAAGAAAATGAAGTTGTATGCACGTTATTTTAACCTTAAAGATACTTTTCTTTTTCAAGTTCCCCTTCCACATTCTATCTACTAACCTGAACTTACGTAATTCAGCACCAAAAAGTCTGACTTCAGCTGCCAGCACCTGTTAATGTTTGCTTGATTTGGAAGCAGAAAATGCTCTTCTTAAGAGAGGGGCAGGAGAGATGTGTTGGAAAATTAACACACGCCTCCCAACTCAGGAGAAGCCCTGAAACAATGACTGAAAGGAGACCATGTATAAACACCCCAGCTCCTTTGTTCTTTGTGTGAATTAACTCAGAGGCATTTGTTCTACACTTGCTCGCAGAGTTCTCCACTGGGATTGAGATAAGAGTGGTGACTGACTTGCTAGCATGCTCTTTGTTATTTTTTTTTTTTAATTTTTTTTTTTGAGACAAAGTTTCGCTCTCGTCGCCCAGGCTGGAGTGCAATGGCGCAATCTCAGCTCACTGCAACCTCTGCCTCCTGGGTTCAAGTGATTCTCCTGCCTCAGCCTCCCGAAGTAGCTGGGATTACAGGTGCCTGCCACCATGCCTAGCTAATTTTTTTGTAGTTTTAGTAGAGACGGAGTTTCACCATGTTGGCCAGGCCGGTCTTGAATTCCTGACCTCAGGTGATCCACCTGCCTCGGCCTCCCAAAGTGCTGGGATTACAGGCATGAGCCACCACACCCATCTGCCTGCCCTTTTTTGACAGCCTTTTTTTCTTTTTCTCAATTCCCTACTCCTCTACACTTGTTTTCTGGGTTCACATCCTAAATAAACTATTGCGTGTGAATCTTTAAGGATCTGCTTTTGGAGACTTAGAAAAATGCAGACTCATTTGGTGAATATTTAATATATGGTAGACATGGAAGTCAGGGAAACAGAGGAGTGGTATAACCGATATTAAAGGTGATACAGAAGTAGATTGGGGACACTGGAACAAAGACATAATACTTACATATTGTGTGAGTGGCAGCAAAAACATTTATGACCAGGGGACTAATACAGACAATGACATGACATAGTTGCAAAGTAAGCCAACAGTACTTTCGCCTCTTTTTACTTCAGTCTTCATTGGTAGAATACAGTAAAACTTTAACCACACCGCTACAAAAAAAAAAAAAAAAAGGTTAGTAATGTCTGGAGAAAATTTAACCCTAAAACCCTTAGAAGAGTAGTTTTCACATCCTTTAAATAAGATTAATTGGCTTAGGATGAAAGTCAGCTACAATAATTTCTTCAGGAAGAGTATAAACAGGAATCACTGTGCTTAATATTTTCCCCCAGTATTGACCAAGTGCCCAGATATGTAGCAGTTAATTAATACATGTTTTTTGAGTAAAGTATGGTGGAGAGGATAGCAGAATAAAGTTAGCAGATTGGTTAATCAAATGCACTATACTAGTTACGGAAAATCAAATATCACAGTTGGAGAATATATTTGCAATACATAACCAATAAAGGAATTCAATTCAGAATATGTAAAGAATTACAAAGGCACTAATCCATAGGAAAAACATGGCCAAAAAGTACTCCACGTGATCATACCTAAACGGTCAATAATCATGTGATAACATGTTCAACTTCATTGGTTATCAGAGCAACGCAAATTCAAACAACAATGTAATGCCACACCTTCTAACTAGACGGATTTAAAATAAAAAGACAGTAATCCCAGCACTTTGGGAGGCCGAGGCAGGCAGATCACGAGGTCAGGAGATCAAGACCATCCCGGCTAACACGGTGAAACCCCGTCTCTACTAAAAATACAAAAAATTAGCTGGGCATAGTGGTGGACGCCTGTAGTCCCAGCTACTCGGGAGGCTGAGGCAGGAGAATGGCGTGAACCTGGGAGGTGGAGCTTGCAGTGTGCTGAGATCGCACCACTGCACTCCAGCCTGGGCGACAGAGTGAGACTCCATCTCAATAAATAAATAAATAAATAAATAAATAAAAATAAAAAGACAGTGTAAAGTATTGGCAAAGATGTGGAACAGTTGGAACTCTCATATACCACTAGTGGAAGGGTAAACTGGTACAACTAGTTTGAAAATTTCTTTCGCAATATTTACTAAATAAATGTCAACATATATGCTTCCTATGGTCCAACAACTCCACTTCTGGGTATATAGCTGACAGAAGTGCATTCATGGGTTTATCAAAAGACATGAACTAGAACATAATGTAGCAACAATATCAATAATAATCCCAAACTGGGGACAACCGAAACATCCATCCACAGAGGAATGAGAGCATAAATTGTGCTATAGTCAATGGACTGTTCTACCATAATGAAAATGAATGAACTACAGTTGCATACCGCAACATGTATGACCCTCATAAACATAGTATTTGAGTGAAAGAAGTCAGATACTAAAATACAGACTATATGATTCTAAATACATCCGTTCAAAAACAGCAAAACTACTCTATGCTGCCAGAAGTCAGGATGGTAGTTATTCTTGGAAGAAGGTAATGATTTCAAGGGAACAAGAGGGGGTGCTTCTGAAGTGTTAGTTATTTCAGTAATTCTTCGACCATTCACCAGTTTGGGAATTTGCTGGAAGGACTAATAAAATTCAACATAATGTTATAGGCATGGTTAAGATTTATTATAGCAAAGGATGCATGCAGGAATAACAGAAAAAAGATACTATACAGGCACAGGCTAGAAGGTTAACAGTAAGGTTTCTTGTCCTCCTTCTCTGAGGAACTCTGGATACATCTCCAGCTGTAAACTGCAGGGATCTGTGTGAGATGACCATGCCCAAGAGTGCTTGCTTGAATCTTGTGATCCAAAGTTCTTAAATGGAGTTGGTCACATTCCTTCCATGTAATCAGCCATGGTGCAAACCCTACACCAGGTCCTGGGTGCACATCACAGACCTTCATGTTTACTGTAAACATGCTGATAACTTGGTTCATCTTGACCCACTACTTTGAGCATATAGATTAGTGTCATTAGACAGTCAGTATGTAAACATTCCAGTAGTTTAATTCTCAGAGTTGACCAAGAGTCATTGCCATGGCTACAGAGATAAACAAAAATTGAGTGAAACACATCCACTGCATAAACTCCTTCTGTTCACTTGTAAGGCTATCTTCCTTGCTCTGGGACTGATTGTATGGGTGTGTTTAGTTTGTGGTCATGAATGCAGATAATACTGTAAACACTATTTTAAAAAATTATTCATATACTAATAATTCAGAACCATCACTTAGAGCTTGTTCAGGAAGATAAATGCTTTTTTCCCAGGTTCCTGTGAGATTATTGAAACCCTGGGAAGTTATCAAAATAATTTTGGGAAGCCTTTGGATAATATCAAAAAACAGAGGTTACTCTAAATCTAATAATTATTAAAGTGATGTGAAGACAAAGGGAAAGTCAATTAAATTTGTGATGTTGAGTTTCAGAATATGTTTAAGTAGGCATGTGGTAGTAATTTTGTTAAAACAAAAGATTGTGTTCGGATGTTTTGGCTATTCTTTAATATGTTTGAAGTGACCAAATAACCAAATTAGAAACAAATTTATGATTCAGATGTAAACCTTTATAGGAATTTAATCGATTGCATATTCTGCATTAAAAATTACCAACAATGATTTTTAATAGACTTTATTTTTAGAGAAGTTTTAGGTTCACAGCAATACTGAGCAGAACATACAGAGATTTCTCATATACCCACTTCCCCAACATACGCACAGTCCTCCCATTATCAACATCCCTTACCAGAGTGGTACATTTGTTAAAATCGATGAACCTACACTGACACATTATTATCACCCCAAATTCATAGTTTACATTAGGGTTCACTCTTGGTATTGTACATTCTATGGATTTGGACAAATTTATCATGATTTGCATCCATCACTACAGTATCATGGCAGAGTGGTTTTAAATGTTTATGTGTTATGTTTATAATTTTAAAATTGAACATTAAAATATATATGCAATAAAAAGTCGGATCTAAGTTATGCCACCATTTTACTACTTATTGATTATACAGCCTTAAACAAGTTTTTTAACCTTCTGCTTTCTTATCTGTGCACTAAATGCAGGCAATAGTGTCAATGATATAGTCTATGGGTTTTTTCTAGCAGTACAAGTTTGTGTTTTAATAAATTACTGCCTCAGTACCACTGACTAATCCAACAAATAGTCTGTGTATCCACTATAACTAAGGTGTTAGGCTGAGTGATATGGGGGAAAAAATGCTGGAAAACAGGATTTCTGGTTTTGAGAAGCTAAGTTTGGTGAGCAGGGCACCAGAACACCACAACTTATAGCAAGGGAATGAGGCTAGCGTGAAACTGGAGAATTAAGAAAGATCTCATCGTTCAGGTAGCACCTGAAAGGAACCTTCATGAACCAATAGGATTTTAACAGGGAAAAGAAGAGTAAGTTCATGTCAGGGGAACGCTTAAGCAAAAGCTTCCATCGTGAAGATGCTTGGTTAAGCAGAAAATAGTCCATTTTTTTCTGGCTTGGGGATTGAGAAACACTTAACAAGGAAATGAGGAAGGAAAGAAAGATTGGTATCAAATCATGAAGAGCCTTAACATTCATGCAAAGGATTCTGCAGTCAATGAAGACCTAAGAACGTTTTTTAGGATGATGAAGAACATAATTAAATCTGGTTTTCAGGTTCATATTTCCCAAATGTAGCAGGATGGGTTGTGCAGAAAGCAGACTTAGAGACAGAGTTTAGTGTTTGAGATGTGTATTAGGAAGTGCCCTTGGGACACAACCCCTAAGGATGGAAGAAGAGAAAGCAGACTTGAGAGCTAAAGGCTGCCTGCCAGCCACATTCCCAGGGGCAAGAAAACAAATCCTTCCTTGAAGGGGTATCTAGGTGGTACGCCAGGGCATCTGCCACATCAAATTTGTGCTTTAGAAGCACTCAGGGGCCGTGAGAGGCCCAGGTTTCACTCTGAATTGGTAGACATCCAATACAGCCAGACACTATTATTTTAAATAAACCTCCCAGATGATTTTGATGCACAGAAATCTGATAACTACTCTTTTAGACATTCATTCAAAATCATTGAGTAAAGACTCAGAGCCAGGCCTTTGAGCTTTGATTGTAGGACATCTCCTCTGCCTTACGGTACCTTCCTTTGATAAAACAACTCCATGAAAAAAGCATAACTGACATCTGTATTTTGCAGATAAGGAAACTAGCTTAGAAAGCATAAGTGACCATGACCAAGGTCAAACAGCTGCTAAATATTACTCAGTCTCAAACTTGCCCCTTCTCACTCTGAGTCTTTCTCCCTTTCCCTCTCACTTCCTCTCTCTAATATATTTTAAATTTATTACTGTATAGATCATAATGTTCTCAGAAGAAAATGACTGTCCTTATTATCCTTAGAAACATTTCCAATGTTATGTTTGTGGCCCATCTTACAAAAATAAAAGTTTGTCCCTGTCATGGTAAAAATAGTCTCCCTGCTATATTCTACCTGGCATAGATGGCCATACAGTCCTGGCTTTTCATCCTGGCAATAGCTTTTGCTTTACCTCCCAACACCAGATACTGAAAAGAAAGCGCAATACTCTCTCATCTGTCTCTTCTGAATAAATCCTTCTTAGATCTTCATAAGATTCTGATGGATCTTCATAAGATTGAGTTGGGTTTTCCAGAAAAAGGGGAGCCTTTTACATTCCCCTCCAAGAGGCAACTAAGGCTTTAGGTGGCATCAGTGAGGATGTGCTTTAAAAGAAAAACAAGTTAAAATGAGAATAGGATGAATTTAATGGGCAGAGAGCCTGTTTTTTTTTTTTAATGTGAGTATGTGATACCTTCTTCAAATCTCCCATCAACTCTCTGATTCTCTTAAAATGACTACACCTGTGCAAAACAAAGAGTGGTGCCCTACAAACCCTCCACATGAATCCATGCTGTTCTTGATGATGACAGCTTTACTAAATGACAAGTGAGTCTTAATTTTTCATCAACGGAGCATGGCCTAGGGACAATGATGAAGATACTCTGGATACGCCATTGGTAGATGAGGTTGTACTTTATTTTCTACCCTTCTACTCAAAATTAAACCATGGTTTGGAGACACATTAGGGGACAGCCTTTACATGGCAGTGTTGATGATGATGTTTTTCTTCTTAGAGAAAAAAATGTCTAGTACTGATATTCCTCAGCATGCTGGGATTTTAGCAGGTTAGAAGCTATGAAGTACACTTGTGTATTAACAACTTACACAACAAAAGCTCTTAATTGCTTGTCTGGCACAACATGTACTTTCTGAGCTGTGATATTTCTGAGCTATGATATGTAAGCAGTGAATGTTTAAAATTTTTCAATATCTGGCAATCTCATTCAGAATTCCTAACCTTGTTCCCGAGTGAAGTTTGACCCAAATTGTTCAAGGGGATTTCATCCGGAGATTTTACTGACTCCCACTGAAGTCCATGGCCTTAAAGTTACATGGGTTTATTTCCCTTTCAGAAAGAGGATAGAGCTCACCAAATGGGATAAAGTAATTTACTGTTGCTTAAGGCCACAGGCACTTAAGCTCAATTCTACAGAACTTTAGCTATAATCTTTAACCCATACAAATATATTTTTTTCTTCACTGATTTATAAAGCCACCCTTATTATAAACAAAATTCTCAAACGTATTTGGGTTTATTTCTAGACTCCTCTGTTCTACTGATGTCTGCCAATTTCATGTGCTGATACCAAAATATTGTGTGTATGTGTGTGTGTTTAAGAGACAGGGTCTCACTATGTCCCCAAGCTGGAGCACAGTGTCACCATCATGGCTCACTGCAGCCTTGAACACCTGGGCTCAAGCGATCCTCCCACCTCAGCCTCCTGAGTAGCTGGGACTACAGGTGAGCACCACCACACCTGGCTATTTTAAAAAATTTTTTGTTTTGTAGAGACAGGGTTCCCCAAGCTGGTCTGGAACTCCTGGCTTCAAGAGATCCTCCCACCTAAGCCTCCCTCGTAGTTAGGACTACACGCATGAGCCACCATACCTCGCCTCAAAATGTTTTAATTTTGGTATCTCTCAGGCTAGAAAGAAAAGGAGAACTGTATGAGTATTTGTGAAAGTGGACTGACTCTTCCCTGCTCAGGACAGCAGCTGACCCACTGGCCTTCTCTAGGCTGCTCCTGGTTTTCTTCATGTCCCCTCTCTCAGCTCTTTCTCAGTGTCCTTATGGTCACTTCTTCCTCCACCCACTCCTTTCATGTTGGTGCTTGCTTGAGTTACACTCTTGGGCCATTCTCATTTGATGCAGTTTTCCTGGGCAATCTTAACTCTATGTATGGTTTCAGGTAGCACCCACACTAGCATGTCTTCCACACTTCCTTGCCTGGCCCCAGATTTGTGCTTCTTAATGCCTCCTTGACTGGTCTGAGACTTTGGGCGTTTCTCAGGCCACTCAATCTCAACATGTTAAAAAAGTCAAGTCCTACATATTCTACTCCAAACCCACTCTTTCTCTTTCATTAACTGTCTCTGCCCCTACAGCACCACCATCTAGCAGCTATCCCAGTCAAATGCTCGGAAGCTATCTCCAAGCATGTTACTTGTGACCCTATCATCTACATCCATTTGGATATATCTTCCTGATTCTACCTCTTTAATGTTTATTAAATCTATTCCCTTCTTCCCACTCCAACTTCCACTGCCTTATTTGAGCCGTTAGGTATTCTTCTCAGAAGCTACACCTGTAGCTCCCTAACTGGAGTCTTGCTGTATCTAATCCATTGAGAGGCAAGTGGTATTTTATTTTATTTTATTTTATTTTATTTTATTTTATTTTATTTTATTTTATTTATTTTTGAGACAGGACCTTGCTCTCTTGCCTAGGCTGGAGAACAGTGGCATGATCATAGCTCACTGCAACCTCAAATTTCTGGGCTCCAGCTACTCTGGCCTCAGCTGCCCAAGTACCTGGGATTATAGGCGCACCCCACCACACCCAGCTAATGTCTTTTTAAAAAATTTTTGTAGACAGGCTCTGGCCACGTTGCCCAGGTTGGCCTTAAACTACTGGGCTCAAGCAATTTCCGTTCCTCAGTCTTCCAAAGTGCTAGGATTACAGATTTGAGCCACTGCGCCCAGCCTGCAAGTGATATTTTAAAGATGTCAACCTACTTATGTTGTTCTTAAAACACTTCAATGTTGTCTATAATCTTCATGATGAAATTGAAGTGCTAAGGCACGGCATCTGAGGCGTTCACCATCCAGCCCCTCCCTATCTCTCTATACTCATTGACTCTGCCCTGGCTTACCAAAAACTTGCCTTTCCTGAATGTCCTTTCATGTCCATGTGCCTTTATAAATCCTGTTTCCTGTACCTGGGGCAGTATTTCTCCCAAATCACCAAAGTCAAGAGGCTTTAACTCACCTGGCTTACATTAACTGCCTGGAAGACACAGCTCAGGATATTTCATTTTGCAAGGATTTTCTCACAGCTTTAACTCCAGCTAGGTCAGGTGTCTCATCTTTGAGACATAAAATAAATATGAGCAATCCTACTCCGGCATATGGTTTATAATATTGATATGTTTATTAGCCTCCTTTAAATAGACTTTTAGTTTCCGGAAGGCTATGTTCATTTTAGGGTTGCCAATACCTATCTTAGTAATTGACTTATAGGACTGTGCTGCCCAACATGGTGGCCATTAGCTACATGTGGCTATTTAGACTTAAATTAAATAAAATTAAAAATTCAGTTTCTCAGTCACACTAGTTACATTTCAAGTGCTTAGTAGCCACACATGGCCAGTGGCTACTGTATTATCCAATGAATATATAGAACATTTCCATTGTCACAGAAAGTTCTGTGGGACAGCATTGACATAGGAAGTGCTCAGTAAATGTTGGTAAGGTAAGTTAAGGATATATGAATTACTTGTGTTTGTTTGTTTTGAGACAGAATTTTGCTCTATTGCCCAAGATGATCTCGGCTCACTGCAACCTCCACCTTCTAGGTTCAAGTAATTCTTGTGCCTCAGCCACACAAGTAGCTGGGATTACAGGCATGCGCCACGACCCCTGGCTAATTTTTTTATTTTTATTTTTATTTTATTTTATTTTATTTTATTGAGCCTGTTGCCCAGACTGGAGTGCAGTGGTGTGATCTTGGCTCACAGCAACCTCTGCCTCCCGGCTTCAAGAGATTCTCCTGCATTAGCCTCCTGAATAGCTGGGATTACAGGCGCCCACCACCATGCCTGGCTAATTTTTGTATTTTTAGTAGAGACAGGGTTTCACCCTGTTGGCCAGGCTGGTCTCAAACTCCTGGCCTCAAGAGATCCACCCACCTCGGCCTCCCAAAATGTTGGGATTACAGGCGTGAGCTACTGCACCTGGCCATGAATTACTTTTTAATTGAAATTCTTTTTGAGATAATTGTAGATTCCCATGTAGTTGTAAGAAATGCAGAAAGAGCAGTGTATTCTTAATCTAGCTTTCCCCAACATCTTGCAAAACTGTAGTACACTATCACAACCAGGATCTTGAAGAAAGAGCAGTGTATTCTTAACCTAGCTTTCCCCAGCATCTTGCAAAACTATAGTACACTATCACAACCAGGATCTTGACATTGATGCAATTCAGTAATCTTACTTAGATATCTCTGGTTTTGCTTGTACTCATTTCTCTCTCTCTGTCTCTCTCTCTCTCTATATATAAAATATATATTACATATATATGTGTAGATCTATATATAACATATATGTATATATACACACACACATATATATAATTAACTACACACAGAGAGAGAAATACATACATAATACATAAATACATACACACACACACACACACACATATACATATGTACAGGTGCGCACCACCACACCCGGCTATTTTTATATATGCATATGTATTTTATGTATATGTATGTAGGTATGTATTTCTCTCTCTCCCTGTGTAGTTATATAATTACACCCCATGTGTAGTTCATACAGTCACCATCACAGTCAAGACTTAGTTCTATCACCACAAGATACCTCCTGTCGCTATTTTATAACAACATCCACCTTCCTCCTGCACCTCTCATTCCCTCCTTAACCCCGACAACTACCAGTCTGTTCTACATTCATAAAATTTTGTCTTTTCAAAAATGTTATACAGATAGTATATAACCTTTTAGGGTATTTTTCACTAAGCATAATTCCCTGCAGATTTATAATCCATGATGTGGCACAAATCAATCACTTCTTTTTATTGCTGAGTACTATTTCATGGTACGTATTAATATGTACCACAGTTTGTTTAACTATTTACCTATTGAAGGATATGTAGGCTGTCTCCAATTTTTGGCTATAACAAATAAAGCTGCTATGACAATTCTTGTTCATGTTTCTGTGTGAAAGTGAGTTTTCAGTTTTCACTTCTCTGAGAGGAATGTCTGTCTTAGTTCATTCAGGCTATAATAACAAAAGACCACAAACTTATAACAAAAGATACAAACAACATAAATTTATTTCTCACAGTTCTGGAGTCTGGCAAGTCCTAGATGAAAGCACCAGCAGATTCAGTGTCTGGTGAGGGTCTAAGTACAGTGGTCTTCTCTCTGGAATCTCACATGGAGGAAAGGGAAAGCAGCTCTCTCTCTCGGCACTTACATAAGGACACAAATTCTTTCTTCACCTTCATGACCTCATCTAATCTTAATTATTTCCCAAAGACCCCATCTCCTAATACCATCAAACTGGCCTGTAGGATTTCAATATATGAATTTTAGGGGGATGCAAGTATTCACCCCATAACAATGCCCAGAAATGTAATTGCTGGATCATATGATAAAAATATATTTAGTTTTGTAAGAAACTACCAAACTGTTTTTCAGAGTAGCTGTACCATTTTACATTCCCACTATCAACAAATGATTTATACAGTTTCTCTGCATCCTCACCAGCATTTGGTGTTGTCACTATTTTCTATTTCAGCCAGTCTGATAGGTGTCTAGTGACATCTCATTGTGGTTTCAATTTGAATTTCCCTAATGTTTAATGACATTGAACATCCTTTTGTGTGCCTACTTGCCATCTGTATATTCTCTTGAGTGAAATGTCTGCTCTTGTCTCTTAACCGTTTTCCATTTAGATTTCTTTTTCTGTTGAGTTTTGAGAGTTCTTTATATACCCCGTTTGTCGGATAGGTAGTTTGAAAGTATTTTCTTCCAGTTTGTACCTTGTTTGTTCATCCTCTTCACATGGTCTTTCACAGAGAATATGTTTTTAATTTTGATGAGGTCTAATTTATCAATCTTAATTTTTATAGATCATGGTTTTGGTGTCAGGTCTAAGAACTCTTTCCGAGACCTAGATCTTGAAGATTTTCTGCTATTTTTTAAGAGTGTTATGTTTTACATCTAAGCCCATTTTGAGTTAATATTTGTGTAAGGTATGAGGTTTAGGTTGAAGATTTGTTTTTATTATAGCAAAATATTCATAACATAAAATTTAACATTATAACCGTTTTTAAGGGTATAGTTTAATGGCATTAAGTACACTCCCCTTCTTTTGCAACCATGACCACTATCCATCACCACAACTTTTTAACCATTTCAAACTGAAACTCTGTATCTATTAAGCAATAACTCGGCATTCCTCCCTTTCCCTAGCCTCTGGTAGCCACTAGTCTACTTCTTGCATCTATGAATTTGACTATTCTAGACCCCTCATCTAAGTGGAATTATACAATATTTATCCTTCTGTGTTTGGCTCACTTAGCATCATGGCTTCAAGGTTTATCCATGTTGTCACATGTATCAGAATTCCATTCTTTTCAAGGATGAAGAATATCCCCTTCCATGTGTATACCACATTTTGTTTTTCATTCGTCTGTTGATGGTTGGGTTGTTTCCATCTTTTGGCTATTGCAAATAATGCTGCAATAAACATTGAGGTACAAATATTTGTTCAAGTCCTTGCTTTCAGTTCTTTTGGGTGTATACCCAGAAGTGGAATTGTTAGATTCTATGGTAATTCTATGTTTATTTTTTAAAAACTGTAATAGTGTTTTCTATAGAAGCTGTACCATTCTACATTCTCACCAGCAGTTCACAAGGGTTCTAATTTCTCCACATCCTTGCCAACATCTGCTATTTTCTGTGTTTTTTAACTAGCCATGCTAATAAGTGAGAGGTGGTATTTGTGGTTTTGACTTACATTTCTCTGGTTAGTAACGTTAAGCTTTATATCATGTGCTTATTTTATGTCTTCTTTGGAGAAATGTCATACAAGTTATTTGCCTATTTTATGTTAAAGATTTTTTAATTGTTGTTGAGTTTTAGGAGTTCTTTCTATCTTCTGGATATTGATTCCTTACCAGATATATGATTTACAAATATTTTTTTCCATACTATGGGATGCCTTTTCAGTCTGTTGATTGTGTCTGATTGTGTCTTTTGCACAGAAGTTTTAAATCTTATGTAGTCCAACTTATCTAATTTTTCTTTTTTATCCTATACTTTTGGTGTCATGTTAGAAATTACTGCTAAATCCAATGTTGTGTAGGTTTTCCTTTATGTTTTCTTCTAAGAGTTTAGTGGTTTTGGCACTTACATTTACATCTTTGGTAAAAATGTAGCTAATTTCTGTATATGATGTTAGGTAACAAAGGGCCCATCTTCACTTTTTGCAAGTGGATTCTCAGTTTTCCCAGTGCCGTTTGTTAAAAAGACTGTTCTTTCCCCATCCTGAATGGTCTTGGCAACCTTGTCAAGAATCATTTGACAATATGCAAGGGTTTATTTCTGGGATCTCTATTCTATTTCATCAGTCTATGATTTCATGCCAATACCATACTCTTTTGATTATTGTTGCTTTGTAGAGAGCTTTGAAATAAAAATGTTAGTCTTTTAACTTTGTTCTTCTTTTTCAAGGTTGTTTTGGCTATTCCAAGTCGCTTGAGATTCCATATGAATTTTAGGATTGATCTTTCTTCTGCTGCAAAAACATTTGGATTTTGCTAGGGATTGCATGGAATCTGTGGACTGCTTTAGGTAGTATCGATATCTTAACAATATTAGGTCTTCCAATCTATGAACATGGGCTGTCTTTCTATTTATTTATGTCTGTGTATTAGTCCATTCTTGCAGTACTATAAATAATTACCTGAGACTGGGTAATTTATTTAAAAAAGAGGTTTAATTGGCTCATAATTCCACAGGCTGTATAGGAAGCATGGCTGGGGAGGCCTCAGGAAACTTACAATCATGGTGGAAGGCAAAGAGGAAGGAAGCACATCTTACATGACCAGAGCAGAAGGAACGGAGTGAATGGGGAGGTGCTACACACTTACAAAAAACAAAAACAAAACAAAACAAAAAAACAGATTTCACTCACTATCATGAGAAGAACAAGAGGGAAATCCGCTCAAATAATCCAGTCACCTCCTACCAGGCCCCTCCTCTAACACTGGGGATTTTAATTCGACATGAGATTTGAGTGGGAACATAAATCCAAACCATATCAGTCTGCTTTAATTTGTTAAGAAGTATTTTGGGCCAGGCATGGTGGCTCATGCCTGTAATCCTAGCACTTTGGGAGGCCGAGGTGGGTGGATCACCTGAGGACAGGAGTTCGATACCAGTCTGGCCAACGTGGTGAAACCCCGTCTCTACTAAAACACACACACACACACACACACACACAGATTAGCAGGGTGTGGTAGCACACGCCTGTAATCCCAGCTACTTGGGAGGCTGAAGCAAGAGAATTGCTTGAACTTGAGAGGCGGAAGTTGCAGTGAGTCGAGACGGCGCCACTGCACTCCAACCTAGGCAATAGAAGGAGACTCTGGTCTCAAAAAAAAAAGAAAAAAAAAAGTGTTTTGTTATTTTCAGTGTACAAGTCTTTCACCTCTTTGGTGAAGTTAATTTCTAAGCATTGTATTCTTTTTAATGCCATTGTAAATAAAATTGTTTTCCTAATTTCCTTTTGAGATTGTTCAGTGCTACTATATAGAAATGCAACTGATTTTTGTGTGTTTATATTGTATCCTGCAATCGGGTTGAATTTAATATTAGTTCTAACAGGTGTGTATGTGTGTGTGTGTGTATGGACTTGTTAGGGTTTTCTACAGAGATCATGTCATCTGCAAACAAAGGTAATTTTGATTCTTATTTTCAAATTTGGATGTTTCTTCTTTTTTATTTATATTTTTATTTTTGCCTGATTTCTCTGGCTAGCACTTCCAATACTATATAGAATAGCAGTGGTAAACGTGGGCATTTTTGTCTTTGTCCTGATCTTAGAGGAAAAGCTTTCAGTCTTTCACCATTGATTTTAGCTGTGAGGAGGTTGTGTTTTTTGTTTGTTTTTTTTCTTGTGTGTGTGTGTTTTTGCCTATATATGTTCAATTGTTGTAGCACCATTTGCTGAAAATCTATCTTACTCCAATAAATTGTTTTTTCACTTTTGTCAAAAATTGGTTGTTCATATTTATATTGGTCTATTTCTGGGTTCTCTATTCAATTCCATTGATCTTTGTGTCTAGCACTCTGCTAATACTATGCTGTCATGATTACTGCAGCTATAGAGTAAGTCTTAATGTTTGGATAGGGCAATTCCTCCCACCTTACTCTTCTTGAACAAATTGTTTAGCTATTCTAGACCCATACCTTTCCATATAAATTTTAGAATAAACTTGTCTATATCTATAAAAAATATACTGACTATTTTATAGAAATTTCAGTGATTATATAGATCAATTTAGGGAAAATTGATACCTTTGCTATGCTGAGTCTTCTAATCTATGAATATAGTATGCCTCTCCATTTACTTAGGTCTACTTTGACTTATTTCATTTGTATTTTGTAATCGTCATTGTCAGCATACAGATACTGTATATATTTTGTTAAGTTTAAACCTAAGTATTTCATTTTCTTTGGAGCAATTGTAAACGGCATTGTGTTTTAAATTTTATTTTCTGTATGTTCATGATTAGCACACAGAAATAACATTTTGCGTGTGTGTTGATCTTGTATGCTGCAGATTTGCAGAACTCATTTATTATTTCTAAGAGTTATTTGTTAGATTCTTTGGCATTTGATTCCTAGACAATCATGTCATCTGCAAATAGAGACAGTTATTTTTCTTGCCTCATTTCAGTGAGCTAGAATTCAGCTAGAATTTCCATTACTATATTGAGTAAGATTGGTAAGAATACTCAGGCTTGCCTTGTTCTGCCTCTTAGGGGGAAAGCATTCGATCCTTTCACCTGTAAGTTTGATGTTAGTCAGAGGTTTTTTGTAGATGCTTTTTATCAAGTTGAGGTAATTCCCCTCTAGTCCTAACTTGCTGAAAGTTTTTATTCATAAACATGTGTTGGGTTTTGTCAAATTTTTTTCTGCATCAATTGATGTGATCATATTACTTCTTTTCTTTTTCATTTTTTATTATGGTGAATTACATTATCTTTCCATATTAAATCTGCCCTCCATTCTGGAAAGAAGCCCCACTTGACAAAGTATAATTACTTTTATACATTGTAAGACTCAGTTTGGTATCTTTTTTTTCGGGATTTTTGCATCTAAGTGGTAGCACATGTCTGTAATCCCAGCTACTCAGGAGGCTGAAGCAAGAGAATCGCTTGAAGCTGGGAAGCGGAAAATATTTGTTTGTAGTTTTGTTTTCTTTCCTACTGAATTTGTTTGGTTTTGTTATCAGGGTAAGAGTTGTTTCATCAAATGAGTTGGGAAAAGTTCTCTTCTCTTTTCTTAAGAAAATTGTGAAAAAATGACATTAATTCTTCTTCCAGTAGACTTCTCCAGTAAAACACTCTCACTAAATTATAATTAAACACTTCATATTAAAAAAAGTTTATAGCCAGATACCTAAATAGATAACATACTCTCAATTGCTGATTACAGGTTATTTTTCAAATTTAAGTCTCTGGATATTTCATTTTGGGGAGCTTTTTAAGTTATGTATTCCATTTTCATCAGTGGTTCCAGGACTATTCAGCTTATGTATTTCATCTTACTTGAGTTTTTGTTAGTGTGTGGTTTTCAGAAATTGTTTATTTACTGTAAGTGGTTGAATTTATGAACACAAAGTTTTTCCAAATATTTACTTAAATTATCCTTTTAATGACTTCAAGATCTGCAGTTTCAGTACCTATTTTATTCCCAATGCTGGTGATTTGTGTCTTCTCTTCATTTTTGTCTAAACGAATAATTTTAATCCAGACTTATTTTAGTTATCTGTTTTCATTCCATTTTCATACTCTGTAAGGCTTTTTTTTTTAATTAAAAAATTACTTTTAGGAACAAGGTCTTTGTTTTTCAGGCTGGCACTGAACTCATGGGTTTAAGTGATCCTCCCACCTCAGTCTCCTGGGTAGATGGGACTATAGGTGTGTATCCCTGCACCCAGCTTTCTGTAAAATTTTAATATGTTTAAAAGAGAATAATATTTTGGGATATTTTGAAGAGAATAATGGCTTCTTTTTAAAACACATGCATTTATTGTCTAAAATTTCAAGCAATTTTAAGGAATACAGAGAAGTAAACAATCAACCCAAAATCTTTTCATCAAAAATGTCCCTTGGTTTATAATATTCCATAAATCTTCCTGTATAGAAAGAGATAAAAGTATAAGGTTATAACAAGTAGGATAAGTTGACAGATATACTTTTTCAAGTATCATCCATATGTGGATGATAGCACAGAAGCTACTTTGAAACTAAATTGTATTTAATCTTATTAAAATTAAATAAGAAAAGAAGCTAAAATGTGCCTGCAGTAATCTCTCAACTTCAGAAAACGGTTTTTTTCATATCGACAGATAAGTTTGAAACATATTCCCTTAAAGGTAAGAAAAATAGACTGTGAAAAAAGCATGATGAGATCAGAGGTGGGGTTTTCTATCTATCTGCGGCAACTTTAATAATATACATTGACCACTTGCTGAGGAAATCATTATACTTAAACCTCCTTACAACTCCCTTCTTTCTACCTTCAGATTTTAGTAAGTTATCCAATGATACTGACATTGTCAAGGTTTATATTTATGTTCTGATTTAAAACTGCCAAACACAGTGGTTTAGTCTTAGATTTATTTTAAAATAAATATGATTATCATTATCACATTTGACCACAGCTTCATCATTCATGAGATTTATGTTTTAAATTTATCTCTTAGTTGTATAAATTTGATAATGAAGTAGAATATTATAAAGGTTTTTTTCTGCTGTGTATACTGATTTATTGCATTTGAGAACAATTGACTGTTGCCTTGAAAATCTGAAGAACACCAGTGTAGGAAAATAAACATTCTTAGGTCACCCTTTCTTTCCCTCAGAACACCCTCAGGCATTGCTTGATGAGAGTGAAGAAATCTAAATGCACACTGACTTTCTTTTTCTTATATGTAAATTGCCTTTTCTGTCTGGATATTCAGAACATTATTTGTCTTTGAAGTTCTGTAACTTCAGTAGGATATATTTTAGGGTTAATTGTTCCAGGTTGATTCTTTTTTTTCCCTGAGACAATTGTGTTCTTTTGTTCTGCTGATCTAACACTCTCTATTTCAGGAAATTAACTTTTGTGTTTCTATTACATCTTTGATTATTTTTTTTCTCTTCCATTTTATTCTTTTTTTTTTAACAGCAAAGGTTGTAAAAGGTGGTATTCTGGTAGATATGTAATAACCAGTTGTCTGAAAACAAACAAACAAACAAAACCCTGATTTGTAGCATTTGTCCATTTGTGTGGGGTAAATACTTCCACAGTGGCTGATTTCAAGCTGTTACTGAAAATGGAGTTAGGAAGCAGTACATATGCCCAATCAGCTCTTGCAAGCTGGTGCAAGCCAGCTCCTGCATGTTACTGGTTGTACATGTGTTGCATCTCCTTTGTTTGTGTTTCATAAAAATGATCTATGATTTGTTTTATACTTATTTGTTAGTAGCTAAGTACTTGTCTATTTATCACTGTGTTTTCAGTGGTTAGTCTTTTTTTTTTTTTTTCCTATTCTCTCTTTCTTTCTTTCCTTCTTTCTTTCTTTTTTTTTTTTTTTTGTAAGACGGAGTCTCCCTCTGTTGCGCCCAGGCTGGAGTGCAGTGGTGCAATCTCGGCTGCAACCTTTGCGTCCTGGGTTCAAGTGATTCTTCTGCCTCAGCCTTCTGAGTAGCTGGGATTACCGGCGCCCACCACCACGCCCGGCTAATTTTTTTGTATTTGTAGTAGAAATGGGTTTCACCATGTTGGCCAAGCTGGTCTTGAACTCCTGACCTCAGGTGATCCGCCCACCTTGGCCTCCCAAAGTGCTGAGATTATAGGTGTGAGCCACCACGCCTGGCCCTTAGTCTCTTACCTTTTGAGTGGTTTAATGGCTTTTATTTTTCCCTGAACTCTGCTAGTTTATCTTTCATTTTAGTCTTATTGTCTGTCTTTAAATCCTTATATTTCTTTATGGTGCTTTTAAAAAACATTATTCAGATTATATTGCCTTTCATTCCATTGAAACTCGGGAAAAAATATTTGTCCAAACTTTTTTCTGTTTCCTTGGGGGAATTCTTTAGAGACCTATTCTTTATATGCTTTTGTTTATGTTCCTTGGAACATTCTTTTCCACCTCCTATTCTTTCCCTACTTCCACTATCTGAGCAAATGTCCTGCTTCCTTTCTAGAATCCATGCTGGTTCCCTTATGGTTGCGGATCATCTTTCAAGAATTCCAGCCATTTGTAGATGCATAGCCTGGAGAAGGTAAAGAGAATGAGCTGGGTAGTCTGAACCTGGGTTCCAGCATGCTGTCTTACACATCCCTGTCAGCCAATCTACAAAGTTCTCCACCCCTCAGGTTCATCTTGTCACAGTTTTTGGTGTCAACAAGGTTGGTTGACATTAGTTTCTCATGAAATCTTGACTAGTCAGTAGCTCTGTTTTATTGAAAAACACACTTCTATTTACTATCAAACACTTTTTCCTACCCCATTACAAATTACGAATACAGATTTTGACAGAGAAAATTATGTCTTAAATGGTAGACAATAAATATATGCCTGCTCAATAAATCATAATTAAACTAGTCATATAAAAAATGCATACAGCCAGATACCTAAATAGATAGTATACTCTCAATGGCTGATTACAGGTTATTTTCCAACTTTTAAATCTGAGCCAGAGAGAAAGTCTATTACTTCTTCAAAAATAAAGTTTTAAAATCTCTCTGACAAATCAGTAGAGTTCTACTTTGTGTGTTCAAAAGTGTTGTATTCAATAAATATATCAATGTGGTGGACAAAGGAATGTTTTGCCTAAATTCCCCTTAAGTGAAGGATTTGTTACTGCAGCCACAGGGACTACAGCTGACAGAGGCCTTTAGCTGTTGTTACCTGTAAGAATTGCCAGAGCTGCCTGTCTTAAGTTCGTGCCCCTCCTAGGAACAGCCCATGCTCAATGATTGATGTGGATATAAAGGACTGATATCTCAGACCAACTCATGGTCATTCTGAAGGATCACCCTAGCTAGTGAGCTCCATAAGGGGCTGACAAAGGCTGCAATTGGCTTGCATCACAGCTTAGCTTCTACCTCTGCCTGCTCCTGCTTCCTGTATCCCTCCCACCCACAGATGTTGGTCCTTAGTCAAATACTGCAGGCTAAACCCTCAAGAAATGACATTACATATAAAGAAAACCCTTAGGAATTCATGCAATGCAGTATTTACAGAAATAGCATTATTATTCATCTATAATTTTTACCTTGCACGCTTCCAAAATAAATTTGAGGCAGCTAACAATCATCATATTTAACTAGCAGAAACAAATGTACAAACACAAACTTTATGTATAACAGGAAGGCTATTTTAAGTGATTAAAGTTCAATATTTCAAATAAAAATTTTAACTGATACTAACCAATGACAAATAAACGATATCTCAGTAAAAATATGTTCTGGCTTTTGCATCTATGTGAGCACACATATAAGAAAGTCAAAAGTAGAGAATATTTATGCATATAGTTGTGGGGGTGACAATGGTGGCAGTGGGTAGGTTGTTAGGGCTGTGTGCAGCTTTGAGAAGGAAGAGATGAGTATGATACACAAGGACATGGGACTACTGAGGGAGAAAAGTAATCATCCACTTATCCTGTGGTTTCTGTTTTGATATGGCCAGTACAATATTAAAGGTACTAAGTGAATGGAAAACAAGCAAGGGGAAATGATAACTACTATACTATTAGCTAGAAAACTGTCTAAGGTCATTGAGTATAATAGGGAACGGAGAGATACAAATCCTTATTTTGTAACCTGCTATCTAGTTATGGGATCAGATTCCATATCCACTACTAGCTCATAAGGGTACTCTTGTGGCAGCTGAAGACAGACAAGGGCGTGGCTTCTTCATTTCCAAGGGTGAAAACTCAGGACTACTTCGTGAATGTCTTTCATTCACTAGAGTCTTGATAATGCTGGAGACTTCAAGAGTCTGGGAGGGGAGTAGGCAACTGGGAAGTTTAAGTTGAACCACAAATGTCGTTGCAAACTTCAGCCCAAACATCACAACACAAAGGCCTGACATCTCTTGGTACAAAAATGCGCTCTATGTTTGTCATAATCTGTCAGCTTTCTTAACTAGGCAAGCCCAAGCTTACTATTAGATGTACAATAAACACTTTGATGCCCAGTCTGAGTTTTTGTCGCAGCTCAGGAAAGGCAAGGGGACAGCCAAGGCAGACTGGTTCAGACTTGACCGGGGCAGCTCATCCAGCAACTGGCTTACTAGCCAGCTAGCAAAGTGAGCATGAAAAGGTCCAGGAATCCTTCTTCCCCTGGGCCTTAAATTCGAAATCAGACAGCAGCCAAGGAGAAGCTGGGTGGTCACAGCCTAGCCCCACAAACACTCCTTCCAGGGAAGGCTCAGCAACCCCAGGCTGGAGGAGTCTCTGTGGACACCAGAGACCATTGCTAGCCTGGCGGATTGAAGGATGGCCACTGAGAGGTCACAGATAAGGGGTTCTCTAGATGTTTGCTACTCGGAGTGGTGGGAGGGCCAGCAGCAGCAGCATCACCTGCGAGGTTGTTAGGCTTGCAGAATCTCAGGACCCAGCCAATTGAATCTGAATCTGCATTTTAATTCACAGGCACATGAAAGTTTGAGAATCACCGCTCCAGGTGGTGGCAAAGAGGCCAGCCCACTGTTCTGCTTCTCAGCCCCTCCTCCTCCCCACCTCTGCTAGCCTCTTAAGCAAAACTCAATCCTGCAATGGTCCTGAACAACATTTCTGCAAATCCCGAGTGTTGGGGGAGAGGGCGTGCAGGAGCTGCCCCCGCCGGGGACGACTGGGAGTAAACGTGATTGGATTGGTCGCCTGCTCCAGCTCCCGGCTCCTGCACCCTGAGTGTAGACACGCCCCCCGACCCTCCCCCTCACCTCCACCCCCGGCCGCAGCTACAGCCTGCCTCCCGCCGGCCGCCACGAAAACCCGGAGCAGCTGCGTACGCTCATGGACAGTCCTCCGAGGGGCGAAGCCGGGCAGCTGGGCATGCTCAGTAGCTGGGGGAGGTTTGGGTGGAGAGTAGAAAGCTGTGGCTCTGCCTCTCACCCCCTCCCGCTGGCCCCCGCCCCCCTTGCCCCTACCCAGCCAGTAGTAGTTCCCCAGCGTGCGCCCGGGGAGACCGGGAACATGGCGCTGGGAGCGCTGTAGCAGCTGAGAAGGGGCTGAGGCACCGCCGCTTCGCTGACAGCCGGCCACCAGGTAGGCAGGCGCGCCTGTCGGGGCTGCCTGGGTGGGTATCGGCGAGAGGAGAGGCGCCTGCGGGGATGCGCGCCGCTGGTAACCGGAGCATCTTTCTTTGCCGGGAGAGGATGCGAAGAGGACCACTGTGACAGCGCGATCCTGCATGTCCTAGGAGATGCAAAGGCTAGGGACCTGCTGCCTGGAGGGTAGGGATAGGGGACCGCCCACCCTCAACCCATGCGCTACTATCCAGCCTGGGCTCTCTACCAACCAAATAAAGGATGGTTCCATTTTGCTGGGCGGGAGGGCGTGGAGGAGAACCCCGGATTCCAGCCCTGAGAGCGTGCTGGTACCCCGAACTGCTCGCAAGCCCAGCACCAGTTCTTTGTGTGTATACAGCAGCGCACGCCCTGGGGGTGCCACGGCGCTGCTTTTCCCGAGAAGTGTTGGACATATTGCCAGAGCAGGATTCCCGCATGGTTTTTGTCTTTTGGCAGGTGTGGACTGGAGGATGCAATAGCTGAGCCTTTATGAGGCTGTGTTTTCCTTTGTTATTTGTGTGTGTGTGTGTGTGTGTGCGCGCATGTGTGTGTGCGCGCGCGCCTGGTGGGTTGTAATGGAGAGACAGAGAGAGAACTTCTGCTTGTGGGCACCCTTGTGGGCAGGGCGTGGAAGAGGATCTTGGTTCCAAACTCTTGTCAAAATTGTGTGCCATGTCAGCCTCCTAGAGGGTAAACTTGAGAAGTCCAGGGATCATCACTGCTCAGTTTGGAGGATAAGCGCGATCGCCCTTCTTGAAACCATGTGTGTGTATATGGAGCTTTCAACTCGGGCTGAGTTAATTTGTCAACATTAGATATCAATTAAGGGAACCTGAAACGCTGAGGCTATTTATGGTGGTCTTTTTATGGCCAGAATAATAAACAAAAAGAAAAGTTGGCACAAAGCCAGAGGAAAGTGTCATTGTTAATAGTTGATGACAGCTTGAAAGACTGAACACACTTTTAGGAAAATCAGGAAACCTGGCATTCTACGGAGTTCTACCAAGACATAGCCACAGGGTCTTAGGTAACTCACAAAAATCTTCTAGTGCAACCGCTTCTCTTCTGGGGCTTGGAGGCTGTAGACACTCTTTCTCTTACCTGATATAGATGGACAAGATGCTTTTTAGAAGTCCCTCCTACACTAGAATTCTATGAAATTGACACCTTATAATAACAGCTGTGCCACCTTAGATTTGTGTATCTGTTATATTCAGCAGCACAACAACTCAATCCTGGGGAGAAAGATAACCAGGTTAGTTAGGGAGAAAGGTAAATTTAAAGCATAGGTTTATTTTTTGCTTTATAATTTAAAGGATGGGCATCTTAGCATATGAAGTTTGGAGACAGTTTCCTCTGCACTCACACTATTTATTTTTATAGTCTTGTTAGGTGGCGAGAATGAGTCAGTATCATCAAAATGAAGTGGGGGAATACATAAGGAAAATGCATTTAAGTAAATTAAAGCCATAAATGTCCAATCTGATAATACCTTGACTTGGAGTTCATATGTGCAAGGCAGATGCACTGCTAAATGGAAGCAATATAAGCCAATGGCAAGTTCCTTGGTAACGTTGGCCTTAAACTAAAAACCTAGTGTTCTTCTGTGAGTGGGTAGAGATTGTACTAGGTCTCTGCAGCTTGTTATTTTATTAATAAATGTGAGTTTTAATTGAAAATTGATATCTAAGCATTGAATCAATTGATATCTAAGCATTGAAAATCTAGTCTGGCAGTGCCTCTCCACTCTGTCAGGACCTGCTGAAATGCTGTAGGTATGGGAGGCAGGTGTTTGAACTCTGACTCTTCTATGTTTAGCTTTGTGATTCTGGGAAAATTATTTAACTTTCCTAAGCCTCAGTTTCCTCACTTATAGAACAGTCCTCAGAATAGTAAGACCTATCTAGATGAGTAGATGTATGGATTAATCACAATTTAAACCACCAGGAAAATGGTGGTGACTGTTATGAGTAAGAGGGAAATGGATATTTCCTGAACCTATGCTATGTGCCCTATATAATGATTCAGGCTCAAACATGTTAATTCCCTTAAATTTCCCAACTATATTAGTTTCCTAGGGCAGTTATAACAAGTTACCAAAAACTGGGTGGCTTAAAACCACAGAAATTTATTCTCTCATGGTTCTGGAGGCTAGAGGTCCAAAATCAAGGTGTTGTCAGGGCCATGCACCCTCCAAAACCTCTAAGGGAGGATCCTTGCATGCCTTTTCCAGCTTCTGGTAGCCCCAGGCATTCCCTGGTTTGTGGCAGCCTAACTCCAATCTCTGCCTCTGTATTCACATGGCATCTTACTCTCTGTCTCTGTCCCTGTGTCCAAATTTCCCTTTTCTTATACGGACGTCATTCATATTGGATTTAGGACCTGTTCCTTATTCAATATGACCTCAAATTAACCAGGTTACATTTGCAAATGCCTGATTTCTAAACGTCATATTCACAGGTTCTGGATGGGCATGAATTCTTGGGAGACACTCTTCAGCCCAGTACACCAACATCCCTATGAACTGTGTTTGATGACAACATTAACATTATGTTAGCATAAGAGCAGAAGGTAAAGATAGAGTAGCATGGGTTCAGAAAATACTTTAAAGATTATTTAAGGGAACCAACCTATTTGAGGCTTTATATACACAACCATGGTAGGGAAGAGCAGGGTTCAAAAGTACCTCATTTATGCATGTCACTTACCTGGGAGCCAAGACAACCCAGGACCTGGGTCTTGTAGAGTATCTCAAACATACTGTGCCCCCAGTTGATTTGTTGATGTTGCTTTCCATCCTTTTTGCTAACCTTCCAAGCAAATGCAAAACAAACAAAATGCATTAAATAACAAAAACAATAATAGCAACAAAGATAAGCTAACAACTTTCTAGTCCTTCTTAACCTGGTAAATGGCACCACTATCCATCGAGTTGCTTTAACCAGAAACCCAAGAATCACCTTTGACACCTCCTTTCCCTTGACCCTCCACATTTAAAACCATCATGCAGTCTTATAAATGCTATTTTCTCTATAGATCTCTAAATACATCTTGATAAATTATTTCTATCCCCACCACCACCACTATCAAACTGCAAGCTATCATCTCTTACCTGGACCACTAGTATAACTTCCTAACAAGACCCCTGGTTCCTTGCCTGGCTCTTCTAATCCTTCATCCAGAGCAGATAGGATAATGTCAGTTCCCTGCATAAAATACCACCCACACACCTGGGACAGATTCCAGAGACTCCTAGAGCCTTTGATACTTGGCCAGCCTCATCTTGTGCATCTCTTCCTCTTGATGCTGTCACACTGACCCTCTGTCTGTTTCTGGAACATCCCCAACCATCTTCCCTCTATATTTTACCAGTCTGGGTCATACTCATCCCTTGGGCTTCCTTGACCTCTCTTCCCCACCAACCCAACTCTCTCATCATCCTTTTACTTTTATTCAACAGCACTTATTCCAGTTTGCAAATTCCTGTTTGTTTGGCTATGTCTGTAAGCTCTATAATGGCCATTTATTTCATGTCTTATATGCAGAAGGTGCTCAATGAACTTTTGGCGAATGAGTGAAGGAATGAATACTCTGCCTCATAGTATTTTCCTGTGCCAACTTCAAGATCTGATTTTTAGAAGGTTTTTCTTTTCTAGTATAGAAAGAGCAATTTAGAACCTTATTCTGACTTCAAAAGGAGAGTATTCTTGGCTTTAACAAATGCATCTTTTAAGAACTGATTTAGGCTAGAAGTTAAGAATTGAGTCAAAATATTTTTTTGGCAACTGAGGTTTTTGTAAAAATACATCAATCAGTCAACAAATATTCTGCAAATATTTATTGCATGTGTATATTTGCCACGCTAGGCCCTTGGAAGACAATGGTGAACTAGACTTTCAGTCTTCTGGAAATTAATGGTAAACAATAAATAATAATAATTATGTGTAATAATAAATAAATAATACATTTAATTATTTGTTGAGCTTCTGTTACATGCCAGTGTCTCTTCAATTCCTGTCCATAATCATCACTATAACCCTCTAATCTTTCCCAATAACACAGAACCCCACACTTACTAGGAACGCAACAAGTATTTTGTGAATTAATAATTTGTTGGTATTATTATTCTGATCTTTTGAAATAGGAAATGTGTGCTTATCTGGGGAAAAAGGTATCTGCACATATATAGAAGAGCATGCAATTGCTTTCTCACCATATCTAGGTGGGCACTGTTTTATTTTAAAAATCATCCTGGACATTATCTCTGGAGTTAAATTAGGAGAGAAATTGCTCTTTATAAGGCGACAAGTTCCTGGTGTGTTTCTGTCAAAATCCTGAATTGTTTTATTTCGTTTAATTGTCTAAATTTGTCCTGTTTAATCCAAGTGAGAAGTGACTTAATGTCTCTCATTCAGAGCCCTTTTTGTAGTTTTGAATAGTAAGACTGAGTGCCCAAGGGAAATGAATGTAGTTCAACAGAGGAACACATGTTATGTTTTAGATTTCTAAAGTGGCTTCAATTTCAGATTTTTATATTAGTCTCATAAAAGGGTGATTTTTAAAAATAAACAGTAAAATAGCATTTAATGCCTATGTTTAAGTAAAGTTTTTAATGTAAGTAACCAAAAATTAGACAGTGTGCCTTGATTTTGTTTAAAAGTGATGGATACACAATGGGATCAATTAAAACCTAAAGGAACTAGTACAAAATTTCAGTAATGTTTTTGGTTATAAAATACATGTTCAAAAATTGATGGCCACCCAAAATGCCAGTGTTTTACTAACTAAAAAGTAGAATGGAAAATGATTCTATTCATGAATTCACAAATATATAAATTGAGTGGGAAAAACAGGAAACATACATAAAATACTCGTGAATAATAAGAAATATATAAAAGTCTTTGTGGAAAGCTATACAATTTTACTCAAACCAATAAACTGAGGAGCAAACAAAGAAAGACATACCTTATGCTTTGGTAGAAAGATGAATATTATGAAACGGTTATTTTTCCCAGATCAATTATATAGTTTTATTACATTGGGATTTGGGAGAACCTTACAAAATGATTCTAACATCCATCTGGAAGAACCACTATATAAAAATAAAAGAAAACTTTTCAAAAGAATAGTAGTGGTGGTGGGGGAGGTGAGTGGTGGTGGTAAGATGGGAGGTGGTGGCACATACAGGTGGTGTGGAGAGTGGAGTTCTGGGGGTGGTAAAGGTAGGGGGAAGTTTGATGGTGGAGACAAGTACATGAAGGTGGTGGGATGAGGTGGTATGGATGGGGGTGGTGGGTGGTAGATGTGGGTGGTTGGGGGGTGAAGGTAGGAGATGGAACTGGTAGTGGTAATGGGCACCATTGTTGAAACAAAAGTAAATTTGATCATTGGCTACAATCATTATAGCAATGTAGTACTGGTGTAAGAATTGATTAATAGCTCAGTGGAATAGAAGAGCCTGGAAACAGATTTAGGTTATTCTTAGAACCAGAAATATGACGAAGAAGGCATTATGAAACAGTGAGGAGTATTTGACAAAAACGTCATGGAAATTGGCTAAGTGTATAGAAAGCATTCAACTAAGAACCTCTGTTTACATGACCCTCCAAACAAAATTCCACATAAATTGATAAGTTTATATGCAAGGTGGAAAACAAAGCTAAAATCAAATATTTAACTAATTTTAGGGGAAGTACTTTTTAAATATAAAATCAATGGGAAGAATCACAAAGCAAAATAAAGATTTGAATATATTTTAAACTTTCATATGCAGCAATGCATGCATTTTAAACAGAACAGAATCATGGAAAACAATATTGACACCAAACATGACATGACAGTTCATGATAGCCCTGAGGAACTCTTGCAAATCAGTGAGTAAACAATAGCACCCCAATAGAATTGTCCAACTATCTGAATGCATAATTCAAAAGGAAGAAATAAAAGACCAATGCACATGTTTAATAAATGTTATTACTATTAATCACAGAAATGCAAATTAAAATAACAATGAGGTGCTGTGTTTTATGTATTAAAAAAGTAAAAAATACAAAAAATTAACTTAATACTGGCAAGGATGCAGTGAGAAGGACAATCTCTTTCATTACTTGTGGTGGGAGGGTTACATAATACAACCTTCCTACAGAGAAGTTTAAAAATACTTACCAAAATGTCTGCCAGGCACGGTGGCTCATGCCTATAATACCAGCACTTTGGGAGGCCAAGGCAGGTGAATCACTTGAGGCCAGGAGTTTGAGACCACCCTGGCCAACATGGGAAAACCCCATCTCTACTAAAATACAAAAAAATAGCTGGGTGTGGTGGCACACTCCTGTAATCTCAACTTCTTGGGAGGCTGAGGCAAGAGAATCACTTGAACCTGAGAGGTGGAAGTTGCAGTAAGCCGAGATCGCGTTACTGCACTCCAGGCTTGGTGACAGAGTGATACTCTGTCACCATTTAAAAAAAAGAAAATTGTCAAAAGCTTTTAAAAGTTTAAATTATTTGACACACTATTCCTCTTGTTTTTTATTTTATGTTTTCTTTTGTCTTTGGTAAGGAAGTAGATGCAGGTAAAATTGTGTATTATAATATATTTCATAGTAATAAAAATTAAAAAGAACCTATATAACTAGAACTTGGGAGCTTGGTAAAGATATTTAATGTCCCAAGATAACAGACTATTATATAGGTATTAAAATTAATTATTATGAAGATTATATAATGACATGAAACAAACTTCACCACAATTTTAAGTGGAAAAAAACAAAACGCACTACTACATATATTGTATTGTTAATATGTGTTTTGTGAAATGAAAACATCATGCAGGTATATTTAAAAAAACAGAACAAAATTAAAAAGTTAGGCAATCTCTGGGTGGTGGTAATATGGATGGCTTTTATTTTGTTACACTTTTCCAAATTTTAAAAAATGTAGTAGGCCGGGCACGGTGGCTCACACCTGTAATCTCACCACTTTGGGAACTCGAGGTGGGTGGATCACTTGAGCTCAGGAGTTTGACACCAGGCTGAGCAACATGGCAAAACCCCATTACTACAAAAAATACAAAAGTTAGCTGAGCGTGGTGGGGCATGCCTCTGATTTCAGCTACTCAGGAGGCTGAGGTGGAAGGAATGTCTGAGCCCATGAAGTGGAGGTTGCAGTGAGCCAAGATCGCACCACTGCACTCCAGCCTGGGCGACAGAGTGAGGCCCTGCCTTGGAAAAAAAAAAAAATTAGTCAATGATGTGTTGTTTTATGACTCAGAATAAAAAAATCCACTATTTTACAAATAAGCAGTGATATACATTTAGGTTGTAATTATTCATTTATGTAACAAACATTCATTGATTATCTCTTGTGTCAGGGGCTCTGCCAAGTGTATCAGCAATGACTCTTAGATTGCATGCAAATGAAAGAAACTCTGCCTAACTCCAGCAAAAGGAATTTACTAGAAGGATATTAGGTAGCTAAAAGAATTGCCAGGAATGTGGCGGGGGATGGGGAATCCCAAACACATGCGCGCGCGCACACACACACACACACACACACACACACCCCAAAACAGCTTGGAAGCAGATGAAGCTAGTCAGTTCCAGGTCTAGATATCAGGCACTTTGGAAACAGACTCCAGCCAAGAATGACTTGTTCAGAGCTTGACCACAGTCCACTGGCTGCTATGCTTGGGGTTCTTCCCCCACACCCAGCCCACTGGGCATGGGATAGGAGGGGGGGTGCCTTGATTAGTAGGCCCACTACCCCTTTCCAATGAAAGAAACACAAGAGATGTGATGGGTGCTAAAAAGCCAAAACCAAACCAAAACAAAACAAAAAAAGACAACAGAAATGCCCATTACCCTAGGACTTAGGGGTAAACAGGGTTGAATACCACTCATCCCTCTCTTTGCCTCCCATAGGAAACATTTGCTATGACATGGGAGTTTAACTTAAGGTTCATGGTCTAATGTTCACTGTGATGTGCATCATTGAAGGTGCAATGTGGGTGCCCCACACAGAAGGTACATTTTCCTCTTGGAGCCAGTAGTGACATGTTGGGAAGAGTGTGGCTTTTCAGCTTGATCCTTATATACCGGCAGGAATTTTGAAAGAAAGGTCCCATTTTCTCAGGTAAGAGAAAATCCTAGAAAGGTATAATCTGAAAGAAACAATGAAGCAGAAGCAAGAGGTATAATATGGAAATAGATCAGGCACCAACACAGGTCTAGCCTTCTTTTCTGAATGATCTTACATTCAGCAAGCCCAACAGTCATGTCTGAGTTTAGTTCACCATGAATACCAGCCTCTTGGTTCAATTAACTTTGGTTGATAAAGTTATTATTAACTAAATATTAAAAGATCATACTTAGATCAGTGCATATTCTTACTGCAGTTCTCATGATAAATAGGAAATGTCTGTGGCTGTCCAGGTAACTTAACAATCATGTTGTTGCTTTTATAACTCTTGATAAACTTTTCTGTGAAGAAAGATGACTTGTAAGTGGAAGAGAAAAAAGAGGTAATTGTTCTTCACTTGTGCTAAAAACAGGACAGAGAAAATAATCTTAAATTAGCAAGACAGGTCCCTGTCCTGGTCACTGCATATTAGAGCGCTCTGCTGCTCTGCACTCCAACTTCTCAGCACGTGGACAGCCTTGCTCCTCTGCAACAAAGACCCGGCGTTTCCCCTTGAGCTCTTTGCCTCCTTCTGAGCCTTGCTCTGCATAGCTGGGACATTGGAATTCACTGCTCATGGGGCTCCTGGGCCCAATGGGGGCTGAAAAAAGACTGTTGGTGGGAGGTGTAAATGGAGCTTGGACTTGTGGACTTTGTAGTCTCCACACAAGTGCTGGAGGCCATGGTAGAAAGAGAAAGGGATGGGGAGGGGAGCAAAGACTGGGTCTCCTTGCTTTGCTATGTTCTGGAATTTAAGTACTCTAAATTTAAATCTGGCTTCTACGTTGTTATGAAGGCATATTTGTTAAGCCAGGAAGATATAACACATTTAAATTAACATTTTTTTAGCTTGATTTATAGTATTTAAATATTGAGATCTGTAACATGTGGGACTCCTTTTGTACTCTTGTCTCTCAAATGTTAGGATCAGGCCTGCTCAGGTAACTGTTTTAGAAAGGTAACACTCAATTGTTGAGACACACATGCATAATTAGCTAATCATGCAACGGCAATGTAGATTATAAGAAGAATAGATTATACTTTTTGTGACTATAGCTAACATATTGAACAAGATGTGTTAAGCCCACATCCAAGTATTTTACCTATGTATATTAATTAGTCTTCATAAGAGCACCATAAAATAGGTCACTCAAGGCAAAATATCATGCAGCTAGATAGAGTCAAGAAGCTCTGGATCATCTGAATCCAAAGGCCATTGTGGTATACAACAATTCAATGGATAAGAAAAGTTTTGTTTGAGGTCCTTGAACCTCCGATAATTTAGAAGTCACTAGATTAATCAACCCACTTTGACTCTCCAATACTCTCAAATCCTCAGATTCAGCATTTCTGTTCATGCAGATTTCCTCATGAAAAGGGAAAGTAAATGAATGGACTGCCTTGCACTGTTTGGTATTATGATTAACTCAATGTTCCAAACCAAAAATCAATATTTGGTTGCTTGTATAAGAAGCAAATTTAACTTACATTTTTAAACAGATGTCCAGTTGTGGGATTTCGTTTGCTAATTTTCAACGGAATTGTCATTGTGTCATTGATGATAAAGGTAAATTGGCCATAAGGAGTACCTTTGTTTCTCTAAAGCACTGGTTCATACCCCTACTACTCTTCTATTACCCTATTTTCCAACTGAACCAAGAAGACTTTCTGCAATCAATATTGGTTCCATCACTTTTGATAACAACTTACATAATGGGGGAAGGAAAGGAAGAAGGGAGAGAAGGGGAAAGAGAAAAACAGAGAGAGAGAAACTCCCACCTTTGGTTCCAAATATAAGATCTCTGATAGACACAACAGTTATTAGCTTCATTTCCAATTAAAATTCAAGTTTGGCATACTATTTAAGAAATTCTTTAGCTATTTTCTAGAGGAAACTTCATGTGTTTGCTTCTAACGGTCACTGGAATCATGCAAATGGTGTTTGTATAATAATGATTTTTTAGCTAATTGTTTTTAGCTGTCAGCTGTGTTGCCCCCTTATTTTATAGCTACATTACAGTTTACTGACCCAGGAAGTGAACTTTCTGGAAGAATAGAAAATTCACACTTTATTTGTTTAAAAGAAAGATTCTTCCTCTAAAGTAGGAACAGTTGCTATGTGGGTATGATTTAACTTCTAAAAATAAAAACACTGATGGAGGAGGGGGATTTAAAAAAATTTTACAGAAACAACTTAGAGTTTTTCTCATCCTGGTGGTTTTTAGGACAATGTTCTGTCTTCTCTAGGTATTAGAGATAGAGAAACAGACAAACAAAAATAATTTGCCAATAATATTTGAATAATAGTTATTCACGCCTTGAGTTAAGTAGTGGTTTAACCCTTTTTGAGGGTTTTTAAGATAACAGCTACCTACCTGCAGGTTGTGTGCTATCTCTTTCAGATTCCAAGTAGAGTCTACTCTTCTCCTACCCTCACAGCCAAGCAGTATCTAAATTGCAACTTGGCTGGGCGCGGTGGCTCACGCCTGTAATCCCAGCACTCTGGGAGGCCAAGGTGGGTGGATTATCTGGGTCAAGAGTTCGAGACCAGCCTGGCCAACATGGTGAAACCCTGTCTTTACTAAAAATACAAAAAAAAATTAGCTGGGCATGGTGGCGCACGCCTGTGATCCCAGCTACTTGGGATGCTGAGGCAAGAGAATCGCTTGAACCCAGGAGGCAGATGTTGCAGTGAGCTGAGATCACGCCACTGCACTCCAGCCTGGGCGACAAAGCAAGACTCTGTCTCTAAATAAATAAGTAAATAAATAAATTGCAACCTAAAAAACATTTTTTGCATGTGCCCTTCCCTGTCTCCACTGCCACTCCCCTTTGCATCTCTCAATTAAATCTTCTGTCAGCCTCCTATCTGTTCTCTTTCATTCTTACCTCCAAAATGATCTTCTGTTATCTGAGTATCACCCCTTCATTGAAAACTTTCTATACAGCTACCACCTTCCCCCACCCCACCCCTCCCCCAAAATCCTCCCACATGGTTCTGGATTGTTCCTCTCAAACAGTCATCACAATGTTTTGTAGATTTTTTTTTTTAACTTCCTTCTTGCACTAAACTGGGAACTCTTCTAAAGCAGGCATCTTGTTTCTTCACCTTTGTATCCCTAGCACCTGGCTTTATGCCTACACATGTCAGGTCTTTAATAAATGTCTATGGATGAATGGATATTACCCAGGCTAAAAAATTTTAATGCAAATGTGAAAAGGTGGTGCTATGATTTAAAAGGCCACTCAAGGCAAAATATCACGCAGTTAGATTCAAGAAGCTGAGTCAAACCCTGTATCATCTGAATCCAAGGCAATCAATGCTGCGGTATACAGCAACTCAGCAGATAAGAAAAGTTCTGTTTGGAGTCCTAAACAAAAATTGGCTAATCTAAAATTAGCTAATCTAAAAGTTATCTCATCCATTTTCTTTAAAAACACACAAACTAGTTTCACACTAATACTAGTTTTCTATTTTCTGTGAATAAAAAAGAGGTAGAGAGAAAGATTAAACCCTCTACCTGTTTCTGGTTGGAGAAAGAAAAAAATTCCAATATTGGACATGGGTATAAGGTAGAGATTCTAAACACATGGAAAAGAGAGAAAGTGGTGAAGCAAACTATAAGCTGAGAGCCGGCCTCCCCACAATAGAGTAAATAAACTGAGCTTCTTGAAAAACATTGAGAATAATTATTTGATTGCTAGATGCAGCTTAACACCTACTGCTCTATTGTCCCAGACCTGGTATGAATATGCCTAATTGGTGGTGTGATTCCTGCTCAATTATCACTTGATTTGTATAGTGAAAGCTGGGGTTTTATATGGTTCTGCCCAAGTCTTCGGCACCAATGTTTCCATAGCAACAGATGCACTATAAAATGAGGAAGAAATCGGAAAGTTTGGGAGAGAAATAAATCAAAGCGAGTGATCCCAGCAAGAGGTTCCCCAGGGTGAGTCCCAAGGGCTTTTTAGGCTTCTAGTCAGATATATTTGCGGCAGAATTCTCGGAGATAGAAGATTCTAGGATGATAAATGCCAGGGATTTTTTAAAGTAATATATGGATACTATCTATGACAGCAGTTACCTTGTGTGCTTCAGTTTGGATTTCTAAGGCAAGTTCCTGTGTTGGGATATTAGGAGTCTACACTGGTCGAAAGAATCACTTACCAGTTAGAGCCTACTAACCCCTAGGTAACAGGATATGAAAACTGGAGATTTTTACTATCTTTGAAATTGAATTGAGCTATCCTTCTAAAGCTGAAAGGTGTAGAACACTGTGAATTCTATTAGGTACTAAATATTTGACTATGTCAATTTAGAGCAGTGTCTAATTTTGTGGTATAGATGTGTTCTGTTTAACACAGACAGTGTGAAATTTCCCAGAAAAAAAAATCTAGATTTCTGGCTTCTCTTATTCAAAAAATCACACACACAAATACAGACACATACACTTAGTTGCAAAATTTGTCAACACTGACCATGTTTCTTCATGGCAATCATTTGCTGTAGCTGAGTAACAGCTGCCCTTAACATGGATCAGTCATGGAGTCTTCACTTCGTCACAGTCCCCATCACTCCCTACTGCCTATAATCAGGCCATTTTAATTGTTTATGTTACCCTCTTGGTCATTAAAGTCTTGAATGTATAACCTTTGAATTTGAGTGAATATAATTCAAATTATAACCTTTGAATTGCTCTATATTTTTGGATCATTTTATCCTCATATATTGTGTCTTCTTAATTTTGTTTCCCAAAAATATGGACCAACTTATTTAATAATTTAAATATAATGCAAATGGCATTTTAGAAAGATGCATTTTAAAAATTTTATCCTAGAAAAAAAATTTAGAAGTAAGACTTTATGCTGGTATGAAGTTTATTTAAAAGTATAGAGTTTAGAGATATTTGATGAAAACATTTGCATAGTTAAATAGGCTGCTGCAACTACTTTTTCAAAATTTCTTTCAACAATGGACAATTTTAAAAAAATTTCTGTTGTGTTTTATTTGAACTAAACTGAAATGGAAAAGAAATCGTATGGTCTTAAGCTTGCTGGAGGTAGGGATTATCAAAAGGGTGGTATCATATTTCATATGATATTATCATCTGGAAAATATAAAACTTTCACAATGCAACTGTGCCCACAGCAGTGAAGTAGAACCTTATAAATGATATGCATTCTGTAGAATGGCTGGAAAAATCTCAAAATCAATATTGGAATCACCCAGGGTGACTAAGAATAACAATATCACTGTACCTTACTAAAAAATAATAAAAAACAAGTGAGATAGAAAATTCCAGAATTGTCCCTAGAGTTTTTATTTGCTTGGGATAGAAGGATGATAGCAGTAGCTTCCCATTTCTTTTCAGACCTCAATTTTATTTTAAACACAGAGCACAGTCCACCCACTGAAAAGAATTTTCTTTTCTACAAAGACCAGGGTGTGCAATGACTGTGAGTATCACTGTAAAACAGAAGAACATTTGGCTCTAAGTTACTCACTTAACTAGTAGGATTAAAACAAGATAACTGGATCTATCTATTAGGGTAGTGTCTGTTTATGTCTGCTTTCCCCTGTAAAGACTAGATTAAAAAATAGGAAACAGATGTTACAATGAACATTCCCAACGAGTCACTCACCCATTCAGCAGCTGCACCTTGAGTACTATTCTGCTTACTTCAGGTGGCATGTACCATGGGGAGGCATATCAATGAATATAGAAGATAAAAATGTTCTTCTGTGAACATGGAAGATAAAAAAAGAAGGAGAGACAGACAGGAAACAGCATAATAAATAAATGTATAGAATGCCAGAAGGTCATCAGTGCTTTATAAAATAGAGTGGGATAAGGGAAATCAAAAGGGCTGTGATGGGTGGCAGTAAAGGGTGTGATTTTAAATAGGATGGTTAGAATAGGTATAATTGAGAAAGTGACATTTGAAGGAGGAGAGGAAATTGCCATGTAGATACACATGGGACAGCATCTCAGGTAGGGATGGGGACCATTTTTGCAGTGCACTCCAAATTGCATATGATTTGTCTCCTGCAAAGACCCTCACGTTTTTTCATTTGGAAGTAGAATTTTAGTGCTGGTTCAGACCCTAACTTCATTCTAATGCTGCTAAGGACACCATTACTCCAGTCCTCCCAATTCTTCTCTAGATAAACCATAACTGCTTTTTGGAATTTCTTTTTTTAAGAGACAGGGCCTCACTTTGTTGCCCAGGCTGGTCTTGAACTCCTGGCTTTAAACAATCCTCCTGCCTTGGCCTCCCAAAGTGCTGGAATTATAGGCATAAGCCACCACACATGGCCTTCCTTTTGGAGATTTAATATTCTTTCTCCATTTTGGTTTAATTCAAATGAAACACAACAGGGATTTTTTTGAAACTGTCTAATGTTTAAAAAGTATGGAATTATGGCACATACTAGGTATTTGTTCAGTTTTTTGTTTGGTTATAGAAAGAAAAGATGTGCCTCAGAGTTAAAACAATGATTGAGCAGTAATCAAGTTCTTTGAACATGTATTATATGCCAGATATTGTGTTATATGTTTTGTAAACACTATCTCATTTAATTCTTGCAGTAGGCTTATAAGTTAGGTGTTATCATTATTCCCATTTTATGGCTAGTAAATAGCAGATTGTGCTGCCTTGCTCTATCGATTAAGATTAATCTTCTACAAGCATAAAAAAAAGGTAAAAAGTATTTTCTCAAGTTCTAAGTGTAATTCCTTTAACTTCCTCTATTTTAGTTAGGATTTCCCCCCCAGAAACAGACCTTGAGGCAAGGATTCGAGAGCAAGTAGTTTACTTGGAACGTTCATGGAATACCATTAAGAGAGAGGGTAAGTAACACATGGAAGGGAAGTTTATTAGTCTGTTCTCACACTGCTAATAAAGACATACCCAAGACTGGGTAATTTATAAAGGAAAGAGGTTTAATGGACTCACAGTTCTATATGGCTGGGGAGGCCACGCAATCATGGTGGATGACGAAGGAAGAGCAAACGATCGTCTTACATGGCGGAAGGCAAGATTAATTGTGCAGGGGAGCTCATTTATAAAACCATCAGATCTGTGAGACTTATTCACTACCATGAGGACAGTATGGGGGAAACCACCCCCATGATTCAGTTATCTCCACCTGGCCCCACCCTTGACACGTGAGGATTATTATAATTCAAGGTGAAATTTGGGCGGGGACACAGCCAAACCATATCAGAAACTGTCAGTCCATTCCTGCTGCTATAACAAAATACATTAGACTGGGTACTTTTTAAATAATAGAAATTTATTTCTCATAGTTCTAGAGGCTTGGAAGTCCAAGATCAAGGCACCAGCAGATTCAGTGTCTGGAAAGGGCTTCTCCTCTGTTCAAGATGGCATCTTGTTGCTATGTCCTCCAGGGGGAAAAGGATGAATGCTGTGTCCTCACATGGCAGAAGGGTAAAAAAGGGATAAACTTGCTTCCTTAAGCTTTTCTTATAAGGACACTAATCTCATCTATGACAGTGGAGCTCTGATGGCCTGATCACCTGCTAAAGACTCTTAGTATTATTACCTTCAGGTTTAAGTTCCAACATGTGAATTTCAGAGGGACATGTACATCTAAATCATAGCAGAAAGGCTGCCAAAATTGGAGTATTAAAATAGAGGAACTGGGAAATGGTATAAAACTCATGCCTCCAAATCAGTCAACCCAAAGGGGAGGGAACTGAGATATTTATACACCAACTCCCATCAGTCATTAGTTGAAGGCTGTTCCCAGAGAATGTTAGTTTCTCTGTATTTCCAAACTCCCATGATATGGAAAAGCCCTTAGAAACACAGATACTGACTGTTGGAAGTCAGTAGGCATATGGGTGGATACTAATAGGGCTTGCTACATCTATACCTGTTGCCTCCCTTGTCATGTGCCTGCCAAACTTCAGAGATCCTTTAGAAGTTGTTGTAAGAAAAGAAAATTTATCTTCTGCTAGTCAATTGTGAGCTATTGATTGGGCAATTTATTAGTGTAGACAAGAACATTCCATGTACAGTGGGTAAAAGAGCATTGAGCCAGAGTGTTAAGTTGCCCTCAAAGTCATTCTCAAATGAACAAGATGATATAACTATAGGTGCTCAATTGTACATAATTAAGCAGGGAGCTGTTAGTATAAACGCATATAAAGTTGAAAAATGAAACATAAGTAAGGCTACAACTGACCTTGTAATGAAATAGAAAGATAAAATATTCCTAAGAGTAAATCATTTGACTGTGTAATGTAATGTAATTGCTTTTTTTTTTTTTTTTTGAGACAGAGTCTCACTCTGTTGTTGCCCAGGCTGGAGTGCAGTGGCAGGATCTCAGCTCACTGCAACCTCCGCCTCCTGGGTTCAGGCAATCCTTCCGCCTCAGCCTCCCAAGAAGCTGTGACTACAGAGATGCACCACCACACCTGGTTAATTTTTTGTATTTTTAGTAGAGATGGGGTTTCACCATATTGCCCAAGCTGGTCTCGAACTCCTGAGTTCAGGCAATCTGCCTGCCTCGGCCTCCCAAAGTGTTGGGATTATAGGCATAAGCCACCACACTGGGCCTGCATTCTTGTAGGGTACTGGTGGACCAGTTGATAAGCTGTATCTTCCATGGCATTATTTGGAACTCTGTATCCCCAAAAATGTTGTTCATGCCCATGATCATTTTTAGGAATAGCTATCTTGAAACTTGGGAAAGCTGGAGAATATATAATACAAAATGATTTTGAGTCTGTCTTGCAAGAAACCCCAAACCAAAAATAATTTTGCATGGAGAAAGAAGAGAATGTAACAAGTATGCTGAGAGCAGAAACGCAAGTGTTAGTCCTCTGTATGTGTGGATAAACAGTAAATGTCAGTGAATTTTAACTGAGTGATAAAGTGTATTTGATCAGGAAAAAGTGAAGAATGGATGTTGGGCAGTTAGCAGCCTGAAGTAGGATCTCAAAAATAACCCAGATGGCTTTCTCGATGAGAATGTATCAGTTGAGGTCGTTTAGGATAGTAGAGAAGGTGTTTTAAAATTGTGGAGCAAGAAGGGGATCCAAAGTTAGGTCATATCAGTGATTGCCAATAGGATACTCAGGTTAGGCAGGCTACAAAGTATTGTGTTCTGAAAATAATCACAGTTAACCTTGGATTTGAGATATGGATGGGTTTTAAGAAACTCATCATCTTTTTTTGTTTGTTTGACAGAGTCTCGCTCTGTTGCCCAGGCTGGAGTGCAGTGGCATGATCTTGGCTCACTGCAACTTCCGCCTCCTGTGTTCAAGCAATTCTCCCACCTCAGCCTCCTGAGTAGCTGGGATTACAGGTGCCCACCACCATGCCCAGCTAAATTTTGTATTTTTAGTAGAGAAGGGGTTTCACCATGTTGGCCAGGCTGGTCTCGAACTCCTGACCTCAGATGATCTGCCCGCCTCGGCCTCCCAAAATGCTGGATTACAGGTGTAAGCCATCGCACCTGGCCATTATCATTGGTATGGACAGGAAACCTGTTTTACACACCAGAGGGCACCATGGGTTCTAGAGTTTCCCACTTGGAGTAACAGAAAAGTGTTCAAAATTTCTGGTGTTCCTGAAAGAATAAAGAGAATAAATTTGGGGAGAGCTATCAGGGCTGGAGGAAGAGTGGTGCTTAGGGGCTTTGCATCACCAACATTGAGCCTTCCTTTACCACCTTGGGTTACTCTAATTGTTGAACCTGAGTGTTACAGTTCTGCTCTTCCCTGGTTCTCATTTCAGGGCTCCCCATTCAATTCCTTTATATTCAGGGCCTCCGTGTTACACAACTTCAGAGGACAACATTCACATCTGAGGTGATTCCACTTTTGTTGTGCCTGCCTTGGTCCATACTTTGTAAAATGGGTCACCTTGCTTCTTAATTATGTGTGTTTTGTTCTCCTTCTTTGTCCCATTGGACTGGAAGAGGCAGGAGGGAAGAGGCTACATTTGATCTAGTTAAGTTAGAGCATCTTGCATAGCACCTTCCACGTAGAGTTGCTCAATGAATTTTTACTAAACAAATGAATTCAATAAGAATTCTGTGACCTACTGAGACTTACATCTCCTTTAATCCAAATAGCAGCCCCATGGGGTACATATTGCCTTCATTTCTCCTTGGAGGAGGTGAGGAGTAGATCAATGAATGGACGCAGTGAGTGAAAACAACTCTTTCAATAAAAATAGGTTGTGGCCCAATTTAATTAGACTCTAAAATGAAGTAGGAGAGGCCTTCTGCATATAGGGGAAATCTTAGTTTTATAAAATGCATTTAAAGAAAATAAGCTTTCCTTCTACTTATTTCTAACTCTCAAATTCATTTTCATGACAGTTGATATTATGAAGAGGAAATAATGAATAGATTTTCTATAGATTAAACTTGTCTTTGCAGCTGGATGTTATGGGAAGCAGGGAGTATCTTCAACAGGATTCTTTTGTTTGAAAGGGACAGAAACCCAACTCAAAGTGGATCAAGAAAACTAGGAATTTGTTGACCTGTATAGCAGAAACATCCAGAAATACAGTTGGATCGGGAGCTCAAAAACATTATCCTGGTGCCATTTCTTCCCCATCTTTCAGCTCTGAGTGTTTCTGTATAGTTTTCTTTCTTGGGCAAGCTATCTTATTTTTCTGGCAACATGGACAGCCCCCCTACAGCTCTTGGGTTTAGATCCTACTGATCTCAAAATCCAGCAAAAAATACTCTCTAGCCCAATAGTTCTAACAAAAGTCTCAGGACTGAATTTCAGTAGTTCTAATATAACCTTTGTGGGTCATGTGCCAGTACCAGTTCCTTGTCTAATTACTGTTGCCTGGGGAATGTGTGGCTTTTGTATTCCCACCTGGGTCCACCTGGATAGAGTCAGAAATCAGAGTGGAGTTACTTTCTCCCAAACCACCTTGACAGAGAACGGGGGTAGAGAGGATCTGCAAGGATTATCAGGAGGCCATTATCAGAAGCATAGCAAAGAATGTGGTCAGGCAAAAAAAAAAAAATGTTTTTTAAATGTTCATTAGTGTAGGTAAAAGTAAAATTGAGCAATATAATTATAGTCTCCACAAAGATTTCTGACCCAGTGAAATTTCTCTGGTCACATGTTCGTTGGCCCTAATTTACTGGACTGATTGCATTTGAAAATATCTATCTTTTCCTGGAAATGAACTATAAGTTACCAAAGACACCATACAGAGATTCTTTAGCCCTATCCTCTTGTGATCTTAGCTCTTCATCTTTGTGTCCTATTTTGCCATTGTACTGCTGCTTCTATTTTGAAACCTTGGTAAGAAATAGATTTGTGTTGGTATACTGATTTAGTCTGAAATTAAAATGAAAAATCATTTGCATATTCAGAACCTTACTTAATGGGAGGAAAATCGGTGATAAAATTGCATCCTAAACATTTCTCAGGGAAGTGAACTTATAGTGAGTTAGTGAGGACATATTGTCATTACAAGGTAACATGAAATATATGCACCCAAGCCCTCAGCTTATCCTGATGCTTTCTTTCTTTGGCTTTCTCATGCAGAGTATATTTTCTCTCAGTGATTTAAGTGATTTGGTATTATTTTGTCCTATATAGCTTCATGTTTTATTAGATCAATTCAACTTTTGGACAAGACAAATTGGAAAGTAACTTTGATAGCTACTATATGTTATTTGGCTGATATTATTTAGTTGAAATGATGTCCAATACCCATATTTCTTTATATTTGCAGTCCTTCATACCAGCCTGTGTTCTATTTTTACAGTGATACAGCTATCATTTTGTTTGGTTTTAGATGTTCATGCATTCTAGAGAAAGTGGAAAACTTAGAAGCTTAATTAATGACTGTCTTCTGGACCTCTGAGACCATGTTTCTAGTGTTTTCCGTGGAATATTATCAGGTATAGACTTTATGATAATTTTCATCCATTCAGAGATTAAATATTAAATTGCCTTAGGAATATTATGGTCTATGTGCATCTGTTCAGATATATTTGCTTTCCTTGGAATCCTTTGAATTCTTGGTTTTTGCAGATTATCAGTCTCCACCAAGATTCATCCTTGTGAGATACTGTTCCCAAGTTGATGGAGGGTGTTTCAGTGATATTCGTTAAAGCAGAGTAAAAAATACTTTATTTAGCACCATCATGATAGGTAGAGGGACCGAGCAATGAGATTTCACAGTGAGGGACAGAGATGGAGCTTAACTCTGAACACAGCATGGACCAGTAGTAATTTATATTGCCAAGGAGCAGAGTAGGAGTGGATGGAAAATTACCAAGAGGAAACATCTGGGTAAGGAGGATGGCTAAACTGACCTAATGGAATTCTTGCTTAAGACAGTCCAGCATGATCAGACATACCTGAGGAATAGTGGAAGATGAGGAAGAATCTGATCAGATATGGAGAGTGATCAGATGTCAAGGTGGAGGGATTTTGCTAAACTGACTTAGCAGGGTATTTTGTTAAAACTGGATTTTAAAAGGAAGTGAACAGATACCAAGGGTGTTTATTCTGAATTTGCATTTCTTCTTTTGTGTTTCTTTTTAAAAAATCCTTCTTTGATTTTACAACAGAAGGAGTTGAGTATTTGTTTTAGATAAATAAAAGCTGGATTTTATGTGACAAAGATAGCTGATGACCCCTAGCTGCTCTGTGTTCCTATGAAGAAAGTCCCACTGCCAGAGATTGGTCATGCCTGGCCTTCACCAGGTGTGACCTCATTAATTGAGAATTGATAGCTTTGGAATTTGACATAAATCATAGAGTGTGTGCAAAGGCAGTTTATGTAATGGGTAAGAGATTGGATTATGGACTTGGCAAGAATGGATTGCAGACCCTGTCCAGACCACTAGCTGTGAAATTTGGTCAAATTTATTAGTTTCTCTAAGCACTGATTTCCTAAGCATTAAAAAAATATTATTAGGTACCTTGTTTGGGCTGCTGTGGGTTGCCATCACTCCATCCAAAATGTGACTCTGATTTACTTTCTACGTATTTTTTTCACCATCTGAAATTATCTCATTCATTTATCTGTTTATTTTCTGTTATCTTTCTTCTTCACCAGTAAGATATCTTTCCCCCGAGATTAAGGATCTTGCCTATTTTGTTTGGCCTGCTATCTCCAGGGCCTGGCACATATTAAGAGATCACTGTTGTGTGTGTTGAAGGAAGAAATGAATGAATAAATCAGGCTTAGCAGAGAAGTAGGCACTTAGTAGTGCTCAATGAATGTACATTATGACATTTGCTGGTACCTGAAGCTCTTCTATGTGTAGACTTGAAAGTCTTTCGTTTGGATAGGATTTTTTAAAAAATTATACGTATTTAAAATCATGGAAACTGAGAGCTTGAAATTGTAGTTTTGAGACTCCAATTCAGCCAAAAACTGTTATAATGTTGAGTGTTCTTATTTACATAATTCTTTATTTTTAATTTTTATTATTTATTCATGTAGTTAGTTTTAGAGACAGGATCTCACTATGTTGCCCAGCCTGGACTCAAACTCCTAAGCTCAAGTGATCCTCCTGCCTCAGCCTTCCTTGTAGCTGGGACTATAGGTGTGCACCACCATGCCTGGCTTGTATAATTCTTAAACTCATATTATACTATAAGTTTCCTCCTGTAAAATAAATACCAGGTCTCAGCAGTTAGTAGCAGACACAAGATTCCAGGTGTCCCATATTCTCTATACCTTGCATCATCTGCATAGTAATGGTTACAGTAGAAAAAATAGAACTGATACCAGTAGTAATAGTCATGGCTGCTGTACTAGTCAGGGTTCTCTGGAGAAAGGAGATTTATTATAAGGTATGGTATTGGCTCACATAATTATGGAAGCAGAGAAGTCCCATGATCTGCTATCTGCAAGCTGAAGACCCAGTCAAGCCAGTTGTGGGGTTCAAAAGCCTGAGAACCAGAGAGAAAGTATGGATTCCAATCTGAGTCAGAATACCTGAGAACCAGGAGTGCAGAGAACAGGAGATAAGACTGATGTCCAAGCTCAAGCAGTTAAGCAGAGAGCAGATTCAACCTTCCTCTGCCTTTTTGTTCCATTCAGGCCCTCAATGGATTGGATAATGCCCACTCATGTTGGGGAAGGCAATTCACTTTACCCAGGCTGCTGATTCAAATACAAATTTCTTCTGGAAACACTCCGACGGACATACCCAGGAATAACATTTAACCAGATATGTGGGCATTCTGCGATCCAGTCAAGTCGACACATGATGTTAACCATCACAGCAGTTAACCTTTATTTCACTATTAATGGGACAGATAATATACTCATAATAACCCTATGAAGTTAGTACAATTGTAATTCCTGTATTTAATTTTAATATTTAATTTTTTAAATTTCCCAGGAACACAGATTCAAGTTGCCCTGAATATATGCTCCCTATAATCACATATTTCAGAGGACAAAACTGAGGCTTTAGAGGCCACACTGCCACTTTCTGAACCCAGTCAAGTCTTTCTCCAGAGCCTGCCCTCATAACCCTGAAGTACTGACCCCAGAATTCCAATCTCCTATAATTCAGAACTTTCATGAAATCAGACTGACCTTTAGACACCAATGACTCAGAACTAGGGAGTTCTATTGTAGTGTGACTTTGGAGCTCTCTGAATGGTGCATGTAATTTCTGTTTTACAGAGCAACCTTCATTATGAGAAGCTGTGTGTCTGGCCTGAAGGAAGGGAACACTAGAGAAGGGGCTTGTTGGTTTGAGTTATGTGACAGTCTGGCAGGAACTGTCATTTGGCATGTGAAATAGAAGCATATTGGATTTTATTTTCCCCTGAGTAGGTTGGTGGGATTAAATTTAATTACCATTTTAATAAGCAGAAGAAAGGAACAATTCCAAATAGTAGAAACAAAAAGAATTGCTATGGTAGACCACTAATCATTAGAAAGACTTATTTTTGAATCATGAGGGACCACAGTGAGAAAAGCAGAAAATTCAGAACACAGAGAATTATAACCGACGGGACCATTGCAAAATTATACCTGAACGACAGTTTGACCTGTGAAAGTAATTACTGTTCCATGTCAGAGCTGGGGAGGGTCTGTCTTAGGGGATGGAGCAATGAGGATGGCCCAAACCTGAGTGTATGGATTTGTAGAGCTGCTTCAGAAGGGAGGGATGGCCCAGTAATGTCAACTGAGGCCTAATCATGACTTTCTTCCCAAGAAACTCCAAGGACTACACACATGCATTTCAGTTTTCACTCTGTGTTCCTGAGGAATGATGGCAGGCATTCATATTCATATTTTCAATGCAGATATTAAACCAGATTTATACGGTGCTATGGTTTGGATATGGTTTGTTTGGCCTTGCCAAGTCTCTTGTTGAAATTTGATCCTCAGTGTTGGAGGTGGGCCTGGTAGGAAGTGTTTGGATCATGGGGGCGGATCCTTCATGAATTTTTTGGTGCCATTCTGGAAGGAGTGAGTGAATTCTCACTCTTATTTCCTGCAAGAACTAGTTGTTGAAAAGAGCCTGGCATCTCCTCCTTTCTCTTTTGCTTCCCCTCTTGCCACATGATCTCTGCACACAGTAGTGCCTCTTTGCCTTCCGCCATAAATGGAAGCTGCCTGAAGCCCTCAACAGAAGCAGGTGCAGGTGCTATGCTTCTTGTACAGCCTGCAGAACCATGAGCCAAATAAACCTTTTTTCTTTATAAATTACCCAGCCTCAGGTATACTTTTATAGCAACACAAACAGACTAAGACATATGGCTAGCAATATAGATAGCAAAAGGATCACATGACTTCCAGGTGTCCACCCTCGTGTCATTGCTGTTGCCTGCACAAATGCTCAAAATATGGCATTTGGGGATTCTGAATCCAAAAATGATTCAGGATAGTCAGATTATGAATGGACAGACATTTTAGTAAGAATTTAGCTGATTTGTTTTTCTTATATATTTATTTTTTATGTATGTATTTTATGAAAGAGTGGCATATGATATAAAGCTCTGACTCAGTAAATCTGAAAGAACACTTTTACAAGGTAAACTAAAAACTCTAATAGTTAACAGTGTTGTGATATTTTAATTGGCAACTCTTTTTTCTTTTTCAGTGATTCCTAAAATAATGGTGCATCTTGCAATTCTTGGTGTCTTGGTCAATTAAATTCTTGGTCAATGAAATATGGCAATATTAACCACAATCATTTTTTCAAGACACGCTAGACACAGTGTTAAGCCCTTCATGTGCATTATATGATTTATTTTCATTCTCATTTCACTGATGATGAAACTGACTCAAACAGCTAAAAAACCTCACAAAAATGCCCATCATTTCATAACAATTCCTATGTAGAATCTTTCAACGGCCTCACTTTAGATCTAAATAAAATGTAAACTCCTTGCCTTGTTTATAGTACTCTTTTCTAACATACTCCTACCTACTCCTCCCACTTCATCTCATACCATTCTCTGCCTGGCCATCCTGTTTAAGTCCACTGCAATTTCACTTGCCATTCTACCTGCCTAGAATGCACTTGACCAAGAACCTGATGGACCTGGCTCATTCTTGTTTTTCAGATCTCAGCTTATATGCTTCCTATTCAGAAAGGTGTTTCTGACATTCATCCTGAAATAGCCAGTTAATCTCTATCCTATCATATGGGTTCATTTTTATTTAAAGTAATTTTTTGAAGGTTAACATATACACAAAAAAGGACACACATTTTAAGGCTATAACTGGATGAATTTTCACCTAGTGAGCACACCTTTGTACAAGCACTCAGAAGCCCTTGCTGGATTTCCTTCTAGTTGCTCACTACACCCAAGGGCAAATGCCATCCTCAGCTTTGTCGGCATCGATTAAAATTGGAATCATAAAGTCCTCATTTGTGCCTGGCTTCTTTCATTCACTATGTTATTAGTAAGATTCATCCGTGAGGTTTTGTGTAGTTGCAGTTCACTTATTCTCATTGCTATGTAGCATTCCACTGTATGAATACACCACAGTTTTTTCTGCTCTTGGTGGACATTGGCTGGTTTTCCATTTAGGGCTATTACAAACACTGCTGCTATGAACGTTATTGAACATTTTTTGGTGAACATCATGTGAATTAATTTTAACTGTATTACTTAAGACTATGTGGTATGTATTTGCCTATTTAAACTTTTTCTGTCTAGCTTTACCCCTATCATAATGTTACTCCTAAGACGATAAAGACCTTGTTTATATTTTTTCTTATTTTATTTTTGAGCTTTATTGAGATATACTTGTCTTACAATATACACCCATGGAATTGTTACTGTGGTTAAGCTAATGAACATATCTGTCACCCCTAAAAGTTTGTCCTTGCTCCATAGCAGTCCCTCTCTACTGCTTCTCCCCGTAGCTCCTATATCTCCTACCCTAGGTCCCTATTGCTCTGTTTTCTGTGAGGTTCATTAGTTTGAATTTTCTAGAATTTTTTATATACGTGAAATCATACATAAGTTACTCTTGTTTTGCTTTCACTCATCACAGTTATTTTGGGATTCATCTATATTGTTGCTTATATCAATAGTTTATTTCTTTTCATTTGTGAATGGCATTCCATTGTATGGTTATACTATATAGTTTGCTATAGATTTTTTAGCTTTAAGTTACTATTAAACTTTTTTATTTTTATTTTTTATGGATACCTAATAGTTGTACATATTTGTGGGGTACTTGTGAAGTTTTGATACAAGCATACAATGTGTAATATCAAATCAGAGTAACTGGGATATCCATCACATCAAGCATTTATTATTTTTTTATGTTAGGAACATTCCAATTTCACTCTTCTAGTTATTTGAAATATACAATAAATTATTGTTAAATGTAGTCACCCTATTATGCTACTGAGCACTAGATCTTATTCCTTCTAACTATCTAATTTGTTTATCCATTCATCTGTTGATGTGCATTTGAGTTGATTCTAACTTTTGTCTATTAGAAATGATGCTACTATGGACATTTATGTATGAACTTTCATATATATCCCTCTACTTCCCTTGGGTGTACATCTAGGAGTGTAATGGGTGGGTCATATGGTAGGTACATGTTTAACTCTATAGGAAACTATCAACCTGTTTTCTGTCTGAGAGTTCCAATTGTTCCAACACTTTATAGTAAGTCTTTTTAAAATTTTTGCTAATCTGATGGGAGTGGTGATATCTCATTGTGGTTTTATTTCACATTTCCCCAATGACTAATGATGTTGAACATCATTTTTATGTGTTACTTGCCATTTGTACATCTTCTCTGGTGATATTGTCTCTTCAAATTTTGTGTTCATTTTAAACATCGGTTTTTTTTGTTATTGAGCTTATGAAATTCAAAAATAAATATTCTAGATATAAGGCCTTTTTAAGGTATGTTATTCAAATATTTTCTCCCAGACTGTGGCTTGACATTTCATTTTTATAATAGTCTTTTATTTTAATGCTGTCTTCCTAGGAACTAGAATAGTGATTGGCACATGTTGGTGCTCAAAAATATTTTCTTGAAAAGACCTAGTGAAAGGTGATCCCCTAGGAAATATCTTAGATTCTAAAACAGGTTAGAGCAACCCCATTACCCCTAATATTATCAATATACATTACACAACTAGGTATGTATATGATGTAGGTGCTATAATTCATTTTCTTTATGAGAATAAGGAAACTGAGGCGGATGGAGATAAACTCACTTTAATCAAAGCCACCAAGAGAGAAGCCAGTGTTTGAAGAAGGCAGTCTGACTCCATAGTTTTTGGAGGGTGTGGTTTGCAGAAGGGATGTAGAATGGTTAGAAGGAGCATAGTAACTTCTTCCATTGTCCAACTTTGCATTGTTTCAGCGGCAGGGTGAGCACATGTTATTCTTAAATTTTGGAAGTGTGCTTTAAAGATAATATTTGAAAAGAATACATGTATTCAAGTGCTGGACTACATAATTTGAATATATAGATACATACAAGATTGACTGAGTTTCTAGATGTATAGACCAGCTAGGTTGAATGCAGCCATTCTTGTTCAGTTCCGTGGGCTGTCCAGTCTCAGGCAGTCATGCAACCTTTAAGAGAGTGAAAGTAGTTGGCCTCTGGTCATAGTGCCACTTCTCCCTTCTGTTCTCACTCTGTATTATTAGACTAATATCCCCTGCATGGTAGAATTTGTCCTGGACTGTTCTTTATTAGCAAAAACCAAAACAAACCAAAAGCTTTCTTTTTTACCCCTGAATTCTAGGAACACATATTTCTTTTTGGGGTGGGGGAGAGAGAGAGACAGAGAGAATGTTTTAGTAGCATTTAGGAGTTACTGGGCGGCCTTTGGGAAGTGGCATCCAAAGGAGAACTGTGAGACAGTATACAATGTCACGATGATAAGTACATTTCAAGAAATCAAATTTGATCATATTTTGGGGCAGATTAATTTATAAGGAGGGGATCATTGGCCAGTACTTTGTAAACAATCTGGAGCTCATTTTGCTCAATTTAAATATTCCATAGTCATTAAACAGATATTCAAGTAGTGCTTAGGCAGCACAGAATATATGAAAGTCTGCAGCAAATCATACTATCCACATAAACTATTATACTGCTTCTATTGCTGATGTGGCTGCCAGATGTCTCTTTTGTGAGCTGGATTCCATAGTGTTTTTCATATCTCTAGAGTTATTTGAATAGTTACTTCTTGAATATCTAGCAACTGTACGTGCATATGTATGTATATATGTATGCATGTGTATGTATATATGTCTATGTGTCTATGTGTATGTGTGTATATATACGTGGTGAAACTTAACTTTGCAAGTCTTTTATTCATTTTTGTGAGATATGGCGAAATGTGACCTTGTACCTTTTTATTAATGCAGGTTGGGAAACAGATTCTCCATTAGGGTAATAGCAGAGAGGGTACATTTTAGGTACATTTTGCAATTAGACAATTTTAACAGCTACTGGTCAAAGTATTATTTAAATTTGGCATCACACTTAAGAAATATAAACTGTTGTGTCTAAATTAAGCCTAGTTAAACACTGCCCTTGATACATTCTTTCTTTCTTCCTTTTCTTTGGAGACAGGGTCTTGCTGTGTCACCCAGGCGGGAGTGCAGTGGTGTGATCACGGCTCACTGCAGCCTCCCACTTCCTGGGCTCAAGGGATCCTCCCACGTCAGGTGCACACTGCTTGGCTAGTTCTTTTAATCTTTTGCAGAGACAGGGTCTCACTATATTTCCCAGGCTGTTCTCAAACTCCTGGGCTCAAGCAATCCTCCCACCTCAGCCTCCCAAAGTAACTGGACTACAGGCATGAGCCACAAAGGCTGGCTGTTTGATACATTCTTGGTTTGCCTTGCTATTTGTATTTTCCTAAAAGCGCATGCTGGGGTCACCTTTGATGCTTTCAAATTTACAACCTCTGGACCCCATTCCATGTGATTCTGGTTTTATTGATCTGGTATGTAGTGCTGAAAGCCCTCCAGGAGCAGAGGAGGTTGGGAACCACTGCTGCACAGGTGGAAGGAGCCTGGAAGTGCATCTGTGACCATGGACTTAACTCTGACAAAAATAAGGTGGTAAAATGAAAGGAATGAGTCTCGGGAGGATGTAGCAAATGTAATTTTAGCATTGGAAGGGAGAGCTTCAGCGTTAGGAAAATGCTTACAAAATGGAATGTCAGAGGAAAGATAAATAGAATCCTATGGCCAGAGTCTTTCCAAAGTTTGACAGCTTAAAAGAATGGAGAGGCTTCCTCAGAGTAAAATTCTGACCTTGCAGCCATTCAAGTAGTATTCTCCGAAGAGTGGTTCTGGTAAACCTGTTATGTTAGGTAGTTCATAAGCTTTTAAAAATCAGTGACAGCTATGAGTCAATATAAAGTTGGTTTAAATGAAATTGTAAATAAATAATTGTAGAGGTGCTGTGTGGTAGAAATCAGGAAGGTGGGATGTGAATAGTTTAAGAAATGTTTGACAAACAGCCATTAAACACAAAGCATCTTAAAAAACTATAATGACAGCACAAAGAGCTCCTGAGCTCAGAGTTTTGAAGGAGTGGTGCTTATAAATACACCCAATTAAGTCCCTGATGGGAGGGAAAAAAATCTAGTTATTTGCCTGAGTGTGATCATTCAGTTGTCTCAGCTGTTACTTTCTAAAAGCAGATACTTGTGGCCTCATGGTATGTTCTTGTTTTCTCCTTTTTATTTTTTTAAACACCAAGTTATTCCCAAATCCTAGAATCGGAGGCATTATCATGATGAGCCTGCCAAAAAAAAAAAAATTTGGATTGCCTCAACAGAAAAGTAGTATCACTTGTTCTCTAACTGAATTGTTCATTTTGCAGGGTCAAGTTACCTTTCCAGACAGTCTGATTTGAGAGATCTGGTGTGAGGCCCTGAGATCTATATTTTTAAGTAAGCTTCATAGTATATCTAGTGTATGCTAAAGGCTCAGAATGTTGGCCGAGAATTTGGAGATGATGTTGATGATGTTTCCCACACTGGCAAGGGCACCCATCTCCCTTCCAGAAGTAGCATTTAAACAAAATTATAAGCAATTTCATCACATAAAAAATAGAATAATATAATGAACATCGACATACCTACCACCCAGTGTAACAAATAGCATATTACTAATATACTAGTTGATTCCTGTATACTTCTCCCCAGATTGCATTACCTTCTGTTTTTCTAGAGATAATCACTCTTCTCATTTTTTAAAACAACAGATTTACTGAGTTATATTCATATTGCATACAATTAAAGTATACAATTCAATGATATTCACAGAGTTGTACAGCCATCACCACAATCAATTTTAGAGCCTTCTCATCAACTCAGAAAGAAACTCAGTCACCACTAGAAAGCATCCCCTATTTTCCCCTACCCGACCAAACTCCAAGCCTTATACTCCTACCAGTTTACTTTCTAACTCTATGAATTTGCCTATTCTGAACATTTCATATAAATGGAATCATACAGTACTTATTCCTTTGCGATCGCTTCTTTCACTTAGCATAATGTTTTCAAGGTTCATCCATGTTCTAGCATGGATCAGTATTTCATTCCTTTCTGTGGCTGAATAATTTTTGTTTAGCCATTCTTCAGTTGAAGGACATTTGAATTGTTTCTGCTTTTTGGACATTATGAGTACTGCTTCTTTCATAAACAGTCATGTACAAGTTTGTGTGTGAACATACATTTTCAATTCTCTTGGGTACTTACCTAGAAGTGCAATTACCAAGCCATATGGTAACTCAGTTGAGGAACGGCCAAACTGTTTTCAAAGAAGCCACTCTCTAGGTGTTGATACTTCTTATTTTCACACACTTTTTTGTACTTCTCCCTGTGTTAGTATTTCTAAACAGTATGTAGAAATGTTATGTATTCTTTCAAACAATGTAAGGAATTTCATTTTATATTATATATAACCTGCACCTTACTTTGCTTATCATTGTGTTTCTAAGTTCATCCCTGGGTACACACAAAGTGCTAATACATTCAGTTTCACTGGTGGTACAATATTCAGTTGTCTGAACACACCTCAACTTGTCTATTTCTGTCTTGTCTCTTTGTCCGTTTTACTGTCAGAGTAAATAATACCATCTCTGTTAATATAAATTCCCAAAATCCACAATAAAATCTTTTGTATCATTCATGTGAAGTTCAAAGTTAATGCTTCTGGCTGGGGAACTCTCCTGCATGTGCTAACTCGGGATCTCAGATTTCTCCATCTTGCATGATTGTCATTCTCTAGGTCCTCCCCTGAGTTTCTAGTGGATCATCCAGCTGTCTACTAAGCTAGAAGGCAGGGTTGCATTGGATTTATTATTATTATTATTATTTATTTTTTGCTGGAAGGGAGTCGTTATTGTTGCCCACTTTGCATTGACCAAAACCTAGCCACAAGGCCCCCAAATTAACTGCAAGGGAACCTGGAAAACATAGTCTTGCTTTGTATTCAGGAAGGGAATGGGGAATTTTTAGTATCCCTGCCACATTGACTTGTAAGTTTATTCCAACTTTTTGCAGCTGTAAACAATGCCACTAAACTTTCATTTTTCTTGTTCATGTGGGTCTCAGTTGCTCTAGAGTATGTATATATTAGTGGGATTGGGTCACAGGGTGTGTTAATGTTGCATTTTATTAGGTACTTTCAAGTTTTTCTCAAAGGTATTTATGCTAATTTAAGCTCCACCCTGCCGTATGGGTGCTTCACTTTCTTGCCAACACTGAGTATTTGCCAAACCTTTAAATGTGGGGCACCAACTGTTAAAAGGGAGATGACAAATGGCATGGCATTTGAAATGGAGGAAACTAGGATACTAAAAATATAGAATAGTGTATGTGGTAGACAGAATAATGACTCTTCAAATATGTCTACATCTCAATCCCCAGAACCACAGAACACATTCTTTTATATGACAAAAAGGATTTGCAGATATGATTAAGTTAAGGATCTTGAGATGCGGAGATTATCTTATATTAACTGGGTAGGCCCAACATGATCACACGGGAGTCCATATAAGAAGGAGGCAATAAGGTCAAATCAGAGGAGATGTGATGACAGAAGCTGAGGTTGGAGTGATGTGCTCTGAAGATGAGGGAAGAGGTCACAAGCCAAGGAATGTGGGTAGACTGTAGAGGCTGAAGAAGGCAAGGAAATGGATTCTGTCCTTGGGCCCTCAGAAAGAACCAGCTCTGCCAATACATTGATTTTCATGCATAAGAACCATTCTGTACTTCTGACATCCAGAACTATAAAATAATAAATTTATGTTGTCTTAAGTCATAAGTTTGTGGTGATTTATTATAGTAGCGATAGGAAATTAATATAATATGAATAATAATAGCTAGCATTTATTCAGTACACAGTCATGCTAGGTTCTCTTATCTGTGGCTCATTTAATGGATAACACACTCCTTAGTGTCACCATTTTAGAGCTGAGGATGCTGACTTAGAATTGGAGAGGACTTAGTGAAAAGAGAAGGTAGCTTTGCAAAGAGCTATCTCTTTGCAGGACAAACTCATTTTCGATGGGAAAGCCCACACAGTGACAGAGCTCTAAAATACAGTGAGTTACAGAAATAAGGGATATAGATATAGGAGGTAGGGTCTTTATGTTCTGTCCCTGGTTCTGGGAGGGTGCTCAAAGAGGTGACTTTTGACATAGGGCTTGAAAGATACAAATGCTCTGCCTTGTGTCTTGAAAGAAAAAGAAAATTCAAGATGCAGGAACTGGAGCAAAGCTGAGGCCTGGAAAGTTATTTTTACCACATCATTCTCTGATAATATTATAATTAAATACCATATCTACTGGCTGGGTACAGTGGCTCATGCCAGTAATCCCAGCACTTTGGGAGGCAGAGGCGGGCAGGTCACTTGAAGCCAGGAGTTCAAGACCAGCCTGGCCAACATGGTGAAACCCCATCTCTGCTAAAAATACAAAATAAATAAATAAATAAATAAATAAATAAATAAATAAATAAAATTAGCTGGGCATGTTGTTGCATGCCTGTAGTCCCAGCTGCTTGGGAGGCTGAGGCACAAGAATTGCTTGAACCCAGGAGGCAGAGGTTGCAGGGAGCTGAGATCATGCCACTGCACTCCAGCCTAGGCAACAGAGTGAAACCCTGTCTCAAAAACAGATGTAAAATATTAGCTCCTCGTCCATCTCTCTCCCTTAGCTATTAAACCATTAGTGTTTTCTTTGGTAGTGCTACTACCACAACTGAATAAAAAAGGATTTGCGTGAGAACTGCACCTGATTTTGATTGTTAGACTATTGAAAGAGTTCTGCAACCAACACCACTATCTAATTTTAGAACATTTTCTATAATCCCCAAAAGACATTCTATGCCCATTATCAGAAACTTTCCACTCTCTCCTCCCCCAGGCCCCTGCAAAAACTAATCTTCTTTGTGTCTCCATGGATTTGCTTATTTGGGATACTTCTTATATGTGTAATTTATATCTAATATAAATGGAATATGTGGTCTTTTGTGACTGGCTTCTTTCACATAGCACAATACTTTGAAAGTCCATCCATTTGCAGCATGTATCAGTATTTTGTTCCTTTTTATGGTGGAACAATATTCCATTGTGTGAATATACCACATCTTGTTTATCCATTCATCATTGATGAACATGTGAGTTGTTTTCACTTTTTGGCTTTTATGAATAATGCTTATTCTATGACCACTTTGTATAAGTTTTTGTGTGAACGTAAGTTTTCAGTTTTCTTGAGTATATACCTTTAAGTGGAATTGCTATGTCGTAAGGTAGTTTTATGTTTAATTTTTTGAGGAACTGTCCTGTTTTCTAAAGTGACTGTACTTAGGACTCTCATTTTACATTCACCTGAGAGTTTTGATTTCTCCACATCCTTTTCAACACTTGTTATTATCTGACTATTCGATTCTAGCCATCCTAGTGAGTGTCAAGTGGTATCTTATTGTGGTTTTGATTTGCATTTCACTGATGACTAATGATGTGAAACATCTTTTTATGTGCTTATTGGCCATTTGTATTTTTTTGGGAAATATGTCTATTCACATTCTGTGTCCATTTTTAAATTGAGTTAATTGTGTTTTATTGTTGAGTTGTAAGAGTTTTTTATATTCTGGATACTAGACCATTATCAGATATAATATTAGCATTATTTTATCCCATTTTGTGGGTCACCTTTTCACACTCTGTTTTTTGATTGCTGTTTTTGTTTGTTTGTTGTTTTCTTTTAATAGAGACAAGGTTGCACTGTGTTGCCCAGGCTGGTCCTAGACTCCTGGCCTCAAGCAATCCTTCCACCTCAGCCTCCCAAAGTGCTGGGATTACAGACATGAGCCATCACACCTGGCCCACACTCTGGATAGCGTCCTTTGCATGAAAGTTTTAAATTTTGATGAAGCCAAAGTTATCATTTTTCTTTGGTTGCTTGTGCTTTAGGTGTTATAACTGAGCAACCACTGCCAAATTTGATGTCATGCAGATTTACCCTTATGTTTTCTTCTAAGAGTTATATAGCTTTAGCTTTTACATTTAGGTCTTTGATCTATTTTTAGTTAAATTTTGTATATTGTATGAGGTGGTATGGTCAAATTTATTCTTTTGTATGTGGATATTTAATTGTCTCAGCACCATTTGTTGAAAATATGATTTTTTCCCATGTATTGTCCTGGCACCTTTGTCATAAATCAACTGACCATAGATGTATGAATTTTTCTTGAACTCTTAGTTTTATTCCATTGATGTATATGTCTATCCTCTGTGCCTGATTTGAAAGATTACTTGAAGTGATTGCTTGATGCATCTACATGGCTGATCTTGGAGAGTCAGCAAGTTTGAAAAGACACTTGAAAATCTGTGTTTTATCATAAGCACTACCATGTGACTCTGGGGTCAATGTTGAGAAAGTATGACAGCACCTCTCAGACTTCAAGGAACATACAGATCACTAGAGCTCTTGTTAAAATGTAAATTCTGATAGAGCAAGTCTGAATTAGGGCCTGAGATTCTACATTTCTAACAAGTTCTCAGGTAATGATGATGATCCACAGACTACACTGTTGGTGGCAAAGGGCTAGGAGGTCTCCCACCACAGCATGATCCCATGCCTTCCAGGTGGGCCTCTGGAGGAATCACTAGGCTTAAATGAATATTTGAATTTGCTTTCCCTTGTTAATTGTTGCCTTTATTTACTTTTATACCACTGAGAAAACCAACTTCTCCAGCTCATTTATGGTGCCTTACAAACCTGATTTGAGGGGATGGGTTTTTGAAAAGGCTTTAGGATTTTATTTCTGGATTTACAGAAAAAGACATGGAGTTAGGAGTGCTTGATGGAAAAGTGAATTTAATGGATTCTGAGTAATTTTCCTACTTATTTAAATTCTACTTGTTTCCAGAAGAGGTGTATTAGCAGGTTACTTTTCTCTTACAATGATACTTTAATGCAGATATATAATTGCATCATGTTTGCCTAAAAATTGGTTTAGATAAATCACAAGTGCCAGGTTACATCAGCTTTTCCAACATCCACTTGATCTACATTTATTTCAAAGGTTTGTTTAGAAGGCTGACATGTTCTTAGACTCTTCTTTTTCTGCTGTTTGCTTTCAGCAAGTCATTCCAATTATTTGCACATAAAATATCTCCATTTTCACATAGGGACCCCTTATTTGTCCCTATATTCTCTCAGGAAATCTGCTATTTCTCAAGTACTTTGGTGGAGGATTGCCCTTTATAGTTCGCAAATGTGTGCTTGGATGTGCCCTTGCTTATCCTTCCATGCTTTCTGGGCTTGGCATAGTAAGTGGTCATTGATTTTCTGTTCAAAGGGTTTTGTAGTTTCAGGCAACTGCAGCTGTTAATTCTGGATGTCAATTTCTAGTAAACCTACATTTATAAAATGAGCTACTGTTGTGCAGTGTTTGCTTTCGTAACACTAGCCATGTTCTGAGTTACAAGCACTTGTTTTTTTTCTTGTTTTTGTCCTTAATTGTTTTCTAAACATTTCCGGAAGCTTGGGTGTTCTTCAAATAATAGTGTCTTCAGGTTAGTTGTGATTTTCTGACTTGAAATATTTTTAGTGCAGCACCTTAGTGGCTCTCTACTTAGCTAGTATTTGAAGCATGGTTTGGAGCTTTTTTTTTTCTTTAATTTGTACTAAATAGTGTTTTTACTATTAGTAATTCATATATATATATACACATACATATACAATAGTACAGAAGGGAATAAAATGAAAATTAACCCCCGTTTCTAGTTCCATTCCTTCTGTTGGTTGCCACTTAGCTTTAACCAATATTTTGGCATCTCTGTTTATTGACCAATGCAGTCTCTTCTTCACCCACTCCTAAAAATGGGGGATGCAGAACAATCACATCTCCTAACTTTCCCACCCCTGTCCAATGCCCAGTTTTTCTCTACTTCCTGAGATTATATTTTTCTTCCTTGTGATTTTAAAGTATGTGCTTACGTTCTTTTTCAAAGACTTTCAAAATTATTTTGAATGGGAAACATTCATATTCAAAACAATAAAAAATCAAAACACAAAAATGTATGCAGCAAGTCTCTTTACCTCTCTATGTAAGAAGTTACTGCCTCCAACAGATAATCAATGGTAATTATTTCTGGGGTTCCCTTTCAGATGCTTTCAATGCATAGGAAAGCAGATGTGTGCGCACACTACCTCCCTTCTCCCATATTTATAAAATGTCTGCGTTTATCATTGTTCATATGCCCTTCCAATCATCTTGTCGTCACTGTCTCTTCTTCCAATCACTGCAATGACCACTAGCCCATTAAGACCTCCAGCCATTGTCTCGTGAGTACAACCTAGCTAACCTCACATGATGCCTAAGCCATATGCCCTTTGCCTCCTGACCCAGATTGTCCTTGTTTCTAGCCAAAGCATGGGACTCCATGAGATCCCACTTATTGCCCACAAATGCACAACCCAGAAGTATGGGAAGTTCATGCCCTATCGGGCTAATCTGTGACCCAAGGGAAACAAAAGCCGGTTAAAAAAATTCTTGCTCTTTTACTTCCCCAGACTGACTGTCCTAAGAAGCATTTTTTACGGATTCTCAGGAGATGGTTCTTTGTGATCAAGCAAAATCAGCCAACCTTATTGGTGGCCAGCACCATAAAGCATTTTTGTGTTGGCTCTGTTTGCTTCCTTGTTTTAGTCCCCATGTCTCTCACTCTTGCTTCTTGAAACTGTACTCCTAGATAAAGTAGCAATACATGAAGCGCTGTGCCCTTTTCCTAGTTACTTTTATATGTGGAATTAATTTTAATGTATCTCAAGCTATTTGGGATTGATATAATTTAACTCATGCTGGCTTTTCTTACTAGAATGAATTAATAAATTTTTATATACTGAAATGTTGAATTACAAATCTTGCCAATATTACATTTAATTAAATGAATTTGAAATCATGATGGAGATGGAGATAGAAAGAAAATTTTAGTTTTTCTTCCTGACAGAAATAGTTTACCTGGTTATATTATATATTCTATAAATATAAAAGTCTATTAAAGTCTATTAAAAGCTCCATATGAACAGAAGATTTATATGTATAAGTGTATGTGTGTGTATATATATAATATAATGTATATATATGTTTATATATATATACAAGTCTCACAGTTCCATAAGAACAGAATATTTCTAAGCAAAGCAAATTTCTAGACAAACTTCTTAGATAGTTTATTAGTCACTTGGGAAAAAAAATCTATGAAACAGTTTCATAAGAACCAGATTTAAATATATTTATATCTAAATAAATATTTTGACATTGAAGGAATTAGCTGTGTGTGCTATGCCTAATATTTTCCCCCATGGCTAGTAAATATTTGTAGATAGTGTCCCTTTTCTCCTTGTAGGTTACAGTGAAGGGGAAGAGTGACCCACTAAATTACCCCAGCCATGACCTGAAAAAGTTACATGGGAGGTTTTCATCATTTGTTTTCTCATAGGGACAACAGTAATATTGAAGTAGGAAACCTCTATGTCTTCTATTGTTTACTGATTCCATATCTTACTGTAAAATAAAAGCATGTAAGAGTGAACTGGAGATCTAGATATCCCCTTTAACTTGCCTGAACTGTTGGTAGAAGACTTTTCAAACTCTCCTGCAGTCTTTGAATTTTCAGAAGATGCCTTTATATTTATTTCTTTCACTAGTTAGCTCTCGGTGGTGTCTGTGGCATCTTAGCTCTCAATGGTGTCTGTCCGTCTGGAGCTGGGAATGTGATGGAGAATCTCTAACTCCTTAGTTGCGGGAGATTTGTAGATGAGAGAGGCCAGTTAGTCATGTTTGTGATGTTGGGTTAATCTCTTTAGGAAAAGAGCAGGCTGGCAGCAGGTTGATGTTTGCAACTTTGATTTACTTCTTGGAAAGTAGATTGTGGAGGTAACAAAGGTTGTTAGGCCATAATCAGTCATTTCATCAGCCATGGAGAAGTTGGAAGTAAATCTACCAAAACAGTCACAACGAACTGCATTATTGTAAATTCAAACAGTAGTACCAGTGTTACACATTAATTTTTCTACTTACTGGCAATATTTATCATTCTGTCAAAACTTGTCCTGCTGTAAGAATATTGAGAACTAAAAAGTCTCTAAGTACATTCTTCTTGTCATCCCATAGGCATGAAGTTCAAACAGATGTCAAATGCCACAATAAATGGTCATAAATTTAAAAGAGTTTTTGATAGTGGTTGGCTAATAAAGTCAAAGTTTAACAAACAAAAGTGACCTTTATGCTTGAAGCTAAATGAGAATATCAAATCATTTGGTTGGAAAAACAGGCTGTGATAGAAATTTCAATAGAAGAAACAGATAAAATGAGTTATCTCTATGAAAATGAAGCTTAGAATCCTCAAAGCATCATGAATCTCAAAGTTAGAGAAGAAGGTGAAGATCGTTGTTCTAGTGCTCAGCTAATATCATTCAACCTTGGCTAAGAAGCCTAAAGGATTAGCGAAGACAGTTCTATTTTATTAGGAAGGGTTTTTATAGATTGTAATAAAACTTGTCTTCTTATAAATTCTACCCTTGAATCTTTTAGAAAATTTTGATGAAGAAGACTACACTATCTTTCATTTGTCAACTATACAGATATTTCTTTTTCTTTCTTTCATTTTTTTTTTTTTTTTGGAGACAGAGTCTCACTCTATTACAGGCTGGAGTGCAGTGGTGTGGTCTTGGCTTACAACAACTTCCACTTCCTGGGCTCAAGCAATCCTCCCACCTCAGCCTCCAGAGTAGCTGTGACTATAGGCGCACACCATCACACTCAACTAATGTAAACATTTTTTTTTGTAACAGGTATTTCTTTATGGGTGTCATGCTGCTCTCTCATTTCTTTATTCTCTTCCTTTCACAAAAGTCTATATTCTAGGCCAAATATTCCCAAAACAATTATACCTCATGTTCAGTGGCTGCAGAAAGGCACATTATCATTAGAGTAGAATTTTAGATTATAAATCTCTGTCTCACACTGTGGTATCCAGAACTGAATATAAGACCCATAGAAATCTTCCCAGGACAGAAGTGAATGGAAATATCACTGATATTCAACCACACACACATTCTTATTAATGGAGCTATAATCATACCATAGACTTGTTGCAAGTTCCAGTTAAAACTCTTCTGGTCCTTTTCTTACATGTTGTTGAGAAGTAGCTCTATACTTTTCATGTACATTTCATTTTAGGGACATAAGTTCAATAAAAGATAAGCAAACAAATAACAACACAAAAACAACCCAAAGATACGATTGTCACCTATTAAGTGGACAGCAGTGAAAAAAATTGTTGGGTAAGCATACATTACAGTGGGCCTCTTTTGCCCTATGGATGACTTTGTAAAGTGTTTGGAAGGCCATTGTGCAATATGTATTACAGTTTACAATTGCACACCTTTTATTCAAGAATCATACTTTTTAGAATGTATTTTTTCTAAAAGTGGCTGAGATAGATATCTATAAAGGATGACTTCACTACTTATCTAGTTTTTATTCCATGGATCATCAGTATAATCATGGTCTTGCAAATACTTTTTAATTCTTTCCTTTCCCTTCTTTGCATTTATGCAAAGCTCTCCCTAGATTTATGATTCTCAAACGTTTAAGATCCATCAGAATCACCTGAATGGTGAATCTTCTTAAAAAATATTGCTGTGTCCTATACCCAGGTATTCTGATATTAGTAGATCTGGGGTGGGGCCCAAGAATTACCATTTTTAGTAAGTTACCAGCTGAGGCTGATGCTGCTGGTCCAGTGACTGTGCTTTGAGAACCATCATCCTTGATGAACCCAGCCACTCATGATTGTTGCTTGCAAGAGTCACTTGGCAGATTGATCTCACTACAAATTCACGAGCCCCAAATTTAAATGTACATAAAACACTACCTGGAAATTCTAGGAAGCTACTTTTTCCATTGTCTGCAAATAATTTTATATCTTACCTTTCCTCTTCAAACTTACCTGTTCTTCTCACATGCACTAACTGCACAGGCTTTAAGCTGATGACTTGCCTCATGCTTTTTTGAGAAAACAGAAACCACCAGAGGGAAGATTCCCGACATCTTCTTATCACAAATCTGTAAATCAGCTGGTGTCTGAATCCTGTTTTATCCTTCTGCCTTTTCTTTCCTGGAGAAAGTCAAAGGCCAACCCTGTACTTTGAATCCTGTACAGTCTAACCTCTACATTCAGTAGTTTGCATGTTTATTCCCCTCTCACCATATTGAATTATTCCCATTAATACACAAATTTGCTCTAGGATTTCCCATCTTTACATTACACATGTAGCAATAGCTATGAGCCATTTTTTTTACCCCATAACTCATACAGTTACTCTACTTTTTCTGCAACCTTGCAAAGTCAAACTTCTCCTAAGAATTGTCTTCCTATATTTTCTATTCCCTAATAACTGGTAAACCCATTCCAATCTTGTTTTGGCCCCCACATTGCCACTGAAGTAGATTTTCCTTTGGTCTCCCAACCTCTCAGTCTAACAGAGTTCTTAGTTCTCCTTTGTGTAACATATGCCACAGCTAATAGTTCTACTGGCTTCTTTTCCAGAACAGCCTTCTCTAAATGGTCTCCACAGGTTGGGGTACTTCTCTTCTCTCAACCTACTTTTCCCATGTAGTCTTATTCATCTCTCTCTGGATGATATAGAACCATTCATATACTGATGAATTCTTTATTTTATATCTAGCACAAACCTTTATGCTGAGATCCAGACCCTAATATACACAGGTGCCTAATTGGCATCTCCACTTGGTTGTCCAAAAGGCAACCCAAAACTGACATATCCAAAGTGGAACTCTAAATTTTCTCATAACTCAGTTCATCTCCTCTCCTTCTCCCATTTTATTTTATTTTATTTTTTCTTTTTTTTTCTTGTGCTCTTATTTTTATATACAAATATTTTTTATTATACTTTAAGTTCTAGGGTACATGTGCACAACGTGCAAGTTTGTTACCTATGCATACATGTGCCGTGTTGGTGTGCTGCACCCATTAACTCGTCATTTACATTAGGTATATCTCCTAATGCTATCCCTCCCCCCTCCCTCCACCCCACAACAGGCCCCAGTGTGTGATGTTCCCCTTCCTGTGTCCAAGTGTCCTCATTGTTCAATTCCCACCTATGAGTGAGGACATGTGGCGTTTGGTTTTTTGTCCTTGCGATAGTTTGCTGAGAATGATGGTTTCCAGCTTCATCCATGTCCCTACAAAGGACATGAACTCATCATTTTTTATGGCATTCTACTCATCTGACAAAGGGCTAATATCCACAATCTACAAAGAACACAAACAAATTTACAAGAAAAAAACAAACAACCCCATCAAACAGTGGGTGAAGGATATGAACAGACACTTCTCAAAGAAGACATTTATGCAGCCAACAGACACATGAAAAAATGCTCATCATCACTGGCCATCAGAGAAATGCAAATCAAAACCATCTCACACCAGTTAGAATGGCGATCATTAAAAAGTCAGGAAACAACAGGTGCTGGAGAAGATGTGGAGAAATAGGAACACTTTTACACTGTTGGTGGGACTGTAAACTAGTTCAACCATTGTGGAAGACAGTGTGGCGATTCCTCAGGGATCTAGAACTAGAAATACCATTTGACCCAGCCATCCCATTACTGGGTATATGCCCAAAGGAATATAAATCATGCTCCTTCTCTGATTTTAGAAAAAGGTGCTACCTAGTTGCTAACAGTCTGGAAGGAGTCATTTGACAATTCTCCATCTCATCTGCTATATCGAATCTATCACCAAATTTTGACTGTAGTCTTTGATCTTCCACACATTTCCATTTCCACTGCCCCAACTCTAGACCAAGCCCCACCACTGTCACTTGCCTGTTTCCTGTGATAACCCCAACAACTTTCCTTGCTGGCCTTTCTTCAATCCTTTTTTCCTGCAGCAGTAAGAGTGATCGTTCAAAAATGCAAATCTGATGGTCACCTTCACTTAGTAATTTCCTACTGCATTTGGAATAAAATTTAAACTTTTCATTTAGCATCTTACAAGATCTATTAATCTTCCACCTCTCCAGCCTAGCCTTGGGCTACATGCTGTATACAATAGCCGTGTCCCATGTCTTCCAATTTCCTGGAAGCAAAGTCTCTCATGGGCGCATTTGTGTCTGTTGTTCCCTTTGCTTTGATGCCTCCCATCTCTTTGCAGCCTGGCTCTTTTTCATCTTTTAGTTCCCAAATTATCAGTTACATCCTCAGAGGGACCTTCCTACCCATCCAATAGAAGCCTCTTCTGTTGTTCCCTCTGTTCTTCTCCCTCATAGTGCAAATTATTATTGAAATGATATGTTCATTTTTGCTTTTTTGCTTATCTGTCTCTTCTAGTAGATCTAAGAGTTCATTAACTGTCTGAGGTTAGAGATTTTAGCTGTTTTGTTAATATCTAAATTCCTAGTCTGGCTCATTGTATGGCAAATGGTATTTGTTGGGGGACTGAATAATATTTATTAGAGCATTCCTTTTAACAGTGTAAAATCAGGCTACAGTGTAAAGGTCCATCAATTTAATGATAAAGTTATAGGATGATCCATTGTAAAGAAAAAAGTAAATTTATATATGCTGATATGGACATATATTTAATAAATATTAAGTGGAAAAAAGCAAATTGCTAAACCTCATATAGAATAATACCATTTTTCTTAAGTATATTTCCATATTTATATCTGCATGTTTCTTTCTCTCTCTTCCTCTCTCCCTCTGTGAGTTTCCAGGATTTCTACTGGGACTTTTTCTAGGTAATGGCAATACAGAGTGACAAGAATTTATTTTATTTTACTCTTTCTGAACTATTGGATTTTTAAATTTTTATAAGTTCCATGTATTCCTTTTATAACATCCTCCTTCAAAAGCATAAAGAAGTTTTAAAGTGTAATACAAAACATTACGTATGTTCATTCACTCCACAAATTTTATTCAACATCTACTATATACCATGTACTGCTAGAAGCTGCACATATAGTGAGATCCATTTATTGTATATAATTGGGTGTTAACAAAAGATAATTTTATGAGGGTTTGTTTCTGGCAGTGGTGAGATTATGGTTGGATTTCATTGCACCTTCTCATTTTCAAATTTTTGATGGTAAACATAACTTTGAAATTACAAAAGTTAGTTTTAAAGACATTTAAATATTTACATGGAAAAATGCCCAATCATTTTAGAACAATTTACTTGGACAGGTGAATACTTTTCAATTTAATGGAAAAAATAATTGTATAAATGCCTTTTGTATAGATGCAATTATTAAAATATGTGTAGTACGTATGGCTTAGAAAGTTTATAAATAGGTAGTTGTTTCCAGTAGGAAACAGGATACTCAATCTTTCTTTTCTTTGCCTATAGACTGATTTCTTCAACATGGCCTACTAATGTGTTCCTCTTGGAAAATGAGTACCTAGGAGAGATTCAAGGTTCTTGTTAATGAGTTAATATTTGTAACATATGCCTGAGGGTATTTATGGAAACCATGTATTGGATCCAGAAGGGCAAAACTCTCTGGGTGGTGGAAGCTGAGTTGTAAGCAGTGTGTGTTGAGAGGAGGCCTAGGGGATACAGACTGTCATAGCTTCATGGGAAAAAAAAATTAAAATGTGCTGTAGGAAAGGGAATGAGAGTGAGAAGAAAAGCCATCCAGGGGATCTCATATACTGAAGATGTGGTTTTTCTTTCGTCGAATGTATGATACTTGGAGGAACAAAGAAAGATAATATCAGATTTGAGAACTGTTGCCTTAAAAAAAAGATAAAATGCTGACTTTCTGCAAATATCTTTATGACCAACTTTCCAAAAACAGGGAAACTCAATGTGCCTATGTTTTTTCCTCTGGTTTCTTAATTCCTTGATGTTCTCATTTCCAGTGACCTTTTTAGACCCTCCCAAGGTCACATGTTGGATGCTATTGTAACCAGAAGTACCACCATGTCCAACATCACAGTGCATATGTCCTGCTCTCTGACTAAATGTTCTAACTCATCTGCTTATTTTCTCCTATAAGCAACATTTCTCCTTCATCAAGACCACCAGTCTGCTAACCCACATTTTCTCTCTATTCTTTAGCCTTGTCCTATTAGTCTTTATTGCTTATGCAGAGAGATTCAATGATTTATATCCATTTTCCAGCTCCTCCATCAATTCTTGTCTTTTTTGCTTGTTTTAAATTTTTTAAATTTTTCTTTAAGTTCTGAGCTACATGTGCAGAATGTGCAGGTTTGTTACATAGGTATATATGTGCCATAGTGGTTTGCTGTACCTATCAACCTGTCATCTAGGTTTTAAGCCCCACATGCATTAGGTATTTGTTCTAATGCTCTCCCTCCCCTTGCCCCCACCCCCCAACATGACCCAGTGTGTGTTGTTCCCCTCCCTGTGTCCATGTGTTCTCATTGTTCAACTCCCACTTATGAGTGAGAACATGCAGTGTTTGCTCTTCTGTTCCTGTGTTAGTTCGCTGAGAATGATGGCTTCCAGCTTCATCCATGTCCCTGCAAAGGACATGATCTTATTCATTTTTACGGCTGCATAGTATTCCATGGTGTATATGTGCCACAGTTTCTTTATCCAGTCTATGTTTGATGGGCATCTGGATTGGTTCCAAGTCTTTGCTATTGTAAATAATGCTGCAGTAAACATATGTGTGCATGTGTCTTTATAGTAAAATGATTTATAATCCTTTGGGTATATACTCAGTAATGGGATTTCTGGGTCAAATGGTATTTCCAGTTCTAGATCTTTGATGAATTGCCACACTGTCTTCCACAATGGTTGGACTAATTTACACTCCCATCAACAGTGTAAAAGTGTTCCTATTTCTCCACAACCTCACCAACATCTATTGTTTCCTGACTTTTTAATAATCATCATTCTGACTGGCATGAGATGGCATCTTATTATGATTTTGATTTGCATTTATCTAATGATCAGTGATGATGAGTTTTTTTTTCATATGTTTGTTGGCCACATAAATGTTTTCTTTTGAGACAGGTCTGTTCAAACAACCCCATCAAAAAGTGGGCAAAGGATATGAATTCTTGTCTTTTTCTCCCTCTGGAACTTGTTTCACAATTCTAGAACACTCTGAGTCAGCTCTCTTTCCACCTTAACTGACCAACCTATAGGTAACCTATTGGTATAGGTAGTCTGCCCAGTAGGCTACCTTGTAACAGCATACATTGATACTATTTACAAAATTTTATCTTTTTAAAACATGTATGTGTTTACCAATTTGTTTTATACTTCTGCTATGAAACAGTGAGATTCATAAAGTCAATAATATAGTTCATATCCCCAGGAAGTTAGCACAGTATCTTTTGCAGCGTGGATGCTTAAATGATGGGTGAATAAATGGATAAAGTCAGCTCCGAAGAAAGAACTGAGAGGTAGAGGGAGTGACCAGTGTATTGATGTGATACATAAACTCTTCTGCCCACATGGGAAAAAAATGGCATCCTGGTTAGGCTGTGCAATTGATGAGTCGCTATCAGTTATTAGAAAAAAACCTTTCCCACCTAAGTTTTCAAGGTATTCTGCTGAGGCAGTAGAGCGAACTTGACTTAGTCCCTTTTCTCTAAACGAGCATCATCTCAGTTGCCTGCCTGTCTGCCTGCCTGTTCGCTTTCTGCCAGAACGTTTGATTGATTGAGTCATATCCTTGCTTCATTCCTAGAAGGATTCCAGGTGCCAACTTCCACTTGATCCGAGGTTAAATATATCTCCTGTAACCTAGGAGTCTCTCAGTCTTGCTTTCTGCTGCTGGAGAATACTACCATAACATGTAGTAAAATATAAATGGAATATCAGTCATCTCTGAAATGGTAATATATTCTCCAGCTTTCTATTCAAATATTTTTCTTTGAGCTTCTTTCTTTGGAGTCTGTTGTTAGATATTCTCAAAAGGATTGTCTCCACTTAAGTTTCTTGAAAATTAAATTGTAGATGTGTTCAGAGATGTGTCTGCCATAAGTTACTGTCCCACTTAAAAAGTTCCTGGCGATTTTTGGATACTTCCTCATGTGAAAATAACTCCTGATACTGTCATGGACTGGGGAGTATAATTCCTGCAAACAGCACTTCTGAAAAGCACTTGGCTCTTGGCTCTGTTGTAGAACGATTATGACTTCTTGACATAAAATGTGTTTTTAATCTAGAGGCCAGGGCCAGAGATTTGCTCACCATGATTACCAAACTTCTCCCGCAACCCTTAGACATGGTATCTTAGATTGTATGACTTTCTGCTTCTGTTTTTCTTTAGTGAGAGATGGTTACTTGGAATGATCCTTTAAATATTCAACACATCTTCATTGATTTCCCCTGCTAATGTGAAGATGTTAAAAACATTTTCTTACATTGTTAGCTCATTTATTTATTTATCTGCCTAATAAAAAAGTATAGCATGCACTGCATGCAGTGGGGATCAAAATAGTCATTGAGTCACCCCTCAAGGTGCTTACAGTCTGGTAGGGGAGAAAGGCAGGCAATAAATAAGAACAATGATATGGCAGAAGTTCTCAGATCAGGAGGGAAGAGGGTGTTCTATCTGTGAAGGAGGTACAGGCAGAAGAAATTCCATAAATGAGGTTTCACATGGATTTAGTTCTCAAAGACAAAGTCTTGCAAAGACTTGGGAGGGAGCCATTTCAGCTGGAGTCAGCAGTTTGAATGAAGCCCTGGAGGTGTGACCCAATCAACAGGGAGGTGTCCCTGGGACTGTTGCCTCTATGAGGCTCATGGGTCACCCACCGGATGCCTTTTTAAAGGAGTCCTTCTTTGCTTTATCACCAGCCCATTGGCCTTAGCTATAAAGCAGATTTATGCAAAGTAATTATAATACAGCAGTTTGGTTTGAGCTATATTTTCTAAAAGGATTGGTGAATCACCAGTGCCTGAATTATTTACTGCTCTCATTGAGAGTCAGGTCCAAATCCAGCCTGATGCACAGGTGGGAAAAGAAGGACTCAGTGGTCAGAGAAAAGTCATCAGAGAGATGAAGGGGCCAGCACTTGGAAGTCTTATATAGGTCAAGTAGTAAAGACATTGTCGGGTGAGGGGTGGATGTGGCACACGGCACGCACCTGCCCTGTTGGCACTTGTCAGAAAGGCAGGAATCCAAGTTGTGCCCAAGGTCCTGCTTTGGGTGACTGGGGGAGTGGTGGGTCTTTTCCTACAACTTCAAATGGAAGAGAAGGTGGAACATGTTTGTGAGGACAGACAAGGAGTTCAATTGTAGACAGACATGTGGACTGTGAGGTGCCCAAAGACAGCCTGCTAGGTCTTTCCAGGAAGCAGGGATTTTGGAGTGTATGCCCAGGGCTTAAAGGTGATATTTAGCCTAAAACTTAACATTTCTACGTCATCTACATGTGAGTTGTGACTAAAGGTGGTGAATGAATATGCTACACAATGAGAAGAAAAAGGTGAGAGAAATGACGCTGAATATTGGACTTTACTGCCATGTAAGGAGAAGGCAAATGAAACAGGAACTGAAAGCTGATGTCTACGAAGTAGGAGCAGAAACAGGAGAAGGAAGGTCATGGAAGCCAAGGAATGAAACCCATTCCCAACACCCATTCCCCGTGATGTGGAGAGGCCACGGAAGATGAAGACCAGATCTCATTACAAGAGTGTATGGTACAGAGTGAGATATCTCCACAAATGCCTAGTACCTTTCCCCTTTCATCACTTTTTATTCAAGATCAAAGTATAAAATAACCAAATTCAACTGGGTGCAGTGGCTCACACCTGCCATCCCAGCACTTTGGGAGGCCGAGATGGGAAGATCACTTGAGGCCAGAAGTTTGATACCAACCTAGGGAACCTGAAGATACCCTGTCTACAAAAAATAAAAAATTAGGTGTTGTGTTGTGCACCTGTAGTCCCAGCTACTAAGGAGGGTGAGGTGGGAGGATCACTTGAGCCCAGGATTTGGATGCTGCAGTGAGCTATGACCATGCCACTGTATTGCAGTCTGGTCAACAGAGTTAGACCCTGTCTCTAAAACAATAAAAATCAAATTCAACTCTTGATAAGCTGGCTTTTTTTAAGAGATCATTCTACCTTTGTGTAATGTCCCCAGCCCAAACTTTCTATCCTCGCATTCCCCTGGGCCTTGGAATGGTTTTCCCTCTCCCCTCTTTTCCTCTTTTCATGTGTTATCTCAAAATTTAACTTTTCTGGGGCCCCTTTATACTGTTTGCTCTCTGACAAGCAAACAAATCTGATTAATTTGTTTACATAAGATGCTATACCTTAATTATGGCATAGTGTGTCTTCAGCACCAATAAGGTTTGTATTGTAACCTTGATTCTGAAAGTCTTGAGATAAAACAGTAGGTTGCAGGAACTTCAAACACAATAGCAGGACCCGTAGAGGAAGTTTTAGGGGTACAGCTTCCTTTGCCTCTGCATAAAGCAGGCTCTTTGGGCTGTCATGGAAAAGCTGTTTGGGAAATGGGGTAGATAATGCTGGAGAATGAAGCTCCTTAAACTAAATTCTGTCAGCTCCCTCCTCAATGTCTTCAAGCATTTGCTCATTCATTTACTTGCAGCTTGGGCGTAAAAAGGCCCCTCCTTTCCTGACCTGCATCAGCATCTTTTTGCAATCCCCTGTGGTTAGAATTAGGGGAAAATGAGCCACTTCATTTTGTTGGTATCATTCCTGGGGCAATTTTTGACTGATGCCAACCCATATGGTGATCAAGAGTGACTTTGTAACCGTCACTGGAGGTTAAGGGAGAAGGGATGCTTTATTTCAGCTTCTCCTAGAATGTCAGCAAGAAATTCAGGAGACAGTTTGTCTGCCCCCAAACTCCTGGTCTTTCCCATCTTCCCCAGACCATCATATGTGGAACCAGGGAAAAGGATCCAGGTCTGGAACCAGCAATGTCCATTAAGTGTCGTGGACCCTTCCTGGTCTGAAATAGGTCTAGCTTGTAGTGCTCTTGAGGTCGCCTCTAATACTGACTCTTAATAATGGAAAAAGTAAACACTGTATACAAGCAATGTTTTTAGAAAAATTAGAAAAGAATGGCTTAATGGAAACTTTTTTTTTCATTGAAATAATTGAGAGTTTAAGTGAGTTTTTAAAGTTAAAGTATAAATGCTGACACCTTGAAGAGCCGAGCCTAGTTTTTCACTTTGAATTGCGAGGGCATCTGGTGTCTGTTCTGAAAGGGAGAGCAGTTTGATAGCCATCTGTCCACAAGAAAAATGCAGACTTGGAAGTAAGATGAAACAAGAATGACACCTGCTTAAGCTAAGAGTTGTGAATAAGACATAACTTCTGCTACATACAGTATTTTTTAAAGAAGAAAGAAAACCCACCAATTAGAGATCTTACAGAAATGTTCAGATGTACTTGAGTCATCAAGGGCTTGCCTTTCTGGCAGCCAGTACAAACTTCTACAAAGGATTGATTTACCCCAAATGGCATACTGAGAACTTCCCATAGAGCTCAGCTAGGAACCCTCTTCACACCTTCCAGTGGAGGGAGGGACTCCCATATTCCAATAGTTGTATCTTTGCAAGTAAACCCAGACATCTTTGTGGATAGTGACTGGTCTTTATTCACCTGCATAGCCTTAGTGTGTTTGATGGTTGTTGAAAGCTCTAAGACCTGGAATTCACCAACATGGCTGTGTTCCCAGCTGCTTGGCTCAAGGTAAGTTTTATCCCCCTGGGTTTAAATACTAGTCTCTCTGCTTCTTGGAGGTGGGGGTAAAACTCTAGGATTAAGCTGAATCTTGGAACCCCTTTGTTATCCAAGACAACAAGAATAGGAAGAGGGTCTTTCTGCGACCAATAGAGTTATAGATAAAATTGTGTCCACATATCCAGTTTAAACAAACATGAAAGTACAACAGTGGCTTGGATATGACCAGAAAATACAAAAAGACAAGGCACTGTATGTGATGCTGTTTTTTGCAAGGTGATAACCAGGTGTATCTCTGCTCTTCATCTGCCAAACAATACCTTTTATAGAAGAGATTTTACCTTCCAGTTCTAACACTGTAGGGCTTCTCTCCTCTTTTCATCATATTCCCTCTTTGGAATTTAATACAGTTGAAGAGGGTTAGCAGTTTAGAATCTGGGTGGTAACGGGGATGGATTTCATCCTGACCTCAATTTAAAGCTTATCTGGATCTGTAATGACTTGAGTATGTGCCCTGACAAGTCTTTGGAAACCTGTCAGAATGAGGTATCAATAAAGAGACCAGGCATCTAGTGTGACCAAACATTCATCAATGATAGGTTCTTGCCTTTTTACTGGAGATACATTTGCTGTGCTTCCCTGGTTGAGATGTCTGTGTATTTCTTAGTTTAATGTGTCTAGGATTTTCTGCACATTACATTGAAGCTGTTACTATAGTCATCTATGAGCATCACTGGTATAAAATCACATTGAACAAAGTCAATGCTTTCTTTAATTTGTTTCTATTTAGAGAAAACAAAGAAAATATTGTGGCTTTTTCCCCCTATCAGTAGCACTAGCTTTTGTTTATTCAATTGTATATGTGTACTCACACATACCCTCCCCCCCCCCCACACACACAGACACATGGGCTGGAGACAGCTAATTTTTAGCTATTATTAAAATTAAATTACGTAAACATACAATTAAATAAGTTTTGTTATAAAACAAAGAAATAAACACTCAAAAGTCACCACTTCCTCATTATTTTACTGCATTTTACTATTATCTGTGATTGTGTGGTTATTTATATCTATCGCACCTGTATGAGGGAAACACTGTACCATGGTGTCTACTGCATATCTATTCCCAAATCTGCACTTAGCAGTATCAATAATTTTTTTTTGGAAAGCCAGTAGTTAAACATTTACCAGCACACCACTGTAAATGTATACACACACACACACACACACACACACATACGCACATCCTTTTCATAGCCATGCAGAGTAAGCGTCAGTTTTTCTATTTTATAGATGAAAAACTGAGGCTTAGAGAGTTTAACTTACCCAAGAGACCACTCCCATGCTTTAGCTCTCCTACTCTAAAAACATAAAATAAGAAGCCCAGGGAATGCTTAAGGATGACTGAAGCTCTATTGGGATATAATTTAAAAGCAGAGGTTTGCTAGAAGTGAGAGCAAGAGAACCATGTGGAAATCTAGACAAGCACTCCAGGCACAGGGTACCACCAGTGCAAAGACCTGGAGGTGGGATTGTTTTGCTGCTTCTAAGGATAGTAAGGGTAATACTGGAGCTGGAATAGAAAGAGGGAGAGGGACAATAGGAAGAAGTGAGACAAGTAGGGCATGATCACTAACTACCTTTATGAAACCAGGCGAGTAACTTGACCCCTTTATGCCTTATTTCTCTTATCTGCAGAATGTTTCACTTCATGCTCATGGTAAGAGTATATGTGAATTTACTGTGCTTTAGTTAAATTATTATTACTAAAGCTAAACCATCACTGTTGCCTTACTGGTGCTTAAATATAATTTTAAGGAAGAATAATTTTTTCTTGCCATTTTTTCAGCAGCTGCATGAGGAGTGATTCAGAAATACTTAAATTTATCCCTTGCAAGTACCTATTAGCCTATTTTAAATCTATTTAAAATCCACAGTGCAATGCAGTTTAAATTCATCTGGGATTAATAGGACTTGCCTTTAGCTATATTACTGATGGCATGATAGAATCTCAACAGGAAACTTTTGTGACATTTTTCAAATGTCCAGTCTGATGGATTATACAAGACTAAAAAAGTATTGAAACACATTCTATATTTTGAAAACCCAGGTGTTCCGATTTTAACAGTCTTCACTTATCCATAAAACAGATTACCATGTCCTCTTATCCACATATCAATTATATAGGTGTATCTTAGAGTATATTTAAATAACGGTATGACATAAACATCATGAGCTTCTGTGGCTTTGATAACTTTCAGTTTCTTCTTAAATGATGTGTTCACTTTATCAAAATTGATCAGGCTGTACACTTAGGTTTTATGAACTTTTCTGTACATGTGCTATACTGCATTTTTAATAAATTTTTTCTTAAAAGAGTGAGTAGGACTTTGAGAAAGGGGAAAGTGTTTGCTCTCCTGGATCAAGGAAACAAGGTACAAGATGAGATGAGGCCAGTGTTAGAATGAACATGGCATGTGTGTCACAGCCAGGACACAAATCATCCACGACATGTAAATGTTTGTTGAGCACTTCCTGGGGGCCAGTATGGAAGATGCTGTGAACTGGGTACCCTAAAATCATTCACAGCCTACTTCTTCCTTGAAAGCTCAAATACTCAACTTCCCAGCCTCCCTTCCAGCTGGGTATGGGAATGTGAAGTTGTTGAATGTGCTTCTGGAAAAGCCTCTTAAAAAGGGACACTCAATGAATATACCCCTTAATTATTTCATCTTTTGCTTTTTGCTGTCTTCCTCCTGCTGGAATCAGGCTGTGATTCCTGGAAGCAGGTCAGCCATCTTTCAACCATGACATGACAAGCATCAGGACAAAGGCTTATGTACTAAGAATGGAAGATGGACAGATGGGAAGCGTGAAGCCCCCTAGAGCAGTGCCTCTCATTGGTTGGGTGTCTGACTGATAGGCAGGTGGGGAGGGTCAAGGATATGTGGGTCAGTCTATTCTAGGACACTGCTTTTCTGACCTTGAGGCTGCCCAAAAAATTGCCCTTTGGGAATTTTGACATCATCTACAGACATGCCACTTGAACAATTATTTGTTTGTTTTGACATACTGGACATATTCTTGCAAGGGACAACACATGATCAAATTAATCAAAGTATTGTTGGTTGCCAACTTTTTCAAAGTTACTAGCAGAAGGTCTTCACAAATACAAACACTTTCCTCTCCTATGCCTTAGACATTTTTTTCCCCTCTAAGATGGTAATCTTATGTCATCCTCATCTTTGAGCAATTCTCTGTAAAATGAAACCTTTGCAACATTTCCATATCTGGAGATACCACTTTGTCTTCACTTGGAGACTTGATAATTTTCCAAGGAGATACACTCAGAGGGAAATACAAAGACTGGAAAAGAATTTGTTAACTTGAAAAGTTGGCAAAACAGGTGTGCTGTGATTCTTTCAGTTGAGCTAGCACATTTCATCATAGCCATTTTGAAATATAACATTAAAATTCTGTGCTCAATGTCCCTTATCACCAAACCTTTTGTTTCTGTTTGCATTTTGTTGTTGTAATCATACACGTCATAAATGAGTATACTAAGGCAAGTGATAATGTGTATAATAAAATGTAGTCAATACTAATTTGCCACCTTTGGGGAGAAAAATGACTTCCATGTGTGTGATAACTATGGAATAAATATTCTACATCCTTACCTAAAATAATGTATTAATGTCAAGAATTCTTATGATGAGCATAGGCTAGAGACCAGAAAAATAGCCAGGGGTTATGATATTTGATTAAAGTTTTAACTTGATACATGTGTTTTAAAAGCCAAAAGATACACTGAAAATTGAATTGAATCTAGTATAATATGAAGGCTTACTGAAATTATTGGAAAGGAGGTAGTACATTAAAATAAAGAAAATGTCTTCCTTTTAGACTAAACTGCCATTTTGTTCAATTTGATACACACTTTATCCACCTATTTCTTTATTTGCCTGCAAAGAGTAAGAGCTTAGGTAAGGCAGACTGTGAAATTCAAAGCAACAGTGTGGCTACATGTGGTTTTTTTTTCTTTTTTTACTTCTTCTCTTGTTTTTTGCATGTGACCCTGCCTTTCACTTCACAGAGAATACGATCCATCTATGTCTGATGTCTTCCCTTCCTCCTGCAATGAGGTTCCTATATTAATACTATCAAACCTCCTGCAAAAGTTTGAGGCTTGGATCTCATACATTCCCACCTGATATAGGACTTGGCTTCTCCAACTGAACCCTACATTTTACTTGTATATTCAAAACATTTCTTTCTCGGCTTCTTGTCCTCAATCCACAAATACTATTTACAAAGAAGATTTTTCTCTGCTTTTATCTTCAGGTTTCTGTCTCCCAGTATAATCATATCCAGCCCCATGGCTCTTACTGGGGCCTCTAAAATGTTTATCACCAAATCTGTGTCTGCAGTTCCAACCTCTTCCCTGAGCATCAAAGCTGTATTTCCAACTTTCGCTGGATGCTTCTATCTGGGTAATATCTTAAGCTGAATTTATTCAAATATATATTCAAAATGGAATTCATTTGACATCTTCCTCTTATCTTTGAAGCTACTGTCATTCCCAATCCTATATCTCAGCAGTGGCAATCTTGTATCTTAGCAGTGGAAGCTGAACAAGTTCCCTCATAATATTGTAGAAGTACAGAGCATCAAGAATAGTCCTTTTAATTAAAGTTTAAGCCAGTAAAAACCTATTTTATCTATTCTGAGATTCCCATTATTTGGTTATATCATTGTAGATTATTCAGAGGACACTGGCATCTGCTACTTAATTTTATTTTTTTTAACATTTCATGAGACTTAAATTACAGTCTCATGGTAGAATTGTAGTTAATTGATGTACCTTATTTCTTGCCAAGATTCTGTTTTAAACAATTTGATTAATGTATTGAATGGCATGAATACAAAAATTGGGTTAGTTAAAATAATTTTTACAGATGGAAGATTTTTAGCATGGTTAAATCTATTAAATGGGGAGGTAAGAGCTGTTTTGGCCTTCAGAATCTTTGAGAACATCGTGTTAAATGAGACAACCACTGTTTCTAACTCTTCTTTCTTAACTTACTGAGAGTTACAACATTGTATTGCAAATTATAAATGGGATCATAGAATTAAACAATTTAGACTTAAAGTATCACATACTTTTAGCCTGTGTAATAAATATCACTAGACATTATTTGAACACGATGTTCTGTAACATATCTTCATAGGAGAAACAAAACAGACACCTTTCCTGAGGGTGAAGATAACCTTCTTGAGATTTATTTAAGCAAAAATAGAATCGAAGATGTTGAGATAGAGAAGTTCTTAGAGTTCCCTGCCTCCTTGGTTAGAATTGATGAAACAGAAATTCAGAATATCACACGGTGCTTAGAGGCAGAAATGGAAAAAAAGAATCTGGTGCTCAAATTCATACTTCAGGTAGGAGGCAAGCAGCTATCTGGACCTTAAATGATTCTCTTGATTGATTGATAAATAGATAGATACGCAGCAATACTTTAGTTGGATACATTATTTGGTGCCTCTCATGTCAGTACTCTGATGTTTTCCATTTTCACAGTTTGGAAATAAGAAAAAGTAGACAAACTTGGCTGGGTGCGGTGGCTCACTCCTGTAATCCCAGCACTTTGGGAGGCTGAGGTGGGTGCATCACCTGAGGTCGGGAGTTCAAGACCAGCCTGACCAAGATGGAGAAACCCCATCTCTACTAAAAATACAAAATTAGCCGATTGTGGTGGCACATGGCATATGCCTGTAATCCTAGCTACTTGGGAGGCTGAAGCAGGAAAATCGCTTGAACCTAGGAGATGGAGGTTGCCGTGAGCCGACATCATGCCATTACACTCCAGCCTGGGCAACAAGAGCGAAACTCCGTCTAAAAAAAAAAAAAAAAAAAAAAAAAAAGAAAGAGAAAAAAGAAAATAAAAAGCAGATAACCATGCCTACTCTCTTTAGCTTTGAAAGTGTTTGACGATGTTGGTGGGTGGGGCCTCCTCTGGGACCCTATAGTCATCACAGCAGTTAACACATTATAATTCAATTTCTGATTCTTTGTCAGACTTCCTACTAGACTGAAAGTTCCTTTTAAGAGCAGGAGCTGTTTTCTTTTCTATTACTGTATCTACAATGCCTGATGCAAAGTAAGTTCCCAGGAAAGATGAGTTTAATGAATGAAAGGGAGAATGGAGTCAGAAGTCAGAGCACCCAGGGACCCCTCTCCTGTCATCCGGTTTTAACCCTGTGTAGGAGGTAAGGAATGATACTCCCAGATAAACACTGCCTGCCACCCACATGTCACGGATTCCAAGGTACACATATTTTTATATTTTAATATCCCTGACATCAAAATCTACCTTACAATCAGTAGCATGTCGTAGTAAGATACTGGCATGACTCACAGTTGATGGCTTATTGGATCCAGTGAAGAGTATTATTTTTGTAGGTAATAAGCTCTTACATAAATGAGGACAGGTAAGAATCGTTGGATGGGCTGGGTTGGAGTATAGTGGTGGGAGGGGTGTTGCAGTAATAAACAGGATGGCCCAGGTGGGCATCATTATTAAGGACATGCGATTCAAGAAAGACTAGAAAGAGCTGAGGGAGGTGACATGTAGATATCTGGGGGAAGAATGTTCCAGGAAGATGGAATAGATGACAGCGCAAAACACAAGTGCACCTGGCACCCAAGGAACATATCAGGAAGCCACTGTGGCTGGAACAAGGGGAGGTAATAGAGACAATGTCAGCGAGAGAAAGGGAGGTGGGGAGTAGATCATATAAGGCTCTGAAGGTTATTGCAAAGACAGATTTTACTCTGAGGGACATGTAGGGGCAAAGCAGAGTTCTGAGCAGAAAGTTGAAATGACTTGATTCACTCAAAAATTATTCGGACTGCTGCGCTGAGCACAAACTATATAGGGGAAAGGGGAGAAACTAAGAGACCTGTTCCAAGACATTTATATTGATGCAGGAGAGAGTGGGTGGTGGCTCAGGACAGATGTTAACAGTGGAGGAAGTGAGAAGTAGTTGGAATCTGGATATTTTATGAAGATAGAGCCAACAGGATTCCCTGAGGCGTGGGATGTTGGTACGGGAGAGGGGAAAGGGTCAAGGATAGTGCCAAGGTTCTTGGCACGAGAACTAAAAGGAAGAAGTTGCCATCCCCTCAGTGGAGACAGCTGTGGGTGAAGTTAGCTCAGGAGGGAAGATCAGGAATTCAGGTTTAGGCATGTTGAGTTTGAGTTGTCTGTTAGACAGGCGAGTGCTCCAAGTGATGTCTAGAAGGCTGCTGGATATTAGAGTCTCAGTGTGGGAAAAGATGTCTGGTCTTAATACTAGTTAACCACAGCATCCCAGTTTACACAAATATGGTGTGTGATATCTTCTTATCTTATTCGCCTCTCCAGGCTCCAGACCAGGCAAACACAACATCCTTTTAACTTTCCTTTCTCACAGTGGCCTTCTATGGGTGAGCTGTCACATTGAGACCTGACCCACATAAGCTTTCCTAAAATTTCTCCATTTCTTTATACCTTATTTTAGACAAATGGTCCATTCTATCAGCAGTAAATTCATGAACAATTATGCATACCTTTCTCTCAGGCCTACCCAATTCTGTTCCTAAAATCTACAATTGAGACAGTGATGGAACCCATTAGATGTATAGTCAATTAAGATTTAATACTCTAAAAAGAAGAGGCTTCATTTGTCAAATGCTATACAGTTGTATTGATAAATATCAGTGACAGCTGCCAATATAAAAGAAACCATATATTATCCATTTGAATATTTTTCTCTATTCCTGAGGATGCTGTATTAGGCACTGTTTATTTCATGAAATAAAGAGACATTCAATCTGAGACCTCTGTCAGTAAAGGAAAAATAATCATCATAATACCTAGATAAGTAAAGGCACTAGCACATTAGAGTTTTGATGATATATGAGAGGATAAAATAATAACTTATGTATAATTATAAATTTTGAAGTTTATGACATGAATATAGAACACACTCAAAGCAAGTTAAATCTCTGTCTACTTAACATTCAAATGGTTATACCATGTGAAAAGATTTACTCATAGCAAACTACTATTCAATGTTTGAATGGTTTAGAGTAGCAGCTTCCAAGGGGGGTGTGTACTATATGAGAAAATGGGTATGGGAGGAAAATAACTAAGATGTATTGTTTTATGTATTTATATATATATTTCTATGAGTATAGAAATCTTACATTTAAAATCTTGATTAGTCATAATACATGTATAAATTTTTAAATAAAAATAGATATATGGATGGTATATGCCTAGTCTTATTGGGATGATGATGTGTATGGTATAAACATCTCAGCATCTTCCAAGACATGGATAACATTTTGCTTTTGATTAAGAAAATATGATTTTAGATTCAAACTAGAAATGGAGTTAGTAAAAGAATGAATAAACTTTGCTTTGAAAATCAAAGCTCAAGAAGCAAAAGATGAGCCATTTTTTCCTTGGTAAATTTTGGCCTAACTTTCCAAATTGCACCCTATTATGTCATATTTATTTCTGATTTTAGCTATCATTTTCTTCCTCTGATTTAGTCTTTCACAGAAATAAACCAGAGGTGAAAAGGGTTCTAGAAGTGTTATTTATTGTGTATTTTTTATCTAATTTTGCCCCATGCTAATAAAAGCTCACTTAGAGCTACCTTCTTACCACAAATCTAGAAAAGTTATTTTTGGTCCTTGGACCCCTAGGCTCCAAAGCATGCAGAAAATGTGTCTGGTGATGTCAATAGCTTCATGGGAGATTTTTTAAAGAAATGTTGTTATTGAGAGTTGGGAGCCTAGCTTAAATATGGTAAAGCATGCATTTTACTATAGGATATGTGTAGTAGAATTGATATGGGGTACAAATCATTATTATACATAATTTGTTCAAGATTTATGCTTTTTGTGCTTTGATCTATTAGTAAAAAGCATATGATTGTAACAATTATCTTGGTTAAGTTGCATTAATATATTTGCCCTTTGCTGCTAATTGGAAACAAGGGCCTTTAGTAGAAAATCTCCTACTAACAATGCTATTAAGTGTTTTAAGTTGAGTTGTAATAATAGTTCTAAGGGGCTATAATTAATTTTGCCTATAGTATTAAATATAGTATAAACATAATTAGAAGGAATTATGTAAAGATGGCTACTGAGCTCTCTATCTCCCTTCCTCCCCAACGAATGCCAAGTTCTTAGAAACTTACAGAAAAGTTATAATCAGTTAATTTAATGTAGTATCAACCAAAATGCTAATATAATTTTATGAAGCATCAAATCTGGTGCTAGGATGTATCTGAAAAAAAAACTGCTCAGAAAAAAAGCCAAGAAAAATGTGAAAAAAAGAACAATACTGAAAAAGTCTAGCCCAGATATCAGAATGTACTGTCATAATTTTAAAAGTGAACTATAAATTTAATTATATTTTAGATATATATAATTATATATATATATATTAGACAAATGTCCATTATATCAGCAGTAAATTCATGAAGAGCCATGCACAGCTTTCTCCCAGGCCTACCCAATTATGTTCCTAAAATTTAGAATTTAGATAGTAATGGAACCCACTTAGATACATAGTCAATAAATATTTAATACTCTAAAAAGAGGAGGTTTCCTTTGTCAAATGCTAAACAGTTATATTGATAAATATCAGTGATAGCTGCCAATGTAAAAGAAAGCCATGTCTTGTCCATTTGAATATTTTTCTCTATTCCTGAGGATGCTGTATTAGGCACTGTTCATTTCATGAAAAAAAGATGCTAAATCTGAGAGCTCCGTCAGTAAAGGAAAAATAATCATCATAATACCTAGAAAAGTAAAGGAACAAGAAAATAACTATCCCAAAGGCCAGAAGAAAGATTACGTGTAGGGAAGGGCAAGAGGTTATACATGGGAATGGATATTCTGAGGGTTTAGAGGGGCTCAAAATGTTCTCTACCTCAACTTACGTTGTGGTTTCCTGAGAGTTCACTTTATAATTATTTATTAAACTATGCATGTATACTGAACACCCTTTTCTGCGGGTGAAAAGGGTATAGAAAAAGAGTATGGTGTAGCCACAGGAATAGACCAACATATCACTGGAAAGAATTGGTAGTCCAGGAATCAACTCATGTTTATATGAAAACTTAGGATCGGTAGCATTTCCAATTAGTATGGAAAGGGTGAACTATCAAATGGGACAACTCCCTGCCTCATTCTATATACTACCATAAAAGTTAGGTTAAGGAGCTAAATGTAATCTAAAATCTCCCAAAGTATTGGCCTGTCGTGGTGACTCACACCTGTAATCCCAGTCTTTTGGGAGGCCAATGTAGGTGGATTGGTTGATGCCAGGAGTCTGAGACCAGTGTGGGTAACACGATGAGACCCAGTCTCTACAAACAATTAAAAAATTAGCCAGGCATGGTGATGTGCACCTGTAGTCCTAGCCACATGGGAGGCCGAGGTGAGAGAATCACTTGAGCCCAGGGGTTTGAGGCTACAATGAGTTGTAATCATGCAATTACACTCCAGCCTGAGCAACAGAGTGAGATCCTATCCTTAAAACAACAACAACATAAAAACATCTAAATGTAAAAATATTAAAATATAGCATTGGAGAACTTACTTTTCATCACGGAGAAGTTATACACACGAACATGGGAGATATTGTGAAGACTCAAGACCCAAATCAATGAATTAAAAATAACAATAAACACAAGTAGTGTTCTTTTGGTTAATATTTTAACTAATAGTTAAATAATTAAACACTAGAACACATTTGTGAAGGGAATTGTATTCTACTTATAAGAGTACCAGCCAGGCATTTCCTCATTCTCATGCCCATAGAGCTTCACATAAACCCACCCAAGTGCTTAGCCTATACCATCCCTTCTTGTCGTGATGCAGGAAATATCATTCTTGTCTAATCCCTAATTTGTGCCTCTGTTTGCACATCCTCACCTTGTTCATTCTCTCCTTTTTAATGGGATTTTTCCCATCCTCACACATGCATAAAAGAGCAGCAGCACCACTGTCCTCATCAATGACCCTGGCATAGCCCATGCTAGATTCCCCACTACTTTTGTTCTCCTTTCTAGCTAATATTTCAAAAAAATATATAATGATCTTCCTTATTTCTCTTTAGTTATTCTTTCTTTTACTCTAATTGGTCCTTGATTTCTACCGCCCTGCTATAGGTAGTTGTATATACAAGTCTGTTCTTATGCTTCTAATAGAGACATACTCATGACTGGGTAATTTATAAAGGAAAGAGATTTTATTGACTCACAGTTCCACATGGCTGGGGAGGCCTCATAATCATGGTGGAAGGTGAATGAGGAGCAAAGTCACATCTTACATGCTGGCATTGCCTGCCAGGGGAACTGCCCTGTATTAAACCATCAGATCTTGTGAGACTTATTCACTATCATAGAGCAGCACTGGAAAAACCTGCCCCCTTGATTCAATTACCTCCCACCGGGTTCTTCCCACAACATGTGGGGATTGTGGGAGTACAATTCAAGAGGAGATTTGGGTGGGAACACAGCCAAACCATATCACCAGTCTTACCAAAGGAACCAGCTATCTACCTCCATGCTGCCATCCAATGTACAGTTCTCCTTTCTCATCCTTTATATCTCAAGTGAAATGTTCTTGAACTCCTGAGCTCAAGCAATCCTCCCATCTCAGCCTAGCCTCCTGAGTGGCTGGAACTACAGGGATGAGACACAGTAGCTGGCTTCAAGTGAAATGTTAAATTCTCAGAGATGCCTTCTCATACCTAAAATTGCACTAATACCTTTCCATTTCTTTCAAACCTTTGTTTTCTTCCTGGCACATCTCATATAATTAGCTCATAGTGAATATATCTTTATTTATCTATTTAATTGCTATGTAGCAAATTACCACCATGTTTATTGGCTTAAAAAGCATTTCTTATCCCATAGTTTCTATGGATCAGAAATTCAAGAGCAACTTAGCTGGGCGTCTCTGGCTCAAGTTCTCTCATGAGGTTGTAGTCAAGGATTGATCATGGCTACAGTCTCATCTGAAGATTTAACTGGGGCTTGGGGGTTGGTGGGAGGTCTGCTTTTAGGCTCATTCACATGGCTCTTGACAGGAGGTCTCAGTTCCTCACTTCATGGGCCTCTCCATAGGGCTGCTTGAGTGTCCTTACAAGATGGCTGCTGATTTCCCCATCACAAGTGATCCAAGAGAAAGTCACATGTGTTAGACCATTCCTAGAAATGATATACCACTTCTGACTTATTCTGTTTGTAACCAACAAGTCACTAAGTCCAGTTCACACCTAGGAGGAGGGAAATTAAGTTCTACTTAGTGAAAACAGGAGCATCATATAATTTGTGGATATAACTTAAAGCCACCATACTCCCCATTAGAATATAAGCTCCCACAGTGCAAGGAATGGGTTACTGCTTACACTTACATCATTAGTGCTTAGAACAGTAGGCACTTTGATAAACATCTGTTTAATGAGTCAATGGATGAATGTCTCTTACTTTTGGGCAGCAAAGATATAGACTATGGAGTTATCTAGACCTGGTATGAAATTCTGACTCTACCTTTCACTAGTTCTGAACTTTGGACATATTAGTTTCTATGAGCCTCAGTTTCCTCATCTGTCACCTGTGCTATATTCCTGCTTCACAATAATGCTATAAGGAATAATGAAATTGCATATATAAAGCACTTCTTCAAGCATTCAGCACAAGATAAGCATTCAAATTCTAGTTTCTCTGAGTTTTTCCATCTTTTCACTTTCCCCAAAACTTTCAAGAGTCACTATTTCTTTACTACATGATATCAAAATTTTCTATTTAACTCTCTCATAATGAATTAATCATATGTTCAATTATTTACATGTCGAAGAAAAATCAATTTATCTTAGATTTAAAGAATTTTTTCATTAGTGCATAATTTCTATTAGATCTTCCCAAGAGAATTATAATATGTACCTATGGAGGGGAAATTAACAAATGGGCCAATTGGAAGGAAGATTCCTTAGCATAGGAGGTACAACTGCAATTTAGATTCAATATTCTGTCTAAAAGAAAAGTATGTTACCCCATAAATAGATACATACTTGTTCAAGATTTATGCTTTCTGTGCTTTGATCTACTAGTAAAAAGCATATGATTGTAATAATTACCTTGGTTAAGGTGCATTAATACATTTGCCCTTTGCTGCTAATTGAAAATGAGGGCCTTTAGTAGAATATACCTACTGTGTACCCACAAAAATAAAAATAAAATAAAAAATAAAAGTGTGATAATATTTAGTACTTGAAGGAAAGTCACAAGACTCATCTGTAGTTGCACCATTTTTTCTTGTGGAAAATGACAGCAGACAGAATGAATTTGGGAAATTATTTTGTGGAGGGAAATGAGGCCATGGGACCCTGTGGGTGGAATGAACAGTACTGCTAAACAGCTTTTGTTGAATCAGAAACTGAGCAAAGAATTTACCAAGCTGCCCTGAAACTTGGTATCATTATGAGTGAGTCTACTGATGCAGCTCTTTTTTTCCCCTTAAAAAATTAGGTGTAATTTACATTCAGTGAAAGGCACAGATCTAAATTTTATAGCCCTATGACACATATATAAATATGTATAACCCACACCCCAACCAAGATAGAACATTTCTATCACTCTAAAATGATCCTTATGTCTCTTTCCAGTCATTTGCTACCACCCCCAATGTAACCACTGATCTGACTTTTGTCATCTTTAGTTAGTATAGCCTCTTCTAGAAAGTACATACTGCTGTGCTTATTAGTATATGCCTCTGAGATCCATTGTTGTATGTGAGTAGTTTTTTGTTTGTTTGTTTGTTTGTTTTTTTGACGGAGTCTTGCTCTGTCGCCCAGGCTGGAGTGCAGTGGCGCCATCTTGGCTCACTGCAAGCTCCGCCTCCTGGATTCACGCTATTCTCCTGCCTCAACCTCCCGAGTAGCTGGGACTACAGGTGCCCACCATCACACCTGGCTATTTTTGTTTCTTTTTTTTTTTTATTTTTTAGTAGAGACGGGGTTTCACCATGTTAGCCAGGATGGTCTCGATCTCCTGACCTCGTGATCTGCCCACCTTGGTCGTCCGTCAGCTCCTCTAGTGAGTAGTTCTTTTTTGCTTTGCTGAGTAGTATCCCAATGTATGACTATATCAGAGTTTGTTTATTCATTCATCTGATGAAGAACATGTGGATTATATCCAATTTTTAGCTATCATGAATAAAGCTGCCATGAATAATCCTGTACATTTTTTCTTTGGGATCAATACTGAAGAATATAATTGCTAAATAATAAAGCTGATGCTTAATTTTATAAGAAAAAGCCAAGCTTTAAAAAATTGGTTGTTCTATTTTTATACTCCCATCAGCAATGTATGAAAAGTCCAGCGGCTCCCCATCTCCAGGGATGGTAATGGCTGTGTTTTCACTGTTAGGCATTCTGGTAGGTGTGAGTGAGTATCCACAATTTGCTCTATCACAGTTTTGTGCATGTTCATGTTTTCTCCAATCATAGCTTTCATTCTTTACTTTCAGAAGAGAAGTGTTGGGACTGTATCTGTTCCTCCTTTCCCCCAAGCTCTTTCAGTAGGGAGTGTTCCCATGGAGTGAGGTGTCACACTGAATGAAGTGTTCAACTGCATCAGGTCTTCAGCACCCTGGGTAGTCCCAGATTGACACTTTCTTACCATGGCGATGTAAGAAAGCATTTACCATAGTAAGCGGGTCTGACCCCATATCCTGCTTTGCTTTGTGGATCTCCCATCTCCTCCTCATTCTGGCCCTTGCTCTGAAATATAACCTTTTGAAACATAACTTTCCCTCACTGTCCAGTGCTCTGTCCAGTATGAGAAAACAGCAATAGGGAACAGTTACTGCAGAGCATGAACTCAGGACTCAGACTGCCTGAGCACACATCCTAACTCTGCTGCTGACCAGTACTTTACCTTAGACTCACCTCAAGCCTTGTTTTCTTCACCTGCAAAATGGGACAACTACAGTAACAACCTTGTAGTGTTGTTGTGAGAATTAAATAATAAAATATACAAGGCACTTAGCCATAGGTATGCCAAGGCTCCAGCTCTGCCCTCTATTATGCGAACATCTACTCTGATGCCTACGGACTTGACTTTTTACCACTCTCTGCCCCCACTTGTCCTGTGCTTTTATCTTCTTTTCTTTCTCTTCTCTTTTTCATATACTTCCTAGCCACATCAAGTCAATGTGTAACTTGGCTTTGGGCTTTCCTTTTTCACTTATGAACTAGTTATAAGTAGGGTGACTTCCAGAAAAATAGAAGTGAAATTTACCAAACTCATGCACTGTCTAAGAATTGAACAATGAGAACACCTGGACACAGGAAGGGGAACATCACACACCGGGGCCTGTCGTGGGGTGGGGGGAAGGGGGAGGGATAGCATTAGGAGATATACCTAATATAAATGATGAGTTAATGGGTGCAGCACACCAACATGGCACATGTATACGTATGTAACAAACCTGCACATTGTGCACATGTACCCTAGAACTTAAAGTATAACGATAATTAAAAAAAAGAACTTAAAGAGAACTAATGCAAGCAAAAGCCACTTCTCTTTCTGTGATTATTCAAGTGGAGATGGTACACTTGAATGAGCTTTGTGACATGTTGTACTTCTTTAGGCAAAGCCAGCTTGTCTTCCAGAGAGATCCTCTTGGATGGCCTTCTACACCCTGTTGAATTCATCATAGCCCTGGTTTGATTTTGAAGAGTGAGAAGTTTGACTTCTCATCATGAGGATTTATCTCTCTTAGTTTGAGTTTCCTCAAAAGCAGATCTCCTGAAAACCTTCAAGGAGAGACAATGCCTCAGTTTCCCATGGAGGGGTGAGGAAGTTGGAATATTTTTCAACCAACATGTGCCCTTCATTGGTTGAGGGTCACTCCTGGAGTGTTAACTCCCTGACACATCCAGCCTTCCCTGAACATTCCACCTGACTATTGGGCCAAGAAGAATAGGGATGCCTTGAAATAGGAGGAAAGTCTCTGCTGGAGGACCCAGGGGATATGCATGGCACTGACAACATCTACTTCATTATTTCGCAAATGTAAATTCACATTAACCACATCCACCAAACACAGGGAGTAATGCATGAAAAGCAATCATGCTGATCTATTAATATTCTATGAGAAATACAACGACCAGAAATTCCAACTATGTGTGCTTTGACAGTGGCAGCTTCTTTATGGTCATAACCAAATGGGAAGCCAGATTATCTTCACAAGGAGACTGGGGCGTTTAGAGCCGGTGACATGAGCTTCCTGGCTGGTGTCATTGACCTCTGTAGACCAATGGCATACATCCCCTAGCGGGGATATTCCTTCACAGGGATGGGCTAGAGACTCCTGCAAAACCCTCTTTCTTGGATTTGACTCTGTTTTTTCTTTTTATAGACACCTTGCTGATCATCCTTCTCCTAATAGTGCACTTTCTTATCTGTAAGAATTATATTTATAATCATCCAATTATACCTCCCCCAGCTCATCTTATTTTAGTTCTGAGGGTCACCACTAATCTCTTGGTCATAGCTCCAGGTGGCTGCTCTCATCCATTACCTTTGGATTCTTTATCATTTCTTCACTAGAGGTTAAATTTAACCTTAGTTTTCGGAAATTTGTTGCTGTTAACTCCCATAGCTGCCTGCAGACATTTTCTTGATAAAATAAGAAAGTGAGTAATAATTTATTTTTGTTTTTTATTGTTTTGAGATAGGGTCTCACTATGTCACCCAGGCTGGAATGCAGTGGTGCGATCTCTGTTCACTGTAACTTCGGCCTCTCGGGTTCAAGTAATCCTCCCACCTCAGCCTCCTGAGTAGCTGGGACCATGGGCATGTACCAGCACACCTGGCTAATTTTTGTATTTTTTGTAGAGATAGAGTTTTGCCATGTTGATCAGGCTGGTCTCAAACTCCTGCTCAAGTGATCCGCCCTCCCCCGGACTCCCAAAGTGTTGATATTACAGGCATGAGCCACTGTTCCTGGATGGCAATAGTTTATTTTAAAAATATTTGAATTCATTAGGCCAAGTGTGGTGGCTCATGCCTGTAATCCCAGCACTTTGAGAGGCTGATACAGGAGGATTACTTGAGGCCAGGAGTTCAAGACCAGCCTGGACAATAGAGTGAAACGCCCATTTCTACAAAAAAAAAAAAAAAATTAAAAAATTGACTGAATGTGGTGGCACACACCTGTAGTCCCAGCTCCTTGGGAGGCTGGGTGGGAGGGTCCCTTGAGCCCAGGAGTTTGAGGCTGCAGTGAGCAGTGATTACACCAGTGCATTCTAGCCTGGGTGACAGAGCAAGACCCTATCTCAGAAAAAAAAAAATTTAAAAATTATAGATCTGCTCTTTCTTGACACTCTGCTATAGTAGAAAGAAAACTGGAGTATGTTAGGTTGAATGACATGAAGTTGGCAAGATTCAACCATTTTTGACATATAATAGGTCAATTTCATATAGTTCAGCCTACATAAAGACAATAATGTTCTCTATCAAAAAGTGAGTCAAAATATCTCTGTTAGGGCTATGTGGCTTTTAAGCAGATCCTCCCACCTCTTTGGGTCTTAGTTACTCGTCTGTAAAATGGGTTTGACTAGATAAATTATAGGAGCTTTCCCACAAGTTTTATGAAGATTGGTAATTGCTATGGCTGCTGTAAGAAGTCTTGTTTCAAGGATGTTTTTTCTTGTTGTGACATCTTGCTTTCTTATATTCATATTCTCTTATGTTTATACCCAGGAGTCTCCTCTGTCCTTTTCTAATCTTTCTTGCTGGACAGTTTTTTCCTTAAGACAGCTCTATCTGAGTTGTTTGTCCCTATGGCAGCCATGAACAATAGAGTAACTATCTTTGCTGTATATCTATCCTTGACAACTTGATGTCCAACTTGGCACTGAGGATAACTTCTTGAGGGCTCATATTTCCTTTAGGGCCTCAACTCCAACAATTCTTCAACCCCACTGTGACCTGAAGTCCATGCATCCTACCCCCTTTCTGTTGTCTCTCACTCTCTTCATGTCCCAATTTTCTACTGTTTCAGCTCACATTTTACTCTGCATTACTCTAATTACTGTCTTGCATTTTCTAGGCACACATTGCTCCTTTCCCCTTCCTTTGTAATCACTTGGCAAAAGTCTAGCCCAGATTACATTCAACTCTTCATGCCCATCTTGCCTACACTCACCCAGCTAAACACAGATGGAGTGAAACACACCATTGTGCTGGCTCGTTTCACTTTACAGCCATGACTACAAACCACGCATGAGTCCTTAGAGCTGCCGAGTAGTCATATTATGTTTCTGGAGCCCCTTTACTCTCCTGTTCTTTTAGGTAACCATTTTATACCTTATCTTCTCCCTCATTTTCATCTTCAGCTGATTTTCTTGTTTCTTGTTTCTTTAAGAAAATAGAAGCCATCAGAATGAGACATCCCCATGTCCCCATCATCGCACTGTCAACCGCACATCTGCACTCATCTGCGCTCATGTTCTCTGCCTTCATTTCTTTTTCTTAGAATGAACTGCCTGTGCTTCCTGCAGAGTCCAAGCCCTCCTCTTAGGAAGTCAACCGTCCTCTTTTGCCTGCCCAAGGACATCACTCTGGCAACTCTTCCCCCTCTCCTGCGTTATCTGTTGGCCTTTCTGTGTCATACACATAAGCTCTATTTTTTCCCCATCTAAAAAAGAAACTCTTTTGACTCTAGGCCTCTCCAGCTACCACCCTGCTTTGCTACTGCCCTTTAGAAAAAACTCCTCAAAAGAATTATTCTCACATTTCTGCAGGATAACATCACACATTCTCCTAGTTCTATATTCTTCTACTAGCTAATTTCTTTGTACCATATTTAGTTTTTAAAGAGCTCCTTTCTCTATAAATATTTCATTTCAATGCCAGAGGTCATATCAGATGGAGAATGGCTGGTTGGTGGTTTAACAATGATTAAAAGAAGAGGAAAAGCAGCCAAATATTTAGAGAAAAGGTGAAGCCATTCCATCCCATCACCTTTGTTGGAGCATTTCAATTTGCTGTCTACCTTAGATGTGCTCTCTAGCCCATAGCAGAGCTAAAGGTATATTAAGTCTGTCTAACCGGGCTTGAAGGGAAGCTGGAAGACCATTTGTTCTTTTAAATCTCTTTAGTTTGCAATTGTCAGATTCAATTTTGAGGGGAAGAGTTCAGAGCATCATTGAAAGTAAAAAAGATGGGGGAAAGTGATAGCCACATGATAAATTATATCAAAGTCAAAGTCATCGCCCTATGGCAATTTTTGCAAAGAAGTATTTTTAGCACGGATAGCTAAAGGGTAGAGCATGTCACAGAGACACCTGTGTAGTTATGCAGACTGGCAGGGATGTAGAGGAACTATTAGAACCCCTGCCTTGTGTATCAATGGCATATTTTATCCATGGGCAGAATTAGCAGATAATATTCACTATACTGATTAGGAGAGAAGAAAGCTTCATCTCCACACAGCTGGAAATATGTCCTGCTTCAATGTCAATTTGTTTATGCTGTGGGCCAAGTCATGCCCCCATATGTCTGTATTTTCACATCTCTAGCAGATATTAATTGCACTAGATTTGCTGTGCTGTACTTTTGATTAGTCAGAAGTTCGGCCTAGTAAGTTAGAACTCTGTGTACTCACTGTGTTAAAGGGATGCTTGTCATTATATTGTTTTGAAATTGTTTAAAAGGTACAGTTAGGGAGGCATAGTCCTTGATCTTTTAAAATCCTTTTAAAGAAATGAACGGGGCAATTAGATAGCAAAACTGAAAACTTATGGGCTTTTATTTTTTAATTTTTAATTACTATGGGAACATAATAGTCATATATTCTTTCATTCTTTTTTTCCCTCCCTTCTTATTTAAGTTAGGCCAGAGTCCAGTTTTCTTTATGGTTTTTTTTTTCTTTCTTTCCCCTTTTTTTTTTTTTTTTGAGATGGAGTCTCGCTCTGTTGCTTTGTTGCCCAGGCTGGAGTGCAGTGGTGTGAACTTGGTTCACTGCAACCTCAGCCTCCTGGATTCAAGCGATTCTCTTGCCTCAGCCTTCCCAGTAGCTGGGACTACAGCCGCGCGCCACCATACCCATATAATTTTTGTATTTTTAGTAGAGACAGGGTTATGCCATGTTGGCCAGGCTGGTTGAGAACTCCTCGTCTCAAGTGATCCACCCACCTTGGCCTCCCAAAGTGCTGGGATTACAGGTGTGAGACACCGCGCCTGGCCCCTTTACTTTTCATTTATTTTTTCTAATTTCAACTTTTATTATAGATACAGGGGGTACATATACAGGTTTGTTCCATGAGTATATTGCAGCAGGTATGGGCATAGTACCCAATAGGTGATTTTTCAACCCACAGCCTCCTCCCTCCCTCCCCCATCTATAGTCTACAGTGTCTATCGTTCCTATGTTTATGTCCATGTGTGCTCGATGTTTAGCTCCCACTTATGAGAAAGTGTGAGATTTGTTTTTCTAAACCCTGCACATGTACCCCTGTGTCTGAAATAAAAGTTGAAATTAGATTAAAAAAAGTGAAGACCCTGGTATAACTTAAACAGGAAGAAAAAAAGAATTAAAGATTATATTACTATTACGTGCCCATAGTAATCAAAAATTAAAAAAATAAAAGTTGTCCATAGGTTTTCAGTTTTGGTGTCTAATTGCCCTGTTTCTATAAGAGGATTTTAAAAGATCAAGGACTATGCTTCCCTAACTGTATCTTTTAAACATTAAGTCACTTAGGGTAATGGCCTGCAGCTGCATTCATGCTGCTGCAAAGACATGATTTCATTCTTTTTTATGGTTGCATAGTATTCCCTGGTGCAGATGTACCACATTTTCTTTATCCAGTCCACCATTGATGGGCACCTAGGTTGATTCCATGTCGTTGTTATCATGGAAGTGTTTAGAACAAAACTAGTTGAAAAAATATCCCCTAGAATCCCAGGTACAAGGAGAAGGGGACAAACCCCCAATACCACTGACCTGCATGGGCTGTATGTGGCAGCAAGAAGCAGAGGGAGGCAAGGGGGTGACTGAAGGACCAGAGAAGGTGGTAACCCCAAACTATCCAAGAGGTACTCTACAGAAAGCTTAAATATTGCCTGGAAATGGGCACTTTTATGGATTGCCCACTCTGCTAGGCTCAGTTTTAGATACTAGAGAGGCCACATTAAATGAAATAGGAAAGGTCTCTACTCTTACAGAGCCTATGTCCTAGAAAAGAAACATAGACAAATAATATAATTTCAGACACATAGATGTGCTAAGACAAAGGAAGGCAATAGAAGGAACCCATGTGGCTGGGTGAGGAATTCTGCTTTTAATGAGGAGGTGACATTTAAGCAGACAGGTGAGTGGACCTTAGCAGACCTGATTTAATAAATAGAATGATGAGGATAAGTTCGTTGATTATTTGATCCAGGATTGAACATTATTCACTTAAATAGGTTAATTGTTCTCCTTTATGATCTCATCTTTCAAAATTTTCCTCCATGCAATATCAAAGGCTGCCTGTATCCAAAATCAAAATGAGTAATTTTGATGACATAACTGCATGTGGCCTGATAAAAATCATCCTTATTAAAATGAAGTCTGGAAGGGGTCCCAAGATTGGTGCAGTGGTTCAGCCTTGCTGCCAAGGATCCAGCTCCCCGCAGTCTGTCAATATATACCCTCAGGTCTGTGTATTTTGGCTGAACGTGGGGGCCATGGTCAGGCATCAGCATCTTATGGGAGCATATCCTAATGTTGGAAGGAAAACAAAGTTTGTCTCTTTTCTCTCTTGTCTCTTCTCTCTCTTAAAAAAAAAAAAACATTTTAATGAAGAAATGTACACATATTGTTAGGCATATATAGCTTGATATGTTTTCACAACTGAATGCATCCAGCATTCAAATCAAAAAGCAGAATATCATTAGTACCTAAGAAGTCTCCCATATGCCCCTTTTCAATCACTACCTTCTCCAAATGTAATTAGTTGCATGATTTTAAGTTTCTAACATCTTAGATTAGTTTCACCTATTTTAACCTCTTGAACTGTAAATGGAACTTCACACTATGTACTGTCTCATGTTGGCTTCTTTTACTCATTATGTTTGTGGGATTCACAGCCATTTTTGTGTGTAAATTATTTTTATTACTCCGTAGTATTCCATTGTCCATTCTGCTTGAATATATATATATATATATTCTGCTTGAATATATATATATATATTCTGCTTGAATATATATATATATTCTGCTTGAATATATATATATATATTCTGCTTGAATATATATATATATTCAAGTAAGTAGAATATATATATATTCAAGTAAGTAGAATATATATATTCAAATAGAATATATATATATTCAATTAGAACATATATATATATGAATATTTTTTTTTCTTTTTTTTTCCTTTTTGAGATGGAGTCTTGCTCTGTCGCCAGGCTAGAGTGTAGTGGCGCAATCTCAGCTCACTGCAACCTCTGCCTTCCGGGTTCAAGTGATTCTTCTGCCCCAGCCTCCCGAGTAGCTGGGACTACGTGCTCGCACCACCACACCCAGCTAAATTTTGTATTTTTAGTAGAAACGGGGTTTCACCATTTTGGCCAGGATGGTCTTGATCTCTTGACCTTGTGATCTGCCTGCCTGGGCCTCCCAAAGTGCTGGGATGACAGGCGTGAGCCACCATGCCCAGCCCATTCTACTTGGTTATCATTTTAAACAGTAACCAGTTTGGGGTTATGAGTAGTGCTGCAGTGAGCATTCTAGTGCATGTCTCTTGGTGATCATATATACATATTTCTTTTGACTTTTTGAAGTCCTGTATCTAATTTCCTCTCAAATCTTCTTGGGCAACATTAGGTCACATGCCCTTCCTATTTGCAGTAGAACCTGGGAAAGAAAATATCTAAGAATGTGCTGTTAAATGTTCAACAACTAGCTCTTAGCAGGAGGGTTGGGCAGGGAGAAGCAGGGAGAGGGCGGCTTGATGGGAGGAGGGTTGATTTGCAGCATTTGCAGTTTCTGGGTGTGAATACTCCCATCATGGCCAGTTTTAAGCTACCAGTGTTATATCAACCACCTTGCAAAAACAGCTCTCATAGAATTAGTGTTAGCCAGCTCCAGAATGCCACAGAAAATAGCTAACATTTTCACTTTTTATAATTGGAATTTGGCTCTGCCAGAAAAAAAAAAATGGAGGCTAGGGAGGGATAGGAAATGTTGTTCCATAGGCAATCAGTATTTTTGCACCAATTATTGAGTTACTACTATGAATAAATTAATAAACTACTATCCTAACCCAAAGATGATTATTATAAATTTTAGATTATTGGTGAAAATGAAAACTGGCTTTTAGATACTATTAGGATAGGCTAGATTTATACTGTGGTTAAAAAAAATCCCCAAATTCTAGCATTTCACCCATAGGAGTTTGTTTTTCACTCATGCAAACTCCACTACAGGTCAAGAAACTCTCCAGTGCAGCTATTCTTCATGCAATGATTTAGCAACCAGGACAGCATCATGTTATGGCTCATTATTTCAATACTCAGTCTCCATGGTCACCGCTGGAGCAAAGGAGACAGGTGAGGGTTATACGTGTGCTTGTAATACCTTCAGTGCAAAAGTGATTTATCAATTCCACTCATAGGTCATTGCCTAAAGCTAGGTACTGGGTCCCTCCCAACTGCAAGGACAATTGGTAAATCTGTGGGTATATGATGTACTGTAAATGTCTCTGCCACAGAGACCATCCACTCAGAGCCATCTGTTATTTTTTAAAGATCCTAAAATGGGCCTTTAAAAATATTTAGTTCTATGCATTTCCACCCTCACATATATCCAGTTACTCTAGAAAAATAACCACAACTGTACTCGAAGTTATCCACCAGTAATGCATTATCTCAGAAAATAGAAGAAACTGTTTCTTAAGCAATAACAAGATCAATCCTAATGAAGACTCTTTTCTATATATGAGTTAATTGGCTTTTATATTGGACTCTAATCTCCAGTATAGGTAATGCCTTCAGCCATAATGCTTATTTTACCATCACCGTAGTAATAATTGATGTAGGTAAGAGTCATCAACAGATGCTAAAACCACTGGGCTAAAGGGTGCTGAGCAAGAGAATATTTGCATAGGCTTCAAAGTGATATACCCACATTTATTACTTACAAATGGGAAAATGTAGCATTAAAATGGAGAGATTTGGCAGACATTGACTCTTCCAATTGATCAAATTTAATATTGCCAATAATGGGGCAAACTAAAACCATGTGCCCCATACGATACACTGAGAAAGGGACCTAATGTTATCTACACAGTATGCCTACCAAAACTGTTAACTATGAACATAATCTTAAGAAAAAACTCAGGCAAATCCTAATTTAGAGCTGTCTTGAAAAATCTCAGCTGCACTCTTTTAAAATGTCAATGTCATGGAAGCCAACACAGTGTCCTTGATGAAAGGAGATCAAGAATGATGACTAAATGCAGTGTGTGATTCTGGTTCAGATCCTGGAAAATGAAACTATAAAGGACATTATTGGTTTAAGGTGGAGATTTTGATTATAGACTATATATTTGATAATAATATTGTATCAATGTTAAATTTCCCAAATGCAATTAGTATGTCATAGTTACACAGGAGAATGGGTTTGTCTTATGAGAAATGTGTTGATTAGTGGTGAAGTGTCATACCTGCAGGTACATTCAGGTGATTCAGAAAAAAAGGATACGCATATATTTATATGTGTATGTGTGTTTAAGTATATGTGTAATTATATGTACGTATAAACACAATATACACACATACAGAGAAAGCAAATGTGGCAAAATGTTAATCTTTGAAGAATCTAGGTGAAGGTTGTCTGGGCATTAATTCTTCTACTCTTGCAACTTTTCTTCAGTTTGAAATGTTTCAAAATAAAAAAAAACGGGAAAATACTGTTTGTTCCATTTTTCCTGCAGTTTTGCAACTCAATTCACTCTTGTCATATTTGCTAAAACATCAGTCTTATTGGGACCAACTTCATTCTGTTGCTTAATCTGCACGGTTTAGTCATCAGATGAGAGTTGGGCTTCAAGATTGTTTTTTTTGTTTTGTTTTTCATTTAACAGCTTATTGGTTTATTTTTGATAGTGTCTGTATCAGTTAGGATAAGGTAGGTTTTTTAAAAACTACTTTTTTGCAGAATGGTTGACATGTAAGAAGCTATACATATTTAATGTGTATAACTCAGTGAATTTGGGGATAAGTATACACCTGTGAAGCCACTGCCACCATTAAAGCTATAGGCATATCCATCACCTCCCAAAGTTTCCTCTCACTCTGCCCCTCTTATTATAATTTCATGTGTGTGCATGTGTGTATGTGTGATAAGAACACTGAGTTCTACCACCTTGGTACAATATAGTATTGTTAACTATAGGTACTATGCTATATAGTAGATCTACAGAACCTATTTATCTTGTATAAGTAAAACTTTGAACCCTCTAACCATTGCTTCCCCATTTCCCCTTCCCCTCAGCCCCAGGCAATCAGCATTCTACCTTCTGCTTCCATGATTATGCCTATTTTAGATTTCACGTATAGGTGAGATCATACAGTATTTGTCTTTCTGTCTCTGGCTTATTTCACTTAGCATAATGTCCTCTAGATTCATCCATGTTGTTGCAAATAGCAGGATTTGTTTCTTTTTTTAAGGCTGAAAATATTTCATTATGTATATACACCACAGTTTAAAATCCATTTTCCTGTTCATGGGCATTTAGTTTGTTTCCATTTCTTGGCTATTGTGTGCAATGCCACAGTGAACAAGGGAGCACAAGTGTCTCTTCAACATCCTGATTTGAATTTCTTGGGATAAATACCTAGAAGTGGGATTACTGGACCACATAATTCTATTTTTAATTTCTTGAGAACTTTCCATACTGTTTTCCATAATGGATGTACTAATTTACCTTCCCATAAATAGTGTACCAGAGTCCCATTTTCTCCATATCTTTACCAACACTTATTATTTGTTGTCTTTTTGATAATAACCATTCTAACAGGCATGAGGTGATATCTCATTGTGATTTTGATTTGCTTTTCTCTGATGATTAGAGATGTCAGGTGCCTTTTAATATTGTTGGCCATTTGTATGTCTTCTGTGGAGATATATCTGTTCAGATCCTTCCTGTGCCCATTTAAATCAGGTATTTGTTTTATTTTATTTGCTATTGAGTTGTATGAGTTTGTTATAGATTTTGGATATTAACACCTTATCAGATACAAGATTTGCAAATATGTTCTACTATTCCATAGGTTGTCTTTCCATTTTGTTAATTGTTTCCTTTGCTATGCAGAAGCATTTTAATTTGATGTAGTCCCATTTGTTTATTTTTGCTTCTGTTTCCTATGCTTTGGGTGCTATATCCAAAAATTTACTGCCAAGACCAATGTCAAAGAATTTTTTCTCTGTGTTCTTCTAGGAGTTTTACATCTTCAAGTGTTACATTTAAGTCTTTAATCCATTTTAAGTTGATTTTTGTGTGTGGTGTAAGAGAAGGGCCCAATTTTATTATTTTACATGTGAATATTCAGTTTTACCATCACTGTTTATTGAAGAGGCTGTTCATTCCCCTTTTTGTATTCTTGCTGCCCTTGTCAACAATTATTTGACTGTATATGTGTGGGGTTTATGTCTTGGTTTTTTATTCTGTTCAATTGGTCTATGTTTATTTTATTTTCCTGTGAAGAAGAATTCTCAACAATTTTTTATGTGGCTACTCTACCCTTAAGGAGGGGGAGTATGACTTCCAATCCATTTAAAAAAAAATTATTGTGTGTATTTAAAATATGCAACATGTTACAAGAGATGTATAGATGATAAAATGATTACAATAGTGAAGCAAATTAATATATACTTCATCTCACATAGTTACCCACTTATGTGTCTATTTTTATGCCAGTGCCATGCTGTTTTGATTACTATAGCTTTGTAATATAATTTTAAATTGGGAAGTATGGTGCCTCCAGCCTTCTTGTCCTTGCTCAAAATCGGTTTGGCTATTCAGGGTCTTTGTGGTTTCATATGAATTTTAACACTGCTTTTTCTACTTCTGATGTTAAAAATTACCATTGGAATTTTGATAGAATTTTGATGCAAAATTTTGAATCTATAGATTGTGCAGTGTAGAATGAACATTTTACCAATATGAATTATTTCAATCCATGAACACCGAATATCCTTCCATTTATTTAGATATTCTTTAATTTCATCAGTGTTCTACAGTTTTTTGTGTACAGATATTTCAAGGGCAGGGATTCTTAATAATCACCACCTGATTCTAAACGGGCCTGTAACACAGGAAAGAGCCCACCCAGAAGCAGAGATGTCCTTCTGTGTGTTTGGATTGGACATTCAGTTAATACAGCATCATACCTGGAAGATGATATTTATTTTTCTTTGAAAAACAGTGGGATCAGGAAAAGCAAAGCTAAAGATAACTTTCTCCTTTTAAACTTCTGTTGGGTTAGATTAGCCTGTGGTATTAGAGTCAAACATATTTGTCTACTCTGAAATGACACTAGTGATACTTCATATGCTTATGCTCTAAGGAAAACTACTTAGCATATTCTGTAGTGTTAAATGAATGTACTGCCTTCTTAGAACAGGCCCTGTAATTTTGTGATAAGAGTATCAATGTTTCACTTTGGGAGGCCGAAGCAGGCAGAACACTTGAGGTCAGGAGTTTGAGACCAGTTTGGCCAACATAGTGAAACCTTGTCTCTACTAAAAATACAAAAAAATTAGCTGAGCCTGGTGATGCATGCCTGTAGTTCCAGCTACTCAGGAGGCTGAGGCACAAGAATCACTGGAACCTGGAAGGTGGAGATTGCAGTGAGCCGAGATCGTACCACGGCACTCCAGCCTGAGCGACAAAGTAATACTCTGTCTAAAAAAAAAAAAAAAAAAAAAAAAAAAAAAGAAAGAAAGAAAAGAAAAAAGATAAATGTCAGATGAATTGATATAGATGACGAACTTCAAAAAGAAGCTAAACTCAAATATACATTTTATTTTTCTCAACCATCAAAAACTTGAAATTCTCTGTTGAGAACTTCTGGGATCTTTTCTGACCATTCTGTCAGGAGCAGCCCAGTAGATTTGTAGAATTAATGTTGACACTTCACACCTTTTATGAGTCCCTATCCAAATGGGAGAATGGAAGATTTGTATCAGACAGTTTTGCTAAGAATTGAAAACAAGAGCCATTTTTTGGCTGTTAACCAGAATGAATTGTTGATCAAGTAGATCATTTAGCCCTCAATACTGGAACTCTTGATGAATAGCATGGAGAACTAAATTATAAAGTTTCAAGATTTTTTCACTATTTTGTCATTGTCCTAAAAGTCTGGAAAGAGCTTTTTAAGTTTCTGTCTCTGTTTTTGGCTCTAATTTTTGACATCCCCCACAAAACAAAGTGGTACTTCAGTTATTGAAAGCCATTATGATTTTCAGTAAATATGTCTCATGCTATAACACTCTGGTGGTCACAGCTACCCAATAACATCACATGGGAAGGACAGCTACATGGTTCAATTTAATTAAAAATATTTACACACTTTCAATATAAGCCCTGGAAAACATTAGCGTAGGGGGACCCCTCCCAGTAGGATAGCAGCTTTTTGCAGCTCAAAGCTGTATTCTTTCCTAAAAGATTTTATTTGACTAAATGGCTGACAGGCGGATATTGAATAGAGAATGAGATGGTTGGTATATGTTACGACTTGAATGTAACCCTAGACAGAGTTTAAAATAGTCTGCTGGTGTCTTATAGGGACTTGTTCCCCATGACCCAACATTCCTGAGACCAGGCAACATTCTCTTCCTGCCTCCAGGGAGTCATTTCGCAGCTGGGTTTGGGTAAACGTTGTGGGTTTCAAAAAAGCCCCATGCATGGGACCAGGAGAGCCTCCTTTTTCGACCTTGTACCACAGGCATCACCAACTACTCAAGATGTAACATTGTTCAGAGCAGGGCTACTCAAAGTGAGGATTCCTTTCCTTCATCTGGGAGCTTGATAGAGATGCAAATTCATGGGCTCCTCACCTACTGACTCTGACTCACTGGGGTGTGGCCAGGAATCTGTGTTTTAACAATCTCTCCCTTAAATTCTGTGAAATATCACAATTTTAGATTTCCCATAGGCGTGAGGCAACAAGCAGACATTAGCTGAATACTTCTCAAAAGATGATCGTGATCATCTCTTCACCTTGCCAAATAGAAGTTTCCCATAATGCAAACAGAGGAACACTTATCTATAGGATATGATAAGAAACAGGTTCTGACAAATGTAAATATGCTACAAAGTAATTTTATTAAAACATGGTGTTATCAGATGTTTAGCAGTGAAAAGAGATAGTAAAATTAAAAAGCCCAGCTACATTCTGCATCATCTTATATAACTTGCTACCCTTTCAATTAATACTTTTCCTGGATTTGTTATCTTGTAGGACGTAGTGTTAAGTGAAATCTTCCTTATTTGATTGTGTTCTCATATTGAATGCTTGCTTGCTTTCTCAGTAAGAGTTCCTAGGAGCCAAGCAAAGATTACATTAGTGCATAATTCCTCCAGGGACTGTGTTGTGGCTGGAGTCACAAGGGGTTCTGTCCTCTTTGGAGAGCAGACCTGGAACTACACTCAGTGGGCTCTGAAACCTGAGCCCCAGAGCCTGTTTTGTTGGTGAAAACTTTGCTGCCTTTCTTTTCCTTAGACATGGCCTCCAGCCAGAAGACAAAGTAGACAATTTATAAAGAAGGGAGCCTGTGGATGTCACAGAGGCATTTCTTGTCCTTACTGGGGCAAGGACATAAATAGAAAACACTTTATTTCTATAAGCTGCTGTGTTCATTTTAGTTCCCACACATTTAATGGTGAACTGATGAATATTTAACAACCTAGACTCCAAGGGGGAAAGCCTCGAATTTTAGCCTTGGCAAGTTTTCAAAATCTAAATACCATGGCCAATTTCAAGCTACCAATGCAATGTCACAACGTCACTGTAGTGGGGCTGAAACAAGAGGCTGCAATCAGCTGTCACTATTCTATGCGAGCTGGCTTCAACATACCACTATCCAAAGTACTCCCTTCCAGGTACTCGCTGAGATAGAAGATGGGAATTGAGCTAGCCCGTGGTAGGCATGGATAGGAAGGAGACATCACTGTTGTTGCACAGGCTTGGCATGTGGGGAGATCTGTTGTGGTTCAGTACATGAGAAAACATTCATGTGTTTGATGCCACTCCCTTCTATGCTAATGTTTTGGCCACCTGTGTTGGGAAGGTAAAATGCTGGATTCTATGCTTCTGTTAATAGTATGATGAGTTCACCACAAAGCATAAGGCTAGAAAGGACATCCATACCTCACATTTTCAGATAAATGACTTAGCAACACTATTATTCCCTGCTAAGGCTGCCTCAAGAGCAAAAGCAGGCATGCACACAATTCTTTGTTGCCCCAGAAAGTATCGCATACATTTGCTATTGTAGGAAAGTATAAAAAAGCTTGCAATCCAAATAAGGCTGTGAAGTAGCTCCCAAGGGCAGCATAACTTCTGAAGCAAACTCCTTCTGCAAAGAATCCTGTTATTTATATACCAAGAGCAACAAACATCCATATTTACTTTTGTCTGTGCCCGAATTCAACATTTGATTGTTCTTGTCACTGTGGGGCTTGGCGTCTAAAACACTGTAATGACAGGTTATGTGGTGTGAGATAATAAAGAGTGGATGCATTTTATCCAGGGAACTGATTCTACTACTACCGAAGTATTTTGAAAGAAGAGGGGGAGAATTCAAGTAAAAGTTTAAAAATAGAACAGCATGAAGGAGATCAGTATACATGTGCATAAAAATGTTCTTGGAAGACCTAGAATATGGAACATTTCATTAGTGTATTCATCAGTACCTGGTTGTTGAAGTCAGGCCATTTTATGAGGGAGAAAATGTTGAAGCACTTGACCTAAGGATTCAAGTCCATGCTGAAATATGACAAAACCCTCCACTGAATCTCAGAACCTCTGAACTCTGGTATTTCTTTTAAAAATCCAGAGCTTCCCAAACAAAATCGAAGAAGAGAACGGAGCTTTAAAATCTTATTAAAGACTGGACTGAGTGGAAACCAATGAAATATCTAGAGTGGGGTTAAAGTCTGTATTTGATTTGATGAAATCTAACTTTTATATTTTCTTTTTATATTCATCATATTTTATTTTCAACCTATCTTGGATAAGCATGAAAATAGGTCTGATAGTCATAAGGCTATCACTACACTTCAGCTTTAAGAAGTTGTTAGGTTTATGAGGACTTGTAATAAAACTCCTTAATGAATTAAAAGATGTGGAATATATGTAATAGAGTTTTTTTTTCATATTGTCTTAATTTGGGTTGTACCACAAGTAGACCCTGAGAAAGGATTCTGACACAAGTATAGTTTATTGAGGAAATAACCCCAGGAAATACCTAGGAGAGGAGAAATGAGACAGGGTAGGGAAAGAATTCGGTGAAAAGTATGTTTTCAAATGAGTTGCCATTATGGACAACTGGTGCTCAATCCTGCTGGGGAACTCTAGGAGACATTGTAGAACATGCCCCTGAATTGTCCCAAGTGAAAGGCAAGAAAGCTGGTGTAACCAGTAGCTCTCTTTCTGCCATCAGTTAAAAACTGCTTCCAGAGTCATGAACTACTTGACACTACGGACTTTCCCTGCACTAGGGCTAGGTGTGTTCCTATAGTGAGATAAAGGCCCTCTGGGTAATAAGTTACAGATGTTTGCAGTAACCGGCCTTTGCTGTGTAGAGAGAGGACATGCCTTAGTTCAGCACTGTCCAAAAAAGTTTAATGTGAGACGCTAACATGAGCTATATACATTGTTTTAATTTTTTCAGGAGCCAATTATGACGTAAAAAGACACAAGAGAAATTAATTTTAATAATATATTTCTTAACCCAGTACATCCAAAATATCATTTTAACATGTAGATAACGTAAAAAGTGTTAATGAGGTATTTTACTTTTTGTCCCAGAACTTTGAGATTTGGTGTGTATTTTACAACGCATTTCATATTTCAACAAACTAGCCAGTTTTCAAGTGCTCAGCGGCTGCCGGGATGGGAGGCTGGGGGTGATGTGTGGCTACTGTATCAAACAGTGCAGTTGTAGGGGAATGCACCAGTGTTTGCTTTGCTATTTACTGGATTTGGGGCATGTGTCCCAATTACCCTCTGAGCTACACTGAAGGCCAGCTCCACTCAATGCATCAGAGAACCAGATACGTAGATACATTTTTGGCTCAACTAATGCTTTACTTTCTCAACTAGATTGTGTTCCTCTGATTTCTCAAGACATAAAACCTGGAAAATGTTATCTTCCACATATTTTATAGAATATTAATATTAGTATTTTGAAAACTAACATTTTCAATGTCTTCACAAATGCATTGCTGCTGTTTTTATTAGTATGAGTTTGGGATTTAATTAGCACAAATTCAGTCCTCACTTATTCTCTTTTTTTCTCCCTTCACCCAGCAAATACTTATGGAACACTTCCTGTGGGCCAGCACAGGCCCTGTGGCCCCTCAGTGATGAAACAAAACCCTGTCTTCGTGGAGCTGTGTTTCAGTGATGGGGAAGGCAGACAGTAAACAGAATACCATATCCATATATAAGAGCCATGAAGAACAGGTTCTTGGCAAATTGTTTCTGCAATGGGTTGACAGGTTTCTGCAATGGGTTGCCATCTTACTTTAATCAAATGCCATATGGAAAAGCAAATAAGATGGATAGTGGTTATTGGTTTTAAAAGAGGATTTCTCACTTTTTGGTACATTTCATCTCAGGGTTCCTTTCATTAGAGCCTTGATTTGGATTCTTGCTTTGAACTCATTTACAGGAGACTTTTTAGGAACTGAACTGAACTATAAAATGAGTTAAACTCTGTCTAGTTAGGAGGGTTGTGTACACACACTGCCGTGTTTTGCATCTCTGCATGCCTAATTTAAGGGCAGCTCACACCTCTTCCCCACAGGCTGTCAGATGCATGGCTGAATCATGGTTTGTGTCATCTTCATGGCATAAACTTTACAGACCTTTGAAAACTAGCTGCCAGCGGGGCAGGTCAAAGACTGTGTCTTTGCATATCTCCAGTGGAGCCCTATGAGGCATTTATTTGAGTTGCTAATGTGAATGAGGCTGTGATCTCTCTATTAATTAAGTCTGTTTTATTCATTGGGTGAAATGTGAAAGCATTTAATAATTTAAAGACTTGATGTTTTCAAAGTGTATTTGACTTTTGAGGTTCAAGACACTAAAAAAAGGTTAACTTGAAGCAATGGCACTTGCAAAGATTTTACTGCAGCTGATTGCATATGCAGGATATTTCTGGAGTCATATATTATGCCAGAAAGATTATTTCAGTAGGATTTAACTGCCTGAGTATAATAAGTAGAGTGTTTTATTACATAATAATTGCCTTTAATGGGTATGGGTATTTCATTTGGCTATTGAAATCATGCTAATGTAACTGTAATTGAAAAGATTACATTTACTTTTTAAACATCTTTGTTAACACATCACATTGGGTCAGCTGATGCAATCCTTAAAATCATATGTTTTATTTTCACAGATTTAATTTCCTGAGATATATTGCCTCTTGAAACTTTTTAAAGACATTTCCCGATAGACAAAGGTAGTTGAGTTCCTTTCTATACAATTTATTGAAACTGCCTTTGCAAAAATTATAACAGGGAGAAAATTGTGACAGTGAAAGAAATCTGACCTAACCAACTCCATCTTGCTTATAACCTCCAAACTGTCCTTGTTCATTCCTGGGCACAGCCCTAACTTTGGGAGGAACTTAGTTTATAGTCTAACTTTGAAAGAAACATGATAACAATGCTTTTCTGAAACAAAACCCCTTCTTGCCTATGAACCAGACTGCCTTTGTAGGACTAACAAATTAACCACAAGATTAGAAATTATGGTTTAGCAGTCATGCAGCTAGAGACCACAAGATTCTAAACCTCCCCAATTGCTCCTAGGGATAAAACATCTCTATTGTCAAACCTAAGACTGGTGCTCAAGATATTTTTCAGACCTTGCACTCAATGGATCACCTGGCACCACCCATATCAGTAAATTAGTTCATCTGGTCTCATGGCCCCACCCAGGAATGGACTCAACAGAAGAGGACAGCTTTGATGCCCTGTAATTTCATCTCTGACCCGACAAATCAGCACTCTCCACTCCCTGGCCCCCTACCCACCAAATCATCCTTAAGAAACCCCAGTCTCCAAATTCTGGGGGAGACCAATTTAAGTAGCAATAAGGTGAATTAAAGTTTTTCTTTATTGCAATTCCCCCGTCTTGATAAATCCACAGTTGTATTAATATCTGGGCAGTGGGCAAAATGAACTCACTGGGCAGTTACATTATTTCCTAATTTTCAGTGGTTACCAACAAAGTAAAAACTGATGCTAACTATCTTAAGCAAAATGAAACTTTCTGGAAAGATGTGGGAAGGGGAGAATTGATTGGAGTCCTGAGTATCAAACTTTGCAAAAAGGCATCTTAGGTAGGAGCCCCTGGATGCAGACCTGAGATGGAGATTCTTTGTGCAAATGACTTATTGAAGGAATGCTCTCTGGAGAAAGCTGTAAAAGAGTGAGGGAAACTGGATAGGCAGGAGGAGAAGCCAAGCACAAAATAAGGGCTCAGGTGAAGTCTAGCCTCATCTTGATCCATGTGGAGCTCTGGAGCTTAAATGCCATCAGAGATATTCTGGTATTCTGCTTTGTCTCTCTGGTCTTCCTCCAGTGTTCTTTCTTATACAACAGTCTACAGATGAGCACCTACTTGGGATTGTGTTTTCAGTAGGCTTTGGCAAAACATAAGAAATATATTTTGCTCTTTGTTAGTTTTTTGATTAGGATTTCCCTTTATGGGGTATCACATTTCATACAATGATGGGATTAGGAGAGGGATATGAGTATAAGTGATTGTGTGTGTATGTATAATGTCCTTCTTGGTAACATAAGAAGTGGAAAATTGTATGTTAATTGGCCCCAAGAATTAAGAAAAAAATACTCCTCTGTGAAACTCTATATACACTCCTGCATTCTTACTTGGCATTATTAATGTGAAGCTTAAAGAATAGGAATTTATCATATAGTTCACGGTCATAGCTGTTAATATAGACCCAACCTCAAACAATACATTATACTATATGCGTGAGTAGCATGGCCTTTTTTGATGATAATAAATCTTAACCAAAAAAACAAATGCAAACTTTCTTGAGTAGGGTATTGCACTTTTATAAGTTACATAGTGTAAACATACTTGATTCTTTACTTTCCCACTGTAACAATAGATTATTGCTATGTAACACACAACTTCAAAATTTAGCAATTTAGAACAAGCATTTATGTCGCTTATTGGTCTGCAGGTCGTCTGGGGAATTATTGTGCAACTAGGCTGAGCTAGGTTGTTGCCAGCTGGTTGGCTCATGTGTGTGAGGTCTGCTGGAGATCAGCTTGGGGTTGGCTGGTCTGGGTTGCCCTCTTCTAGGATGGCTGGAACTTCTAGGATAACTGAGGCCACTTTCTGTGTAGTCTGTCATATTGCAGAAGACTTGTTCTCATGCCAGTGACAGGGTTCCAAGTGAGGGTGGAAGCTGCAAGCCTTCTTGAAGCCTAGCCTCAGAACTTTTGGCGTGCTTCTGTCTCCTTCAATTGGTCAAAGCAAGTCACATAGCCAAGCCTAGATTCAAGTCATGGGGACAACAGCTCCACCTCTTGATGGGAGGGGTTGTGAAGTCACATTGCAAGGGCTTGGATACAAGGAAGGATGGCAAAATGGGGTCATTTTTACAGTCTGCCTCACACTGATTCCCCATATTAAATCAGTAATTCTTACATATTTTATCATTCAATTTCCTTAGTCTTATTTTTAAATGTTTTTAATTGATAAGTACATATTTATGGGCTATGTGTGATATTTTGATGCATGTATACAATGTGTAATGATCAAATCAGAGTAATAGGATATATACCACCTCAAAAATTTGTCATATTGTTAAATCTACCTCTTACCACTGCTAATCCAAGCCACCATTATCTCTCCCCTGGTAGACCACAGTAACTCCGTAACTTATCTCCCTACTTCCACTCTTGGCCATCCCTAATCTGTTCTTCACACAGCAGGCATGATGATTTTTTGAAAATATAAGTAAGTTTTTTCCTCTTGCTCTTAGAATAAATCTATGCTCCTTTCTGAGGCCTAAGAGTTGCCACAGTGATCTGCCCCTTGCCCAGTTCTAGCCTTACCTGTGTCCTTAGAAGTCCTGGAACCTATCAAACCCCTTCTGTTTCAAGTACTTTGTGATTGCTTGACCCTGCCTCTGGCTTGTGGCTTTTGCAACTTTTCATATGATTTATTTCTTTTCATACAACCACATCTTCCTTAGTCAGCTATGTCAAGCAGGACTCCCCTGATTACTTTCCGCCGTGTAGCTTTGTGTACTTCCTTCATAATACTGTTCAGTTTGTTAATTTACATGTTATTGCCAATCTCTTCCACCAGATGTGTGCTTCATAAAGTCAAAGACAATATCTATCTCACGAGGTTTGGTCATTTACAAAAAAGAAAAACACAGCATCTGATTATGCACATCATTGCACATATTAGTTGCTAAGTAAATGTTTGTTGATATCTTACAGAGCAGACTCCCTACATGAATTTTTTACTAAAAACAAAACAGGAATCCTTGTAACCTTTCCTTTTAAAATGGGTTTTTTATTTCCATATTTTCATAGCAACATACCCAGCTACACATCATAAGTATTAATCATGACAAATGATCTTTTGTTATGGAAATAGAATTGATATGGTCCAAGGAATTAAAGGTAGATGCCTTTGATGCTGTGTATATAGTGATGACTCTTACAAAAGAAATGTATTAGTCCATTGCTTACTTGATACAACGTAAGCAAACATTTTCAGAAAGGGGTCTTTGCTAGATAAAGGCCTCAGTGTTCAGAGCCTCGTTTTCCAAATGGAGAAGAAAGTACTGTAAAATTGAATTTTATTCATGCTTCAGAGAGAAATGAAATCTCTCCATCATGAAAAATGGGTATCAGGTGCTTTTGATTTCCTTTTATCAGCTGCTAATCAGAAGAGATGAGGAGAGAGAAGCAAGCTAATGAAGAAACCAGTCGTTTCAAAGACAGTTGTATTGTAGGAATCTTTGTGAATGTTAATTAGATGATGGCCTTGGGAAATACATTGTGAGGGAGAGAAATGGAGGAGGAAGCTGAATATTGCAAAGCCTCTCCCGAGATGGAAAGCATCTAAATGTGTTTGTGCTGAAATATTTTGAGTCATAAGACTACATTTTGAATAAGACATAGTACTTATTTTGAATAAGACATAGTACTTATTTTGAATAAGACATAGTACATTTTGAATAAGACATAGTTTCAAAGACACTAGAGGACCTTTTACCTCATAGATTCTGTATACATTAGTAATGATTTATATCTATACAGTAGTAATTATTCATATAATCTCTTAGCATGACTAATTTGGAAACACATTGCAGTGCACATTTGTAATTTTGGGAAGCTACCAAATATCTACAATCTCTTTTCTAGCTGGGAGAACTCCTTGTTTTGGGAGACTGCAGAAGCCAAAAATGCCATACACTGTCAACTTTCTTGGTAGCTAGGGCACAGACATGTGGCCTGGGCTTGGGAAATCAGATAAACCTACTCTAGACTATAATGTAAAGAAGTGGGGCAGGAGAGAATCCATTTTATTGGTGGAGGTGGTATCAGTTGGGACCATAGGGATGGTAGGAACTATCATCAGTACTGATGGTGGTTACAGTGTAAGCGATCATGGCCCTTAATAGCACATATGTATCCTCATTGGGCAGGTTGGGGTGGAATTCTAGTCATAGAATCTACTGCTGCTGTAGCTTCTTTTGGTCCATCCTGGTTCTTTAGGCAACACTGTGAGCTATCTGTTATCCTTTCAATAAATTTCATAAATTACTTTATTCTTCCAGAAAGCAAGGTAACTTTTGGTTGCTTATACATAAAAACCATGACTAACTCACTCCAACAGAAAATGCTAACCATTTTGAGTACCATATAATGAGTAGTTGTATTTCGTCAAATACATAGTGCTTTATACAATTATGTTGCCCAGTACCACCCAAATATTGAGAGGATTTATTTAGAAGGATTTAAAAGTTTTGTTGCATTGGCTTTCCAATTCTTCTTTTATTAATTTAAAAAATCATTACTATAATTTTAAAATTAGAGCCTCCTTCATCAACGTTATGCTTCATGCTGTCTGTTCAAAATGATGTCACTTTTATCTTAAAGCAGAGTTTTGTTAAATAGAATTAGACTATTTAACAATATTTCTGTTGAGTCTGATCATACTGCTTGTACGTGTTAGGAGGTGTCAGGGAGGCAAACATTTGCTGCCACGAAGAGAGTAGTAATTTCCCTCTGGTAGAATGTTTAGGCCATAAATGAAAAAGGGTGATGCACTCAATAACTGAAGATCTATGTGACTCAACAACAATTTATTTACTTAAAATATTTTATTGGTTATTTACTAAACAGCCAGGAGCTATAAAACACTGAGAAGTCAGAACTGAATAATGTTTGGATAATTTGTCTTAATGAAAAGCAGCTTTTAAGAGCTGATAGCGTAAGGCAGTGGCGCTCAAAATCTAGCCTGAGGACATGTGCCATCTGCAAACTGTTACTGGTCAGCAAGGAGATATGGAACTTGGGCTACCATGTAAATCATTCAACACCCTGTCCAGTCCAATTAAACTGTAGTCCAGCTGATGCTTCTCTCACATAAGACTTTCTTGATGAAGGAAGCAATGAATTGATTTACATCCTTGTGCAGATTCCTTGTCTTGTCATGGATCAGAACAAACAGTTTGTATACTGGCTACTTTTAGTAGCAATAATTTAGTGGGTAATAAATATTATAAAAGGCAGGAAATACATGTGATTACATCAATCTATGGAACAGCAATAATATGACTTCCCATTAACATTCATTTCAAAACAAGCATTTAAATTAGTACTTATTTCAGAACCCTCATTTATCCTCTGCTTTCCATGAGTGAGCCCTGGACAGGCGCTATGTACAAAACAGTTTTCTGTATTTTGTCAGATCTAAAATAATCATTGTCATCAGGATTTTTCAACCTCATAAGTGGGAAAAGGCATAAAACCAATTGTATACATTCAAATATCAGATATGTTTTGTAAGAATTGTAGATTATTAGAAAGTTCTGTCTCTATATTACTTTAAATGAATACTGGATAAGTTGAAGGTTATATTTTTATCTGAATCGTGTGTGTGTGAATTATGTGTGTGAGTTGGTAGCTCTCAATGGATATTTCAAAAATTAATTACTGCCAAGTGAGAACTAGTAAGTATTTGAAATAATAATGCCAATGATAATAACAATAGTAAAGTAAGATACTGAGTTTTCTTGTGCACAGCTATGGGGTTATTTCTTAATTGCTTTCATATTATCATACAAATAAAGCACCAGATCTAAAAAACTAAAATATGTTTTCAATCACAATAAATCTAAACTAAAGATAACCAAACTAACCTGTGGTAATGGAGGCCAGAAGAGGAGTTAAGTTTGGAGGATACTGGCAGGAACAGGGCACGAGAGAAACTTCTGAGGTTCTGGAAATGTTCTAGGGCTGTGCTGTTCAACATGGCAGCCACTAGCCACTGTGGCTATTTGAAATTGAATTAATTAAATAAGTTTCTCATTCACATTAATGAGATTTGAGGTGCTCATAACACTGTGGCTAATGGCTAATGAATTAGACAGTGCATAATTATGTTTTTTTATGGAACATTTCCAGCATTGCAGAAAATTCTACTGGGTGGCACAGCTTTAGATCTTGGTCTGAGTTGTTGTTACGTGGGTGTCCAAATATGCCAATATTCATTGAGCCATACACTTAAGATTTGTGCACTTTACTGTAGTATGTTGTATATATTGTAGTAAGCCATATGTCAATTTGAAGAGTACATTTTTAAAAAGTTAGAGATTTGAATCAGATAGTTGTAGATATGTGGCGTTATTTCTGAGGGCTCTGTTGTGTTCCATTGATCCATATCTCTGTTTTGTTACCAGTACCGTGCTGTTTTGGTTACTGTAGCCTTGTAGTATAGTTTGAAGTCAGGTAGCATGATGCCTCCAGCTTTATTCTTTTGGCTTAGGACTGACTTGGCGATGCGTGCTCTTTTTTGGTTCCATATGAACTTTAAAGTAGTTTTTTCCAATTCTGTGAAGAAAGTCATTGGTAGCTTGATGGGGATGGCATTGAATCTATAAATTACCTTGGGCAGTATGGCCATTTTCATGATATTGATTCTTCCTACCCATGAGCATGGAATGTTCTTCCATTTATTTGTATCCTCTTTTATTTCATTGAGCAGTGGTTTGTAGTTCTCCTTGAAGAGGTCCTTCACGTCCCTTGTAAGTTGGATTCCTAGGTATTTTATTCTCTTTGAAGCAATTGTGAATGGGAGTTCACTCATGATTTGGCTCTCTGTTTGTCTGTTATTGGTGTATAAGAATACTTGTGATTTTTGTACATTTATTTTGTATCCTGAGACTTTGCTGAAGTTGCTTATCAGCTTAAAGAGATTTTGGGCTGAGACAATGGGGTTTTCTAGATATACAATCATGTCATCTGCAAACAGGGACAATTTGACTTCCTCTTTTCCTAATTGAATACCCTTTATTTCCTTCTCCTGCCTAATTGCCCTGGCCAGAACTTCCAACACTATGTTGAATAGGAGTGGTGAGAGAGGGCACCCCTGTCTTGTGCCAGTTTTCAAAGGGAATGCTTCCAGTTTTTGCCCATTCAGTATGATATTGGCTATGGGTTTGTCATAGATAGCTCTTATTATTTTGAGATACGTCCCATCAATACCTAATTTATTGAGAGTTTTTAGCATGAAGGGTTGTTGAATTTTGTCAAAGGCCTTTTCTGCATCTATTGAGATAATCATGTGGTTTTTGTCTTTGGTTCTGTTTATATGCTGGATTACATTTATTGATTTGCGTATATTGAACCAGCCTTGCATCCCAGGGATGAAGCCCACTTGATCATGGTGGATAAGCTTTTTGATGTGCTGCTGGATTCGGTTTGCCAGTATTTTATTGAGGATTTTTGCATCAATGTTCATCAAGGATATTGGTCTAAAATTCTCTTTTTTGGTTGTGTCTCTGCCCGGCTTTGGTATCAGGATGATGCTGGCCTCATAAAATGAGTTAGGGAGGATTCCCTCTTTTTCTATTGATTGGAATAGTTTCAGAAGGAATGGTACCAGTTCCTCCTTGTGCCTCTGGTAGAATTCGGCTGTGAATCCATCTGGTCCTGGACTCTTTTTAGTTGGTAAACTATTGATTATTGCCACAATTTCAGATCCTGTTATTGGTCTATTCAGAGAGTCAATTTCTTCCTGGTTTAGTCTTGGGAGGGTGTACGTGTTGAGGAATTTATCCATTTCTTCTAGATTTTCTAGTTTATTTGCGTAGAGGTGTTTGTAGTATTGTCTGATGGTAATTTGTGTTTCTGCGGGATTGGTGGTGATATCCTCTTTATCATTTTTTATTGCGTCTATTTGATTCTTCTCTCTTTTCTGCTTTATTAATCTTGCTAGTGGTCTATCAGTTTTGTTGATCCTTTCAAAAAACCAGCTCCTAGATTCATTAATTTTTTGAAGGGTTTTTTGTGTCTCTATTTCCTTCAGTTCTGCTCTGATTTTAGTTATTTCTTGCCTTCTGCTAGCTTTTGAATGTGTTTGCTCTTGCTTTTGGTACTGTTGGCTTTTCTGGTTCAGCTCAAGGAATGTCTGTGCGGTTCCTGTGGCAGCCACTAGCCACTGTGGCTATTTGAAATTGAATTAATTAAATAAGTTTCTCATTCACATTAATGAGATTTGAGGTGCTCATAACACTGTGGCTAATGGCTAATGAATTAATGCATAATTATCTTTTTTTATGGAACATTTCCAGCATTGCAGAAAATTCTATTGGATGGCACGGCTTTAGATCTTGGTCTGAGTTGTTGTTACGTGGGTGTCCAAATATGCCAATATTCATTGAGCCATACACTTAAGATTTGTGCACTTTACTGTAGTATGTTGTATATATTGTAGTAAGCCATATGTCAATTTGAAGAGTACATTTTTTAAAAGTTAGAGATTTGGTACTGTTGGCTTTTCTGGTTCAGCTCAAGGAATGTCTGTGCGGTTCCTGGACAAGAAAGCCTGGGCAGGGATGTAGGTGATAGAGAAAAGATGCGTTCCAAGACCTGCACTGCCATGATGGAGGCAGCCCTCGATGGGAAAGCGCCTTAAGGGACAGGTGTCCAGGGTGTGTGGGGCAGGGCAGGGCTATGGCTGTATGAAGTCTATCAGCCAAAAGGGAAGTGTCTGGGAAGTTTGTCATTTGGATAACAAATAAAAGGCTATCTTAGTCTTTGGAAGATCATTACCAGATAAGACAAGGTTTTATTCTCTGTATGGGAGATGAGAAAGTTTTGGGAGCATTTTTTATTAACATTGGGTTTTCTCTGAGTCATTTTTTAAAACTTTCTTCTCTTTGATGCATATCCTCTCTTGATTACTGATTTTTAGGGGAGAAAAAGCTGAGGCCACAAGTACTGAGAAAACAATATATATTCCACAAAACTGGATTCATGTTTCTCTTTTTCTTTTAGTTGTTACATTGGCATTCCCCCTTCTTTTATTATCTCATTTTTCTTTTCAGATTTAGAGGATTTAGGCAGAATTAACTCATTTTTCTGTTCTTCATTCATTTAAAACGTTACTACATAAAATGTGATCCATGCATTGGCAGCATTGGTATCACCAAAAGCATGTTAAAATGCAGATTTTTGGGTCCTACCCCAGACCTACAAAGCTAGAACCTGCCTTTCACCAAGGCATTCATGTACACATTACAGGTAAAGAGGCACTAGTGTAGAAGTGTAAGATCAATGCATGAAAATAATATACAGTACCCAGAATATTGCAACACTAATAAATTAGGTTAATCATTTTGTAACCCATTCATTAGCCAAGATGAGTTACAGGTATTAAATTGACCACCTATTATTTGCTTAATTTAATAAGCAAAAAAAGCTGTAAAGGATTTTTTCCTTTTTGTGGCCCTTTTCATTTCACAAACTGAGTCACCAATGTCACAGTTCTACAAGCTTGTTCTAAGAGGATGAACTGTGACATTGGTGATATGTCGAATGTGATTCATATATTAAAAGCAAAAATTGCTTTTTGATGTGGTGTCACTCACAGCAAGGATGACATTAAAAAAAGATAAATGCACCATTTTCAGCTTTTGACTAAATGATGGCAATTTAGTAAGAAATAACTTGATACTGACAACTTTCAATTAATCGCTAAGATTGAAAGAAGAAAAAGAATGAATGAGCCCCAATGTCAGGTAATTAATATTACTTATAGTTAGCTTTGTAATATATGTTCTGTTTACTTTTGACTGGGGATGGCTTCATCTCAAATCAAATACTAAGAACGTACTCTGAAAATGGGACTTGGAAAGAGTGAAGTGTCTGTCTACTGTCCTCTCTCTATCCCCATTCTCCTGCTGTTAAAACTTTTTCAGCAGTTTATACCATGGGCAACCTAAACCACTCGTTTCCCAAGATGCTTCTCAGTATAGTTAAAATGAGCTGATTTTGCTGAAACCACAGTGCAGGAACCAAATCATAGTAGCATGAAAAACAAAACTTGAAATTTGAGAGTGATGTGGAAACAAAACAAGAAACCATGCTGAGGGCTGTGGGTGTGTCAACCATTACCCCAAAGGCAAGAGGAGATAGGCTGAAGTCACAGCATGCATGACCTTGGGCTGGTGTGGAACATCATTCAAGCTGGTGGTTGACCACACACATCTCATTCATGTGAAGTTCTGCTGTGATGCTGTTTCTTCAGGGAGTTAATCCCAAGGGTCTGCCAATTGTCTATTCAATCCACAATCCCCCATTTAGTCAACAACTGCTGATGTTTATTCCAAGCTCTTATTTTGTTAATATTTTAACTCATTTGTCCACTTACTAAACTTATTTTAAAGGTCTGTGAAGACTGGGAATGCCAATGTCATCAGAAAAGTCTTTGTTTATAATGAGCTTAAATGATCTAGCTCTTACATTAGGAGCACAAGCCAGTTTTGCCAGTTGAATGAGCTATTAGGCATAAATTATTTGTTCTAGAAGAAGCCATATTGCTTTCTTGGGTTTTTGTTTATACTTAATGAACTGATGTTTCAGGACTTTGTATTAATCTTTAGGCTCTGTATTAATTTCCTGTGACCACTGTAACCAATTACCTCAAACATGATGGCTTAAAACAGTTGACATCTATTCTCTCAGTCTGGGGGCCAGAAATCTGAAGTTATTATCAATGACCTAAAAATAAGGTATCTACAGGGACCCACTTCCTCCAGAGGCCATAGGAGACCATCTGTTCCTTGCTTCTTCCAGCTTCTGGTGGATTCCAGCATTCTTTGGCTTGTGGCCACATCCTGCAATCTTCAAGGCCAGCATCTTCAAATCCCTCTCTTCACATTGCTATCTCCTCTGTGTGTCATTTCACTCTGTCTCTCTGTTGTAAGGATATATATGATGGTATTTAGGGTACACCTGGATAATCCAGGATTATCTCCGCATCTCAAGATCCTGAGCTTAATCACACTTGCAAAGTTTTTGCCATGTAAGGTAGAACTTATGCATTCCAGGAATGAGGACGTGGATATGTTTTGAGGGGCCATTTTCAGCTCACCAAAGACTTCAAAGAATTAGGGCATTTCCCTTGAAATATTTACTTACTCTTTAAGAATAGATATTGTTTCTAGCACATTGTTGTTCCACAAAGCATCATGGACCCTACCCAACATAGAAATGTCACCGATAACTAGCAAAAAATACCAGCAAATCATAAGCACAATCTCAGTATTCCAACGTCTATTTCTGAAGGGGCCTTGCACCTCTGATACACTTCCTAAAGGTCCCCTTTTCTGCACTGGAATGCATTTTGGTTTAGGAGTCGCTGACAGGCATTACCTAAGAGTCTGATACAAGTTAGTTCAGTTAAGCCATTTAGATTTAGGGCTTCTCAGGGTTGTTTTTGTTTGTTTGTTTTGTTTTGTTTTTTGTTTTTTTGTTTTTTTTGGCTTGTTTGCTTGTTTTGAGACAGGGTCTTGCTCTATCTGTCACCCATGCTGGAGTGCAGTGGCACAATAATGGCTCACTTCAGATTCAACCTCCTGGGCTCAAGTGATTCTCCCCTCTCAGCCTCCCAGGTAGCTTGGGCTACAGGTGTTCAAGACCATGCCTAGCTAATCTTTTTATTATTTTTGTAGAGTCGATGTCTCCCTGTGTTACCCAGGCTGGTCTCAAACTCCTGGGTTCAAGCGATCCTCCTGCCTCAGCTTCCCAAGGCGCTGGGATAACAGGCATAAGCCACCATGCCTGGCCAGCTTTTTATACTTTATGAGTCACACAGGTAGGGAGCCTACGTGACTCAAGTCCATTCTCCAGCAGACTATGTCTCATAAATTCCAGCTAATTACCTGAAGCAATCAAGGCAGACCAGGAATAACCTGCTAAAACCTTAGAGAAGTTTCTGGGTTATCATCCTGTTAATAAATCCCATCACAGTGTTTACAAGGAGATCTGTTCTTGTCTAGGTCAATGCATCCTCAGGGACATCCCAAGGAGGGAAAGAACAAGTGACAGATCCACTGTTAATTCTTTTTCCTACATGTGAATTATGTTTTAGGCGTGTTTGAGGAATGTTTGCTTATGACTGTACCCAGATATTGGTGGAACTTTTGAAGCCTTACCATTTGGAGATCAAGTATGTAGATAAATCCAGATAATCAATTTTTTTTAGGTCCATCCTGAAATGATAGAGAGAGAGTTTTCTGCAACAGGAGTATAGGGCAAACAGCAGAAATGAAAGAGGACTATATAACAGCAAAGGTTGTGAGTGGAATGTCTGCAGTTTGAACAGAAATTGGTATATTTGCTTATACTGAAGATGCCTAAGGGACTTCAGCTAAGAGAGTGATCATCAGTGTGTATAATTTATTTATAGGACATTTAGATGCTTTTATTACACAAGATTAAAACAATTAAAGCCCACTTCCATCTGATTAATGAGAAAGTGACTTGGGTGAAATAATGGGGCTCTTATTTTTATTACAGGCCGATCTGCTTCAGTTTCATAGTTAACCTTTGTATGGAGACAATAATAAAAGTAAGACGATTCTCTTTCACTTTTTATTTGGCTTTTGCATAGAAGAAGCAGTGTACACTTGGCACCTGATATTTACAGTGCCATCTGTCTGTTGATTTTCTTGCTGTGCACAGATTCACAGTAACATTGGGGTTGGGGGAGGATCCTTATTTGAATCTTCTCTAAGAAGGTCAGCTCTGTGTGGTACCTGGATACCCTTGGGTGGTGAGGGTTGGATAGCACATGACCTTATTCAGCTCTCCCTGCTCTGTGCCTTAAGAAAATCTGTTCACCTTGGGACCACCGTTAGCGTCCAACCTCCATTTATCTTTCTAAGGTAGGGTTTAAAGTAAGGACACAAAGGCAAGATCCCTGAGTAGCTACTTCCAAGGGTAGCCTGATATTTTTCCAAGTATTGCTTTCAAGACAGGAAAGAGGGAGGAATTTTTTTTTTCTCTGCTAGATCATTGGGATCCTTCTTAGTGTTGCTTGAAGACGTGGATGTATCAAAGATTCCATGCAAGACCTCAACAGATCCCCAGGTCTTAACTAAGTTAGTTACCTTATCACTTCCCTAACAAAGACCTTTGCCCTTAGCAACTGTCCTCATGATAGAGCCTAACATTTTCTGAAGCACGTTAGGGTTTTTAAATCAGTGTTACAGATGTTGTCACATTTTCTCCTCAGAATAAACCTCTGAAGTAGTCTGGACAGGTATTAATCTCTAATTTATAGATGAAAAAATTGAGGCTAAAAGGGGTCAAGTAGCTTGCCAAAGTCATATCATTCTTAACCAAGAGAGTGGAGACTTGAGCTCATTCCTCTGAAAGCTTAATCCAAAAGCGTTATTGCTAACTGTGCTAGACATACTTAGATTCCTCCCGGGACTGTGTGTATAATGTAATTGAGTGAGATTGGCTGGGATAAGAAAAATAACGGTGGGCTCAAGAGTAATCTAAAGGAGTGTGCACAATTCATTAAGGTATTGGATTGTCTTGTTCCCTTCTTATTTCCCTTCTTCTTGTGTTTCTTCCCTCTTTTCTTCCTTTCTCTCTCTATTCTCTGTAAGCAAACGGAAGCTTTACTGGGTCTCATGGAGCCATAAATTTGTCACTCCTGTCTTTCAACTTTGCAGACAATTTAAAAAGTAAAGTGCACAAATCTTGTAAATTATAATTGTCCAGCAGATGACTTTGCATAGATAAGGTTAACTTAGAGGCAATTGATGGGGTAGAGTTTGACAGTGCATTCTGTGATAGGTATGTCTAAGGTGACAGAGAAAAGATTTTGATGGGTCAGCCCAAGACTTTGTGTTGGTTCAGTTGCAGAAGGCTGAGCTGTATGGCACCTGAGAGACCATCTAGTTAAACCCTTTCATTTCCAATCATTTCAGAGAGCATGGGTGCCCTATCAGTTATCTACTGCTGCAGTCATGCTGCATAACAAACAACTACAAAACCTCAGAGGCATATTGCAGTGAATGTTTATTGCTCATTGATCTTGAATCAGCTCTTATGATCTTGGCTTAGCTAGGTTCACTTGCATTTCTGTACTTGGCTGGCTGTTGGCTGATTGAGGCTGGCCTCAGCTCAAAAGACTGGGGCAACTCGAATCTGCTCTGTCTCTCATCTTCCAGCAGGCTAGCCAAGGTATGTTCTCAAGTTCAGGGCAGTGGTGCAAGAGCACAAGAGAAAACACATAGGTCTCTCAAGATGTAGTCTTAGAGGACAAATACGTTGCTCAGTCTGTTGGCCAAAGCAAGTCACATGGGGTAGAGAAGTATAACTACCTTTTGGGGAGCCACTGCAATGTTACATGGCAAAAGGTGTAGGTAAAAGGAGGGTGAATGATGGAGGCATTACCAAATCTACAGGTTACCTAGCAGGTTAGGGATAGCAAAAAGACAGAGCCAGGCCTCTTATTCCACCTCCACACAAATGCCTTTCACATCATTTCTAGAGAATACCAATTTGTCTTAGACATGCCCCACTCCCCAAATAAGCCCCTGGTATTTAGAGCCTTCACATTTCTGCCAGGCTCCCTTCTAATCCTTCAGTTGTGCGAGCACCTTGTTCTCTGCCAGCAGTCAACTAATCCCTGCCAAGGTATTAACACTTAATTAAGGTGTTTGCTGTTAAAGTCCAGTAGTGGCTCCGACATTTTTCCACCAAAGAACGCTTTTAATTCCTTTTCCCTATAGACTCCACATTTGGAAATTGCTTTGTACCAGAGTTCTTAATAATGATTTCTCCCTCTAAAATATGAAATATGTGCAACTGCCAAATATAGCTTCTGGTTGGCATGAGATACTGAACTGAGCATGAAAAGCTAGACAGAAGCAAAGACTTTGACTGCTTCAGTGACGACCTGTGTTTTCATGGGTCGATGTCCAAGTTTGATTAGGCCTTTTGACCCTCACTTTTATCTTAACTGATTCCAAATTGAGAGTCATGGTGAGAAGATATGCTTCTATCTAGAGCATTTTCTTGTAACTGGACTTTTCTGAGAATAAAACATACTTCCCTTCTATCCTCCAGTCAGTCTTGTATTCTCTCAAATTATGCTTGGAAAATTATTGATTATTCAAAAAAGATTGATTATTCAGTCACACTCAGGTCACTAATCTGACCCCTGAGAAAAAGTTGGGGCAGAGGTACAGGTTCATATCGAAAATTGATGTCATTTAGCTTTTGGAAAAGACTATTTAAAAATCAAAAGAAAGTATAGCATAAATTAAAAATGGCACTGTCCCTTGGGCAGGTAATTTAGTGTACCTGTTTCTGAATTTCTGGTGACTTGAAATTCAACTCCCATAACATAAACTAAGGATGATGTTAGAATTGCCAGCAATTTCAGTATAGTAATATATTTCACAAACATGAGTTGCACTCCAAATGCATGCAAGTTTCTTGTTATCTCTGTATAACAAGAGAGATTAAATACAGAGATCATTTTATGCAGCTGGAATGTTTGGTTATTTCTATAGCTCTAGCCAAGTAGAGAAGTCAGTGAGCACTTAGAAAATGGTTGCAAGCTGTGATTTAAAAAAAAAAAAAAAAAAAAGAAAGCAAAAAAAAAAAAAAGAAAGCAAAGAAAGAACTTGTGTTGATTCAACTGCGGAAAGAAAAATTTTTCACTGTGGTGTGGCATCATGATATTTGAGAGACTTTGCATATATTACAGAGTATTATAAATACTGGATAAAGTACCTGAAGCATTTGTGAGAGGAAGAATAATCCCTGTGTGCTTTTTAAATTTATCATTCACTTATTAAATACAGTAGAGGAGTTAGAGCAGTTGTGTCTAGAAGAACTTTCAGCATTAATGGAAATGTTTATATCTGCACAGACCAGACAGTAGCCATTAGCCTCACGTGGTTATCAAGCACTTGAAATGTTACTATTGCAACTAAAAAACTGAATGTTTACTCTCCTTAAAAAAATGAACAGCATTATTGCATTGTAACTGACACACACACACACACACACACAAACTGCCCATATTTAAAGAATGCAATTTGATACATGTTGAGATATGTATACAACCATGAAGTCATCAATTGAATCAGGATAGCAAACATCTCCGTCACTCTGAAGTTTTATTACAGCCTTTTAAAATTTCTCTCATGCCTTTTCCTGTGTGCCCAACCTCTGTCCCCAGGAAACCACTGATCTTCTTTCTGACACTGTATGTTAAGTTGCATTTCCTAGAATTTTATATAAATGAAATCGTTCAGTATGTTTTTTTCCTCTGGCTTCCTTAACTCAGCATAATTATGCTAAGGTTCATACATGTTGTAGCATGTGTCAATATTTTATTCTATTTATTGTTAAACAGTACTCTATAGTATGAATATAGCACAAGTTGTTTATACATTCACCTGTTGATGGACATTTGTGTGGTTTCCACTTTTTGGCTATTACAAATAAGGTTATTATAAATGTGTATATAAGCCTTTGTATGGGAATATGCTTTTATTTCTCTGGTGTAAATACCTAGGCATGAAAAGGCTGGATCATATAGTAGGCATATGTTTAACATTATTAAAAGCTGCCAAACTGTTTTCCAAAGTGGGTTATACAATTTTCCATTCCCACCGAGAATGTGTAAGAGTTCCAGTTCCTCCACATTGTTTTTTTGTTTGTTTGTTTGTTGTTTTTTGAGACCGAGTCTCACTCTCTGTAACCAGGCTGGAGTACAGTGGTGCGATCTCGGCTCACTGCAACCTCCAGCTCCCAGATTCAAGCGATTCTCCTGCCTCAGCCTCCCAAGTAGCTGGGACTACAGGCACGTGCCACCACACCCAGCTAATTTTTGTATTTTTAGTAAAGATGGGGTTTCACCATGTTGGCCAGGGTGGTCTTGATCTCTTGACCTCGTGATCTGCCCACCTCGGCCTCCCAAAGTGCTGGGATTATAGGCATGAGCCACCATGCCCAGCCCCAGTTCCTCCACATTCTTACTAACACTTGGTATGGTTAATCTTTTAAATTATAGCAATTCTAATGAGAATATAGTGATACTCTATTTTGTTTTCATTTTACATTTTCCTAATGACTAATGATATGGAACATATTTTATGTGTATAGTTGTCATCTCTAAATATTCATGAAGGGCTATTCATTAAAGGCTTTTCAAAATCTTTTGCCCATTTTTTAGTTGGGTTGCTTGCTTTTTTTTATTATTACTAATTACTACTGCAATTAAAACATTTTCTGTGTATTTATTCTATCAGTTATTGAGATAGCATTAAATCTTCAATAATAATTGCATATTTGTCTAGTTCTCCTTGTAGTTCTGTCAGCTTTTGCTTTATGTATTTTGAAACTCTGTTTTTAGGCATATAAACATTTAGGATTGTTCAGTCTTGATGAATTTTCTCTTTTATTGTTATGAAATTTATCCTTGGTAATATTGTTTGCTCTGAAATCTATGTTTTATGATATTAATAAGCATTCCAGCTTTCTTTTGGTTAGTTCTAGCCTATCCTTTTCCATTGTTTAATTCAATTTATTTGTGTCTATCTATACACTGTGTTCCTTAGAGGCAGCACAGAGTTGAGTCTTGCTTTTTTATCCAATCTGATATCTCTGTCTTTTAATGGGGTATATAGACCATTTACATTTAATGTGATTATTGATATGGTTCAGTTTATGTCCATCACCTTGCTATGTCTTTTCTATTTGTTCCATCAGGCTTTTTTTTTGTCTCAAAATATCTTTATTTCACTTTCAATGTTGTAATATATTTTTGTTGGACATAGAACTCTAGATTGATGGGTTTTTTTTCTTTCAGTAAAGATTTATCTCTACTGTCTTCCTATTTGCACTGTTTCTAATAAGAAATCTGATGGCGACTTTATTTTTCTCTGTTCATATATTTTCCCCCATTGGCTTCTTCTGAGACTTTCTTATTATCACTGTTTTTGAGCAATATAATTATGATGTGTTATAGTGTCATTTTCTTCATGTTTCTTGTGCTTGGAGTTGTGAACATAAAATAACATGGAGACCAGACTTCAGAATTCTCCGAACAGACAAAGCCAATTTGGCCACATAAGCGAAACTTAAAGTTATTTCTTGTAAACACTTCTGATCATCATAAACCAATCTTAAGTTGCCTTCTAAAGATGGTATAAGATGAGCACTTTCAACCAATCCTCTGTGATCTTGAAACCTTCATGATAATAACCCATCATTTTAAAGGTTAAACAACTTCCCCATTTTTGCTGTGTAAGCCAGCCTGTAACATCATGCCTCTGAGCTTCCTCTTATGACTGGGCTTGAGGTCACTTAGTTCTTGAACTATTATTTTATATGCACAATAAACTTAAAAAAATTTTAATTTGATCTGATTTTATTTTTGACAGGATTCACTGGGCTTGTTAAATCTTTAGATACATTATTTTCATTAAGTTTGGAAATTTATTCAACCATTATGTCTTCAAATGCCTCTTTTGTCCCTTCCTTTGTATCCTCTTCATTGGAAAATCCACTGACACTTAAATTAGGCTACTTGAAGTTGTTCCACAGGTTGGTCATATGTTGTTCATTTATTTTAGATCATTTCTCTATGTGTTTCATTTTAAATTGTTTCTATTGGCCTGGCGCGGTTGCTCATGCCTGTAATCCCAGAGTTTTGGGATGCCGAGGCGGGTGGATCAGCTGAGGTCGGGAGTTCAAGACCAGGCTGACCAACATGGAGAAACCCCATCTCTACTAAAAATACAAAATTAGCCGGGGGTGAGGGTGCATGCCTGTAATCCCAGCTACTCGGGAGGCTGAGGCAGGAGAATCACTTGAACCTGGGAGGTGGAGGTTGTGGTGAGCCAAGATCATGCCATTGCACTCCAGCCTAGGAAACAAGAGCAAAACTCCATCTCAAAAAAAAGAAAAAATAGATTGTTTCTATTGCTATGTCTCAAAGTTGTATTTTTAGTAGAGACGGGTTTTCGTCATGTTGGCTGGGCTGGTCTTGAACTACTCCTGACCTTAGGTGATCCACCTACCTCAGCCTCCCAAAGTGCTGGGATTACAGGCATGATCCACTGCGCCTGGCCGGTGGTGGATATTTTTATAGTCCTATCAATATTCTTGAGCTTTGTTTTGAGACACAGTTAAGTTACGTGGAAGCTGTTTTTTGTTGTTTTTGTTTCTAGTTTTTGTTTTTTTAGTCTTGCTTGAAGATTTCTTCAGTGCAACTAGGGCAGCGCTCAATCTGGGGTAATTATTCCCATCTATTTTGGCAAGACCTTCCTGAGTACTTTACCTAACGTCCACGGATCTTCGGCCTTTCCAGTCTTGCTGATGAAAACAGAAACCGTTACTGGCCTTGTGTGAAGGTTGGCCATGGTAACCTCTAAACGTTTTAGGTGGTTCTTTCCTCATCCTCAAGTAGTTTCCTCACATGTTTGAATTGATCACTACTCAGTCGAATACTTGAGGGAGACATTGTACAAATCTCTGATTCTCTGGAATTTTTATTTTTTCCTTTCACTCCTGCCTCACTTTCCCCCTACCCCAGTCTCTCTCCAGCTCTCCCCTCTGGTACTCCATCTGGAAAACTCCAGCTACTTTTGTCTCTTTGGTCTCAGCTCAGTCAACAAAACTCAGGGAACTGATCTTTTCCTGGGTTCCCCCTCCCTGCACCACATCCTGGAAATTCTTTCTTAGGCCTTGATTTTTTTAATATGAAAAAATGAAAGTGTCTACAACCAATTGGTAGGGTTATTTTAAAGAATGAGATCTGATCTTTAAAGCACATAGCTAGTAAATATTCATTAAATGAAAAATCCTTTTCCTGTACATAGCATTATGTATTATGTATACTTTCCTTAAGAATAATTTTGACAAATGACAGTTCATTCACCACTTCTGAGTCAGCCACAGGGAAACCTGCTTCTCCCTTTTGTTGTTCTGGGGCTCTTGTATCCCATAGCGTCTTCTCTCACCAGTATGGTTGTCCTAGACTGGTTACCTGTCTCTTCCTTCGTTTCTGCAAAACACCTCTAATGCTAGGGGAAATATTTGCTAGCCGACTTCATTAAGATTTACAGAGAGTAGTTATTACACACAATGAGAGAAAACTTTTAGATCAGTGTTGGTTATTAACATTTCTGAAAGCATCAGACATTTTTAGCTACAGGGAAATTCTCACTGGCTGTGTGAATTATTAGCAGGTCCTGGGGTTTTTCTCTGACTCCCACCCCGTGGCCTGTGTGTATGTGTTTGTGTGTGTGTGTGTGCATGTGCGCGTGTGTGTCTATCAGTCTTTTTCTCTCTTGCTTTCTTCTTCTATCTTTCTGTGTACATATTTCTCTTTTGTTTCTCCTTCTATTCCCTAATGTCATTTCTGTATCTCTGTCTGTTAGTCTGTCTCTCCCTGTATGTATCCCTTCTCTTATCATTCCCTTTTTGATTTATTTAATTTCCCACTCACCATTACCAAATTCATTTTACTCTTCCATGGAGGCCATCCTAGCTCTTTGACTTTTTCCAAACAGACCTTTGGCCTACTTTTGCACATACTGACACTCAATATAGAGCTTCTGGTAAACAAAGACCCAAACATTTCCCCAGGTTTTCAACTTTCCTAATACAGAAAGCTGTCAAAAACTTTGATATTACAACTTTTCTTTTAGCACATCTGAGATCAACTTCAAGCCCACAGTAGAGTTAACAGGATAAATTCACCTATTACCACAGGAAATCTAATAGAAGCTTCCTCAAGACACCTTCTTCTCTATGATGGTCTTTGGAAGGATTTCTACTTCACATTAAAAGGAGAGCATCCTCATGTTAATGATCCAACCTTAGGAAGCCATTTAAAATGTGTTAAAACCAGGGTAGGAACTCTCCATACAGATCATTGTGTTTGGACTTTATTTTTAATTTTTATTTTTACTTTTGTACCATAGTGGTATGCTTCTGAGCAGAGAATCAGGTCTGGAGAGATGGGTAGAGAACTTCCTGAATTCTTGCCAGTCTTTCAAATGACCAGCCATCATGGCAGGAACTAAGATGAGTAATGTTGTTTAAAAAGAGAAAGAAAGAGCCAGGTGCAGTGCCTCACACCTCTAATCCCAGCACTTTGGGAGGATGAGGCGGGTGGATCACTTGAGGTCAGGAGTTCAAGACCAGTCTGGCCAATATGGTGAAACCCAGTCTCTATTAAAAACACAAAAATTAGTTGGATGTGGTGGCATGTGCTTGTAATCTCAGCTACTTAGGAGGCTGAGGCAGGAGAACTGCTTGAACCTGGGAGGCAGAGGTTGCAGTGAACCAAGATTGTGCCACTGCACTCCAGCCTAGGTGACAGAGCAAGAGTCTGTCAAAAGATAGAAAGAGAGAAAAAGAGAGAGAGAGAAAGAGAGAGAGAAGAAAGAAAGAAAGAAAGAAAGAAAGAGAGATTGGTAACTATGTGAGGTGTTGAATATGCTAATTAGCTTGATTATGGTAATTAATTCACAATGTATACATAAATTATCAATTATACCTCAATAAAGCTGAATAAGAGTAATGTATTATCTCATCTCAACATCAATGTTCACTGCCTTCAAAGAATTTATCCCAGTGTGTAATTATGCATGCATTTGTTTAATTGATTACAAACTATCTTCCTTACTAAACTATTACTTCTGTGAGGTCAAAAGACCATGTCTGATTTATGCATAATTCATTATCCAGTCCCTAGCCAGTATCTGCCCTTTTAAACACCTGATAAATATTTAAATCTAGTTCTGAGAAAGTAGGTTCTTCCAGACACAAATTAGTGTCCAGTAAAATACAAACAAAGTGTTATGTTTATCAGCTAGTTCCAACAGTATTGGTAAGAGAGAGAAGTTGATGTCTTTTCCAGATTATGCTATTGTTTTAGGGTTGTAAATAATCAAAGATGATAATTGGTGTCTACGCAAGCACCATTTCTTCTCAAATAAGGGAGAATTACAAACCTTAGAGCTAACTGGAAGAAAGCATGTCCAGACAGAGGTCTTACTATTTTGGGGATTTTGTTGGGGTATGATTGAAGAGGATGGAGTGAGAGAAAGAGCAAAACAGGAGACAGATATTGACAGACCAATCCAAGATTAGAGAACCCTTGAACTCCTTATAGCCCTTGGGTAGATAGTTGTGTAGGAGAGGGGAAGTGTGTGGGTATGTATGTACCAAGTGGAATTATCAGAGCTATTGGAGGAATCAGATCTACAAGAGAGCTCACATGAGTTTATTTTATCACAAAGACCTGGCAGTAATAATTATGCTAATTTAAACCTGGAAGGATGTAGACTAAAATGTCAACAATGTCTTCAGTACTGGAATTCTGAGTGATTTTTTTTCTACTTTGTGTTTTTATGCATTTTCCCAATTTTTCTATAATGAACACATGCATAACATGTCATCAGAAAGTTTTAAAAATGCATAACTTTTTCCATTTATGTTTGGTACAAACCATTTGTTTCATAATCTGGAGTGCAAGTGAAAATTTACCTTAGAAAGCACACTTTAAGTATTACTGAGTTATCAGGTAATTTGGCAGCCTTAATGCTTGAAATATTTTATTGATGTTAGAGTACTTAAGCTATTAAAACTTTTTTTTTACTTAAACTTTCAGAAGAGTGAGTTTTTTCCATTTTTGACGCAGTACTAATTTTTGGCTAGAAGTTTTACAGCTTGACATGCCACCTGACCTCTGTACCTTCTATTTGACCTAATGTATCTATAGATCATTTAAATGAGCTCATTTGACTCAAGAGAAAATCCTTACATGTCAATTTTCAATGTAAATGAATTCTGTTTTAAAGACTAATACTTTCATTGGTAGCTGATTATAAAACTGTGCTATTAATTTTGACATTTTATATTCACTTCAGACTTTCTATATTATTATGTTTTATTACCCACGCTGCAGAATATAAATAAATGTGCTTTATTATTTGCTTGGGATTTTAACTAAGGCTTAATGGATTTTATTCTGGCATACTTTAATGTCCCCAAAATTCATCTAATTGCAAAGTACTTTAGTTACAAATGAGCCAACTTCCATTAACATACTTCCTCTACACTGCAAAGTATCTGCTTTAGAACAGGCATATTTTAAAACTAAAATAAAACCCCAACTAGTTGGTGTCAGCTTTTGTCTTGCTAGTATAATTTCTATCAACATGTTTTAGAAATTTTATTAATCTGTTATATTTGAAATGTCATTGTTTTCCTCTCTGGTTATTGCTATTCCAAAGATCCTTTAACCATCACAGTAAATCACAGAGTTCCTCTAGACTTGAATGCCCCATACAGGAGCCACTAACCACATGTGGCTACTGAGAACTTGAAATGTGGCTACTCCAAATTGATTTGTGCTGAAAGCATAAAACACATACTGGATTTTAAAGACCTATGATGAAAAAAAAGAGTGAAAATGTGTTACTGAAACATGTTGAAATGGTGATATTTTGGTTATATTTTGTTAAATAAAATGCATTATTAAAATTAAACTCACCTCTTTATTTTTCCTTTTAATGCAGCTACTGGAAAATTTAAAATTATATTTGTGACTCACATTTGATTATAATGTGATTATAAAATTGTTCTATTAATTTTGACATTTTATATTCACTTCAGACCTTCTATATTATTATGTTTTATGGTTCACATTATATTTCTATTAGACAGTGATACTTTAGAGCTTGTTTCTTCACCAAGGGGATATGCTCAACCAAAATGTGTTGGTGAATGAAGCCCCCAGTCCCTACATACATCAAGCCTTGTCAAGATAATATCCACCCAAGCTTTCTCCCACTATGTCAGTGTTCACTGGACCTCACTGAGGTTTCTTGCTGAATATGGCAGCACAGGAATTTTCTCTTATCTAACCTCTGGATTTGCTTTTGGGAAACGTTTCTTTTTAACCATTGGCAAATGTGAATCCCAGTCATTTTTCATTAGATAAGGCTGAGTCCTTATATAATAGATCAAGGGTTAGCACAGCAAACCAGCATACAAGAATTTGAAATCAGCAATCAGAGCTTAGTGAAACAGAAAATCACTTGCTTGGGCTAATAGTGGTTGCTTGTGTCTGCAATTTAGTGGTGTATGTGTATGCCTTCAATCCACAGGAGTCAGCATGACATGTAAGAACACACCCATATCATCATAGCTTCTCCAGATTGTTGTCAAGAGCTTTTTACCTTTTACAAAGAGTCTTCAGAGGCTGAGACACTCGTAAGCGTGCATATATTCTTGCTTTTTTGGTAAAGGCTTGTGATGCAGAAGAAATGATAAATACCTAAATTGAAAGCAAGGGCTTGACATTCCTAAGTTTCTTATGTAACTAAGATAATTGTTTAAAAGCAGAAGGTTCCACAGAAGTGTACTTTTTAAAAATTTATCTGAAAACATAGCAGTATAGTAGCACTAATAAGTTGAAACATCCTCTTGTCATGGTAATTTTATTGATGAAAGCTGGCATTTAGTTTAAAAATAGTAAATATAAAAACATCAATTTGAATTGTACTACTTTTTATTAGAGATATAAAATGTTAATAGCTCTTAAGTATTTTAATTTATAGGTTGTCACTTCTAATATATTTTAATACACACTTCTTATATATTTAATAAAAATAATCTTAAATATTTTAAAATCTGCTATCATATAAATAACTAATTATTTTACATGTCTATTTTTATGACTGTTTTTAGGAGAACATGATTTAGCATTTGTTTGAAAAATTCTAATTCTCTTTTTTTTTTTTTTGAGACAATTCTCTCTCTCTCTCTCTCTCTCTATTTTTTTTTTTTTTCCCCTGTTGCCCAGGCTTGAGTGCAGTGGCATGGTCACAGCTCACTGCAACCTCCACCTCCCAGGTTCAAGCAATCTTCCCACCTCAGCCACCAGAGTAGCTGGGACTACAGGCACACACCACCACACCTGGCTGGTGGTATTTTTGTATTTCTTGTAGAGACAGAGTTTTGCCATGTTGGGCATGAGTACAAGAATATGTAAAAAAAAAAACCCAAAAAAACAAAACACAGCAAATCTACCACAGGTTTCTTCTATCTTTGAGCTCTACCTGCAGTGGGGATAGATACATGAGTTCTTTCTCACTTCATGGTCCAAGAGCACTGCTGAAACTCCAGCCATCACATCAATTTTCTAGGCAAGAATCAGTAGAAGCAGGGAAGATCAAATAGGGCTCATTCAGCCTGCCGTCTCATTCTAATGAGCTTTCCCTAAAGTCTCACTAAAACACTTGTGCTTGCATTCCATTGACCACCTGTGGGTACAAGAGATACTGAGAAATATGGTCTTTTATATAATACCTCGTGCCTACATAAAATCAGGATTCTGATGCTATGGAAGTGGATATTGAGACAACAACCAGCAGTATCATACACATTAATCAAAGGTACCAACTTTCAGTTTGCTCTGATTGTTGGCCACCGTTATCAGACATCCTAACTTTTCAAAAGAAACTACAAACAGAAGTTTTATGTGAAATCTCCTGTATTTTAAATGTTAGCATCTTATTCAAATAAATTTTAAATTTTTATTATGATTTTTTTTTTTTTTGAGATGGAGTTTCGCTCTGTCACCCAGGTTGGAGTGCAGTGGCACGATCTTGGCTCACTGCAAGCTCCACCCCCTGGGTTCACACCATTCTCCTGCCTCAGCCTCCCAAGTAGCTGGGACTACAGGTGCCCACCACCATGCCCAGCTAATTTTTTTGTATTTTTATGAAATAATTTTAGGCCTACAGAAAACTTGCAAAAAAAGGTATAAATATTTCCATATGTTCTTCATCCTTAATGTTAACATATTGTATAACCGTAGTACAATTACCCAAATTGGAATTTTAAATTGGCACAATACTATAAATGAAGAATTGGCATTATTTTGTAGTAAGCCAGATAGGAACTATTTTAGGTGTCTGTCACTACAACTTAATTCCGCTATTGTAGTGAGAAATTAGTCATAGACAATGCATAAACAAATGAAGGTATCTGTGTTCCAATAAAACTTTATTTACAAAAAAAAAAAAAAACAGATCTAGGAAGGATTTGGCCATGGGCTGTAGTTTGCCAACTCCTGCTGTAAACTGAACTTATAGACCTTATTTGATTTCATCAGTTTTCTCATTAACATCCTTTCTCTGTTCAATCCAAGATCCAAAATGTATTTAGTTGTTGTCTCCTTAGTGTCTTGCAAACTGAGTTATTTTTCCTTCCTCTTTTGTGAATTTGACTCTTTTGAAGTGTACTATTCAGGTATTTTGTAAAATATCCCTCAATTTGGATTAGTCTGAAGGCTTCTTGTGATTAGATTGAGGTTATCTATAATACAGATGTGTGCACATGCATGGGTTAGTACACATATGTATATTTCCTAACTCTGAGAGAACCTACAGTTAATGACACTCCAGTAGCAAAGGGCGCACCTCTTATTTTAGTTTATTTGTGCACTATAACAAAGTACCCGGGATTGGGTGACTTAGAAACAACAAAATTTATTTCTCGTGATTCTGGAGTCTGGGAAATCCAAGATCAAAGCATCACCAGGTTCAGTGTCTGGTGGAGGATCCTTCCTCGTCGATGGCACCATCTCGGTGTCTTCACGTGGTGGAAGGAATGGAAGGGCAAAAGCAGCTCTCTGAAGCCTCTTTTATGGCCGTAGATCCTGTCCATGAGGGCAGGGCCCTCATTGCCTAATCACCTCCCAAGGGCCCCACTTGTTAATATTATCACCTTGGGGGTTAAGTTCCAACATATAAATTTTGGGGGGGACACATACACTCAAACTATAGCACCTAGCACCCAGATCTTGGTGGTTTCTAAACACCATTCTCCAATAAAAGGAAATGAGGCTCCTTGGAAGAAGTGATTGAGTCCATGGCTGGAGAAGGGAAACTATGAGAACTGCTCAGAATTTTTGTGTTGCCAAAAAGGAAGGTAGCACACAAAAATAATAAGAACATGTACACAGGACACGGAAACCAACATGCAGGAGCCCCGAGTGGCCAGAACTGGAAAAATTGGGGCAACTAAATATAAAATCGTTTTGCATTATATGCAAGAGTTTTGCATTATAACCCTTAGAATAAAATAAATATCCACATGTACATGGTGATATAAATAAATAATTGAATAAATAAATAAATGGGGGAGAAGGGACAGCTCTCCTTGACTGAAGAATTCTAATTAATAAATGTAGAAGGAATGAGAGAAACAGAAAATTACCATTTGGCAAATAGCATAGTAACAATTGTGGCAGACACAATCTACTGACAGATACTAAAAACATTGGGACAAAGTTTGTAGAGAGCAGGATGTTTGCATAATCTTAAATGTCACCCTCAAGATATTTATTGATTGCAAAGGGAAAAATATAGTAACTTTTTATGGTGTGACAGACCCCACCTTAACCAAATGAAGAAGGTTAACTTCACCAGTAATAACACATGACATCATAAACCTCCCACTTCAAACACTGATTTGGTTAATCAGTGAAAAGATTTTGCCCTTGGGTCATCAGTTTGCAACTTTTACCGTATAGTACACTTTTGATAGTATTTAATTTGCTACAGCTTTGCCATTACAAAAGTAAAATAGAAATAATTTACGTTTTCTTACCTCTTAAAAAATAATGTATTTTTTTTGCCAATTAGAAAAATGTGGAAGTATGACTTATTTACAGTAGGTTAAATGAAGTATACACCTTTGATATTCCCTGTATTCAAATGCTAAGATTGGTAGGATTTCTAGAAAGAAAACAAAGGCCATACAACTTCATGAACTACACTAGATTTAAAAATTATGAAGATTCTAATTGGCAAAGCCTTTGGACCAGACATTCCAAACTCATAACTTCCACTTTTACTATTCTGTTGAATTAATCATATCCCAGAGCACACCTCTTTGGTGTCTAGCATACATAGTTGATCATCCTTTTTGGTCGCTAATACTTTTTTTTCTTTTACTTTAAGTTCTGTGCAGAATGTGCAGGTTTGTTACATAGCTATACATGTGCCATGGTAGTTTGCTGCACCCATCAACCCGTCATCTAGGTTTTAAGCCCTGTGTGCATTAGGTATTTGTTCTAATGTTCTCCCTCCCCTTTGGTCACTAATACTTTTAAATACTTGGTAAAAAATCCTTGTGCCTTTCCCCTTCAGCCATATAATCAAAGTTCTATTTATACTTTTATTTGCTTAAAAAAAAATCCCTGTACTCAATTTTGACCTGCATTTAGTTAACATCATTTCCACTTAGAATCACTTATTCTTTTCAGGATTTCAGTTTATTGAACACAACACCCAAAGTAGATGAATTCCAGAAGTTAAATCGCTGTGTGCAAGCCATCACAAATACAGACAGAGCTGCTGAGGCTATTACTTTTTGACTGCGATGTTTCTAAGTCAATTGAACTGTGATTGTCCTTTATATATATTTCAGTTGACTTCTTAAATTTAAACTTCTGAGCAATCATATTCAAGAAAAGTAGCCAATGGCCCACCAAACAGGATCCATAATCCTAAAAAGACATGAGTTTGGAAGCTGTGTCTGTGGATTCAAACTTAGGTGAGAATTTGTTTAGAATGGGAAAATTATTTATGACAAATTACCAAGTTAAAAAGCTGACAATGAAAACATCACAAAATCAGAGAGACAATGTACCTTTATTAGGAAACTGCCCACCCCACCTCTATAACACCTTGACTCCTACAAATATGGGCTGTAAATGTTTTGATTATCTCTCTACCTTTAAATATAAAAATTATTTTGAAACATCATTCTATAGAGAAAATAGAAATATAACACAGCCTTTCCTCTAGGATGTCAAATTAATTTTTTTTCTTATTACTGAAATTTTAAAAAATGCCTTTTGGTGTCATAATTTGTTATTTGTAATGGCACATACTTTTTTTAGAATTATCAAACTTTGGAAAATCTTTATTGCATTTCTTGAATATAACATATCAGTACATTTAAAATTTACCATATAATGACTAGTTTTAATACTCTTTAAACTGATTAAATACATCACCAGTTGCTCATCAATGTCTTCCTTGTTCTGACTATGATGAGTTTATGTTCTCTCCATACTTGTTAGTATTTTGTGTCAAATCTGTAAGAATTTAAATATTTCCCCATGTTCATGATTCACTTTTCTTCATTAATTAAATTTATCAAATAAGAACCAAAACATTACCTCTATTCAAAATTTTCCTTCTAATAAATTGTTGCTGTTGGTGTGTGCTGAAAATTCTTTTGCCGTAAGGGGCTTCTTGATATAAGAATAATTTTTATTGATTTAATCATTTAATTGTTTTTTCATGTTCCATTCATTTATTTCTTAGCTTTTCTTCCATTACATCATAAATAAATTTAAAGATGACCAAAAATGGTACAGTCTTATTTTTATGCAATCAAAGCAGAAAAGTTTAATTTCTCTCTTGTTTTAATAATAACCTTCAAAACATCTTTCCTTATTGCAGTTAAATGATATATTCCAACCTTGACAATTTTCTAAACCATATTTCTGTAAATTTTTGCAAATACTTTTTAGCATCCTCAGCACGTAGTTGCACCCATGTTGCAGGGCTTATGAAGCTTTATAAAAGGCAGACTTCTTCCAGGCACATACATCTAGTGTTGCAGGGCACAGTTATATGCAATATGCCCTCTCATCCTGCATGTTTGTTTGTGTGTGTGTGTTTCATTTTATTTTAAAAATTTTTTAAATTTTTAGTTTTTGTGGGTACGTAGTTAGTGTATATATTTATGGGTTATGTCAGATATTTTGATACAGGCATGCAATGTGTGATAATCACATCAGGGTAAATGGGACGTCCGTCACCTCAAGCATTTATCCTTTGTGTTTCGAACAATCCAGTTATACTCTTAGTTATTTTAACATATGCAATTAAAATTTTTTTTTACTATAATTATGCTACTGTGCTAGCAAATACTAGGTTTTTTTCATTCTTTCATCCTGCATCTTTGTGCTATGATGCCGGTTGAGTCAGTACATGGAGATGCTGGAGAACTCCTGGAAGCCATTCCTACAGTGGAATGACTAGCGAAGATGAACTATAATGGAAATTGAGTGCAAAACACATACATATATCCCATTAATTACAAACCAAATGCATTGCCAACAACCTCCCTTTTAGCTGGAGCCCCCAAATAACCATAGCTACCCCAACTCCAAGAAACACCTAGAAAGAAATGTGATACTGAAAGTCATTGCTAAAAATTCTTATTTGATACATTTTGTAAAGATATATGACCATGTGAACATATTTCTAGGGCTTTTCCCAAGCCCATAATGTCCACGAACAAGTGAGTGGCCTTGAGCTTTTGGCTTCATTGGTTTCATGCAACATACACCTCTGTTCCTTATTGTGCAAGAGAATATCGAAAACCAAGTCAATGAGGACACTGATGACAAATAAGTAGCGGAGGGTTGGCAATTCAAAGAAAACGAGTGCCTTGAAACCTTACACTTGAGAGAAGTTTCTCAAATTTGACAATAACTCTTAAAAATATCATACTTTGGTACTAAAAACATAAATAAATCTCCATAAACTACAAATTAAAAAAAAATTTTTTGGATCAGCCAAGCTGGGCCTTTTTTGGAATGTGCCTGTGGAAGTAAATAACCTGGATTTTGTGGTTTAGTCATTCATTTATGCTTCAGTTTCTGTTACAAATCTTCTGCTACATTTGTAATGTGCAAGCAATCTAGAATGGACGGGCAGTGTTCTGTTGCCCACAGACTAAGATTGGCTGACATGAGGTGCTATTGCATTACTCATATATGGGTGAAAAGGAAACATCCTGAGTCAGGTCTCTATTGCCATGAAAATGCTACATAATAAGCAGCCACAAATTTATTTATACATTTATTTAGCTCACAAACTTGTGAGGTTCAGCTGATCTAGACTGGGCTTGCTCATGCATCGTCAGGCAACTGCAGTGGGTGGACTAGATAGCTCGGGTGATTTGGCTGGATTTGCACATACTTATCAGGTGACCGTTCCCTAATCTAGGCTGCCTTTGCCTAGGGTGACCAGGGCCACATGGCTTCTCTTCTTATGTGTCTCATTCTGCATCTGCCAGCTGGACAGATTTCATGATGATGGCAGAGATGCAAGAACAGTTCGAAACGCACAAGTATTTGAAAATGTGGAGACGTCAGTAATGTCCCATGGAGCAAATCAAATCACATGGCTAAACCTAGAGCCAGAGAGGGAGAGACCTACAATGTTACCTGGTAGAAAGCACTTATACAGTGAAAGATGAAGAATTGAGGCCGTATTTTATTTTTGTAATCTATCATGGCATCTGGAACTGAACCCTTGATTTTTCTAACCAACACATTTAAATCTGATTCTCTCCAGTTCAGTAAATAGAACTCCTATCCATCTTGATGCTCAGGCCAAAATACTTTCCCTTGCACCTCAAAGCCATCAATGAGTCAACTAAAGTTTCAAAATACATCTAGAATTGAACCACGTCTCACTGTTCCCACTACTGCTCCTACCCTTGTGCAAACCCGCTGCCATTCTTCACCTGTGCAAACTTGATAGCCTCTTAACTAATATTCCCACTTTCAGTTTTTCCCTCCTGCAGTGTTTCCACCAATTCCAAGGAAACTTTTAAAACGTAAATTAGATCATGCACCCGCTGCTCCAAGCTCGTCAATGGCTTCCTCGTTTTATTGGACTTTATTGTAAGACCAATAAAATCTTCCAACAGACACCAGGCACGGTGGCTCACACCTGTAATCCCAGCACTTTGGGAGAATGAGGGGGGGAGGATCACTTGAGGTCAGGGGTTCAAGACCAGCCTGGCGGGGAAACCCTGTCTCCACTAAACATACAAAAATTAGCCGGGCATGGTGGCACACGCCTGTAGTCCCAGCTACTCGGGAAGCTGCGGCAAGAGAATCAGTTGGACCTGGGAGGTGGAGGTTGCAATGAGTCGAGATGGCGCCGCTGCACTCCAGCCTGGGCGATAGAGCAAGACTTCTTCTAAAAAAAAAAAAAAAAAAAAAATCTTCCATTGGATTCTATTGGGACTTACAATAAAATCCAAAATATTTACTGTAGCCTGAAAAGCCATGCGTGGTCTGGTCACTGGCTACTTACCTTGCCTTTTTAAAAATTTATTTATTTATTTATTTATTTATTTATTTATTTATTTATTTATTTATTTGAGACGGAGTCTCGCTCTGTCCCCCAGGCTGGAGTGCAGTGGCGCGATCTCGGCTCACTGCAAGCTCCGCCTCCCGGGTTCATGCCATTCTCCTGCCTCAGCCTCCCGAGTAGCTGGGACTACAGGCGCCCGCCACCATGCCCAGCTAATTTTTTGTAGTTTTAGTAGAGACGGGGTTTCACCATGTTAGCCAGGATGGTCTCGATCTCCTGACCTCGTGATTACAGGCGGTGTAATCACACGTGATTACAGGCGGTGTAATCACACGTGATTACAGGCGTGAGCCACGACGCCCGGCCTTGCCTTATTTTTATACCACTCTTTTCTCACTGACTCTGCTTCAGCCAAACAAGTCTTCACTGTTATTTATAAACATTGATAACCTCAGGACATTTGTACATGCTAACTCCCTGGCCTGGATGACATTTTGTACATGCTAACTCCCTGGCCTGGATGACTGTTGACGCTGCTGTTGTCTATAACACTCACTCACTCACTCAGTTCATTCAAGTTTCCCTTCGAATGAACTTCTTAACCTCTTTCTCTAGTAATTTTCTGTCACTCTCATTCTAGACCAGCTCTTTTTCTTTCTTCATGGTACATGTTAATAGTGGATATTATAAAGTACATTTGAATTTTAAAAAATAGCCTAAAGGAATAAACTTCTAGAAGCATTACAGCTAGAATGAAGATATTTCCAAAACATGATATATGGGAGAAGTGACAGCACGGGAAAACCCTACCACTGAAATATTAAAGTCTATTGCTTCTGGACATTTTAAATGTATAGTTTTTGTGATAGCTAAATATTACCTTTACCTGGAAAGCTTTTAGTCATGCTCTATTTTCTGAACTATATTTCCCAGTTAATATTAGAAGTACATTAAACACACACACACACACACAAAAACTATGAATGGCTTTGATAGCAAGCCTTGTGCTTACTGGCTACATTCTTTTTTTTTTTTTTTTTTTGAGACGGAGTCTCACTCTGTCACCCAGGCTAGGAGTGCAGTGGTGCGTTCTTAACTCACTGCAACCTCCTCCTCCCGGGTTCAAGCGATTTTCCTGCCTCAGCCTCCTGAGTAGCTGAGATTACAGGTGCGAGCCACCATACTTGGGCTAAGTTATTTTTGTATTTTTAGTAGAGACGGGGTTTCACCATGTTGGCCAGGCTGGTCTCAAACTCCTGACCTCAGCTGATCCGCCCACCTCGGCCTACCAAAGTGCTGAAATTACAGGCGTGAGCCACCACACCTGGCCAACATTCTTGCTCCTATATAGCTGTGGAGCCTTCAGGGAGCACTGTAGCATGCTAGGAAAATCTGGATCACTGTTAAGTGATGCCAAGCCCGAGTCCTTCGATTGAGCCACGGGAAGAGGAGCCCATATAATGGTGGGAAACCCTTTATATCCAGGGTTTTAATCCTTCTGCTGTGCCACAGAGAGATGTCTTTGGCAGTCGCCAGAAGACCAGGGGCCAATTTTTACAAAATGTTTTATTTTGCATATTTATCGAGATAAAATTTATGAAACAATTAACTCGTTTAAAATGAACAACTTAGTGACATTTAGTACATTCAAAAAGTTGTGCAACTACCACCACTATCTAATTCCAAAACATTTCCATTGCTCCAAAATAAACCCCTGTACCCATTAAGCAGTTACTCCTCATTTTCCTGTTCCCACGTCTCTGGTAACCACAAATCTGCTGTCTGTCTCTATGGATCTACCCATTCTGGATAGTTCATATAAGTACACTTATAAAATATGTGACTTTTTGTGCCTGCCTTCTTTCCCCTGACATGTTTTTGAAGTTCATCCACACTAGCATGTGTGAGTACTTTATTCTTTTTTCCGTTGAATAACATCCGACTGATTGGATATACTGCATGTTATTTATCCAATCACCTCTTGATGGTCATTTGGCTGTTACAACACCTTTTGGCTGTTATGAATAGTATCATTATGAACATTCCTATACTACATTTCTGTTCAGTGCCTGTTTTCAGTTTTTTGGGGTATATACCTGGGAGTGGAATTGCTATTATCACAGTGGCAACATAATTTTTTAATGTGTAAAATAAAATACCTAGGATTATTTTTAAAAGGCAGTAATGTTGATACAGAGCTATCAAAACATTAAATAAAATAAATGTGTGTTATGGTGATATATATTTCTTGATTTTGCAGTATAAGAAGATCTAATAGCAAGTCTACTAACTGCTGTGCATTCAAAGTATACATGATATTTCCAGGCATCTGAAACACTTGTAATATGAAAGGGTTTGTGTTTTTTTGGTCATAGCTCCTTCCAATATTATTGGGATTTATTGGCTGTTAAAGACTAAAAAAAATAAAAATAACTTTTTTTCTATCCAAATTCATGGAACCCTTGAAGTCTATCTAATTGAGCCCAGGGACAGTTACGACCCCCAGTTAAGAATCCCTGTTTTAAAGAAGGAGAGTGATGGTGAAAAACTCACTTCCTAGTAGCACATTTATCTCTGTCTAACTCTCTCACCACTCTTCTCCCATCTCATCTTTTGTCTTAGGAAATCTAAACTCAGCAGAATCAGCTTGGACAGGTGCAGATTCACTGAAGTGAAGGTTAGTGAATTCGCACACTCCAAAGACATTACAATGGAGTTGTAAACTGTTATCTTTTACCATTTTAGGTGTCAGATTAAATTTAAGTTAATTTCCATATAACTTAAACACAGGAATTAAAATAGCTTTTCTAAACCTAATGTTGTGTAGTACCTTACAGTATCTAAAGTTCTCACACATACATCATTGTATTTAATCCTCTGAAAATTGTGTAAGTAGGTGTTATAGAGGAAGTACACCCTGTTATTACCTTGGTTTTAGGATGAGGAAGCCCAGAGACAGAACAATGTAGTCAATTAAGTTTACAAGGCAAACACAATGGGCTAGAACCTGGTCATCTAGTTAATACAAGCTTTAAGTGCTTTTTCTATTGGAGCAGAAAATCAATATATCTAAACATAATTGTTCACTTGGCTTTTCAGTGTAAAGAAGAGTTACTCCAAAAATAAAAGCCAACACATTATAAATTGCTCTCTAAATGGGGGAAAAAAAGCAGTAATGTGATAATAGTATAGTTCACAGTCCTAGAAACTCAATTCTTCTATTGTCTCAAAGGAAATGTCTCAAAAAGGCAAGAAACTCAAACCAGATATTTTCCTGTAGGAAAAGGTGAAGATGTTTTCAAAAACTGAGTTTTATTATTACCTGAAAAGAAAAATAAAATAGTGCTCAATCTGTATTTGGAGAAATCCCCAAACAGAATATTGTTCTGTATGCTCTGAGAATTTTCTCTAGAGAGGATTTCCTTCATTGGACATATGCATAAATAATTTCTGCCAAAATGCAGTCCCGTATGTCATAGTTTTCTTGTTTTGAATGAAAGAAAATCCATTTGTGAGTGGGTTAGGTTTTCTACGCACCAAAAGTTACTTATTCAATTTTTAGAGTTTCTATTATGTTGCTTTCTCCTCTGGACACAGAACATACCTTATTCCAACAGTGAAGGGAAAGAAAAAATGCTGAGCTCTGGCTATAAATATTTTATCATGTATAGAGACAAAGATCACAGGGGGGCAGATGAGGAGCAGGAAACAAATGTGATGTTGTTTTCAAATCCTCAGAGGAGGTTTATATTAAACTGTCTCTGCCAGCTTGTTTTCTGCCTGGCTTTTACACTGTCAAACCCGGTAATGGAACGATTTTGTGTACTTGGAGTTCACCTACTGGATGAGGAATGCAGCATCTAACTGAAAGTGTTAAAATTATCCGTGTTATAAAGTATACACAAAGAAAAATTGGCAGAGTGATGAAGACATATTTCTAAGAAAGATGATCCATATTAATTTTTTTTGGAAAGGTTCTATCCTAGTAAAGACAATAGGTTAAAAAATATGTTGTATGTTGAGTTTTCTCAATTCAGTTTATTATTTTTCTCCTCTTAATCTAATGTCTCAGAGTTGTTGGAAGGTTTTAATCTAATGGGATCTAGCATCTTTCATGATTTTGCAACCCATTGGAGTTTATTTGGCTAGAACTCAACATTAATGAGGACAAGGTCTTGAGCCCATTCTCCATAAAGGGAGGACAAAATGTTATTTTCCTAACATAATGGCACAGACCATGTATCAAACCTGCTACTCACAAAATTGCATCTCTGGGTACAAGGAAAAGTGGATGAAAGTGTGAGTAATACGACAGCCGTTCTAAATTGCAGATCTGATGGAACCCTTCCAGTCTCTAAGTTACCTTGAAATGTATTTGCATAAGGGGCTGCCATCCTTGAGTGTGAGGAGGGGAAAAAAGCATGCAGAGACTGTTTATACTAGTAGAGCTGATAGTAAATCTTCCTTCCGTTTTATACACCATAGAATTTTAGAGTTTAAAATGTTTAAAGTTTAAATTTTAGAGTTTTTAAACTCTAAAATTCTATGGTATATAAAACAGAAGAAGGCTCATTAACTCTGAGATATGAATATATTGTTGATATTGGTCACTTACCAATGTGCCTAATAATATACTCATATCTCAGAGTCAGGTGCCATTTGTAATGCAGTTGTTATATGTTTTGAATGCATATCATGAATGAGCATCTGATTTCCAACATCCCCAATATAGGAGTAAAATGTCCAGAGAATCTATGTAAATGAAGTACAAAATGGCGGCCGGGCACTGTGGCTCACACCTGTAATGCCAGCACTTTGGGAGGCCAAGGCGGGTGTATCACCTGAGGTCAGGAGTTTGAGACCAGCCTCGCCAACATGGCGGAACCCTGTCTCTACTAAAAATACAAAAATTAGCCAGGCATGGTGGCGGGCACCTGTAATCCCAGCTACTCGGGAGGCTGAGGTAGGAGAATCACCTGAACCTGGGAGGCAGAGGTTGCAATGAGCCAAGATGGTGCCACTGCACTCCAGCCTGGGCAACAGAATGAGACTTGGTCCTTGGTCTCAAAAACAAAACAAAACAAGAAAACAAAACGAAATGGCATAAACTTATGTGAAAACTTAGTTATGCTTAGCTAGGACATTTAGGATTGTTTGTTTGCTTGTTTGTTTCTTTATCAAATTATTCGCAGATATCAGGTCACTGATTTTTGGCTTGAAGAGCTAAATTCGGTGACTAAAATGCTGCTTGGAATGGTTTTGTACTTGGTAAAAAATGCACGCTAATTTTTTTACTATTCATTATTGGCCAGGTACTCTGCATAGGCCATTTTATAGAAAATGGTATTCATCTCCATCTTTCAGATGAGTAAATAATCTCAGGGAATAATAAATTGCCTCAAATCGTGCAGCTAGTAAAAGGTGGAGCCAGTCTGTGGATACGAAGCCAACTCCTTCCTCTTGAAGGTTGGAAATGCAAATTCTAAATTTAATTGACATCTGTACCTTTTGTTAAAATATGCATTATCAACATGTTCAGAATGGTATAGCTGTTATCTGAACATAGTCTACTAAACATTCAGCATTCAGATTTCTTTCTTTTTTTTTTTTTTTTTTTGGAGATAAGTTCTGGCTCCGTCACCCAGGCTGGAATACGGTGGCATGATCTCAGCTCACTGCAACCTCTACCTCCCAGGTTCAAGCCATCCCCATACCCCAGCCTTCCAAGTAGCTGGGGCTACAGGCCTGCACCACCACACCCAGCTCATTTTTGTATTTTTCTGTGGAGACGGGGTTTCGCCATGTTGCTCAGGCTGGTCTCAAACTCATGAGCTCAAGTGATCAGCTTGCCTCTGCCTTCCAAAATGCTAGGATTACAGGGTGAGCCACCACACCTGGCCCCCAGATTGCTTTTTAAAAGTCAGTAATGGTAATACGGCTTTAGCAGAGATACATGGGTAAAGTCTTCTTAATGGCATATTTTAAGAGAAAGAAATATGAGAGGAGAGTTTTAGTGATGATGTGAGAATGTCTTAAGGTAATTTTATGATATCTAATATTTACTTGATTAATTTGGCTATTTGTAGCATAAATAGAAAATTAAAAGTAGTACGAATCCTTAGAAAATAAACTCAAAATGGTTAATTATATAGAAAATGTAATATAGCCGGGCGCGGTGGCTCACGCCTGTAATCCCAGCACTTTGGGAGGCCGAGGCGGGTGGATCACGAGGTCAGGAGATCGAGACCATCCTGGCTAACACGGTGAAACCCCGTCTCTACTAAAAATACAAAAAATTAGCCGGGCGTGGTGGCGGGCGCCTGTAGTCCCAGCTACTTGGGAGGCTGAGGCAGGAGAATGGCGTGAACCCGGGAGGCGGAGCTTGCAGTGAGCCGAGATCACGCCACTGCACTCCAGCCTGGGCGAAAGAGCGAGACTCCGTCTCAAAAAAAAAAAAAAAAAGAAAATGTAATATAATGATGCTAACAAAATACAGAAATTTACAAAATACATTTAGTTTTATTTTTCTGGATCAAAGTATTACTTCTGTCAAATATATTGAATTATCTTATTATTATGCAGTAGACCCACATGATTATATCAATTTTAAAACTGTATTCCATGACACGTGACTTGTCTGCTGATACTCTAAACTGTTTGAATAGGGTATCAAAAGATGCAGAAAAGAAATTACATCTACTTATATTTTAGCCTATTTTGAACTAATTGAAAAGCAGCTGTCAGAACTGTCCTTCTAGAATTTATTGTTGCCTGTGTAAGGCATTGCTTTTTACTAAGTCCTAGTGATCCTAGCAATAATAGTTTAAAACATAGAGCATGCTTCTGAGAAGATTTTTTTTTCAGCTACTGCATGTTCTTTCTTTGATTTTGATTTTTATGTACATATTTTTTATTACACTTTAAGTTCTAGGGTACATGTGCACAATGTGCAGGTTTGTTACATATGCATACATGTGCCATGTTGGTGTACTGCATCCATTAACTCATCATTTACATTAGGTATATCTCCTAATGCTATCCCTCCCCCCTCCCCCAACCCCTCAACAGGCCCCGGTGTATGATGTTCCCCTTCCTATGTCCAAGTGTTCTCATTGTTCAATTCCCACCTATGAGTGAGAACACGTGGTGTTTGGTTTTTTGTCCTTGCGATAGTTTGCTGAGAATGATGGTTTCCAGCTTCATCCATGTCCCTACAAAGGACATGAACTCATCCTTTTTTATGGCTGCATAGTATTCCATGGTGTATATGTGCCACATTTTCTTAATCCTGTCTATCATTGTTGGACATTTGAGTTGGTTCCAAGTCTTTGCTATTGTGAATAGTGCTGCAATAAACATACGTGTGCATGTGTCTTTATAACAGCATGATTTATAATCCTTTGGGTATATACCCAGTAATGGGATGGCTGAGTCAAATGGTATTTCTAGTTCTAGATCCCTGAGGAATCACCACACTAACTTCCACAATGGTTGCACTAGTTTACAGTCCCACCAACAGTGTAAAAGTGTTCCTATTTCTCCACATCCTCTCCAGCACCTGTTGTTTCCTGACTTTTTAATGATCGCCATTCTAACTGGTGTGAGATAGTATCTCATTGTGGTTTTGATTTGCATTTCTCTGATGGCCAGTGATGATGAGCATTTTTTCATGTGTCTGTTGGCTGCATAAATGTCTTCTTTTGAGAAGTGTCTGTTCATATCCTTTGCCCACTTGTTGATGGGGTTGTTTGCTTTTTTCTTGTAAATTTGTTTGTGTTCTTTGTAGATTGTGGATATTAGCCCTTTGTCAAATGAGTAGATTGCAAAATTTTTCTCCGATTCTGTAGGTTGCCTGTTCACTCTGATGGTAGTTTCTTTTGCTGTGCAGAAGATCTTTAGTTTAATTAGACCCCATTTGTCAATTTTGGCTTTTGTTGCCATTGCTTTTGGTGTTTTAGACATGAAGTCCTTGCCCATGCCTATGTCCTGAATGGTATTGCCTAGGTTTTCTTCTAGGATTTTTATGGTTTTAGGTCTAACATTTAAGTCCTTAATCCATCTTGAATTAATTTTTGTATAAGGTGTAAGGAAGGGATCTAGTTCCAGCTTTCTACATATGGCTAGCCAGTTTTCCCAGCACCATTTATTAAATAGGGACTCCTTTCCCCATTTCTTGTTTTTGTAAGGTTTGTCAAAGATCAGATGGTTGTAGATGTGTGGTATTATTTCTGAGGGTTCGGTTCTGTTCCATTGGTCTATATCTGTTTTGGTACCAGTACCATGCTGTTTTGGTTACTATAGCCTTGTAGTAGAAGATAATTTTAGCAACAAATTACTTTCTATGAAGTACAAGTAAATCAATGTTAAGGGTAACCATTTTAAAATATTGAGAAGTAAACTTAATTGGAAAATCTTCACAACACCTTTAAAACATAAATTCATATTCTAAGGGGGTCTTAAACATTTTTCAAATGCACTGGAAAATAGCCATGTAAAGTGTGATCTCTCCATTGTACCTCTCACAGAGTACTTGCGTTTTTACAGAAAATACAAGGAACTAAGTATGGACCTTTTGTACCTGCAGATAACTGGTGCATATAATGAAATAAAAAGCTGTTATTTCTTATCTCATCCAAGGAGAAAAATGGAAAAATTTTCTAGGAATTTAGGTTGACCTATAATGGACAAGGCGAACTATTAACCTACAATTATTTTCAGGGAAATTTTCTTTGAACTTCTCTGAAAATTGGAGGAGCAATAATTAATATCATGCAGAAGAAAATACCCAGGCTCTGGGATTTCATTTTTTATAGATATGTCATAATTGTACCTATTTTGGGGATACATGTGATGTTTTGATACATGTATACAATGTGAAAATAAAGTCAAGGTAATTGAGATATCCATCACCTCAAACATTTACCTTTTCTTTGTGTTGGGAACATTACAATTCTTCTCTTCTAGTTATTTTGAAATATACAGTAAATTACAGTTAAGTGTAATTTTCCTACAGCACTCCCAAATATTAGAACTTATTCCTTCTATCTAACTATATTTTTGTACTCATTAATCAACTTCTCTTCATTTCTCTTGCTCCCCACTTTCCTTTCCAGTCTCTGGAAACCATTATTCTACCATCTACCTCTGTGAGGTCTACATTTTTTTAGCTCCCATGTGTGAGTGAGAACATTTTCTTTGCCTGGCTTGTTTCACTTAACATAATAACCTGCAATTCCATCCGTATTGCTGCCAGTGACAGAAATTAATTTCTTTTTGTGACTGAATAGTATTTGATTGTATACATATACCACATTTTCTTTATCTATTCTTTCAGTGATGGAAACTTAAGTTGATTCCATATCTTGGCCATTATGAATAGCACTGAAATAAACATGGATGTGGAGATATCTATTCAATACATTGATTTCCTTTCTTTTGATATATACTCAGCAGTGGGATTGCTGGATTGTATGGTAGTTCTATTTTTAGTTTTCTGAGAAACCTCCATGCTGTTTTCCGTAATTGCTGTATTACTTTACATTCCCACCAACGGCATACAAGTATTTCCCTCTCTCTGCATCCTTGCCAGCATTTGTTATTTTTTTTTCTTTTTGATAATAGCCATTCTAACTGGAGTGTGATAATATCTCATTGTGCTTTTGATTTGCATTTCCCTGATGATTAGTGATGTTGAGCATTTTTTCAAACACCTGTTGGACATTTGTATGTCTTCTTTTGAGAAATGTCTATTTGGGTCTTTTGTCCATTTTTAATTGGATTATTATTTGCTATTGAGTTGTTTGAGTTTCTAATATATCCTGGTTATTAACCTCTTGTCAGATGGATGGTTTGCAAATATTTTCTCTCATACTGTAGATTGTCTCTTAACTTTGTCGATTGTTTCCTTTGCTGTTCAGAAGTTTTTTAGCTTGATGTAATCCCATTTGTCTACTTTTGGTTTTTTTGCCTATTCTTTTGAGGTCTTACCCCAAAAATCTTTGCCTAGACCAATGTCTTGTAATGTTTTCTCAATGTTTTCTTCTAGTAGTTTCATAGTTTAGGTTTTACATTTAAGTCTTTAATCAATTTTAAGTTGATTTTTGCATATAGTGAGAGAGAAGGGTTTAGTTTCATTCTTCTGTATATGTATATCAGGTTTTCCTAGCATCATTTATTAAACAGACTGTCCTTTCCTCAATGTATGTTCTTGGAGCCTTTGGCAAAATTAGTTGCCTGTAAGTGCGTGGATTTATTTCAGTGACCTTTATTCTGTTCTATTCATCGGCATGTCTGTTTTCATGCTAGTAACATGTTGGTTTGGTTACAATAGCTTTGTAGTATAATCTGAAATCAAGTACTTTAATGCCTCCAGTTTTATTCTTTCTGCTCATCATTGCTTTAGTTATTCGGAGTCTTTTGTGTTTCTGCATGAATTTTAGGATTCCTTTTTCTATTTCTGCAAAGAATGTTATTAATATTTTGATAGGATTGCTGGAATTTGTCTTTTTAATAGGACAGCAGAGAATATAAGAAATAATATTTGCTTTCATTTCCTGGGTCTTTCATGAAGAATATAAAATCTGTATGTAGTCCTTTTCTACCCTATCTATAATATTTATTATTTAATCATTTAAATGGCAGGGGTATGCTGAACAATAAACAAGGTTGGGAATTTGTATAATCCGCATATAACTGTGATTCAGCCAATATGTATATAGTTGATTCTCATTATTTGTGATTTTATATTTACAGATTCACCTTCTCATATCTTTTACATTTTTGTGCTTAATGTTGGTGTTTCCATGGTTTGAAATGGCCCCATAGTGTAGGGCTGACATGCTGTCTCATGTTCCTAAGCACAATAGGCTGTCACGCGCCTTATGGAGAAAACATATGTGTTAGAAAATCTTTGTGGAGGCATAAGCTACAGTGCTGTTGATTGTGAGTTCCATCTTAATAAATCAACAATATGTATAAACAGTGACACACATAAAACAAAGTTATGTATTGATTATTTGACAAAAATATTGGAGCCACAGAGTTGTGGAAACCTAACCCTCTATTTCTCCTAGTAACAGTGCTTCGGTATTTGCTAATTTAGTGTTTGTGGTGACTTCATAAATCATAACTACCGCAAATATCAAGAATTGACTGTATTGAAAATGTACGATTACCAGGTAGTGGGCTAGGTCCCAGAGATTCAGGAACCAAAGTCACAGTTCCTGGCCCCACAAGGTTCACCATCTATTGGAGAGATGGATTTGTAATAGAATAATTATTCACAGTGGAGAAAATGCTGTGGTACAGAAGCAGCCAAGGTACTAAGAGGAGTCTAATCCTACCTGAGGTGTCCTGGTAATAATATACAGATCCGTAGCTGCATGCCTGAGAAAATGATAGAAACAGTAAAAAAGAATGCACTGCATGTGGGAGAATGTAAAGTAAATGTGGCTATATGTTTATTTTTAAGCACAGCATAATGTTAGTGGGGTTCTGAGTCATTTTGGTACTATATTGTTACAGAAATACACTGTGGTGAAATGCTTCCACCTCTTGCTAAAATGAACACTGAGAAAAAATGAAGAAGACTGACAAGCACCAACGAAAAGTTGCAGAATAGAAATAGCCACACTCCTCTGGAGTCTTTAATTCATCCACAGCCATCATATAAAGGTAGGGGAATAAATTACCTTATGGTTTTGTCCTTTTAAAATGTATTTTAAATTAAACAATACTAAAAACACAGAAACATGCATATATTGATTCAACAATATTCTCTGGGTGACTGCTATAGGCCTGCAAACTGTTGTAGGCACTGGAAACTAAAAGGGCAAGCTTATGGCCTTACAGAAGCAGACATTCTAGTGGAAAGTGTAAGTAAATAAATGAAAAGGAAACTGACAACCATTGATAATGTTTATGAACACGATAAGCAGGTTAACGAGATAAGGGATGAGGGACTACTTTAGTTTGAGTGTCAGAGCAGAACACTTAGAGAGTTTGAGCTGAGAACTGAGTGATAGAAAAAAATCCAGCCAAGTAGGGTTTGAAGATCATACCGTCCATGTGTCATGAACCAGGATCCATTCAAGGTTTGGATATATTCAAGGTTTGGAAACCAGGCCAGTATCACTTTAAGAGAGGGGCTTTGGAGAAGCAGGATGTAGAAGATGAAGCTGGAGAGCTGTTTAGATGTGGGAAAGTGTCTTCATTTTATTTTAATAAAGATGGAAGTTATTGGAAAGTCATTAGCAGGTGAATGAAAGAATTTACATTTTTTAAAGGCCATTCTTCTTTATTATAGCCAATTAGTATGTGTGGGGGTCGCTACTACCCCCCACACATGGGTACTACCCCCCACGCAGGGTGCTCTTACCCACATAAAAGATACTGCTGACTTGGCTTAGGGATGTGGCATTGGAGATGGATGAATTTGAAAGATATTTCGGTATAGATGACCACCCAAGCTCCTATGAAGCTCCAAATATAATTCTAATTTCCATATGCAGGGTATGCTGTCTATTTGCATTTTAATACATAACAGTCAGATTGTAATTTATTCTACTATTTCAAAGAACTGCTTATGATGTATATGTCTGTGGCCTGCTTCTGAAACTTAGAGGGTGTTGATGTCAAGTTGTGAAAATAAAGAAAATTCTGCCCAAAATCTCATATTCTAGGTGGGTTATGTTGTAACACTCGGAGACTTGAGCATTCCAGATGTGTTTGTAGCTCTTCTCCTGCTTCCTGGATGGCTCCTGACTTCTAAGAACATTGTTGCTCAAGCCACTGAGAGGCAGCCTGTGGGAAGGGTGTCCTTCTAGATGAGAAACAAGAGTTTTTTAAGGACTAGTGACTTAGTCAAGCATAACTTCAACACTAAAATTTTATACTGGGTTATTCATAGATGGAATGTTGAAGGGAAAATTAAAATCCAATTTCAAATTGGTGCTTTAAAAAGATGAGAATATATGGATTCAAGCAATGGTTACCAGAGAAATTTATCCTCTGTGCAGTGAGGATTTCACATCTTGTATTATGTAACCATTGTGCAATGTCCATAGGGTAGGGAAGAGAGGAAAAGAAATGTATGCAATGACCTTGTAGGTCCAAATTTGCAAGAAGCCAACAGCTACTGTTGGAGGGTGGACAACCCTCAAGTCTGTGCTCAGAAGAGTTTTTCATGATAGCTCAACTGAACGATATTTTAAGATCTCAGCAAAGTGCAGCTTGCTTTCCAATATTCATAACTGTCTGAAATGGTTCTAAACTTGTATGGTGTAGGAATTCTTCCTTCCTCCACCCCAGATCCTTCTGTAAAGCTTTTAGTCGTTAGAAAACAGACCCAGTGCAGCAATTATACAGTGCTGGATAATTAAAAAGTCACATGAGACTCTACAAGTTCACAGGAGAGCCAAGGCTCAAGCTTACTGAGGGGTATTTTGTACCACACGGCTCAGGTAGCTAAAAGCAAGCTTTGTTAAGAAGTAAACAGGTGCAAACCATCAATCAGTACAATTTTGATAAACAGCATGGACAAGCTGGTACAGGATGCTGGTGGGGTTTTAGACTTTTCACAGCACCTTATAAATCACTAGCTAGTACATTTCACCTCTGACTTGGCCCAAATCAATACCATGTTTCCAGGTGCCCATCAACATAAGCAAAGAGCTACCAGTGCACAAGTTAACCCTTTCCTCATATACTTACAGAATTGAGCCAGGATGAAAACAAAGAAGACCTAAAGATGACATACGCCATTCTGTGATTAGTCTTGTCATCCACTGGACTAGATAAAACTCTTTGTTTAGCTGGAGAGATCATTAAAAGACTAGGCCTTTCAAATGGAAGTCAAAGTTCCTTAAGAAATGATTGGATTCTGGAGCAACAAGACTAACATAAACTAGAAAGAGTAATGGTGCCTTAGGTTGATTTCCCCAGAAGCAGAGAATGAAACAAAAAAAATGGAGTGGTGTTTATTCAGAGGTGATGCCAGCATACGTTTGTAGGGTAGTGTGGATGTGAGGCAGAGGAAAGAAGGAAGACAGAAAAGGTGCCTTATCATTTCTGTGATCAAGAGGGGTACAATCACATTAGGTAACTTTGGGATACAGCATAGAACATAACTTGGATTTATCCCAACCAAGGGCATGGAAATTAGGGTATTTAGCTATCTTCTCCCATCTATCTCGAATAAGGGCTGCTCCCTTAGGTGGAGGTGTGGAGTGTCGACTCCCTGGTATTTGTAACGTGCCATACATGTAGACCAAGAAAACTCCAGCAGCCAGAGGAAGCCCTCAGGCGGAGTCCCAGATGTTTGCTTTTGAAAGCCACCATCAGGTCAACTTGCACAATGATGATAACTGCCAATGAGATGAGGATAGAGCACCTACAGTTTCTGCTACAAGAAGTGACAACAAAGATGATGGTGATGATCATGATCATATGAATAGAGCTATCATTTATTGAGCAACTAGAAGCCAAGTCCTATATTAAATGCTTTAAATGCATTTTATCATTTAATTCTTATATGTTGGATATCCCCTCTGTCAGATGGGAGATATTTATACATGATTATATATATATAATCACCACAATCTTGCAGAATGTATATTATTCCAGTCTTTAATTTAGAGATGACCACACAAGACTCATCAAGGTTAACCAAATTATCTGAAGTAACATAGGAAATACAGTTGGGATTCAAACCCGAGTTTGTCTGCCTCCAAAAGAGTCCCTTGACTTAGGCAACAGTGTAATCCTTAATTAACTAATTAATCATTGACATTTTTCTGACACTCACCTATTAAAAAGTCAGCAGGCACTATTTAGATTCTGAGATACAAAACAAAAATTGCTCCTGTTCCCAAGGAGTTCTATGTTTATGGAAGAGAAAGACCAAAAGACTGTAGTATTGTAAGGGCTATACTAGAAATATGTTGTAGCTATTGAACAGGATCAGTAAAAAGAGTATCACTTGTTGCTGTATAACAAATAGCCCCATAACTCAGTGACTTAAAATAATAAGCATGTGTTATTGATCATGAGCCTGTGGGTGAGTTGGGGACTTCTACTGATTTGGACTAAGCTTGGCTGATCTTAGCTAGGTTTGCTCTGTAGTCTGCTGACAGGTTGGCTGGGGCTGAATAGTCTCAGATGCTTCACTCCCATGTCTGGTGATTGATTGGATGTGACTAGGGCAACTCACTTCTCCAGCAGGCTAGCCAAGACTTATTTATGGCAACTGAGCCATGTGGATCACTTATTCAAGAGAATAAGTGTAAGTATGCAAGGCTGCTTGAGACCTGGCCTCAGAACAATCACTTCTACAACATATAGATCAAAGAAATTCACAGAGTAGCTCAGATTTAAGGGATGTGGAAATAGACTGTACCTCCTGGTTAGAGGAGTTCAAAGTCACATTGCAAAAGACATTGATAAAGGAAAGAGAAGAACTAGATTGCAAACAATCTACCGGGAAGAAAACATCTGAATAAAAGATTACAGAGTAAGTAGGTATTCCCTAGCCAAATAAGATTGGAAGAGAATTTAAAGCAAGAAGGGGCTGGGGGCCATGCCTATAATCCCAGCACTTTAAGAGGCTGAGGTAGAAGGATCACTTGGGCCCAGGAGTTTGAGACCAGCCTGGGCAAATAGATGCTATCTCTACAAAAAATAAATTAACTGAGCATGGTGGCACTGCCTGTGATCCCAGCTGCTTTGGAGGCTGAGGTGGGAGGATCACTTGAGCCTGGGAAATAGGCTGTGATCATACCACTGCACTCCAGGCTAGACAACAGAGCAAGACCCTATCTCAAAAGAAAAGAAAAAAGAAAGAAAAGAACAGAAAAGAAAAGACAGCAGGATAGTATGTATTTAAAGACATAGGAATATAGTGTTTCATAATGCTCTCAGGTTACTTGGGAATGGTGAGGGAGAGAGAGGAGGATTAAAGACAAGAAATATGTAAAATGTACCAGAATTCAAGAAAATAAAAGTTAATTTGCAGACAGAATAATATGTTTATGAAAACGTGACAGACAAATGGGAAGATGAACAAAGTTAGGTCAATGGATGAATGTATGGTTGATTGGACAGTCAGGTGTGGTAATAGGGTTACCAAAATTGTTAAGATTATCTCTTAGAAAAAAATTTGTAGGTTGGGCTTGGTGACTGACACCTGTAATCCCAGCACTTTAGGAGGCTGAAGCAGGTGGATTGCTTGAGCTCAAGAGTTCGAGATCAGCCTGGGCCACATGGCGAAACCCCATCTCTACAAAACAAACAACAACAGCAAAAAAAAAAACAAAAAACAAAAATTAGCCAGGAATGGTGGCATGCACCTGTGGTTCCAGCTACTGGGGAGGCTGAGGTGGGAGGATCACTTGAGCCTGGGAGGCAGAGGTTTCAGTGAGCCAGGATTGCACTGCTGCACTCTAGCCTGTGAAACAGAGCAACACACCCTGTCTTAAAAAAAAAAAAAAAAAAAAGAGTTTGTAGAATGTGTATTTATTTCAACAAGAAAGGAGGGAGGAAATACCTTTGTAAGTGATTGAAGAAAACAATGTGGTTGAAAGCAGACTTGAAGGAAATAACTTTTCAGCATGTGACTGTGTTTGTGGCTTCAGGGAGCTATTGTGATGATGCAGATTGCAGGATAGAAACTCTTTCTATGGGACAACTTTTATAAGCGTGCTAAGCATAGTGAGTAGGTTTTTGTGAAAACGAATGAAGAGTTTGACTTATGGTCACAAGCAAATTCCGAGGCTCTAGATTCTCACAAGGCCAAGTCTCTGTGAAGACTGCTGATGTTAGAGATATATTTATATAGAGATTTGTGCATGTGTGTGTTTCCACTGCAGTATGTATGTGAGATGGTAATTTTCAATTCATGGATTTCTCCACTCTGAGACTGAGTTGCGTAAATTGAATAGCAGCTCTATTCTACAGTTTTCCAAAGCCACTTTCATTGTACTCCTGGGTCTGTGTTGCAAGTGTGGAGCTCGCCCAAGTCACCAGGTGCAGCAGATTTTACTGTGAAGTTTAACAGGCTAACATTAGCATATCAAGCTCCTCAGAGGCAGAATGGAAACTTTCGTAGTTCATTTTCACAGCTAAGTAATACTACATTGTGTTAATATATCACAATCTATTTATCTGTTCTTTTATAGATTGATATTTCTGTTGTTTCCATTATCTGCTATTATGAAAAATGGTAGTATGATCATTTTTTATATCTCTCCTGGTGCCTGTGCAAGAGTGTTTCAGGGAAGTATATGTAGAAGTGGATTCCTAGGATATAAGATGTATAGGTAACCAACCATCTCGGTTTGCCTAGAACTGAGGAGTTTTCCAGGATGCAAGATTTTTGGTGCTAAAACCAGGACAGTCTCGATCCAAATGGTATAAGTGGTCACCTTGAATACACATATGATCAATTTTACAACATAATACACATTAACCTCTTTCCCACAGAATTGGTAGCAATTTACACTCCCAACAAGTGGTATTTGACTATTCCCTTTGAACACCATTCTCTTCATACCTGGTGTTCTTGATATCTTAATTTTTGTCAATCAATTGAGTGTGAAATGGAATCTTGCTGTAATTTGATTTTCCCTGGTTACTAATGAGGTTCGGCATCTTTTCATGTTTAGTTTTCCCTTTGTGTGTTCTCTTCTGTGAAATGCCTTCCATATCTTTCATCTTTTTTTCCATTTTTTTTTTAATTAGACACATCTCATTTATCTCTTCAGATTTTCTTGATTTTTCCAGTACTTAGGTTAGGGTCTCTCAACAGCAGCAGTGATGGCATTTTGGACTGCATAATTCTCATGGGATACTGTCCTGTGCCTTGCAGCACATTGAGCAGCACGCTTGGCCTTTACCCACTAGGTGCCAATAGCACCCCCAAGTAATGAAAATAAAAAATGCCTCTAGACATAAAACTACCTCTTGCCAAATGTTTCCCCAGGGAACAAGATTGTACCTGGTTGAGAGCTTCTTGCTCCTGTGGGAAAGAGAAGGTAGCAGGGCAGGTAAATTCCATTTCCATTTCTCTCTCTGACGATCTCTCTCTCAAGGCCTGTACAGCATGTCTCTGTCCAGCATGTTTAGAGGTGTTGCGTGTCACATAGCAGATGCTTTGCTGGACCACTGGCTGTATTTCTTCATGGTAATGCAGTGGTCACAGCAGTAACTTCTCACTTTGTCTTGCTGCTCACCCTTCCCTGCTTCATTTCCTATCTCTTCTCTTTCCCACCTTTGGATTTCATATTCCAATTAAAACCTCAGCGCTTAGTGCATGTCTCAGGTTCAGTGTCCTAGGGAAACTGAACTAAAACAAGTAGTTGCAGACAAGATAACCTACAGATAGGATTTTGGAATTTGATTACTGACCTGTCTGAAAGCAATAAGGATCATATATTTAGTGGTAAATTGGGATAAAAATAAACCCTGGCAGGCAGCAGCATTACAATTACTTAAGCTCTCACTCATCTGCAGTAAATTGGGAAATGGCTTAAGTGGAAGGTCAGGTGTTAGGAGGCCTACTAGCTGCAACACAAAGTGGCTATTAGAGCACTGATAATTATGCAGATTGTGAAGTAGATGGCTACTTTTGACCTGCGGAAAGAAAATGTTAAGCTGAGGATGGTTCATTGCCAACTTAAGGCATGCTCTGAAAGCCAGAGGACATCATCTGTGGCTACTTTAAAGGAGACTAATCTCTGGTCACTGCAGGGCAGACTGTGTTGTAACACAGGCCCAGGATCTGACTATAAGGCTGGTAGGGCTGACAAGGAGACAGGATACACAGCTTTGTAAAATCTCCTATTTCAAACTCAGGGCCATGTTCAGAATAAGGAGATGTGGGATGAGTTCATTTGGATGGATGAGCTTGAGGACCTTAAACTTCTAAGTTCCCTTAAACCACCCTGGAAGACAGGAGTCATCCTTCTTTTTCTGACAGAGAACAGCTTTCCTTGCCCAACAGTTATGTAGGAATCTCACCTGAAGCAGGTGCCTTATGAGATAATTCTTGCATGTCTTAAGATCTTTCTCTGCCACTGCTCATTGCCTCCATGATGATAACTAGAGTGTAGACTCAGCAGAGAAGTATCAGCCCTCTCCAGGGGGAAATAGCCTATCCACTGAACAATTGAAGTACCTTGAAACCCACCCGGGAGTGGACCTTGAGTGTATTAGAGTGGAGGGGGGGATATATGTTGTGCTGAACTCCCATTGACTTCACTGGGGATGGCACCAAGTTCAAGAGGCAGAAGAAGAGACCCAGAGCCAGAAACAAGACATTGGGTCTCATGAAGGTCTTACATACAGGGGAGAGAGTCCAGTGGTGGTGAGCTAGACAGGAGAACCACAACCACTTGCAAAAAGCATACAGTTTATATAGCATTTTCACTTAGCACCCTCCCCTAATAACTTCCACCTGGCAACCTTTTAACCCAAAACACAGGGCCTCAATCCCCTGCACAGCCCACATTCCACATGACAGGATGGGGCCCAGATGTTCCTCATAGAAAAGGAATAGCTCTCTGGGTTGGCCACTCCTGGATTCCCTAGCTCAGAATTCCCAACTGCATTCAGGTGCACCATACAGGGTCATTCTTAGCATATGCTTAAGTAATTGTTATCAGGTACATTCACCATAAAATATAATGCTAGATCAGAGGGTATTCATTGATATAGAGACACTCACTCATAAGTCAAGATTCAGTTGTTTGTCAAGGACACTTGGAGCTGATCCCGATAGTTTTCTGGGGTGGTTCTTCAAATCCTGTATGTTCTGATGGCCTACAGCAAATGAGGAAATGCCACAAGTTCTTTGACAGTCTCAATAAAGGGTCTGATGGCTCAGAGAGGAGGGATGTTAGAATGCATGTTAAAAAGGTTTTAGGTACAATCTATCACTTGACTACTTCTAACTAAGAAGACCCAGAGGACACTCCCTTCACAAAGACAATAAGGGATCCTGAAAAGGAGTGCTGACACCTTTGAGAAGGTGATCTGTAAAGGCTGCCATCTATGGGCTGGGATTGACATTTGAAGAAGCTGTCCAGGAGTTAATCTTCCTAATATTGCTGGGATCATGAGGCCCAGAACAACAGAGGCTAAGTAGCAGTGCTTAGTGTTAGAGGTAAGGTGGTCTTAACTACTATAATGCATAGCAAAATTAAAGTGGCAGTCAGGGTGCCTTGAGCCACAGGGATCTAACAGTGGCTAAGAGATCCTGGAAATCTTTGGGACAAAATAACTGGGCAGCTAATAGATCTGCAGTTTGCATAACAGGGGAGAACAACTGAAGGGTTATAAACCATGGAATATCATGGGCCCTTTATAGGTTTCCACATCTAAGTCAGTGCAGAGATGGCAAAGGAACCATGGCAGTCAGCTCATGTTCATGTTTCATGTTTATTCCGTTTTTAATTTTTTGTACATTTTACACATCGTGATTGCATATCTACCTGCTAATTCTAATACATGATGTACAATCGGTACAGTAAACCAGTTGATTGTTATTTGGTCATCTGGGGCTCTGGGTGACCAAAGCTCCTCAGGTCATGGGTAATATTTGATTATTGATGCAAGCATGCAGGAATCCTTAGGGCCTCTACTGGGGACGTTTTCCCATGGAGAGTATTGCTTTGTGTTCTCTAGGAGTCAGAAACATTGGCTGTCTTCTGGGATTCCACGCTAGGGACTGACTCTCAGGCTTGGCTGCTCTGCCTCCCATTGCCCAGGGCCTAGGCTTTGTCTTCAGAGCAGTGTTGTTATCATCATATTCCTTTAGAGCTACCCAGTCATTTTCATTAGTTTAATTCCTAAATCATTTCTCTGGTGTCATTTCTCTGTCATTTATTTTTGAGGGCAAAGGTGGAGGGAAGTTCGGATATTTCATTTACTAACTACTGAGCCTAGCAAAACTTATTACTTCTTTTTAAAATTTTTTTGAGACAGGGTCTCTCTGTTGTGCAGGCTGGAGTGCAGTGATACAATCATGGCTTACAGCAGCTTCAAGCTCCTGGGCTCAAGCAGTCCTCCTATCTCAACCTCCCAAGTAGCTGGGACTACAGGTGCAGGCCACCATACCTGAGTAATTTTTTATATTTTTAGTAGAGACGAGGTCTTGCTGTGTTGCCCTGGCTGCTCTGGAACTCCTGAGCTTAAGTGATCCTCCTGCCTCAGCCTCCCAAAGTGTTGGGATTACAGACATAAGCTACCATACCAGGCCATCAAAATTGACCTTTTTATAAATGTATCCAGGATATATTTGCATTTTAGCATAGGGATCCTTTAAATTACCTAGACTGCATACTACCAAAAATGAAATAACTTTGTCTCTCTACTTGCCTGAAAATGACTTAGAGCAATTAGCAACTGCCCAGTGCACCAATTATAATGGCATTGAGTTTGGTCCAGGAAGTCTTTAATTGAATGAATCAGAGGGGTATTCTTATCCCTTGTGCAGTATCTTTTTCACATGGTTAACAGGTATTGATCAGAAGACTGGGCCTGTGGGCATAGATCCTGAGTGACGTTTCTCTAGTCAGAGGCAAGCTCAGCTGGTCCCCTCTCCACACATTATTTATGGAACACTCACATTCAACATGTACTGAGCTGTCCCTCTTATTTAGTCATTTTTTAGAAACATGATAGTAAGTGGTACATTTCAGGAATATTTTCACACATTTCAAAGTTTGACATGCACAAAGACAAACTTTTAACAGTTCAGAACACTTTCATCTTTGGAACTGCTGTCTCTATACTTTATATATAGAGAGAAATGTGAATGACTTTGCTTGACTGGTCAAAGGGTGGAGCAGGGTTCTCATGCCTGTGGAGACCACACGGTGTAAGGGAAAGTAGGCAGGGGGTGAGAACTTTGCAAAGAGGGAAACGTAGGCCTGTGTAAATGCAATGGCTCCTACCTATCTCCAATCTATCATTGCTCTATGGGAATGTGGGCCAGATATTCCAGTTTTTTAAAGGAAGCTTGAAAGCTAGAGTTTTCTAATATAAAACCTCCTAATTTTTAAACATTGCTTTATTAAAAAACAAAAATATGCAAACAACAAATGACCTGATTTTCTGGGGGAACAAAACATGTTTGGGGCACCCTATGTGCTGAATCTAGCCTGCAGACAAGTTCAAATATGCAGCATGTAGCTTGAGATGGATGAGTTTCAAAATGCAAATCCTATCTGCACTGGCAATTGGATTATTTTGTGCCAAGGAAAATGACTTTTCTGTCTTAAGGTATTTTTGCTTTTGATTGCTTCTTTTATTGCTTGGGATTTTCTTCTCCCTGGTATAACAGCCTAGTGGATACTTTATCATCTAAAGCTACATATAAGCCTATACTATGATCCAGCAATAGCCCCCCTAAGTGTATACCCAAGGAAAACTAGTGCATGATGGATCTATTCAAAGTAACACAAAACTGGAAACAAGCCAGAAGTTCAACAACAGAAGAATGAGAAATCTTGGTTTATTCATTCAGTGGAATGCTGTGCAATAATAAGAACACACTTTTGTTTTGAGATAGAGTCTCACTCTGTCACCCAGGCTGGAGTGCAGTGGCACAGTCACAGCTCACTGCAGCCTCAACCTTCCAGGCTCAAGCAATCCCCTCATCTCAGACTCCCTAGTATTTGGGACCACAGGTGCTTTCCATCACGTCCAGCTAATTCTTTTATTTTTGTAGAGACTAGTTCTCACTATGTTGTCCAGGCTGGTCTCAAACTCCTGGGCTCAAGCTGTCCTCCCACCTCAGCCTCCCAAAGTGCTAGGATTACAGGTGTGAGCCGCTGTGCCTGGCAGAACATGCTGTTGATACACACAACAACATGGATGAATCACAGACATTATGTTGAGCAAAAGAGGCTGGACTCCCCAAAAATGTATGTATGTGTGATTCTATTTATAAGGAGTTCAAAAACTGGCAAAATTAATCTTTGGTGTTAGAACTCAAAAAACTAGTTTGATATGCTGAGTTAACTGTCTCCTTTTGCAGCTCAGGGGTAACTGCTTAGTAATTTGAAGGAGGTTCTCAAGTATCCCCGTTTGCCATAGGCATGAGGGGGCCAGGTGCTTGAAGGTCCACCCTTCCAACCCTTCACCAACTGAGACATCTCCATCACAAATGCATGCATGTAGAGAGGAAGGCACTCTGATTCCCCATGTGACATGATATTTCACTTTTTTTTCCAAGTCCTCCAGGTTCCCACTTGTGAAATACAAGTTCCTTTATCTATCACAGAGATGTAGAGTTTTTTTTATTCCTACCAAGCTTGAAGGAGTGGCTCTTTGTGGAGCATTACTTATGTATATGTTGATCTCACATCTTCCCCAGAGCATCCTAGTCTCTGCAAATAAAATTAAAAAAAAAAAAAAAACAAGAAGCAAAATAACCTTCTCTTTTCCCTCATAAGCTTAATATTTTTTTTTTCAAGTTTCAAAAGGAATAGACTGAGGGGAAGAAAATATACACCCAAGGCTATTTCTCTACTACTAGGAACTGGTGTTTCCATACAGATTGTTTCTCATACCTGGGGGATGAGTAAGTGCAGCCTTGAAAGGAAGCAATTGGAAAGCACCTAAAAGAAGCTCCCAGCCTATTTTATTTGGCATCTGCTCTCTAGGGCAGAAAGTGAGACAAGGAGAATCTGCAGTAAAAACCAAAGGAGTAACTGAAGAAGGGGAAACATTCACTGAGCCCTTAAGCTAGAAAGACCTCTAATATTACAATCAGGACTGTGTATTTCAAACAACCTGTAAATAGTGGTGGCTTATTGCAGCTGATAGGACACAAAAGACAGCAAGCAGAGATCTGGTTGTAGTACAGGGGATGCAGAGGAGGGCATTGTGACCGTTCTTTAAGGATTTGTTCCTAATTCAAAGTTTCCTCTATCTCCACATTATTCAAACATCACTACTCAAAATAGAAAACATGGAAATAACTCAGAATCTATAAAGTGCTTCACTTGCTTATTTATAGTGCAGGAAAGATAGGAAAAATTTTAAAAATGGTTATTTTGTTAACTTCCAGTTGTTACATCTCTGTGTTTTAAAATCAAGTTATATCTCATTACAATAAGCTTCATGGGAAATTTGGCATTTTATTCTATGGAATTCTCACTGGTCAAAATCAAAGGTACTTGACCTAGGTAGGAATCAGGTGTCTTAAATCATGCTTAGCTACATCACTTATAGATGGCAGTGCAGTCCTGAGTTCACTTCTTAACCTCTCTGAGCTCCGAGTGAGACAAAGTGAAATCCATGCTTTGTCTGTTCCTTAAGTTTGGTATGAAACAAAGCCAAAGGCATCCTAACAAGGTGTCCAGTGTGAAGTGAATGGGAGGTATGATCATTCTTAGCCCTGTGACTTAGAAAGCAAACCAAATGGCATGTCTGCAAACATTCCTTAGATGAAGTGCTTTTTGATTCTTGTAATTAATGTTTGTTTTTTATTGGGAAATGGATATAAGTATCATTAGTTATGGGAAAGAAGTTAAAGATCATGCATTCATGGGGAGAAAAGGAGCTATACAGTTACAATAGAAAGCACTGGGATTTCTACTATCCTCTCTTTCTGGCTGGCCAAAGAGTATAACTCCATGGAGTTGTTTTTCCTTATGTCTAAAAAGAAATACCAGTATCTACCACCCTGAACTACTTAAGAGGAGTGTTGTAAACATCAAAGGAAATCATGTGTGAAAAGGCTTTAAAAGTTCAAATAAAGAAAAAGAGTATATAGTTGAGGGGTTATACCACTTTTCCCTCTTATTCTCAGAAAGGTTTCTAGGTATTATATTGAGGATTCTGATAAGATTAATCAAGCCCTCTCCCACTTGTAATGCTATCTGATTTTTTTCTTCCTTTTACAAATCTAAATAAGTAAAGATAGTATCTAGCAAAAGGCATTGTATGTGTCAAATTCATCATATGGTCAAACAGTTCTAACATCATGGGCTAATGTCAATTAGCCCATGTCAACATTTTATTGTATTAAAACATTAGTCAATGTTTTACTAAATCAATGTTGGCCATAACTTGGGAAAATGTGTATTGTCCAAACCAAGACTGGTTTGAGAGTGAAAAGGAGAGCTGTTAATAATTATGTCAGCCTAACAATAGTCAACTAAGACTGTTCTTGGACAACAAGTATTGTCTAAAAGCTTCCTTTTTAAAATAAGTCATAATTATGCCTAATATGTTCTACAGACTAATAAAGGTATGGGGAAGATTTTTTAATGAGCAAACTAAATGTATTCCATGGTTCTAGCCTTCAAGAAGCCGCAAGTCTATATGGTAAGAGAAAGATTATGAAATACAAGGATGCAAAATTAGTAAATGAAAGACATCATGCTTGCTAACAAGTGTTGGATTAAGTGGAGTAGAATCTTGGAGATTTAGACACAACCATAAAGATTCAGACAACCTTGAGTTGTTGGGGAGCTTCTCTGAGAGGGCCAAAGTCTTTAACTGGGTCTGGAAGACTGGTGGGAGCTAGGTAGATACAGGGAATAGCATATTTGGAGATATTTGGGGCAGGTAAAACAACATGGAGAAACACATAAATTGATGAGTTTCCATGGCTGTGTGTAGAGGGGAGAGAGAAAAGGGCTGTAATGAAATTTCATAAGGATAAAATCTATTGTTTCAACAAATAGTTATTCAGCATCTGTTACATGATGGGCAGTGTTCTGACTTATAGAAATAAAACAGTGAACTAAACAACGTCTTTACCCTTATGGAGTTCGCGTTTTAACAAAAGAGAACTTCCCTTAAAATCTGCACCTTCTCTAAATGAATGTTTAGATGGCAAGAAGTCTTTTGGGGAAAGGAGGAATGCTGCTTGAAAAACAGAAAATGGATGATTCAGGTCATTTTGTGCTAAAATAATAAGGGATTTCCAGCAACTGAGCTAATTTATCTTCCTAAGCCAGAATCTAAGACATGGAGAAAGGTTTATCAAGCATCCATCCATCCATTCATTCATTCAACAAATGTTTATTGAGAACTTACTAGGTGTCTGGCTCTTCTGTGTGCTGGGGATACTGCAATGAGAAGTTTGGAGAAAGTTCCCTGCCTCTGCAGAGATATTCATCTAGTAAAACTGGATCTTCCCAGATTGTATATTCTAATCCACAAAAATGAAAATTAAAAAAATAAAAACTCTTCAAGTACTTCTTTACATATTCACTTTCTACATACAGAGCTAATAAGATGAAAGTGGTTATTTGCTTTTCTCCATAATACAATTTTCTTACTCTGATTATTACTGTGTGGGTCCAAGTCTTTGCTTCTGCAAATGTAATAGATGCCTGTGGCAATTGAGAATCATCAGGAAACAGAAAAAAGAAACTTTCTCCCACACGTCTGTCTCAGAGAGTAGTAGACCATTTGTTGTGCCATGGGCAGTCCTATTTGGAAGATGTGAGATGATAACCTGACTATGAGGTTAAATAACCCCCCAAAATGCTTCTGCTTCAGACAAGACAGTATATTTACAATGTTGTAATATAGAGTAAATGTCACTGTATAAAACAAAAATGTGGATCTGTTATTCCTAGTTTGAAAACTGGGGCACACATGAGAATCACAGAAACACAGATTGCTAGACCCACCCACTAGAGAGCCTGATTCCAAAAGAATTTTCATTTCTCCCAATCCCCAGTGATACCTATGCTGATGGTCCAGAGGTTGCACCTTGAGAACCACTGTGTTCTTCTTTCAATATGTGGCTGTCATATGAATATAAAATGGATTGATCTGTAGATAATGTAAATTGTAATATTTATAAAGGAGGTCATTGTATTCATGTAATTGTCTATGGCTGGGTTACCCAGTATGGTAGCCACTGGCCACATGGAGCTATTGAACTCTTGAAGTGTGGCTAGTGCCATATTTGAAATAAAAATATTTTGGATATCTTACGTTAAATAAAATATATTATTAAAACTAATTTCACTTGATATTTAATTTTAATGTGGCCACTAGGAAATTTAAAGTTAACATGTATGACTCACATTTCATTTCTACTAGATAACACTGGTCTATGGAGCTTTTCTAAACATGTATATGCTGAGGGTTGGTTTTTATAGAACTTAGAAGTTTTTTTAGAATTTAAAAGTTGAATTTTTTTTTTTTTAGAATTTGAGAGTTACCAGCAGAGGAAACGAAGGTATTGTGCTTTCTTTGTAAATAGCTTTTCAACAGTATCCTTTTTATTCAGTTGTTTTGAGTAGTAGTTAATGAGATAATATTCACTGGAAGATTCCTTCAATAGATATTTGCCAACCTTCACATCTTAATTAATGTGGCTGTTGGGTCAGTTTCTGCCAAATTTACCTTAGTTCCTTGGAAGTGTTAAGAAATGCTCTCCTTCAGAAGCAAGGGTTATTAAAGGTCACTGCATTTCCCTTTTTAGAATCCATTCAAGCTCCAGTTGCAATACACATAGATCGATTTCAGATAGATCGTAAATCTAAAAGCAGGATAATGTATTTATGAACTTGGTGGGAGCAAAGACTTTTTCAATAGGACATAGAAGGTAATAAATATAATGGAAAAGATATGTAAATTGGACTAAACTAACAAGTATTCATCAAATACATCTTTGAGTACGAAAAGGAAAACCATAAAGTGGAAGAAAACATTTCAGTACGTTTGTTCGACATATCCAGAATTTATAAAGAGCTCCATCAAATGAGTAAGAAAAAGGAAGAGAACCTAATGTGAAAATCGGCAAGGGACTTGAACAGATATTTCACAAAAGAGGATATCTACATGGCCAAGGCACATGAAAGAAGCTCAAACTCACTAGGGAAATGCAAAATAAAGCCACAATGAGATGCCACTGCACACCCACCAGAATGACAATCATGAAAGGATTGACAATTGGAAATGTGAATAAGGATGTGGAGCAACTCTTAAGCTATTGGCAGGAGTGTAAATTGAGCACTTTGGAAAGCTGACTGGAACACTCTACTAAAGCCAAATATACTCATATCCTTTGACACAGCAATGCTACTCTTAGGTATGTATATACCCAATAATAATGCATCATACATGTCACCAAAAGACATGTACTTGAACATTCAGGCAGCATTATTTTTTAAAGTCCTGAATTAGAAACAACCCAAGTGTCCATCAACAGTAAAATGAACTTACAAATTATGGTATAGTCATGCTATGATATACTAGACAGCAATAAGAAACAACATGGCCTATCACAACATGAATTAATCTCACAAATACAAAATGTTGAATCAAACACACTTAGAATTGTATGATGTAATGATTCTATTCATATTAAGTTCAAAATCAAGCAGACCAATCAATCTCTGGTGGGAGAAGCTAAGATAATGTTTTGCCTTTGATGGAGTTGGTTACTTGGGCACAGCTTGAGGAAGGCTTCTAGCATTTTCCTCCTTGGACTGCACTGTGGTTTCAGGAATGTGTTCCCTTTGTGAAAAGTCGTTAAGCTGTACCCTTTTCTGTATACATGTTATACCTAAATAAAATGTTTAACAAAAAGAGAGAAGAGGAAATACAAAGTCATACCCCATGACCCTCCCAGAAAAAGTAACTCACCTCTTTAAAATACACACACACACACACAAACACACACACACACACACACACGGCCATCACTGTATCTCACTACTTAAAATTTAAAAATAATATAGACTTTCATTTTATACTTAAAACTCTAGTTTGCAATTGACCTTCAGAAATTGTTTTAATATAATAAGATTTTTTGCACCTATCAGTCCAATTTATTTATCTTAAATTCCTCATTGGACATATATCATTGAAAATCAAAACTAGAATTATAGTGCAAAGTTAAAGTGTAAGTAGTATATTGTTCTATATTCAAGTCAATGTCATCTAGCTAATAGAGATCTTATGTGATTCAACTTGTCCTGAAAAACCTTAAAAAAAAAGGACCTTGATGATAGGCAGGTTCTATAGACCATGAGATTTGAATAACTCTATATACAGTTAATTCCAAAGATTTATGACAATCATAAATTTATACAACTGACATCCAATTATTTACATTAGATTGAAGTGAGAAACTAGATAGAGGTATTATTTTAAAAGTATAAATTGTTCAACACAGCTTATTCAAAAGTGTTTATGAGTGCATGGTTATATTCCTTACTTGTAGGCAGCTGGTCATAATGCGTATCTTTATAAAGTGTTAATGAGCTTTATTATATGACTCAAAATTTAGTTGCTCAACAGCATTTTTGGTTTTAGTGTGTAAATGTATGATTATGATACAGTAACACATAATATATATGCAGAACTACATTGAAATTCTACATTACTGACAAGTTTCCACTAATGTGAACTATATGGCTCTTTGAGTTAGAGATGTCTGTAACTACTGTTCTTTGGCTTTATTAGTATTACTTATGGGGAAATTGTGTAGTGTATGTGCATGTGAGAGAGAGAGAGAGGGAGAGAAAGGGAGGGAGGGGAAGATGGAAATGGACAGGTAAAGGAGAGATGAAGAGAGAGAGAATGGAAGCAGAAGGGAGGAGGGAGAGAAATTACTACAATGAATCAAACTTTTGTTTCTGCATTGACTTTTTGCATTTGGAGAATAAAAAGCCAAAGCCATTTCTCCTTGCCATCTGTGTTAAGAGGGTCTTATCCCACTCTTAGATTATCAAGAAAAATGTCAGATTTACAAGGAGTGCCACTTTTATCCCCTTCCTGAAAGAGGAATATCAATTGCCTTCACAAAGGATCAATTGTATTCTCTTATCATAAATGACTTATTTGCCATCCACGGAACCAGGAAAGTTGCCATTCTTCTTTGCTTAGCCTTAAGTCAATTCAACTGCAGGACACTCAGAATAAAGTGGAAATATATTATAATATTGACCCATGATTTGCTGGTAGAGGAGAAACTAGCATGGCTACTGTGGCAGTCACTTTATATACTTTATTTTATTTAATTCTTTTAGTAAACTCATAATATAGACTTTTTGTTTTGTGAGTTCATGTGTTGGTGGGGAGAGAGTAATGTATTTATTTATTTAATTTTTTTTAAATGAAGAAACTGGAGCTGGAAGAAATCCAGGATTTGTCCGTCAGGCTCACACAGCTGCCAAGCTGGTATTGATTGGCCCAGGTGAACTCTCACTCATTCTAGGATACCATCCTTCCTCCCAGTTTTGGAACTTTGTCATGACCATGCCTAAATCTTTTAAAATGCCAAAATTTCCAAAGTTTGTGAAGGTATATTTTACAACTATTTGAAAAGGCATCATGAATACTTAAGAACTAGGGTGATGATTAATTTCCAAATTTTCCCCTCTAAACTAATTAAATGAATGATGTTGAATCATCTGTTTTTAAAAAATCACTGAGAGTTAGAATTCCTTTAGTGTTGAACTCCTTAATTTAAATTATATTATATAGAAGTTTATCCATGGAATAAAACATAACCTAACTGCCAGTTGAAATAAAATTGTGGCTGACCCTTCCAAAGTTCTGTGGATAAACTGCTATGCATACAGCAGCGAGGATGAATACTTAACACTCCGGAATCCCATTCTGAGAGCATATTTGCATTTTCATATGGAAGGTGTGATGCAAACAAGTAATTTCAAAAGCTAATTACAAAAGCCATCTTTAACCTTCTTATTGCTTTCACACAAAGAATGTGGCTTTAATATTTCTTGATGTTAATGTACAGTTAGAAGCGATACTGATGAAACAGGTCCTGATATCTGGCTGTTTTCTTTTACATGAAAAATTCTGACTATGCTCAAGTACTCTATCAGAGTGAGCAATTGCTTCAGTATTAATTCTCTGAAAGGAAGAATGTATAATCAACAAAGTTTGAACAATTAGTGATGTATGTACCACTATGTACCTGGGCAGGTTGAGTGATTTCTTTGCACATGGACTTAAACACGATGCTGCATAATAAGGTAGGCTTTGCAATCTTAGAAGCTTTTAGAGGGAGGGACTACCAGCCCCATTTCAAGATAAGGGCTGTGATTGCCTGTCAAATCCTTTGGAAACAGGACCAAGTTTGTAAATCAAAGGTCAAAACTAATGACCTCAAATAAAAATGTTTATAAAAATAACTTGCAGACTGAATATGGGGTTTTCTTGACAGGAAATAAGTATTGTTCTGTGAAGAAATGGGCAATATTGTTTAGATATAAAGAATGTAAGAGGGACTTTTATTGGAGTACATTTGTAGTTTTCATTGTAAATAATAGTAATAGACTATGATTTGTGACTTATTTGTGAATATTAATCATTAAAATTAGGTGATTATTATAAATAAACGTGACTAGAAATCCATGATGTCTTCACAAATTTTTGTCCAGAGCAAGGAAAGGACACCTATGCAGAAGAGCCTATCTGGAATAAGGTTGTTTACTATTTAAACCCTACCAAGTTCAGGCTATTCAGTCAAGGTGGTACAGACTGGATGGTGGTTGAAAAATGACCGACAGTCTTTTTCTTTCCGTAGAGTCTTATGATTTTCATGACGGTTGCCTAAAGCTTTTTGGATCACCTTTAATTCTAATAACAACTTTTCTTCTTTACCCTCGCTCTTCCTTTCCTCACTCTCTCCCACCACCGTCTGAGTGTCCTCAGTAATCAAGTGCTTTCCTCTTTTGGTACAGATGTTGTCTGTTGGGACTGTATGGGTTTTATCCTGGTAACTCAGGGACCCCTGCGTTTGAAACACCTACAAGTGCATTTCTTCTTAGGCATGTCTGAGAATATGTTTCTAGGAAACTAGCAGGCAGCTGCAAGGTGCACAGATGTTGTTGCCCTGTCTATATGCCCTTGGCTTTCTCTGGCTGCTGAGCCTGTTTGTGGGTACAGACAGAAATGCTGAGGAAGGCTGGGTACCATGGCTCACACCTGTAATCCCAGCACTTTGGGAGGCCGAGGCAGGTGGATCACCTGAGGTCAGGAGTTCAAGACCAGCCTGGCCAACATGGTGAAACCCCATCTCTATTAAAAATACAAAAAATTAGCTGGGCATGGTGGTGGGTACCTGTAATCCCAGCTACTCGGGAGGCTGAGGCAGGAGAATCACTTGAGCCCGGGAAGAGGAGGTTACAGTGAGCCTAATTGCGCCATTGCACTCCAGCCTTGGCAACAGGAGTGAAACTCCTTCTCAAAAAAAAAAAAAAAAGAAAAAGAAAAGAAAGAAAGAAAGAAATGCTGAGGACTACCCCTGGAAGAATCTCTCTCAAACCTCTCAAACCAGTGATGGATAAGAGCTGATGGACAAATGCTGCAGCTTCCTAGATCCAGGGTGGGAAGCAGGGGCTGGCAGTGGTATCAACTCTGAGGTACCTTTACCTTCTCTCCAGAGAAGGTCCCCAGCAGGATTGAGGCCCAGTTGCCCACGGTACTCACTTTCTCATTCACTCACCTTGCATTGACAGTCTTCTTTTCCCTGAATTATTTCCCTACTTCCCTACCATTGCTTCCTGGGACTAATTCCCAGATAAACTACCTGCACTCAAATCCTCATCTCAGAGTCAGTCTTCTGAGGAAACCCAACCTAAAGCACATATTTCTTCTTTCAAAAATGATATGATATACCAGACCAATGCTGATTTTCATCAGAAGCTAATTCTCCCTGGGAATTAGCAGTCTATATTGAAGAACAGCAGCCACTACACACCCCACATGGGGGCATTTTAGATGGTGTGTCGCTGTCAGCCTGCCCTCTGCACAACTCCACTGGGCATTTTGATTCTTCTTCCTGTGACCACCACTCTCCTTTGCCTTTCTGACCAGGGACAGTTCGGCTGACAGTTTTTCTATCAGCTGACCTAAGTGAGTCAATTCCTATTTTTATGATACTGTTGTCTGACTGGCTGAGCAAAGAAGATTGTTTTTGTGAGGATGGAGAGGTGTATGTTTTTTTCAAATATCTAGAGTGCAGCATCTTGTTATCCTCAAAGAAGAACTGATCTTCATGTGAGGGTGTCTGTATGTAAATGTTCTTATGAGCTCCGATGCCTGCAGGCCTGCTTGGCAATTATGTGCCTCAGAATGACCCAGAAGCCCAGATGTGTTCCAGTTATCTCCATACACACTTTAAATAAGCACATATGAGTCTACACATGAATTCACAGAGATATCTAAGAGAGATTAGCTGTTAAACTCTTCTTCTCACTCTAATACCAAGATACTTTAAACCCCAAGGTAATAATTACGGATATGGAGGATCAGAAAGCCATTTCAGATAAAGACTTAGAATCTGAATAATCTATTTATCTAGTTCAAGTTACCGAAATAGCTTCCTCCAAGCCAATTTGCAGATGTCCCTTGCTTATCAGCGGTTTCATTGCTGAGTTCCAAATCATTAAACACTTGAAGCATGAAGGCCAGGGAAACGAGTAATTATTGGTTTGGTGAAGTTGCAAGGGAGGTTAGGGAACCCAAGAGAGAGTTAGGCTGCCTGATGTAGACACAAAGGAAGAAGAGGGGTGAAGGAGGAGAAATAATTAAGAGTCTGCTTGCAATCAATTGAGTGTCCATCTGCTATTGAAGTCATCGTAACACCAAATGCAGGTAATTGGTATTTGGCTGAGTAGACAATTAGGCTGGCCACAGAATGAAAGGAAGCCAAAGACTGGTGAGTTTATCCTGCATCCTTATTTCCTCCTCTTTCTGAAGCAGAGTTTGAGAACTGAGAAGTGGCAGACAGAACCTCCCACGGTTTCTGCAGAGGGGAGCGTGTTTGCAGAGCAGTGACACCTCCTGACTCAGAAAACAAATGAAGCAGTACCTGAGGAGAGAAATGTTCAACTACAGACGTTAATTATACAAACAAAGGCAATAAGGGCTGGCGGTTCTTTGGGAACAGTTTGAAATATCACTTCTCTTATATAAACGAAGTTGTTATTGTGATGGAACTATTTTCTAATGATTCAGGATGCTCATTTAGAATCATATGACTGAGTCCACATTAATGTCACTGCATCTGCAGTGATGAAACTACATTGGTGCAGTGGTACTTTATATTAATTGAGGCTTCTATCACTTGGTAATCTGAGAATCATCACTGAGTAGGACTAACTAGAAAAATGTAAGTTAGAATTTATATAGCACACGTTTTTGCCAGTCACCGTCCTAAATTGTTTCATATGACAACACATTTAACAACTCCAGATTTTTTTTGCTAGTGGGGAAACTGAAGCATAGAGCTGCACAGGTGAAGTGTTGGAGTGCCCCTGACTCACTCATCACCCCATCCTGTGTTCATGCTATGTGAGCTTTAACCTCTTGGTGTCCTGGGAGGAATTACCAATGTTTCCTGGTCTCTGCTTGTCCCTGGCTTTGCTTGGAGGATAAGAGGAAGGGGCCATCACTGGGCAGACAAGGATGCTATCAGCAGCAGGAAAGAAGCCCCAAGCAGGGGAGCCTTGTGCCCACCAAGGACAGATGGGCAGTCAGCAGGAGAACCAGGGACCTGAGTCAGGGTTGGTTATCAACTGAGTGGACATACAGGTGTTTTCCCTCTGTTCTTATAGGCCTTGGGGTATTTCAGGTCTCCTTTGAAGAAGCCGCTCGAGTTTAAAGAGATTCTCTGTCCTCTCCTAAATAACACAAAGTGCGTGGTGTTGGGGAGGCAGGCAGAGGGGTGGGAAGTAGAATTTGTTTGAAGCAAGACATTTCCTGCTGGCTTCTCATGGGACTCTCAGAAGAAGTCTAGCTTGGAAATAGGAAGGAAGCAAAGTCTGCCCTCTGTTTAAATCTGCATTTTCACCCTGTGCCTGCCCTTGGTTTCCACCATGGCTGTTCTCTGGCCAGTTTTAGACTATTTCCGTCTCCCCAAAGGGCTCTGGCCTCTCTCTCACCTTGGTGTCTGCTTAAATATTTAGCACATCCTTATCCCAGTCCCTGCCCCCACCATCGCCAATCCATCCAACCCTTTCCCCACATCTCAGAGCCTTCCTGGACCCAGCATTCAATTCTGGAATGGATAATCCCTACACACATACACACAGATGCACACACATAACACACACGCACACACACACCTCCCTCTCATGGCTTCTCTTCATCTAAGCACTTGTTATACCCCAGTGCAATTAGATCATTGCTTTTTCAGGTAATTGTTTCTCTGAGTGCTCATGGGGACAAAGATTCCCTGTTCTGTGCATCTATGTGTGTCCTCAGTGCTGGGCACATGGTGGACACAGAATAAATGTTAATTGAATGGACAAATGAACTCACCCTAGTGCCTCAAAAAAAAGTGTTTGGCCGTATCTGAAGCCACGATGTGCGGGTTTCAAAATCACCATGTATTTCTATGTCTGGCCCCATGCTTTTGAAAAACATGAAACCTGGAGAAACTCTGACCCAGTTAATACCCAAAGACGCCCCTGTATGATGAGCATCATGTAAAGTAATATTTTTGGTAGGCAGTGAAGGAAATCAGAATTCAAAATGATATGGTAAAATTGGAGTTTTAGAATAAAATCCAGTAAAAATAAAGAGCACAAGGGACCATGATTGGGCAGGGGAAATACTTTACAAGTTAGATAGAAAATGATAAACTACAAGTTAAAGTGTCATTTGAAGATATCCAGGAGGGATGATGTGACTCAAGCTTCCTGAAAATGAGAATCTTGGCACTGTATCTAAAAAGAAAAATACGCAGACTTGATATATGCAGTAGACGCTCTCTGAGCACCACCCATATACATTGAACTTTTCCATTTGCTCTCAGCTGCCAGTATGGGCAGCCTTGGGGCTGAGGCCTCTTTTTTCCATCCTGAGCAAAGCTATACAGCCTGGGCATAAGATAGGCTGGAGGTTTCAGTGAACTAACACAGTCCCCAAGAGCAGCTCTCTGCCAGTTAATCTCTCAGGAGGGGGCGGCTCCTTTGCCTCTTAGGTGAGATAATTTGGAAATACTTGCTTTATACCTATTCTCAGAGTTCCCTAGCAGAACTGAGCCTCAGTCACACACTGAGTCACTGGCTCACCAGCTCACCCTTAATTAGCTTTCTTCTCTTTCACATATTACATCTTTGCTTCCCTAACAATGGTCCCTGTACTTCCCAAATAAACTCCTTATACTCGATGCTTGCCTCAGGATCTGCATGAGGGGCAACTTTAAACTTCAAGAATGTATCAGTCAGGACACAGATAAGAAAGGGAATCCATCCCAGGTGGTTCAGACGAAGGGGTCTCAATGCAAGGGTTACCTGCAGAGGTATGGAAGCAAACAAAAGATGTTGAGGCCTCCAGGGACTAGCAGCAACAGGAAGCCTTTACTGTTCCTAGGTCAAAGGGGATAGGGGGTGCAAGTGTTTTCACAGGAGCTGTAATCATAGAAGGATGCAGCTACTTCCAGTGTGCCAAAGTGGGCTGCAGGGGCGCACACCTGTAATCCCAGCAGTTTGGGAGAGGCAGGAGGATTGCCTGATCCCAGGAAGTCAAGGCTGCAGTGAGCTATGAGCATGCTACTGCACTCCTGCCTGGGGTGACAGAGCAAGAGCCTGTCTCAAAATAAAACAAAACAAAAAAAGATACCAAACAGAAAGGGAAAAGGAAGGAAATACCCTGGCCTGTGTCTCCTCCTGCCCTCACATCATCTACCTGTGCCTCCCAGTGACTGAACCCACTCAGACACCAGTCACCAAGGGAGTCTCTGTCAAATGGTCCACATGGGTCAGCTTCTGAGGCACAGAGAAGGGCAGATACTGGATTTGGCAAAGCACACAAAGAATAAATAGCCCACATGGTTTTCCTGTTTATTACACTGGTGACTTGGCTCCTGCTGAGAGCACATCAGATTCTAGATTCTATTACTGAAGAATTTGGAAAGCCTTTTTTTGCCACTACAAAGATGATTTAAAAATTAAGGCATTGAGACCCATTAAGAAAATTATTTAAGGCTTATTTAGCTCAAAGAAAAGCAGTCTAAAGGACCAATTAATATTGTTCATTGCATGTAGCAACACTTTGCTAATCAAGAAGATGGGCTCCAACATGATAATTTTTTTATCAGAAACTTCCAGGCCAGGGATGCAGGCAGAATGGGGCTGTACTTCATAACACAGAGGGTGTCATTGACATGACATATTCAGTAGATAAGTACTAGCAGAAGTAGTACCAGCTGATATTGAGCACATGCTATGTTCTAGACACTGTGCTATGAGTACCATATCACCTCTTGAAATTCTGAGAACATCCCAATTATACAGACACTGTTATCCCCTTTGTATTAGTTTTCTGGGGCTACTATAACAAAGTACCACAAACTGGGTGACTTAAATAACAGAGATTTATTGTTTCCAAGTTCTGGAGCTGGAAGTTCAAGATCAAGGTGTCAGCAAGGTTGGTTCCTTCTGAGAGCTGTGAGGGAAAAAATCTGTTCCACATATTTCTCCTAAATTCTAGTTGTTTTCTGGCAATCTTTTACTCTCCTTGTCCTGTGGATCTCTTTCTTCATGATTATTTGTGGTTCTCCCTGTGTATATCCGTGTCCATATTTTCCTTTTCTATAAGGCCACCAGACATATTGGATCAAGGCCCAACCTAATAACCTCATCTAAACTAATTACATCTATAATGACTCTATTTCCAAATAAAGTCACATTCTGAGACATTGGAAGTTAGGACTTCAAAATATGAACTTTAGAAGAACCCACTCAGACACCAGTCACCAAGGGGGAAAACTGTAAGATGAGAAAACTGAGTCAGCAAAAATTGAAGTGACATAAGGTTTACCCAGTTAGAAAATGCTTAAAAAGATACTCAGTGTGCTAGAGAACATGTGTCACAAGCCTGAGATCAGTGCTATGGAAAGACAAGGGAAATGCTGGATTCAGATTTTTAGAGATGTTAGAATCAAGCTATATTCAAGAAGGAAAGAGATTAAATGAAGGGCTGGAAGGAGAGAGTGCATTTATAGTCCTGAGAAGTTGGGGCTGGCAAGTGGTCCTAGGAGAAGGAAAGGAGAAAATCTGGTTAGATCCTCTATACAGCAGCCTCCTCTGAGAATGAAGGACATTTGCCAAGACAGGCATCCTCCCCACTTCCACCCCAAAGATCCCCAGTGGACATCAGATCTGCCTTCCAGCCAGCTTTTAGTCTTAAGAAAACCTTCTACCTATTTATTAGAATTCCTGGAAAAGAGGAGGAAAAGCTATTAAGAGGCTTAAAAATACTAATGCCTAACTGAAGAAACATTCAGCAGGAATGAGTGTAATCAGTTTGGTCATTAGTTTTTTTGATTGAAGTGGAGAATAGAAAAAAATGCATTTATAGAAAGCAACAGAGGCCATGCAGGATGCAGTGCAAACATCTAAATGTCCCCGGGAGGAAGGAAAAGAGGATCATCATGTTACATTAGCAAACCAGTATGTCCACATGCTTCATAATAAAGAAAACTGGCAAGTTATCAATAGCTTTTTTCTGCACGTTTCTAAACCTTGAATACTGCCCTTCCTTGAAGTCTTTCATGGCTTGACTTTCATATCTTCAATGCACTCTGATTTAATCTGAGCAGGCACATCACTGTAACAAACAGCTTCAAAATTCTCAGTGATTTAATGCAATAGGAGTTTCTTCTTCATACTTCAGTCCAGTGTGCATCCTGGAACCATAATCCTTAGGGAGTTTCCCAGGGTCACGTAACTAGTGTAAGTGGCAGAACCATAATCTGAGCCCAAACAGTTTATTTCCAGAGAGTCAGTGTGCTCCTAACAACTACAGCTCCTGGTTCCAGTATCTCTGTAGTCACAGTTGGCTACCTTCTGTGACAAACAGTCCAAATTCCCAATGGTTTAGCACAATAAAGTCCTATTTCTTATTCACTTCATAGTCCAATGGGACTGGTTCTTGTTGGCAGTCTTCTTCCACATGCTCCATCAGGGACCCAGGCTTTTGTTCCACTCTCCTCTGTCTGCAGAGAACTATCTATTCAACTGGCATGTGAGGAGAAAGAGAGAGCTAAGATCAGTCAGGGGAATTTTGTGGACCATTCCCAGAAGTCAAGTAAATGCACTACATTCATATTTCACTGGCCTCACTCAGTCACATGACCATATCCCAGCCCTTTGGGAGACTGAGACAGGAGGATTGCTTGATCCCAGGAAGTCAAGGCTGCAGTGAGCTATGATCACACTACTGCACACCTGCCTGGGTGACAGAGCAAGAGTCTGTCTCAAAACAAAACAAAACAAAACAAAAAAAGATACCAAACCGGAATGGAAAAGGAAAGAAATACCCTGGCCTATGTCTCCTCCTGCTCTCACATCATCTACCAGTGCCTAGATACAAGGGAGACTGGGAAACATAATCCACTATATGCCCAGGATAAACAGGGAAACAGATTTGGTCACAACTTTATATCTCAGACAAATCCATGTGTAAGAAGACAACAAGGAGGAAGAAAAAGAAGAGGAAGAAAGAAAAAGAAGCAGAAGATAGATCCCCCAGGCTTTATAATATCTCATAAGGAGTTGTATTTACCTTCATCTGGTCCTATATTAATGGAAATTACATTGCAGCTGCAAATAGGCAGCACCACTTTCTGAAATTTCTGAGAAATACAGATTATCTTCCACATGAATGAGCTAGTGTGTAGAAACTTCATTCCCAAAAGAACAGCTAACCGAGTCTCACTCTATGTAGAAATATAATTATTCACCGACTGTGGGTCATGTATTTTTCCATTCCTTCGGAGAACAGAACCAGAGGCAGGAACCTAAATTGCAGCATGAGATATTTTTGGGTAAATAGAAATGTGAGGGAGTGTGTGTGAATATTTGAGCAGCATTCCTAAGAAGGTTTGTGGAATTTGCTCTGGAGATTTCTAGTGAACAATATAGATTCACTTCGGTCCCTAAAGGGAAGAGTATCAGCCCAACTATTAGTATCCAAGTGTTCCGAGAGTGCAGATTACTTAAGCACTAAGTTTTAAGTCCTAGCACCCTAATGTCTGGAATGGAGTTAGAGTAAATCCTACAGCTTCTTTCACAGAATATATAAAGCTACCTTCTAGAGCTTGAACATCATTAGACATTTTTACTTCACCTGTGGATCATCCCATATACAAGATGTTGTCATTCCAATGGATGAGGAGCTGTACAAAATATGGCAACCCCCTCTTGCCTCCTTTGACCATCAAAGTGAATATATAGGCATGGACTTCCCTTCTTACACCTATTTAAGAACATAAAGAACTTGTGTAAGAATATAAAGAACCTCAAGAACATAAAGTGGCACAGATTGTGGGGTTCACCTCAATATGTTTTCCCTTTCCCCAGGACCTTGGGTCCCCAAGTGTTTGTAGTCCTAATATTCAAGTTGTAATTCCCCAGACCAATAAAACCATTGCAAGCTCACTTCAGTGTTGCAACCTTTTGGCCACTGCTTTGTGCTTCACGGCTTGGGTTTTGAATCTGTAATTCTTCTAAGTGAGGAAATGCCTTGAGAGGAAATGAAGCTCAGAATGTCAGATTCACCTCACATCTTTCTTTTCTCACGAAGATCCTCACCTATTGAGTTCTGGCTTCCCTAGTAGGTTTTTTTGTTTGTTTGTTTGTTTTCTAGACAGAGTCTTGCTCTGTTGCCCAGGCTGGAGTGCAGTGGCATGATCTCGGCTCACTGCAAGCTCTGCCTCCCTAGTTCATACCATTCTCCTGCCTCAGCCTCCCGAGTAGCTAGGACTACAGGTGCCCGCCACCACGCCTGGCTAATTTTTTGTATTTTTAGTAGAGACAGAGTTTCACCGTGTTAGCCAGGATGGTCTCAATCTCCTGACCTCGTGATCCGCCTGCCTCAGCTTTCCAAAGTGCTGGGATTACAGGCGTGAGCCACCGCGCCCAGCCCGCCCTAGTAGCTTTCTAGTACCTGTCAACATAGCTTCAAAATAAATTGTCAAACTTTTCTCGTTGTAGGTGGAAGCGTTTGTACAACACCCTTTTCAGACAATAGAATTACATCTTTAGGTTCTGGAAGGAAACCTAAGACTCTCTATATAGTGAAGAAGCCTCCAAAAATTAAGTAAAACGGAGGTGTTTATAGACTAACAAAAACAGGGTATTTTTCACCAGGAGACCTGAAGTAAAAGGAGAAATTTAAGCGAGAAAAAATCAAGAGGAAGGGATACACAGACATGCAGAAAGGAATAAAGTATAAGAGAAATAATAAATGTAAATGAATATTAACTATATTAAATAATAATGTTCTAATAAATGGCTTTCAGTTTGTAAAGAATTACAAAAGATAGTATGAAGCAAATGCAATTCCAAGGCTCTTACATTGAACAGGAAGTAGTAAGCTTACTAACATAAAAAAGACTATAAAGAGATAAAGATTTATGTTGCCATCTCCAGGAATATTATTCAAAGAAAAGCAAAATAATATGCAATTATCTAGCTAATAGAAGGGGGAAAAGGAATGATAACAAATACTTGATTGACCCAAAAAGCCAGAAAGCAGAGAAAAATAAAGATAGGACAAGTTGGGGGAAACATCTTTTAAGCAAGATAGTTTATTTTAACCCGTCTATATTACATTAATTATGAAGGGACTAAACCCTTCAATTGAAATACAGAATGTGTGGCTGGATTAAATAAAAAAGAAATAAGAAGCATATGTTGCTTACAAAAGACATACCTTAAATATAATGATACAGAGAGGTTGGAGAAATAATACTAATAAAAGAGACCATGCAAAAAAATAAAATTAAAAAGCCGAGACAGCTAAGTTTACATAAAAACTCAAGTGAATGTTAAGGCAAGAAGCATTTTTAGAGATAAAAATGTATTATACTTTATTGAAGAATCATTCCACCAGAAAGATATAACGATTCTTAATATCTGTGTACCAAATAATACAGCCTCAACATAGATGCAAAAATTGATAGAATTAAAAGGAGACATTGGCAAATTCACAACTCTTGGTAACTGTTAAACAAACCAAAAGGAATAAAAGAAGATTTGACAGAATAGTTTGCAAACTTAAACTAATTGACATACATAAAACACCGCACCTAACAATTGCAGAATACACATTCTTCTGAAGTGGACATAAAATATTTGCTAACGCTGATCCTATCCTAGGGTAGGAATGTCCCTTTTTGAAGACACCTCTCAGACAGCCTGTCCTTGGGAAAACCTTCTTTGGCAGCACCCCTGCTCCGGTCTGGAGCAGACCCAGTTAGGACTCCCTAGCATTTAACATTCCTCTACATGTCTATATCTTCTTCCTGCAAACACTGGGGATTCTCTCCGGAGGACTTTTTCTGGTCACAGAAACATGCTCAGGGCCATGCACACTTCAGGGTAGAAATGCCAAGGAGTTAATGTGTCAGGTACAGTTCCCAACCCATAAAAAATGGGAATTGCTGAATAAATGTCCCACTTCCTTGCCCTTCAGATGGGACCACCCTGGGGTACAACCTATACCACCTCTCAGAGACCCTCATCAGGACCGAGCTCCAGTTGCTGACAGTAGTAACCTGTTGGAAATATGCTCTGCACTGGCTGCTTTTTTGGTCCTATCTCACTTCCTCATGTTCTTACCTTTCCTCCTGAGATATCTCAGGTAAAGGACTTGCACTCAAACTCTTGTTTAAGGATCAGTTTCTGAGAACCCAAACTAAGACAGGGCCCCATCTGTGCTTGCTGATATAACTTTAACTTACTAAATTATAGTGATCCATCTCTTTTTGTGAGCCTTTTGATGGTAGAGACTATGCTTTTATCTCTGTGGCATAGCGCCTGGCACATGACACCTAAGAAGTGCTCAACTAGTGCTCAGTAGCCATTGTTTAATCAGTGAATGAAGCCTGATTTGAAACTCATCATCCATTAGCTCTCAGCACAAGGCTGCCTGAACGGATCACATAGGTAGGTTTTGAAAAAGAGAGAGTAGAAACAAATCTGAACTCTTAGGAGGACAGGCCTAGATTACATGCCACAGGGAATATCCCTAAACATACTAGTATGTCCAAAGAACCCAGAGGACCTGCTATGCAGATGCACATGGCACCTTCATGGAAGAAAAGCAAGGCTGATGAAAAGGGATGTCAGCATTCCTGAGATGCGCTTTTGTCCATCACAGTTTTGCCTGGAGCCAGCCCTGTTTATTACATGAAGACATGCTTTGTTCTGTTGGGATTTTATTTGAAATCAATTCTTAATTTGATTTTAAGGGAAGCAGTGATGTTGGGAAATGAGAGCACCGTATTATTCTCAGAGATTGTCCTTGAAACTAAATGGGTCTGCCACATCACTGCACGACTCTACTGTTTTGCCCTGACTATTTATAATGCTTTGTTTATCTGTTGTTCCCAGGAAAATAACCTCACCTTGACCTCTTAAGCATCTTTTGAATGTCAGCAATATGAGAATTACTATGCCAGGAGTTGGGAGATGAGAAAAAAAAGGTGTTTACCATCCAGAAACATAAGATATAATGGAAGAGACAGATGCACAGACACAAAATGTTCTCAAGATTGAAGATAAGGCATGTACCAAGAATCTTAAAAGCACAAACGATAGACAGTGGACCCTTGAACAATGTGAGGCTTAGGGGTACTGACCTTTACACAGTCAAAAATCCATGCATAACTTTTGACTCCCCCAAAACTTAAACTACCTATGGCCTACTGTTGACTGGAAGTCTTACTGATATCAGAGTCAATGACACATATTTTGTATGGTGTATGTATTGTATACTGTATTATTACAATAAAGTAAACTAGAGGAAATAATATGTTACTGAGAAAAATTGCTGGGAAGAGAAAATATATTTACTATTCATTAAGTGGAAGTGGACCATCGTATATATCTTCATCCTTGCTTTATGCTGAGGAGACTGAGGAGGATGGGGAACAGGAGAGGTTGGTCTTGCTGTCTCAGGGGTAGCAGAGGTGGAAGAAAATCTGCATCTAGGTGAACACATGCAGTTCAAACCTGTTTTGTTCAAGGGTCAACTGTGTATTCAAACTCTGCCTGGGAATATCAGCTAAGGCTTCTGATATGGTTTGGCTGTGTCCCCACCCAAATCTCATTTTGAATTGCAGTTCCCATAATCCCCATGTGTCGTGGGAGGGACCCAGTGGGAGGTAATTTAATCATGGGGGCGGTGACCTCCATGCTGTTCTCATGATAGTGAGTAAGTTCTCATGAGATTTAATGGTTTTATAAGGGGCTTTCCCCCCTTTTTCTTGGCACTTCTCTGTCCATGTGAAGAAGGACATGTTTGCTTCCCCTTCTGCCATAATTGTGAGTTTCCTGAGGCCTCCCCAGCCATGTAAAACTGTGAGTCAATTAAACCTCTTTTCTTTATAAATTACCCAGTCTCGGTATGTCTTTTTGTTTGTTTCTTTTGTTGAGATGGAGTCTCGCTCTGTCACCCAGGCTGGAGTGCAGTGGCGCAATCTCAGCTCACCGCAAGCTCCACCTCCTGGGTTCACGCCATTCTTCTGCCTCAGCCTTCTGCGTAGCTGGGACTGCAGGCGCCTGCCACAATGCCCGGCTAATTTTTTGTATTTTTAGTAGAGACGGGGTTTCACCGTGTTAGCCAGGATGGTCTTGCTCTCCTGACCTCATGATCCACCTGCCTCGGCCTCCCGAAGTGCTGGGATTACAGGCATGAGCCACCGTGCCTGGCCTCGGGTATGTCTTTATTAGCAGTATGAGAATGGACAATTACAGCTTCTTCAAGCTTGTTCTCTCTAATACATTCTCGAAGGGCACAATTTCCCACAGAAATAAAGATCCCAAGGAGCTATGAGGTCAAGACACAAGGTTGTGAACAACCAAAGACTATTTTGGAAAAAATGAGTCTTGTTAGAGCAGAAACATAGAGAAGGTAGAGAGGATTGGTAGAAACTGAGGCTAGACAGGATCTTGACATTTGCTTGTGCCATGGGATGGCAATCTGATGAGCCCATGGTCCCTTGTCAGAATAATTTCAACTATAGGTATTTGAAGTTTTCAGAAAGTTGAAAAAATTGTAATATGATAGCATATATGCTTCTTTATTAACACATTAAATAACAAGACCTAGCAGTAGGCCTAATACCTACTAAAATTTTAAGTGGTGATGAGCATAAACAGTATTTCAAGAAAGCCACTATACTGTCCTATGATATTTAAATACATGTGATTTCCATGAGTGAAAGAGTCACAGGTACTGCTACTACGATTATGGTCTGTTGCTTACATGCATAATTTAGGAAAATATCAGTTTCCATTCACAGTTAAAAAAGATAAAGTTAACAGTTTTCTGGTCAAACTGAAATCCAAATGGTCATAGCCATTCTGGATGAGGTTAAGAACACACAGGTGAGAAATTGGCTGATGTTCCAAGAGTTCAGACTTTTATCTACAAGTAAATGGAAACTAGTGAGTGTTTACAATGGAGGGGTTGCTGGAATCAACATTTTTTTCTAAACTTAAGTGTGGTCACACCAGGGTTTCATGTCTAAGGCCACCTGTTGCAGCATATGGTGCAGGCCCTGCTTCTAGAAAATCAAAGTAGAAAAAGAAAGAAGAGACCAATATATCTGAGAGTCTACAAGGCTGAGCTGCTCAGCCTTAGCTCTTCTACTCCCTCTAGTAAGGACAGAGCGTTATGCCGAGGCTGGAGTGCAGAAGCCAGGGTCTGAATGTGATGCATCCTATTAGAATGCTGAGTTACATTAGATTTGTTGGAAGAGAGATCCCAAGTGTGGAGGAAAACCTGAGCTTCATATTAAAGCTGAATACATTATGAAGTGAAAGAGAATATTTTTATTGCTTTAAATTTTTTAAAAAGACATTCCTTTCCTTCTGTCTTCCATGCAAAATAATTATAATAACAACACACACACACACACACGCGCACACACACACACGCATATACCCTGATTTTGATTTCCCTGTGGTTTTCAGGAAAACATATTTATTTTCCTCTGTCTTTAGATATTCTTCAGTGATAAAATGTTAGGGTCTCTGAAATGCTAGCCAACACCCATTTGGACTCACTATTCTCTAATTTTATTGTCAGAATATCAGATATGCATTAATGCACAAAACATAAGCATGTTAAATATCAGCAAATATACAAAACTGTGAACACAATTGAGAGTGGATTAACAAAGTTTCTTTGTCCCTCTGGGTATTGAATTATCACCAATCAAGATGATTTCATATCAAAGCCAGGACTGTGTTTCATGTATATGTACATATTTATATGTATGTGTGTATACTGATCTACCTTTTCAATATTCTCCTAAAGACTTTCCTTTATTTTCATATTGAGAAAACACAATTCAGAATTCAGAACAAGTCCCTTTCTCCCTCTATCTCACTTCTCAACCATGTTTTCCAGCAAAGCTGAAATTGAAACTATCCCGTTTTCTTTCCTGTTTGTTAAAAAATGACATCAATAATATTCACACAGTTCCCAGGAATAGGATCCTACTAAACTCTCTCTTATTTTTCTTTCTGTAGAAATTGCAATTGTAGTTTATTAGGTCCTTCAAAAATAATAAATCATAATTTTATAAAAAGATCAAGTGTAATATTTTAGTATTCACATTAAATATATAGATTGACCCAATTTAAATAATTCATATATTGCCTAAAGCAGTTTGATATGGTTTGGCTGTGTCCTCACCCAAATCTCATCTTTAATTCCCACATGTGGGAGGGACTCGGTGGGAGGTAATTGAATCATGGGGGCAGGTCCTTCCCGTGCTGTTCTTGTGATAGTAAGTCTCACGAGATTTGATGATTATTGTAAGGGGAAGTTTTCCTGCACATGCTTTTTTCACTTGCTGCCATCCATGTAAGATGTGACTTGCTCCTCCTTGTCTTCCAACATGATTGTGAGGCTTCCCCAGCCACGTGCAACTCTAAGTCCAATTAAACCTCTTTCTTTTGTAAATTGCCCAGTCTTGGGTATGTTCTTATCAGCAGCATGAAAATAAACTAACAGTTTTTGTTGCCTTACTTTACCAATTTACAATTATAGCTATGTTGTAAGTGTTACAGAATTAAAAATTAAACATTGCTCATAACAAGTTGTCACCAAATAGCCTTGTGACTAACAGAATAAGCAGCAAGACACATGGTATCAGTTGACTAATTTGTTTGTTATCCATAAATATTTTGGCTGACTATATAGTTTGCTTTTCTTCTTTAGAAACATGCCTTCCTCTCATAAATGTTAATTTTAAGAATGTGAACTGAATAATGTAACAGAATGGGGAAGAAATGAATATTTGGAACAATTAATTATTAATTGGAGCTGGGTATGGTGCCATGCACCTGTAGTCCCAGCTTCTCAGGAGGCTGAAGTGTGAGGATTGCTTGAGCCTGGGAGCTCAAGACCAACCTGGGCAACAGAGAGAGACTCCATCTCTAAAATAAATAAATAATAAATAAATAAAATTAATTATTAATCTGTTAAGTTTTATCCATTCATTTATTCAAATGTTGAACAAATATTTAAAAGCACCTACTGTATGCCATGCTGTGTGCTAAGTACTGAGGTCCTACTTGTCCTTTTGGTTTTAAGTTAGAGCTTTGTCACCCCCAAGCTGTATGACCCTTATTTTATTGTCCTTGCATTAGAAAAGAATCTCCTCTGTGCTTCTATCAGTATGCAGCTGGACTGCTTTAACTCTTCTCCTCTTTTATTGTTTGTCATAACTTGTCATTTTTTAACTCTTCTCCTCTTTTATTTTTTGTCATACATATTTAGTTCTGTCTACTCAGAAAGCTTCCAGGATCTCCATAGCCTTGCAATTCTCAGTCTGAGGAAACCCCTTTACTCAATTAAAATACAAACAATTTGTAAATGTACTGTTTTCCCCAGGAGCCAGAGTTCCTATTTAGGAGGAAGTGTGCAGCAGATGTTGTAAGTGGCTCACCCAGATCCCCAGTTCCCCCTCCTTGGGCCACCCCAGCTGCTGTGAGTGCTGACTACTAATGACCTGCAGCTAGCTCCTTCTCTGAGGCATTACTCTCAGCCAATGGAAGCATCTCCACCCAAGATGCTGAACTCACAGGTGATGACTGACATGGGTTACAAACATGACTGACATGGGGTACAAGCTCCCTTTGCCTGGGAGGCAGCTTATGCTCCAGAGTTCCCTTGATATTCCCTTGATATTAGACTGAGACTAGACTCCAGCTCAGGTCACAGCCTGTTCAGCTCTCACTTCCACCTGCCCTGCTTTCCTGAAAGCACTCCCTCAATAAATCTCGAGCATTTAAATCACTGCTTCAGGCTCTGCTTCTGCATACTCAACTTAAGGCAGCAAGAATCCTGCCAAATTTTGCCTTCCTTTGTCTGCCAAACCAGGACATCTCAGCCTGTTCCATATGACTTTCCTCATTTCAAATAACAAAATCAGTTAAGATTCCAATGTCAAAGATTACTCCACAGCAAGATCTATAGAGGGAAGTATCTCAGAGGGAAACATATAAGAAAGCTTGTATCGTATTCTTCCTCTAGTATTGATCCCCAAGTACACTGACTTCAGGACATATAGGGTCTCAAGTTCTTTTTGGGGGGTAGGCAGGGAGAGGGTTCAATTCCACATATGCCTGTTGAATCTATGTATCTTAGTAAGCAGAGACTCTCTTGGGTTAGCTCAGAAAAAAAAAGGGTGAGGAGTCATTGTTAGAACTGTGGATCTCAAGGATAGCTAAAAATAGGCCACAGTAGAAGCAGACTTGGAAACTCAGTCTTACTCCCTTCAGCAAGGCCGTGCCATTCTCATTCTGTTTCTGCTGCTAGACTTCCTGGCTTTTGGGGCTTTTCTTTCCTCATAATTCCCATTTACATGGGGCCATTATGCAGCCCAGAGTCTTCTGTAGCACAACATATCAAAATGTATTACATCAGTCCCATTTGCATGCTAACTAGCAGAATCTCCTAGTTTTCTGATTCTAAATCCATGTTTCCAATTAGCCCAGTTTAACTTTTCTCACCAGATTTTAAGCTCCTTATTGGGCAGCTTATGAGCAGACTGCACTGGGGTCAGTGGCCCTCCCAGGAGTGCTGGGGGTTGGTAGGGCAAGTATGTTGTCTACAACAATTAGGCTTCCATGCGGTAGGATTGTGGGCAAGGGAAAATTTCCCAGAGGGGATCTGTGGGCAGAAATGTCCCATAAAAACTATAATACAGTATACTGATGGACAAGTAGGAGCTCAAAGAACAGTTTCAACTTGATTATTGTTAGAACAGATAAGAGGAAAAGTTAGCAGGCAGATAAACTGCCATTAAATCAACCAGATAAATAATAGTAGAATCATTTATCAATACTGTTGACATCTCCTCAGATAACATATAACCTCCAAGGCTTTAGAGATGTACTATCCAGTGTGGAAGTTACTAGCCACATGTGGTTATTTAAATTGAATAAAATTAATGAAAATTAAATATAATTTTAAAAATTAACTCTGCAGTCTCAGCAGCCACATTTCCAGTGCTCAAAACCTCCATGTAGCTCACGGCTACTCTATTGACAGATACTGACACATGTCCAGCATTTGAAAAAAGTTCTCTTGGAATGCACCTATTTAAAAGTATTATTGCTTTTATTTAAGGAAAGAGATTTGAGAGATTCATTTCTTTTTTAATTCTTTTTTTTTCTTTTCCAGTAAATATGATAATAAACACAATTTGAATCCCTTTCCTGGAAACACATTAAGGATTAGGTGCCAGGTTTCTTCCATCTGTTATAACAGGAAGGCCAACTGGTATTTTGTAGTTATTTTAAATGTAATAATATGTCAAACACACTAAAAACATTCTATGTCTGTCACTTAATGTTAAGATTTCTCTCTTGCCCATGTTATTTTTTTCCTTTCATATGGGCAATTGTTTTGCATAAAGATGAATAGGTAGAGAGAAGGGGAGGTGAGCATTATTCTTTGAGTCTCTGTACCTTAGAGTCAGAAGGGACCTCAAGGATCTAATAGACATTTCCCATCTAATGCAGGAATTGCATTTGCTGCCTCCTTTATAGGTGAAGCTATTGCTGCTCAAGAATTACCAAATGCAGACTACTGTTCAAGAGCCATCTATTTGTATCTATACTTCCTATCTGTATATGTGGGCAAAGTAAAAGGAAAGGAAATATATTATTGTAATTCTGAGATTGAACAGATACTTATTTTCAACTTTTTGCTTTTTAGGATTTACTGAGTGTATTAGTCTGTTCTCAAGCTGCTAATAAAGACATACGCGAGACTGGGTAATTTGTAAGGGCAAGAGGTTTAATTGACTCACAGTTCCACATGGCCGAGGAGGCCTCACAATCATGGCAGAAGGTGAAGGAGGGGCAAAGTTACATCTTACATGGCAGCAGGCAGGAGAGCGTGTACAGGGGAACTCCCCTTTATAAAACCATGAGATCTTGTGAGACTTATTCACTATCATGAGAACAGCACAGGAGAGACCCACCCCCATGGTTCAATTACCTCCCACAGGCTTCCGCCCATGATAGGTGGGAATTATGGGAGCTACAATTCAAGAGGAGATTTGGGTGGAGACACAGCCAAACTATATCACTGAGTATCTAGTATGTGCCAGGATTTCACATGTATATTAAATAAAATAACCATACATACTGAAATATATCAGGCATTCATTATATGTTATGTATATAAATGGGTTGCATTTCCAGTTATTGTCATGTAAGCATAATTTGGAGTAAAACATTTTCATGGAAATTATTTTAAAAATTGATGCGTTAGTTCCTAGGCTGCCTTCAAAAGCTGAATTAATCTATAATATATGGCTATATCAAGATTACCTCTGTAGGAAAATCTAGTTTTTTTTTGTCCTTCCTCGCTGATTATCTCTCTTCTTTCTTTCATTTGTTCATTCCTTCAACAAATTCCACATTCAGAGACTAGGAACAAAGCTCTTTCTTATCTAGATTTCTGTAGTGTGTGGCTGATTTTTATTAAGGATCAGGAGTTCTTTGACAGGAACAGGGCCTATTTTTAAAGTCAGGGGTACCTTTTACTGAATGGACAAAAACTGGAAGCATTCCCTTTGAAAACTGGCACAAGACAGGGATGCCCTCTCTCACCACTCCTATTCAACATAGTGTTGGAAGTTCTGGCCAGGGCAATCAGGCAGGAGAAGGAAATAAAGGGCATTCAATTAGGAAAAGAGGAAGCCAAATTGTCCCTGTTTGCAGATGACATGATTGTATATCTAGAAAACCCCATCGTCTCAGCCCAAAGTCTCCTTAAGCTGATAAGCAACTTCTGCAAAGTCTCAGGATACAAAATCAATATACAAAAATCACAAGCATTCTTATACACCAATAACAGACAAACAGAGAGCCAAATCCTGAGTGAACTCCCATTCACAATTGCTTCAAAGAGAATAAAATACCTAGGAATCCAACTTACAAGGGACGTGAAGGACCTCTTCAAGGAGAACTACAAACCACTGCTCAATGAAATAAAAGAGGATACAAACAAATGGAAAAACATTCTATGCTCATGGGTAGGAAGAATCAATATCATGAAAATGGCCATACTGCCCAAGGTAATTTATAGATTCAATGCCATCCTCATCAAGCTACCAATGACTTTCTTCACAGAATTGGAAAAAACTACTTTAAAGTTCATATGGAACGAAAAAAGAGCCCACATTGCTAAGTCAATCCTAAGCCAAAAGAAGAAAGCTGGAGGCATCATGCTACCTGACTTCAAACTATACTACAAGGCTACAGTAACCCAAACAGCATGCTACTGGTACCAAAACAGACATATAGACCAATGGAACAGAACAGAGCCCTCAGAAATAATGCTGCATATCTACAACTATCTGATCTTCGACAAACCTGACAAAAACAAGCAATGGGGAAAGGATTCCCTATTTAATAAATGGTGCTGGGAAAACTGGCTAGCCATATGTAGAAAGCTGAAACTGGATCCCTTCCTTACACCTTATACAAAAATTAATTCACGATAGATTAAAGACTTACATGTTAGACCTAATACCATAAAAACCCTAGAAGAAAACCTAGGCAATACCATTCAGGACATAGGCATGGGCAAGGACTTCATGTCTAAAACACCAAAAGCAATGGCAACGAAAGCCAAAATTGACAAATGGGATCTAATTAAACTAAAGAGCTTCTGCACAGCGAAAGAAACTACCATCAGAGTGAACAGGCAACCTACAGAATCAGAGAAAATTTTTGCAACCTACTCATCTGACAAAGGGCTAATATCCAGAATCTACAATGAACGCAAACAAATTTACAAGAGAAAATCAAACAACCCCATTTAAAAAGTGGGTGGAGGATATGAACAGACACTTCTCAAAAGAAGACATTTATGCAGCCAAAAACACATGAAAAAATGCTCATCATCACTGGCCATCAGAGAAATGCTAATCAAAACCACAATGAAATACCATCTCACACCAGTTAGAATGGCAATCATTAAAAAGTCAGGAAACAACAGGTGCTGGAGAGGATGTGGAGAAATAGGAACACTTTTACACTGTTGGTGGGACTGTAAACTAGTGCAACCATTGTGGAAGTCAGTGTGGCGATTCCTCAGGGATCTAGAACTAGAAATACCATTTGACCCAGCCATCCCATTACTGGGTATATACCCAAAGGATTATAAATCATGCTGCTATAAAGACACATGCACGTGTATGTTTATTGAGGCACTATTCACAATAGCAAAGACTTGGAACCTACCCAAATGTCCAACAATGATAGACTGAATTAAGAAAATGTGGCACATATACACCATGGAATACTATGCAGCCATAAAAAAGGATGAGTTCATGTCCTTTGTAGGGACATGAATGAAGCTGGAAACCATCATTCTCAGGAAACTATCGCAAGGACAAAAAACCACACACCCCATGTTCTCACTCATAGGTGGGAATTGATGAAAACACATGGACATACAGGAAGGGGAACATCACACTCTGGGGACTGTTGTGGGGTGGGGGGAGGGGGAAGGGATAGCATTAGGAGATATACCTAATGCTAAATGATGGGTTAATGGGTAAAGCACACCAACATGGCACATGTATACGTATGTAACAAACCTGCATGTTGTGCACATGTACCCTAAAACTTAAAGTATAATAATAATAAAATTTAAAAAATCAAAATAAATAAAAATAAAAATAAAGTCAGGTGTACCTTTATAATAACTTAGGCTTGGCTGGGTTTCTTCTCGTAGGGTAAATTAGAAAGCAAAATTGGAATTAGCTTGTGGCCAATTCTCAGTACCCAAACCAAGGCAGAGATGCTCTCAGCTTGGATGTTGCCTAGATGATGATAGATAAAGCTCTTCTCTCTTTTTCTTGAGAAAAACAATATTATTTTTTGATATACTTTCCTACAAAAACCACCGTGAGAGATTTATTCAAATTTTAATCCAAAAAGAAATTCTAGTCCAAGCAAAGTAGAGGAGGACTTTTGATATGATTGCACCTAAATATAGAAGAAAAGGCATATGTGAACCACTTAAAAATAACATAATCACTTAAAATAAAAGTTAAAAAGGGAAATTCAGTTTCTTTAAGATATTTCTAGAAGGAGGCTTGTTATATATGTAACATTGTCATGTGTATATAGATAAGTATATAAGAAATAAAAACTAGCAAGTAAATATATTGGTAATCTGAGTTCAAGAGAAACCATCCTAAATACACTTTTTATTAGATCTAAAATAAAAACCAAATGACGTTTTACCTCCAAAAATGGATATTGCCCACTGTTTGAATATTTGCCGTGTGTGTCTTAAAAGATGTGTTACATATATTGCATTACAACATGTGTAATTATGAATATAACAATATTTTTTGTAAATCACTTTTATTGTAGACATGTCCACTGACTCTACAATCAGCACAAGGTTGGATTTTGTGTTCCATTATACATTAAAAATGTCTCTTATGATCCTGTGGATCCAAGGAAAAGATCTCTCGAATATGCCATGATATTGGGCACCAGGAGGCCACTGAGTCAGTGCTGATCTGCATGCAGGCTCCTCGTGCCTTGCCCAGCAATGCCCAGTATAGATGTGGATATTCCCCTTTATTTCTGCACTTAGGTAACTGCCTTAATAGATCCAGATCAAATTAACAAAACTGAAAGCATCTTAATAAAATTTATCAGTAGAACAGAGGTGATGATGTCAGTCAAGTAAATAGCACCCTGGTATCCAGGAACAGCTAATACAACTTCTAACATGCTTTTGTTTATTGGTTTGAGCATGCCACTCCAATATGCAAAAGTGTCGTTCTCGTTCTCAGTGTTATGCTCTCGTAAAATTCACAGGTTCCCTTTCCAAGTCGCCAGTCCCCTTGTTACTGGTCCATCTGTTGACTCCCTTACCTAATCCTGGCTATTTTCCTTCATTATAAGAAAGGGCAAAGGAGAAAGAGTGGATGACTCAGCCTTCATGATCTGGCATCCTGCTGAAGGCAGGTAGATATCATCTTTGTGTATAAACGTAACATTATATTTTTCATCTAATCATGAAGGATTTAAATTCAGGCAAGAATAGACTCCCTTATACATTCTTCAGGCAACATATCACAAAGGGAAAAAAATGAAAATACTCCATTAGGCTCAAAATTTCCGCTGAAAAAACAAAGACATAGATATGTACATGCTTTATGTTTAGGTTTCTATTACCACTTTGGTTGGATTTATGTGCTTTCAGTATGAATTTAGGAGTACATGTGCTATTATCTTAGGTTGTATGAGAGAGCTATGAATTTAAATTCTTAGATGGATACCCTAACACACGGCTTCTCTTTTTAAAGGACAAATTATGTGAAAAAGCAATTCTTAAGGAAAATAGTTCTTTCCTCTTGTTCTCAGTGGAAGCTATCATGACTCAAATGGTTCAAGGAGATTCTACTCAAATTTCCATTTCTCAGCTTCTGATCTATTTGGTATAATTATTAACCATATATTCAAAAATGAATATCCTTAATACTAGCAAGCTACTATTACTTAAGTGATTTTAGATACTATTAAACACATTAGGCAGGAAATGTTTTGAAAAGGTATTAACAGAGCATGCAACAATTTCTCATTTCATATGTGGAACCATTTGGAATAAACACACATACATAAATCTGCATATATACATTATGGCCTTTAAGTTATGAAATTCTATGTTCTAATGATCTACTGCTGTGTGACAAATGACCCCAAAACTTAGTGTTACAACAAAGACAACTTTATGATATCTCATGATTCTGTGGGTCAGGAGTTTGATCAACATTTGGTTGGGTGATTTTTATATTCCACAGGGTATTATTAGAGCTTCCCCAGTGGTATGCAACTAGAAGATGAACTTTCTGGAAAATCCAAGATAGCTTCACATATGTAGACCTTGGTGGGAACAGATGAAGGGTTGGGTTCAGCTGGGACTGTTGACTGGAGCACTTGTACATGGCTAGGGTAGTTGAATTCAATACTCAGGGTAGTTGAACTCAATACTCCAAGAGCAAGTGCTCCAGGAGATAGTGAATGGAAGCTGCTAGTCTCTTAGGGCCTGAACACAGACTGGCAAAGCATAACTCTGCCACAGTCACTATAGGCATTCCAGGCTGAAGAGGAGGAGAATTATACTCTACAATTTTTTTTTTGACATGGAGTTCTGCTCTTGTCACCCAGGCTGGAGTGCAATGGTGCGATCTCAGCTAACTGCAACCTCTGCCTCCCAGGTTCAAGAGATTCTCCTGCCTCAGCCTCCCAAGTAGCTGGGATTACAGGTGCACACCACCACGCTTAGCTAATTTTTGTATTTTTAGTAGAGATAGGGTTTCACCATGTTGGCCAGGCTGGTCTCAAACTCCTGACCTCAAGTGATCCACCAGCCTTGGCTTCCCAAGTGCTGGGATTACAGGCATGAGCCACTATGCCCGATCTACTCTACATCTTAATGAAAGAAGGGACACAAAATTTGCAGCCATGTTTAATCTATCACACTCTGCCCTGGCTGAGAGGGAGAAATGTGGCATCATGGTTAAGAATGTGGAAGACTAGATCTGTCACTAATTCACTGTAAGGTTGTCATCTTTTCATCTAAAACTAAGAATAGTAACAATACTCATCCATATCTCATAGAGTTATGCTAAAAATCAATGTGACAAGCAACATACCTATACATACACACAGATACAAACACACATACAAAGCACTCAACAACTTTTTGCTTTTTGTTTTTTTGTTTTGTTTTGTTTTGCATTTTGTTTTGTTTTTTCTTGTTCATCTGAGCTTATGGTGGTGGAGGTGGGGAGACATTGTAGCCAGAAGTAAGAAGGCCACTTGGAGAACAAGGAAATGGGTATCATTGATCAGGCAATCTAATGTCATAACTCAAAATGTTGTGGAACAGAACTTGTCTCCACGGTAGTATTTCCTACTTGGTTTTGCTTTTTGTTTTTGTGGTTTCATTCTTTCTTTCTTTCTTTCTCTTTTTTTTTTTTTTTCATTCCGCCTTTTGCTGTTGTTGTGCTTTTGTTGAAGTTTTTTTTTTTTCCAAGTTCTCACTGCATTGAAGAATGATGCCTGCCCTTTCATTCTTTCTGTTATTGTCACTGGACTCCAGCTTGCTATTAGTGTCTTCCTGTGGGCAGTCAGGAGGCTATATCATGCTTGTTTCAATACAGTAAATGGCTAATTTCAATTATATGACTCAAGTTATGCCCTCAAATGGAGGGCATGTCTGTAAATATCTTTGTAAAGTTATATTGGATTCTTTCTCATTTCTGTTATTCTGAGAAATAGTGCTGAACTCTACTTTTCCCTTCCTCCTTCCCTTCTTCTTCAGCTCATTTACAACTAAACAGAAAGCACTTTCCTGGCAGGCTAGTTAAGGAAAAGGCTGAGATACTGTAGCAAAGAGTCTTACAACATCCTATACATTAAAGACGGAGGCTTATTTCTCTTTCTTAATAGCCTGGGCCATGGAGTCCACAACATAACCCAGGGGTCCAGTCAAACTGAGAGGCTCTGCCATCCTTAAGATATGGTTTTCAAGGTTCTTCTAATTATCACCATTTCTAAGCAGTGGGAAGGAAAAATAGGGGCCAAGTGCAGGGCAAGCATTTCTATATCTTTAGAAAAATGACCAGCCATGCACGTGGCTCACACCTGTAATCCCAGCACTTTAGGAGGCCAAGGTAGGAGGATTGCTTGAGGCCAGAAGTTCGAGGTCAGCTTTTGGACAACATAACGAGACCCCATCTCAAAAAAAAAAAGAAAAGAAAAGAAAAGAAATATTGAGACCTGGTGGAGTGCAACTGTAGTCCCAGCTAATCAGGAGGCTGAGGTGGGAGGATGGCTTGAGCCCAGGAGATTGAGACTACAGTGATCTGTGATCATGCCACTGCACTCCAGTCTGGGTCACAGAGCAAGACCCTGACTCAAAAAATAAATAAAGAAAAGCTAGAAGTCACACGTAATTTCCTCTTATCTTAATGGCAAGAATTTTGCCACATGTTCACAGCTAGCAGCAAGGGAGTTTGAAAATTAAAGTCTCCAGCTAGCATTCATGTGGCCAGGAGGAATGGATTTGTGGGCCCAGGGGAGTGGGTGGATGAGATATTAAATTGAATGCCACATTTCCTGCTTTATCAAATAACTCAGCATTTTAATAACTGATACACAATGGTGACTATCCAGTTGTCCTTTCAAGCCTTACAAGTTGGCCAGGCACAGTGGCTCATGCCTATAATTTCAACACTTTGGGAGGCCAAGGTGGGAAGATCTCTTGAGCCCAGGAGTTTGAGACCAGCCTAGGCAACACAGGGAAACTTCATCACTACAAAAAAAAAATAGAAAAAATTAGCTGGGCATGGTGGTGTGCACCTATAGTTCCAGCTACTTGGGAGGCTGAGGTGGGAGGATCACTTGAGCCCAGGAATTCAGGGCCATGATCATGACTCTAGCCTGGACAACAGAACAAGACTCTGCCTGTTAAAAAAAAAAAAGACTCACAAGTTGTAGTACCAAAATATGCCTCCCATACCCATTTTTTGAGGGATTCTTTTTTTTAGTAAAATAATTAGACATTTATGGGTCAAGGCAGCATCTCAATGGATGTTTTTCTGATTGTAAATGTCTTTTAGCCTTGTATTTATGAGGCTATAATATGTAACATGAAGCTGAAGGCTATGAACCATTTTTTAAAACAATAACTATCATCCAAGCATGAATATTGCCTTTGGTACTACTTAGGACACAAGACGATAACTACAGAAGAATGTGGGCGAAATAATTAAAAACCACAGCAGCAGCAAATCTGTTGGTTATTTTATAAAAACGAAATGATGTTCCCTAAGGGTTAAAGGCTATCTGACAAAGTTCCATTGTGTAATCAAAATGTTTGTGTCTGGGTAGATAAATATAGTATAGATGCTGTAATATTGCAGTTTTTCAGCCATTTTTGATATATGCCTTGTTGATTTCCATAGTCCTGATTCCCAAAACAGCTAAGAATCATAGAATTTTAGAGCTGGATGGGACTGACTGAGGTCTGATTTACTGGAGGGAACCATTGGAGGTTGAAGCATTTCTTGTGATGACTTTTCTCATGTTCTTTATAAAGAGGGTGTCAACCCACTGAACAGTTTAGGGAGAAAAGGAAATGCTGAGTTCCTTTCAGTTTACATTAAAGCTCTACACTCTTGGTTAGGATCTATGGAGCCTTGCTCAGGTGAGATAATTGAGCCCCAGAGAAGACACGTCACTCTATGTTGACCATTCTGATATGTCATCTGGGGCTCTTTCTATGGTACAGTGTAATCCTGATGGAAGGGACTTTCTGCCTGTGACCTATTTATAAAATCCCCCATCATGAGATAAAATATGCACTTATTCGTAGCTGCCTTTTTCTTTCAATCAACTTTATGTTTGTGGAATTCATTGAACTTTTCCAAATGGTTCTTTCTCCCTGCTATGTAGCATTGCAATGTAGGAATATACCTCAATTTATTTATGCATTCCACTACTGATGAGCCTATGGATAATTTCTAGTTTGTGATTCTTAAATGGGAGGCAACAAAAGCCAGTTACACATAGAAAAGTAGAAATATAAAGCAATACCTTTAAGCACTCGTGTTATTCAAAAAGTTCTCATCTTCTCCTACTGAGGGAATATATTTTAAAACTGACCCTCTCAATGGTAATGTAAGATTCCTTATCTTTACTTGAGAGCTCAGAAAAAGCCTGCTGGATATGTTCTCCAAGGTGTAGTCCTGCCTTACATTTCCAAAGGGAATGGTAATTTTTGCTGAGTTTACATATTTCATAAATCTGACATTATTGAAAGTAGGATCAATAAGCCCCTTTCCATTTTAAAAGTGCCTGAGATTCCACTGTTCTACAAACTTACCCAAATTAAATAGTAGTATTAAGTTGAAGAGGAAAATGCATTTTGGCATTTTTCAAAGATTTGAATTTCAAAGGTTTATTATTATGCATAACAGAGAGAGGGAAATGACAATGCTATTTAAATAAACTTCGCTAGAAACTTCACATTAAATACCTCTTAGACACAGCTTCAAGCACAGAAATTAGGAGTTATTATTCTAGCAATATTTCCTTCCTCGATGTTATTTTGTCAGACCAACAAGGGGCCAGTCACATAGTGGGATTGCTTCGTAGGAATGTAAAACTTCTAGACTAAAATCAAGGTTGGGTAAAAACAAAATATTGCCCCAAACCACATCAGATTTTACCATTGCAATGGTTTTGGCTTCATTGATTTATACATTTAAAGGAGCAAAACTTAATCTGCTATAATGTATTACAATAGAATCCATCTTCTAAACTATGTGATAATTTTATTAACAACTCTGTTGACTGACAGTCTTCCTTAAAAATGTTACTGCTGAAAATTCACATAGTGGCTAATAACCACCATTGTTGCCATTTTATATTTGCATTCCGTTCCTTGGCTCATTAAATATAATGTAATAAACATATATTAAAAGCCAGAGGAGTTTGACATGAATCCTGCATCTGCCACTAGCTAGCTGAGTGACCTTAGGCAAGTGATTTCATTCTGATACTTAGCTTTTTTCTCTTTGATGTGAGGCTAATGCTATTTGCTGACAGCATAGTGTTGTTATCAGAAAAAAAAATGATAAGTATATTACAGTAATGCCCATTGTTATAACAACTAGACCCCAGAACTTCATTAGCTTAGTCCAGTAGAATTTAATTTCTTGCTTGTATGAAGTCCAGTGCAGGTGCTCCTGGTCAGCAAGTGGATTTCCTCCATACAGCAGTTCAGGGATCCAGGCTCCTTCTACCTTGAAGTTTTACCACCACCCCTGCACTTTGTTCTTCTCTGCATCCAGCCTACATAAAATCCCTAATCTGGAAGTGAATTATTTCACTTCTGTGCACATGCTATTGGCCAGGATAAGTCACATGGCAGTACCTGGATGCAAAGGGAGCTGGGCACATGTTTGCCCAGTTGTAAGCTGGGCAGCTAATTTCTAGGGTGAGTTCCATATTACAGAAAGGGGAGCATGTGAAATCCATAAACATTGTGAAGCTTTTGTTGCTGTTGTTGCTGGTGACATTTTAGGTAGTCTTCTTGTTAGCGCCATCATCCTAAACCAGCATTCCCATAATCATATTGATTGAACATGGTGAACATCATCATGTTATCTTAGAAAAGATGACCAAGAAGTGATCACAGTTGGAAATGCAATTGTTATTAACTCCCAATGCATGGTGTATAGCACTGACAATATTTTGCTGATTTTCCCATCACATAGGCACCAAATTATGCTAAATTATAAATTAGATATATTAAAATTCCAGTGCCAAGATTATTCAAGAATCATAGTAAAAGACCTCTACAGATAAACCCCAAGCTTCTATTGTAGTATATAGTTATCTGAAGGGCCTTCTGTCTTCCAGGACCAGCTATTGTCCAGAGAAGAGCCCAGAGGGGCTGAAGAAAGCCCCCAGGAGACCATGCTAAGGAGACATATCCTAAATGATCATTTCACTGTGCTACCTTTTGTGGTTGTAGGAGCCATAGGCTTTTGGCCCCTAAAGATTCACTGAAAAATCACTGATGTGAGGAAGATTGATTAATAGGAGAAAAGAAATACAAATTTATTTAATGCCTTTAGTAGGGGCATTAAATAAATGCCTTTAGAATGAAGACCCCTCTTCCAATAGGTTACAGAAACTTATATTTTATCTTGAGGTTAAAGAAAGAATGGGAGCTTGTATCCTGGTAAGACCAGTTATGAGAGGTGGGAGAAGAAGAATTCTATTGAGGGGCAATAAATGATAGAAAGGGGAATAAATATTAACTTGTAAATAGCCTTCTCTAGAATTTACATAGTCATTGGAGACAATTCATTATGCCCATAAAAAAGGTCTTCTCAGGTGTGGTCACATCTTGGTCTTCTTTTCTGCAACAGATAATGAGATAACAGGGAAAGGAAGAAAAAAACAATTGTTCACCTTGGTGGGTCTGGATCTTAGGCAGATAAAGGAACTTCAGCTTCTTTGGGAGAGACTTTGGGTGGTGGAGGGAGGCCAGAGGATCCTTGAGGCTTCTTCAGTTCAGCATGTCAAAATGCCATATTTTGGGGTACTAGTTTCTGAGCCCCAGCGTGGTCTAGGAAAATGAATATACCTGGAAACCATACAATCACTTACTTACATCAAAACTGAAATCATTGTTTTAGATTAAGTAATAAAACAATCAAATCAATTTTCATTCCACTCAGAGAAAAAAAACCAAAGCCCTGCAGTGGCAGCTGATGCCCTCAATCACAGCTGCTCAGACTTGAGTGCACATCAGAATCATCTGGAGAGCTTTGTCAAAATGGATGGCTGAGTCTCCCTGCACCGCCCCTCAGAGCTGCTGAGTCAGTAGGTTTGTGGTGGAACTCCAAAATTTGCATTTTTAAACAAGCTCCCCAGTGATGCTGATGCTGCTGGTCTGCGACCACACTTGAAGAACTACTGCCCTGTACGGCCTGACTTCCTGTTCCATCTCTGTCTCATGTCCCTCTGTTTGGCTGTTTGCTTACCCTTCTTCAGGTTCACAAGCCTCCTTGCTATTCCTTGAACCCACCAGGAATATCCACATCTCCAGGCCTTGCACTTGCTGTTGACTCTTACTAGAACTCTTTGGCCAGATACTCTAATGAACGGTATCCTTTCTAACTTCAAATATTTGCTCAAATATCACCTTCTTAATTTAAGGACATCCTCTCATCCCTATCCACACAATATAAAAATTCTTTTCCCCTGCCACAGCATTCGCCATTCCCTTTTCTGCTTTTATTTTTTTCTCACGGGCCTTATCATCTTCTAATATACTACGTAATTTTCCTATTTACTTGTTTATTGTTTTCTCTCCTATCATGAGAGCCCCATAAGGGTGGTAAGGATCTTTGTCTGCCTCCCTATTGCGTCTTCAGTACCATGGACAGTGCCCGGCTTCAGCAGGTGCACAAAAAATACTTATCAAAGAAAAGATGGAGAGAGGCCTAAGGGAAGAGAGAATGGAGAGAAAATTAAAATAATCTTAATCTACCACAGATTTTTGCTTGGAATGCAAATCACTTGTCACTTGCCCACAGCCAGTTTACTGCGTAATCCATGTGCAGTGCCTCTGTTTCGCCGTATAATTCTGAAAGCCTTTAGTGCCCTGGTTGCCTTTATCCCCCTCATGCCAGGATTATCCTCAGGTTCTTCTGGGGTTTGAGAGCCTCAGGTGGCAGGCTGTAAGTGAGAATCTGAAAAGATTTTACAATAGAAGTGGGCAACTTCAGATTTGGAAGGGAGTGACAGTCAGAGGCTAGTTATTATTGTTTTTGCTTCTCTTATTGTGACTCTCAGTTCATCTGACTTAGGCTGCACAAACCAAGCCCATTCTTGCCCTTTCCCTTTGGCATACTTGCTGTTATAGAGAAGCAAATATGAAGAGAAGAGTCAGAAGGTGAGACTTATACACCATAGCAGGGGTTTCTATGCATGGAAAGTTCAGTTTGAAGCTGACATGTCAACAGGACTACCATTTCTATTTGCTCAGAATGTTAGATTGTTTGGGGACAAGGCAATATCCAATGACAGATTCTAGTGGTTTAAAAGAAAGAAACAAACAAAACCCTAAAGAACTATGATTTTTTATCTAAAATTGTACTACAACTTTGTAGTATTTAACTACTCAGAAGATTCCATTCTTTACTCGTAACAGCAAATTCCCTTCTTATTTGGCCCAGTCTTCTTCAACAGGAAAGTTTCTTATACCCAATACTCTATCGTTTAAAATTCATATGATCAATGACATTAAAAGTGGACATCTTGACAACTTATTTCTACCATAACTTTAAGAAAACGTACAGCTCTGAGGTTTTCAAACAAGTGGTAGCAGTAACTTATTTTTGGAAATAAGTCAAACACCATTGCAGTTGCCCATATGAAGCCCATAGTCTCACCAGGAGGTGGTGCTAGCATATGACCCTCAGATGGAAAAGAGCAGAATTATGCAAGTGTTTGTGTGACCCATCTGACCAATCTAAATAAAGCAAAATTAAGGTTACATAAGGTTCTCTGGCTTGATGTGAAATTCCTATGCATCAGTTTTTATCTTCTTGAAGATTGAAGGAAAGAAAGCAGGCTCTGATGTTGTTAAACTTGACAGTGTTTCCAATTATGATTTATGGAAGATCTCATTTTGATCGCCAGCTGTGTGTACACATGCACACACACCCACAATACAATTTTCAATCACCTGAGACGTTTGATAATTAGATGAGAACAACACCTACCACGTATCTCATAGTTACTGTTGCAAAGACTTCTGAAGTCTTTATAACCCAATTATATGGGGGGCTTTTTACCTGTTGGTGGGACATGTAGCTCCTTGCAATTGCCTTTTTAAGAGAGGGCAGAAGATCTCAGTGTGATATCTTGAGTGGTGACTTCCAGAAATTACAGCATTCCTCTGCCAACTACCAGAATTAGGGTTTATTCTTAGTGTATCTGGAGCTGGCTCACATGAGCTTGTGAGAGCCAATTGTGCTCATCTTTAAAAATATTTTTTTAATTAAAAAAAGTTCTGCAATGTCACATTGGTAGCTTGAAATTAGCTATGTGAAAGTATTTGCACCATAAAAGTTGACAGACATTACAATCAGGGTTTGTTTACCCTTTTTCCATAGCCAGTTTTTAACCACTTAGAAGCATGCCACTGTTACTTATTGTGGTCATTTGCAAACATAATCCTAATTCTCTATGTCTCACAGTAGCCAATCATTGGCAATGTGACATTGAAGCTCCTCCCTTTGAAAAGCAGACTAATTTCCCCACCCATTGAATCTGCGTTGGTCTTATAGCTTTCATTGTTTATAGAAGATAGTGGAACCAATCTTATGTGCCTTTTCCTAGCCTAGGTCTTAGGAGGTATTTCTTCTGTGCTCTCAGAACCCTGATACCACCACAAGAACAAGCCCATGCTACCCTGCTGAAAGATGAGAGTCCATGTGGCCATCCTAGACCAGTCAGTTTCCAGACAACCCATAGCTGACCACAGAATATATGAATAAACACAGGCAAGACCATAGGAACCACTCAACTGGACCCAGCACAAATTATCAGCCCACAGTATTTGGGGCCAAATAAATGGTTGTCATTTTAAGTCACTAAATGTTGGGATGGTGTGATATGCAGCCAAAGCTAACTGATCGACTAATCTACTCATAATTCCCAGTAAGTTTTAAACAAACAAATAACAGTGGTATTTCCAGGATTAAAATATGGGCCAGTATCTGTCTGGGGAAACCCTACTTCGCTAAAAGACTTACTGTGAAAATACTTTATCTAGTTTTCCTAGTCATTACCTTCAGAAAGTAGATGGGTGTATTTGGATATTAGTGTCATTGATGTAAAATATTTAAAAACCTGGAGAATCTGGGACTATCTAGACGATGTTTACAGATGGTGGACCACTTCATTCTCCTCTTAAATAAGTATTGCTTCAGCCACAGGAGCTGCTTTTGTTTCTTGAACAAGGCAAATCATTTTCTCTCTTGAGGCCTTTATCCTTGGTTCCTTTTGCCTGGAATGCTCTGTTTCAAGTTCGCAAGACCTGCCCCTTTTTATCCATAAAGGCTGAACTCAAAGCATTCCCAACCCAATATCTGTATCACGAGTAGGCCTGCAGCTGCTCTCCCACAAGTTACACTTTCATAATGCTGTCCAGTAGAAATATAATGTAAGGTACATCTTTAATTTTAAATACTCCAGTAGTCATATTTTGAAACACAAAAGAGGTAAAACTAATTTTAATTAATCTGTTTCGTTTTATCTAAAATGTTTACCACTTTAATATATAACCAATATAAAAATATTAGTAATACAAGCGATCAAAAAAATAACCTGTACAGTATTATTCATACCAGCTTTATGTATAATAGCCAAAAACTAGAAACAACCAAACTATCCCTCAATGAGTGAGTGGTTAAACAAAGTATGGTACATGCATACCATGAAATACTACTCACCAATAAAAAAGAATGAACTATTGATACATGGAACAACGTAGATGGAGTGCTAGGGCCTCGTGCTGAGAGGGAAACAGGACCATCCCAGATGGTCATATAATCTATGATTTCATTTATATAACAGTCTCAATATTATATATTTGTGGAGATAGAAAACAGATTACAGGTTGCCAGGGCTTAGCAATTGTGGGGGTAGTGAGGGAACATGTAACTTTAAAAGTATAGCACATCTTTGTGGGGATAGAACAGTTCTATACACTGATTGTGCTGGTGGTTACAGGAATCACTACATGTGATAAAATGGCATAGACATATATACATACATTGTACCAAAGCCAAAGTCCTGGTCTTGATATGGTACCCTAACTATGTAAGATGTACAAATGGGGGGTACAATTCAAGTAAAGTGTACATTTATGTGTGTACTTTTAAAAACATTATTACAAATTCACAGAAAGTTGTGAAGATAGTATGGAGAGATTTGTGGACTCTTCATCTCTGTAACATTTTATTTCTTTCCTTTACAATAATAATAATAGCTAACAATTATGGAATGCTCATTCCATGCCAGGCAGTATTTTATGTGCTTAACAAGTATTAACTCATTAAATGTTCACAACATTTGACATAGATATTAATTAGCTACACTTTATTGAAAAGCTGAGGCATAAAGAGATTAAGTAATTTGCCCCAGTAAGTAGAAGAACAAAGGTTTGAACCCAGAAGACTGACTCTAGACTTCACTGTGCTTGGTTTTTCTTCTCCCTTCTACTCTATAAGGTCTCAAACACCACTGCCTTGCCTATAGTACTTGGTATACAACAAGTAGTTAATTAATATTTTTGTAGGAGTGATAAAAACATACAAGGAAAAAATCAAAGAGGACTGGGTCCTCTCTCTTCCACTCTGCCCCTGAAAATCTGTGTGCTTATCTGGGTTCCTTAGAAGCATTTGGGATGCATTCCTGTCACTTGCTGCTGATCTCACCCTGTGTGCTGTCTGCTTGTTAGAAGCCACTCTGCTTGAACCATGAATTATCTCCATCAAGGGAAATATTTTGTCTCAGTGACTATTCATTCAACAAATATTGTTGCTCATCTACTATGTGCCAGGCACAGATAAGATCAAAATGAAATTAAGGGGCTTATGGCTTGCTAAGGAAGACCAACTTTGATTTCCAACAATGTTGATAGGAAAGGAAAGTATCTAGGCTTTCTGAAAGCCAACTTCCTAGCATTTTAAAAAGTTTTAAACATGCTTGCTCTTATGGGATGAATTCTGTCCACCTCCCAAGTTCATATATTGAAATGCTAACCTCCAATGCTTCCAAATGTGACTGAATTTGGGAGGTAGGGACTTTAAAGAGATGATTAAATTAAAATGAGGTCATTAGTTTGGCCCCTGATCTAATATGGCCCTTGTCCTTATAAGAAAAGGAAACTTGGACACAGTCATATATAGGGGGAAGACGTCATCTACAAGCCAGGGAGAGAAGTCTCGGAAGAAACCAACCCTCCCGACACCTTGATCTTGGACTTCCAGCCTCCAGAAGTGAGAACAAAATTTATCTTGCTTAAGCCACCCAATCTGTGTTACTTTGTTTTGGCAGCCCTAGCAAACTAATACATATGCCTTCCCTCCATTATTTCCACATCTGACAATCTATGCCACAGACGTGCTCGTATTTATGCAGAATGATAGATACATCTAGCAGAGTTCTCACAGGAATGATGTTTTTAAGAGCTCCAGAACGTAAATGTTAATCAATAAAAGAATCAATAGATGAATTATAGTACATTCCATTTTATAAAATGCTATGGAGACTTTAAAAGCAAGTGATATGTGTGCTGATATGGAAAGATAGCCAAGGTTTACTTTTTTACTTTTTTTTAACATAACACCCCAAATAGGCTAAATGACTCAAAAAAAAAAGCAAGTCCCACACAATGTACTTAGAGTGGTCTTATGTTTATGTATAAAAAATCAGGATGTGTGCAGGGATACCACAAACAAATAGAAAATGGTCTGGATTTGAAACTTTGTGATAGGAACAAAGTAGTTCCCTTTTAGCTTTTGTTTTGTATGCTTCTTTTTGTTAGAACCATCCACAACTGTGAGCTGGGATAAGGGGTTTGGATTTGTGTGTAATGACAATGAGAAGTCATAGAAAAAGTTTAGGAGAGAGAGCATAATACAGACATACATTTTAGAAACATTGGTCTGCCTACAGGGTGGTGAACTGCTTGGATGAGTAAGTCTAGTGGAAGGGAAACTGAGCTAGATAACTTTGTAATAGCCCAAGAGAGAAATGATGGTGGCGTGGACAGGGTAGACAGAATGTGTTCATGCATGTCTGTAATTTGAAATAATTTCTGTAGCCCAATAGACAAGGAACTGTGGGAGCACGTAAGAAAAAAAGTATTCTGGGGTCTAAAGTGGCCTCCCTAAGGAAGTTCCATTTGATCTGAGACCAGAAAAGAGACTTTGGGTGAGGGCCAAGATGAGAGGGTGGAGACAGGCAGGGGAGGGAGAAGTTAGAGGGGATGAGGGGCTTTAAGGTAATGGGAGTGACTAAGGATGGTAAGCTTAATGAAAGGGAGAAGGAATTTATACAGTTAGAGAGGTACCAAGGGGTGGTCCCCAGGAGCCTTGTAAGCTCTGATAAGGAGTTTGGTTTTGTTTTTAAGGTCGGTGAGAAGTCATAGAAAAGGTCTAAGAGAGAGAGAGAGAATGATACAGACTTATATTTTTCAAAAGATTTGTCTGCCTACAGGGTGGAAAACTGCTTGGGAGGGGCAAGTTTAGTTGAAGGGAAACTGAGCTAGATAATTTTATAGTAGCCTGAGAGAGAAATGATGCTGACATGGAGAGAGCAGTGACAATGGGTGTGGTAGACATCTCCAGCAAGACGTCATCATCCTCATCCCTGAAATCTGTAAGGGGAATTAAGGTTGCTAATAAGATAACTTTAAAATAGGGAGATTATCCAGGCTGGTCCAATATAATACAAGCATCCTTAAAAGTATAAGAGAAAGACAAAATAAGAGAGTCAGAGGAAAATGGGAAAGATGGGCCGGGCACGGTGGCTCACGCCTATAATCCCAGCACTTTGGGAGGCTGAGGCAGGCAGATCACCTGAGGTCAGGAGTTTGAGAACAGCCTGGCCAACATGGAAAACCCCATCTCTACTAAAAATATAAAAATTAGCTGGGCATCGTGGTGCATGCCTGTAATCCCAGCCACTCAGGTGGCTGAGGCCAGAGAATCGCTTGAACCCAGGAGGCAGAGGTTGCAGTGAGCCAAGATCATGAAGATCACCAAGATCACACTACAGCACTCCAGCCTGGGGGGCAGCACGTGACCCTGTCAAAAAAAAAAAAAAAAAAAGAGAGAGAGAGAGAAGAAAAGAAAAATAAAAAGAAAGTGGGAAAGATGGAATAACAGTCAGAGAGAGATGCAGTATCAGCCAAGGAATACAAGTGACTTCTAGAAGCTGGAAGAGACAAGGAAATGTATTCTCCTCTAGAGACTCCAGAAAGGGACATACCCCTGCCAATGCCTTGATTTTTACCGGGTGAGACCCATGTTATACTTCCGACCTCCAGAACTGTAAGAAAATACATTGCATTATCTAAGCTGCTAAGTTTATGGAAATTTGTTACAGCAACTTTAGGAAACTAATACAGTGGGAATTCAGAGAGAGGTATAGATGTAGTGGACATCTGGGGAGCAGAATGGACAGGAATTGATGATGATTGAATGTGCAGGATGATGCAGAAGAGAAAGGCAAAGTGAACTCTCAGAACTGGCTTCCACAATTTAATGCAATGGGGTGCTATCTATATAAGGATTGAGATATGTAGGAAAGAAACAGGTAGAGCAAGTAGGAGATCATGAGTTAAGTTTTGGAGATGCTGAGTGTCAAAACTGAGAATAATCCAAGAGGAGCTTTGGAAGCATAGACACAGAGATTAAGAGAGAGGTTTGGGCTCTGTCTCCATATTTGGGCTCATTGGCATAAAGGAGAAGTAAACTTATAGTAAAGAATGAAACCATGGTGAAGTAGTGGCTTTTGATTGTTATATTTAACACACTTTCCATGCAGTTTTTCTGAATACTTACTACATTGATGTTACTCTAAAACCCATGATTTTCTCTTTGCTATTATCTCAATATTATGTTGTCATTCTGTCAATGTGGAAATGATTAAATTTAAATATGTTTTCCTTAAAGTGTGCCTTTTGTCAATACTGGATATTGGATATTGCAGAAAGTTGAGAGGGATGAGTTGAAGCCAGGGTGAGGAGGTGAAGCGAGGATGAGGGGTTGAGTTAGAGCAGAAATGTCTGATGATGTTGAGGGTCTAAAAAGTGTGCAGTTCAGATGGATGTATATGCTAAATCCAACTGTGGGCACAGATTTCAGAATCAGGGCAGAATCAGAAAGCTTAGATAAGAAGAAACCAGCAGACAGGTAAGATCCAAACATCATGATCAGAGGGAAGGGTCTAAGACATTCACAGAAGTAGAGAAGGACAAATAAGAAACAAAGATTCAGGTATGAAGTCGGGGTTTACATCCCAGTGGTAGAAATTAAAGCCAGAATCAGATCCACAAAAGAAGAAAAGGGGCTACAGCTGTTTCTACACCTGTTGAGAAGGCAAGTGTGTTTGAATTATGACCCAGGTCAAAAAAACAGGCCCAGGTCACAAAGCAACTGGATAATGAGCATCTGTGCAATAGAAATGGGGACCAGGTACAAGGATAATCATTGTATTCACCCAACAGGCTTTGATACAGTTTCTCCTGGAGTGGGAAGCACCCAGTGGAACATAGTGACTGTCCAATGGGTCCTATTAGGAGACACTGTAGTAGATGAATCCAAGGAAAGGAAACTATGTCATTTATAACAACTTTGACACATAATGATTTTTTTTTAGAAAACAACTTTATTTTTAGATTATATGATGAACCCATCCCAAGATTTTTATATTTTCCTATGGATCCCAAATATGTAATCTATGTTTCATTTTCCCTAAAATCAGCATAGCTAAAAAACTGGAGAATATTTTGTTCTTGATTCTGAGGCTATAATAAATGTATATCTGAGCAATGACATCTCAGAAAGGGGATGGTGTGGTTGGTGCCATCCCCTCTGTAATGTGATTTCTGAAACAGTCACCTTTCTCCCGTAAGTGAAGGACCAGTCATTAAACCTAAATTATATGAACACAGGTAGGTATTTCTAAAGTACTTAAATTTCCATTATTACATTTACCAAGTTCTGAAAAATAGATCTGAGGCTAAGAAAAGAAAAATCTCTCTTCGTGAGGGAGTCAATAAGAAAAGACTCACTCTTAAGAGTACGTTAAAGTCACCATTTTAAAATTCTGTGGTCTTATTCTTTCTACTATGTCTCTAGTTGGCTGAATGACTGGAAACCTTAATAGTTCAGTAATTATATTAACTCTTCACTTTATTAGACCAACACAGTTTGACATATTTCTTTCTTAATCCCAAATGTTATATTACAATTTGAGATTTTGAGGGGGGGTATGGACAAAAGGATTTTCTAATAAGTGACCTCCTGCTCTGCCTGCCCCACCCCATCCTGTGCATGCCCCACCCCGTCTTCAGTATGGCTTCTGCCTGCCAACTACTTCCTCCCAGGCAATCAAAGCTCCTGGGGCATATCCATGTCATTATCTTTTATTACTATTATTATTATGAAATATACACAACAAAAAATTTACCATTTTAACCAATTTTTATTGTACTGTTCAGTAGCATTAAATACATTCACACTTTCGTGTGACCATCACCACCATCCATGTCATTAACCTTAAAATGTTGCCATGGATGGGACACAGGACTGAGCCATGAGTCACTGTTTTGAAAAGGTTGAAGAATGCTGGAACCTTCTCAATTTGTAATAGGGGTCAAGTAGCTGCTCCTCTACCTCTGCGTGTCCACCTGATGTGATGAGAGATGGCACTTCAGCCACTGATTGGACCTGGCTTATAGTAGAGTTCCTACTCCATTCCCTAAAATCCTAATTTGGATTGCACTCGCTAGGAGCCAGACACAGATCTAAGCCACTTTTCATGTCTTAGTTCACTGAATGTTCACAACAACCCACTGAGGGGGAGAATATTATTATTACCATTTATCATAGGATACTGAGGCAAAAGGAGGCAAAGCCAGTTGCCCAAGAATGCAGAACTGATAAATGTAGCAGGACTCAGATTCAGATCCAGGAAGTCTGGGTCCCTGCTTTCAACCAGAACACTAAATTAATGAGAAAATGGTCTGCCTGAGGAGGCAATAAGATTGTTTGATAAAATTCTTTTGCCGTTACCCTTTAGATAATTTTGTAAAGAAGGTAATTTCACAGAATGCCCATCTTGCTTTTTTGAACACCTCAAGCTTTATGCCCAAGAGAAAAATAAGGCAACAAAAATATTTTTAAAATAGTTATAAAGGAATACATGCAAGAAACGGGGGTCTCCATATGGCTAATGGAGACTTTGGCCCCTTTTAATGGGTGGTGGCTTCTTGTGGATATTCCCTAGTCCCTAGGCATTGCTGGTGAATCCTGGGAAGTGGGGACCATAAGCCCCACAAGTATGCTACATGCCAGTCAGAGTCCTGGCGGGAAGCAGAAGGTGCACTCCAGAAGGATTTACCTAGCACATATAAGCAAGGTTCTGAGAACCAATAAAAAATGTAGGAATACCCACAAACTAAAAACTGCAGGAAGATGTCACATCTAGCCCCACGGGGACTAAAAACTGGAGGGAAAACTGGAGGGAAAAGGGAATGGCAACAGAAGCTTGTAAATATTGGGGAATTTTGGCAAGAAAACCAGAGAAATAAGTTTAGCAAGAAAACAAGGGAATTTTGCAAAGAAAACCAGGGTAATAAATACCCAACCTCTTTCTCCACCTACAAATTGCCTGTAATTGGTCAAATCCCCCTAGAAACCAAAGACAAGGAAGTTCTAGTGACACAGTCATATAAATCAACTTAAAGGCACAGAGAAGAGAAGAGACTGAATCTGGGTCTGGGGAGAGAGTTGTAGTGTATCAATTCAGAAGAACCAGCAAAGTCTCCCTTGCAAGCAGATATTATGAGCAGTATTAACCACTCCCTTGTCTATCATGGAAGCAACATTCAGATCATCCAGTCCCTTGTAGGGCTTTCTTCTAATACCTTCTCATTGAGTTATCCAAACAATTACAGGAGCTATGCATATCTGGAGTTAACTCCATGTAGAATGGAGGACTCTCCATCTGAGAGAGGCTGCCAGGGCTACACAGCGTGCTACACCATGGGGGCTGGACTAGTATTCAAGTCAGCAGAGCATGGACCAGTTTGTACTCAAAATGTGGACTGCCGGGTTTTGAATTCCATTTCAGTTTCTTCCTACTTGAATGAACTTGGGCACATTTTTTTTAACTCCTGTAGGCCTCAGTTTCCTTATCTGTGTAGCAGAAATAATAATAGTCCTTACAATATGAATTACTGTGAACAGAATATGTGAATTGGTACATATAGAGCAGTGTCTGACACAGAGTTCATCCTAGATGAATATTATTTAAGTAGCATCTTCTGGTCCCTAATGAGGTGCTGCACCATCACCCGAACCAGCATGACTCGAATAGTACCAGGTGCTGCTGCATTTGCCTGTTATTTCTTCTTTGACTCCCTGCTCCCTATGCCTGTTCGTAGAGACCTGAATTGGGAGATGCCTGCATGTTGGAGCTTTTAGACTAGGCATACGCTTAAGGCAGGGCAACCCACTAAGTTAGGGACAAAGCTGGGCTGTCCCTGAGAACAGGTTGAGGGCTGAGATAACCATGAAGATGTCAGAGCAGAAATGGGGTATTAGAGTCTGGGGATCTGGATTTCCTTCAGTCTCTTCTATGACTTCTAAGACTTATCTTTCATAGAAGAACATAGGGTGACTGAAACCATCCATCAAAGCAGTGTTTGCTGTGAGTTTTGCAGTAAACTTTCAGAAAGAAGGATTCTGGGATCTGTTTACTATCCTTCTCTAGGAACTAAACTAATATTAGCATAATAAAGACCTTGAAATGTCCCACAAAGGGACCTTATGTAATTCATTTTTTCCCAAACTTATTTAGCGAAGGAGCCAACTTGGTTAAAGCTGAATCAAACTGCCAGGTGAATGTTCACATACTGAAACAAATAATAAAGTGTTTAATAATGAAACAAAGAAATGAAGAAATATTTCAAATTAATTCTTGAATTGCCTACTTCTAAACCTATGTAACTTTCTGTACTGAAAGATACCTACGCAGCTGTCATGAATTAGGTCTGCTGGACACTGAGGAGTGGAAGGAGGTATGCTGTGCCCTTGGTTTACATGGGTGCTGAGCAGTAGGGATCTTTTCTTCTGTAGGAGAGGCTGCTCAGCTTCACCTGCTCAGTGACACAGTTTGTAATTTCTCAGAGAGGGCCTTTATGGAGAGACATGACAGGACCCAAGAAACCTCACCATCCACACCAACTGGGTTCCCTAAGAAAGGTAGGATGGTGTAACTGGCAGAGAAGGTAAATACAGGGCAGCCATACATTGCTCTCACAAGTGATTAAAAGCTTGTGTTTTGAGATTCTAAATCTCCAGTTTTACAAGTTTCTAACCTGGACTCTGAGCATCTGTTTCCTCTTCTATGAAAGGGCGATGATAATAACACCTCCTCTGCAGAAAAGGGTTAGTCTAGCAGGCTTCAGGATGCATATCCTAGAAAAAAAGCCTATTTGCAAGGTTGGCCCTTGGCTGGCATCTGGGAACTTGGATTTTAGCAAGTTCCTCACCATTCCCTGATAAAGAATGGCTTGCTGTGCCTAAACTGTTTATGCAAAAAAAAAAAAAAAGAGGTTTATGTTCAACCCCTGTTTTCCTCCTGGAATTTAAATATGGACTAAGCAAGGGGTGCCTATGTGACCAGTACAAAATAAAATCCTCAGGCCCTTCATCTCTGATGGGCTTCCCCAGTAGATGGCTTTTTACGTGTGTTGTTACAATCAGTCCTGGGGGAATTAACCACAACCCGTGTGAGTTCACTAGGAGAAGACCTCTGAAAGCCTGCACCTGTATTCTCTGGACTTGGCCCCATGCACCGGTTCCCACTGCTAATTTTGTTTTGTATCCTTTCACGGTAATAAATCACAGCCACGAGTATGACTGTATGCAGAGTCCTATGAGTTCTCCTCATGAATCATCAAGCCTGGGGGTGGTCTTTGGGACCCCTGACAGAGGGCTACCATGAATGTGGGATGAGACGCATTGAACTTTTAGTGCCCTAGTAGGTAGAGACTGAGCATGAGCACATCAGAGAGAAGAAATAATCTGCCAAGAAGATCTTCACTTCCCTACTAGGCGTCCCTCTGTCCCATGGTGCTAAAAGGCACTAGGACCCTGTCTCTGTCTTTCAGCTGAGTGTGGGCCTCCTCCTTGCTAACAGAGTAGTAGCCACTGCTGATAGAATGTCACAATAAATCTTGGAGATTTTGTCTCTGCACCTGTGAACTTCCCAGGAATATTGCTTCAGGATTTAGAGCTGTTTTGTGTTTTCCTTTTAAGTTGTTCCTTTGTAACTCTTTAACTCAAACTTACTGGAGAGGTAGAACTGCATGTTTGACCATTAAAATTATAGTTGTGCTGTATCACACGATGCAGTGTAGGTAGATTAATTCAGCTGTGGATTTCCTCTCCACAACTCTCTTATTTAAAAACAGAAACAGTATTAGTTCATTGATATCTTCTTTTCAATGCTCTCATTGAGTGGCATAGCAACCACTGGGAAATTCACAATGAGAGAGGGAATAATAAGACATTTCTATTCTGCCTCTAAAAATATTTGGCCTAGCATTTTCAGTGCTTGTTCAGGTATGAATACAGGCCAAATAGCTCTTCTCAAATGATGTTTCTGAAATAATTTCCATCTTGCATTTTAAATAAATGGTCATAGCTAAAATTTCTTGAACTGTCAAGCGGACTCAGCCAACAAATGGCCAAATTATATTTTCAAATGTATTTTATGCTCACTAAATAATTCAGAGAGATGGTGTATAGAGCTAATTATTGGTGTAATTTCCTGCCACTGAAAACATTCCAGGCCTTCAACCAGATAGCAATATCACAATCAAAACTCCTTTGAGTTAGCACTCAATTGTGTAACAGCTAATATAGTTACCCAGATTGGATGTTGTTACTTGAAACTTTGAAGCAGCTAAAATAGAAACCTAAAAATGGCAAGCATCTGAAGATGCAAGGTAGAGGATGATAATCAGGGTTTTTGTTATGTTAGCTCTTTCTGTGTAGCAGTCTACTCCAAAACATAATGGTTTAAAGCAAAAAAACATTTATTTGTGTCCTGATTCTGTAAGTGATAATTTTAAGTTCAGTTCAACTGTGTAGTTCTGCTGGTTTTGACTAGGCTCACTCACGCGGATAGCTGCTGGTCAGCTGGGCAGCTCTGCTTCTCAGGGTCGACTAGTTGCTGGCTGGGGAGACAGGTAACTGGGATACACGGTCCCTCATCTTCCAGCAGGATAGGCTGGCTTTGTTTTCATGCTGACTGCTGTTTCTAAGGACAGCAAGAGGGCAGGCAAGCCACAGTGTGCAGGCACAGTGCGTATTGGTGTCATATTTTCTCTTGTCTCACTGGCCATAGCAAATTATATATCCAAGTCCAGAGTCAGTGTGGGAGAGTCCTCCTTGAAGGCATGGATACCAGGAAGAATGAAACATTGTGGGCCATCTCTGCAGCAGTCTATGACAGCAGGGTTCCTTTACTTCTTGACACTTTGGTTTGGGTGTGCCCAAGCGTTTAAGGTCAGCTGACTTGTATTTATTGACCTACTTGTAGTAAAGTACTTACAGAATTGTTTTAAGTTATAACTATATTTTCCAGGAAAGATAATATATCAAGGTAGTTGAAGTCCTTATACTCTTTCATCCGTTTTCATTACGGCCCTTCCAAATTAGTCTGAAGTAACAACCAGAATGAATGCGATGGGTTTTGACGGAGTCCAGGGAGTGAAGGCTGTGAATGGTCTGAGCATTGCTGAGAGAATATTTATGTAGGTAGAGGATGGAAAAGGAACTTGAGAAAACTGGAAGGCATGGGAAGACCCTGCTTACCACACAGGGACAAGTGTTTAAAAGAAGTAACAGTTTTAACAGAGGATGAAGGGAAGTAAAGAAGGGAGAGTGAGAGAACATGGAGCTCCAACCGCATGTGCTATTTACTGAATAAATGTGCTGTTCAGGGTGATTTTAGTCCATCAACAAATATTTTGTGAGCCCTACTATAGGCCAGGCAAACAGTAATGAAAAAGCAGGAAGCATCCTTTCCCTCATGGATCTTACATTCTAGTAGTTAAAACAGACACTGAGCACACCATTATATGTAATTAATTAATCGCAAGTGGATAAATGCTGTGAAGAATATATACATAGAAGTGTAGGAATATAGGCTGGGCGCAGTGGCTCATGCCTGTAATCCCAGAACTTTGGGAGGCCGAGGCAGGCGGATCACGAGGTCAGGAGATGCAGACCATCCTGGCTAACACGGTGAAACCCCATCTCTACTAAAAATACAGAAAAATTAGCTTGGGCATGGTGGCGGGCACCTGTAGTCCCAGCTACTCGGGAGGCTGAGGCAGGAGAATGGTGTGAACCCAGGAGGCAGAGCTTGCAGTGAGCTGAGATTGCACCACTGCGCTCCAGCCTGGGCAACAGAGCGATACTCTGTCTCAAAAAAAAAAAAAAAAAAAAGAAGTGTAGGAATATATGACCCACCTATTCCAGTCCAAGGGCTGAGATAAGTCTTCCTCAACAAATCAACATGTAGGCCAAAATATCATCTTTCACAATGCCCATGCAGTGTTGTAAGGATTCCCAAAATGATGATTGTTCTATTCACAGATGAGTAGATGCAGAGAGGAAAAAGCAATTATCTGGGATCACAGTGAATAGGTGACTTACCTGGGATGCAAACCCAGGTTACCTTATGTGTTTTCAACATCATAAAGCATACTTTGCCTATTTTACATATTTTCTAGCGGTCTTCTGGTCACTGGCTATGTTTCACCTAGGTAAACATATGTTGTTTCAAACAGGTAAAATACACTGTAAAAAACTGTAAATATAATATACAGTGAAAAGTGAGTCTTCCTCCCTGCCTTCTTCCCCTGGTACCCTTCTCTGCAGGTAATATCAGTCAACTTTCTTGTATATTTGTCCAGAGGTGTATAATTAATACTTGAAGTAATTACTTTGTGACAGATGTTTTTCCAAGTGCTTTGTAAATATTTACTTGTTTGATCCTTTATGTGGTGACTATAATTATCAACCCATTTTTCATGTATGCATATATTTTATTCCCCACAAATGTTTTGGATTTTAAGTACATACCAAACTTTGAAATGTTTCTCCCTGTGTACTGGTCAGCTTTAATAATGCTATATAACAAACAAGGCCAAAATCTCAGTGGCTTCATTACATACATTTATTTCTCATTTGCGAGTCAGCCGTGGCTCAATAATATCTCAGTTGAGCTTGCCTGGTCTTGGCTTCAGACTGGAGGTTGGGCTTGTGTCTGCCCTCATGCATCTCTCCTTCCAAGACCTAGGCTGAGGAAGTGTCATCTCCCTGAGAGAGAGATCTTTGTGACAAGTGACAGGAGCACAAGGAAAAAGTGGAAACATACAATGCCTCCAAAAACTTCTGCCCTGAACTTGCCAACTGTCTCTTCCATCCATAGTCAAAGCAGGTCACATGGCCAAATCAAAGTCAATGGGGCAGGGAACTATCATCCACATGGCAAGTTTAAAGAGGGAACAAAAAAAATTGAATAAAATTATCTAATTTACACACCCTGAAAATTCAACTTTTATCTTTTGCAGCTGGGATCTAGAGGAATAACTGAAAAGATATTGCCCTGAGTGAATTAACAATAGCTTTCTCCTGGTCTTCTGCTGGCAAGATATAAATGGCTGCCTCTTTTCTATTTATATTTCCCAGGTTTTGGCATCATGTTTGGGAAGAAAAAGAAAAAGATTGAAATATCTGGCCCATCCAACTTTGAACACAGGGTTCATACTGGGTTTGATCCACAAGAGCAGAAGTTTACCGGCCTTCCCCAGCAGTGGCACAGCCTGTTAGCAGATACGGCCAACAGGCCAAAGCCTATGGTGGACCCTTCATGCATCACACCCATCCAGCTGGCTCCTATGAAGGTATGGTGAGGGCTCCATCTTTGGCTGGGCTTAAGAATCATGCTCTTATTTAATGCACTGCATCAGCTTTATAAGCAAGCTATAAAATGCCTAAACCACATATTTTTTAACATTCACAGATTATTCACAATTATTCTTTCATGATTACAATTTTCACCATTTCTTATAAATTGCAGCCCATGAAAAGGAACTTTGGCTTTAGATGTGATTTTTAAATAATCAGACACATAAAACACGATCACAAAATAGGACATTTTTATTTCGACTTTAAATGGTGTTTTTGTTAGACTTTATACTGAAGCATATTATCCATCCACTCTGGTTAATATTAGCGATAGCCTCTGACCAACATTAGACCACCTTTTGTTGTTTTCCATTTGTTCTCAAAATATTTAAACTTTTCTTTCATAAAAAATTTACTACCAATAGATTTTAATAATGGTATTTATAAATATATATACATATGCATATTTAGGCACATACATATATATGTTTATATAATCAAATAAATATGTGTGTATATATACACACAAACATATACGCACATATTTATCTTTATAGCTTTCAAATTTGTCTTTATAGCCTAAGAGAGAGCTATTTCAAATAAAAGCAAGTAATTTGAGTCCTAGAATCAGATATAATTTATCTTAAATATGTAAATAGGAAATTTTTGGCAATAAATGCTCATAAAAGTAATTACATGTAAGCAGAAAGCAGACCCAAAAAAAATTCAGTTATGCCAAGTTACTACAAAGAAAATCCAGGGATTGCAGTTTTCTTCTGCTCTTCAGAATGATAAGAATTCTATAGACTAGCAGGCAATTGCCCAAAAGTTCTCTATGGGAGTTAAACATCATTGAAACTTATAATCATATTATCCAGTGGATCATTCCAGAGTTTCATAATCTATACAAAGCTTGAAGTTCAGATTCTTTCCTTGTTCATTATATTAGTAGACATCTGTGCTATTTGAATATGTTATTCTGCGTTAACATGAATACTGCATAAACTATATTTAAATAATATGCAGAACAAAACTGAATACATTTTTAAAGGGATGCAAAGAAAGAGAACAGCTGATACATAAGATATTTCAAATGCTTATGAAATATCACCTGACCTGACTAAATTAGAACTGTGATTCCATTGTTCATGCACAGTGCTGGTCATTCTATTCTGGTATTGAACATATGAGTCTGTTCTGCCCAAAGATCAATACAGAGTCTTATAATTCTGCATTTTGTGAGTTTGATTTTCTGGTAGAATTTCAAAACTTTTCAAACCAACTAAAATGTTAAGTACATACACACAAAAAAATGGATATTTGAGAAGATAAAGCTTTGGGAACAAAAGGAGGCTGTCATTTTAAACAGATATCAATTGATATTTATTAGAAACTGACTAACCAACTCGACTAGTTTGCATGTGGCAATATCCTACTATTGAACATAATTTTCTCCCTAAGAGAAGGCTAGCACTTCACTAATGATCATATAATAAGGTGGACCATATCTTTAAAAAGTTGGGATTAGAAAAAAATCTGCTTGTTTAGTTTCATTATTTTTCTTATATCCCAAGTTTTTACAAAACCCAGAAAATGCAATGAGCAGTGTGCCCTGAAAAGTCTTCTACTATTTATCACCATGGGGAAAGAAAAATTCTCACATGAAACTAAGACTTATTTTCTTACCCTGGAGTATCATTATCATTATCATTGGGTAAGAAACATTCTAGATGGAAGCAGAGTCTTAAAGAAACATTCTCACACCAGTTAGAATGGTGATCATTAAAAAGTCAGGAAACAACAGGTGCTGGAGAGGATGTGGAGAAATAGGAACACTTTTACATTGTTGGTGGGACTGTAAACGAGTTCAACCATTGTGGAAGTCAGTGTGGCGATTCCTCAGGGATCTAGAACTAGAAATACCATTTGACCCAGCCATCCCATTACTGGATATATACCCAAAGTGAGAGGTGACAGCATGCTGTTAGTCTTCAGAGCCCTCGCTTGCTCTTGGCACCTCCCCTGCCTGGGCTCCCACTTTGGTGGCATTTGAGGAGCCCTTCAGCCCCCCCCCCACTGCACTGTGGGAGCCCCTTTCTGGGCTGGCCAAGGCTGGAGCCCACTCCCTCAGCTTACAGGGAGGTGTGGAGGGAGAGGCACCAGCGGGAACCGGGGCTGCGTGCGGCGCTTGCGGGCCAGCTGGAGTTCCGGGTGGGCGTGGGCTTGGTGGGCCCCGCACTCGGAGCAGCCAGCCAGCCCTGCTGGCCCCGGGCAATGGGGAACTTAGCACCTGGGCCAGTGGCTGCGGAGGGTGTACTGAGTCCCCCAGCAGTGCCGGCCCACCGGTGCTGTGCTCGATTTCTCGCCGGGCCTTAGCTGCCTTCCCACGGGGCAGGGCTCGGGACCTTTAGCCCGCCATGCCTGAGCCTCCCACCCACTCCATGGGCTCCTGTGCGGCTGGAGCCTCCCTGACGAGCACCACCCCCTGCTCCACAGCACCCAGTCCCATCAACCACCCAAGGGCTGAGGAATGCGAGCGCACGGTGCAGGACTGGCAGGCAGCTCCACCTGCAGCCCCGGTGCGGGATCCACTAGGTGAAGCCAGCTGGGCTCCTGAGTCTGGTGGGGACGTGGAGAGTCTTTATGTCTAGCTCAGGGATTGTAAATACACCAATCAGCACCCTGTGTTTAGCTCAAGGTTTGTGAGTGCACCAATCGACACTCTGTATCTAGCTGCTCTGGTGGGGCCTTGGAGAACCTTTATGTCTAGTTCAGGGATTGTAAATACACCAATCAGCACCCTGTGTTTAGCTCAAGGTTTGTGAGTGCACCAATCGACACTCTGTATCTAGCTGCTCTGGTGGGGCCTTGGAGAACCTTTATGTCTAGCTCAGGGATTGTAAATACACCAGTCGGCACTCTGTATCTAGCTGCTCTGGTGGGGCCTTGGAGAACCTTTATGTCTAGCTCAGGGATTGTAAATACACCAGTCGACACTCTGTATCTAGCTGCTCTGGTGGGGCCTTGGAGAACCTTTATGTCTAGCTCAGGGATTGTAAATACACCAATCAGCACCCTGTGTTTAGCTCAAGGTTTGTGAGTGCACCAATTGACACTCTGTATCTAGCTGCTCTGGTGGGGCCTTGGAGAACCTTTATGTCTAGCTCAGGGATTGTAAATACACCAATCGGCACTCTGTATCTAGCTCAAGGTTTGTAAACACACCAATCAGCACCCTGTGTTTAGCTCAAGGTTTGTGAGTGCACCAGTCGACTCTCTGTATCTAGCTGCTCTGGTGGGGCCTTGGAGAACCTGTGTGTCGAAACTCTGTATCTAACTAATCTGATGGGGACGTGGAGAACCTTTGTATCCAGCTCAGGGATTGTAAACGCACCAATCAGCACCCTGACAAAACAGGCCACTGGGCTCTACCAATCAGCAGGATGTGGGTGGGGCCAGATAAAAGAATAAAAGCAGGCTGCCCGAGCCAGCATTGGCAACCCGCTCGGGTCTCCTTCCACACTGTGGGAGCTTTGTTCTTTCACTCTTTGCAATAAATCTTGCTACTGCTCACTCTTTGGGTCCACATTGCTTTTATGAGCTGTAACACTCACCGTGAAGATCTGCAGCTTCACTCCTGAGCCCAGCGAGACCACGAGCCCACCGGGAGGAACGAACAACTCCAGATGCGCTGCCTTAAGAGCTGTAACACTCACCGTGAAGGTCTGCAGCTTCACTCCTGAGCCAGCGAGACCACGAACCCACCAGAAGGGAGAAACTCCAAACACATCTGAACATCAGAAGGGACAGACTCCAGACGTGCTACTTTAAGAGCTGTAACACTCACCGCGAGGGTCCGCGGCTTCATTCTTGAAGTCAGTGAGACCAAGAACCCACCAATTCCGGACACAAAAGGATTATAAAACATGCTGCTATAAAGACACAAGCACACGTATGTTTATTGTGGCACTATTCACAATAGCAAAGACTTGGAACCAACCCAAATGTCCAACAATGATAGACTGGATCAAGAAAATGTGGCACATATACACTATGGAATACTATGCAGCCATAAAAAATGATGAGTTCATGTCCTTGGTAGGGACATGGATGAAGCTGGAAACCATCATTCTCAGCAAACTATCACAAGGACAAAAAACCAAACACCGCATGTTCTCACTCATAGGTGGGAAGTGAACAATGAGAACACATGGACACAGGAAGGGGAACATCACACACCAGGGACTGTTGTGGGGTGGGGTGGGGGGAGGGGGGAGGGATAGCATTAGGAGATATACCTAATGCTAAATGATGAGTTAATGGGTGCAGCACACCAACATGGCACATGTATACATATGTAACAAACCTGCACGTTGTGCACATGTACCCTAAAACTTAAAGTATAATAAAATAATAATAATAAACATTCTAGCTGAAGACCCAGGACATGTGCCATCTTGTTAGAGTGTATGCATTATTCGGTTAGGACAAAGTATCATTTTCTTCACCACGGTTTTTCACTTGTCCACATCCTAGCAGGTCCTGTTTGAGAGCAAAGAAAGAGGCTTTCATCTTAGTGGTAACACATCATGTTCTGTGGATGTGGGACTTAGCAGAACCTTCTACCTAATTTCTTCCATTTCCTAGGTGGGCTGGCTTGTTATCCTTTCCTCTCTGACAATCAGTCCCACTGAGAGTTGGAGCAAGATTTCCTCACTTCTAAGCTGCTAAACCTTGTGCTTCTCTTACTAGTATGGGCTTTCCAGCCCTTGTGCCAAATGCATGAGCATTCAGTCCATATGAAATGAAAAGACTAAAATATTAGTTATAGACACTTAAATGTTAACTGGGTGATGACTGGAAGATACATCTCAAGTATAGAGCAGGTTCTGGATTTCTGCAAATGAGACTTCAGGCACAATTGTGCCCCTGAGGGAAAAAATAAAATAAAAACAGACAAGGAGTGACAAAAACAAGATCCAGCTAGGTTGGATCTCACCCATAAAGAGTAAAGTTAATCAAATCCATTTAACTGAAGGACACCCAAAAAATCGAGTACCTCATACTAACACTAAACTCCCATAAAGCGAATCCTATCTTTCTCCAAATATGAGTGTAAATATGTCTCCACATATGAGTTCAGTTAACACCACTGGCAGACAGTAGACAACATTGGTGGTCAAACAGAATCCTGTGACTACCAGACTCTTACAATAAGTAAAAATTAAAAGGTTTAAGGGGCCAAACTATGTTATATAGTTTGTATGATCCCATTTTTTGGAAATGGCTTCTCTGGAAAAATCTTACAAGTCACCTAAGAATGACATATGATAAAGTATAGAGAATATATCTCAGAAGTCAAAAAAGTCCTTGAAGTAAGAAGTAATGAATAAATGGACAGAAAAGACTGGATATAGTCATGCATGTTTAAAGCCATTTTGGCAAAATTATTTAAGTTAAATAGAACCAACCATTCTAGTTGGTTTGGTCAAAGTGTCCTTTAAATTGAGAAAGGAAAATGAGAAAAGAGATCATGACATAAAAACAGTCAACGGAGGAAGTGTGTCGCCCCTGATGTTGTGGAAAATGCCAGTTCTTCAGTACTTGTCAGCAAGCTTTGCCAAGCTAGTTCCGAGTGGAAATCCGCCATTGCCACCAACACTCTTCCTTGATTAGTTAGGATTTCAGCTGTTCCTGTTTAGAACCTCATGCTTACCCATTGTCACGCTTACCAGGACACACCTCTCCTCTGTGGAGACTTATTTAGGCCAGGGTTTCTCCAGCCATACAGTAGATCAGAATCACCTGAAGAGTTTGATAAAACACAGATTGCTGGGCTCCATTCTCAGAATTTCTGATTCAGTAGAACTGGGATGGGGCCCAAGAATTTGCATTTCTAATAAGTTTCCAGGTGGTACTGATGCTGCTGGTCTGAGGACCACACTTTGACTTTGATTTAAGTAGTATAAAAGAATGTATCCACATAAGGTATAATCAATGTGAGTTTTCACCAGCCGGGATTTCCAAACTGTCAGAAATTTAACCAGAAGCCACAAGTTAGCTTGTACTTGTGTCAACAGTTTGTGTGCCCAAACTTTTGGGCTAGCCATGTAGGCCATGTAGGCTAGCCAAGATAACCTGAATACCCCAAGGGGGAGGTTCCCCTTAAAACATTTGGCAAATATCATTGAGAAACTCCTTTTATATCTAATGTCATTTCGTCCATGAGAACATCATAAGCAATATTACCAAAATCTGTGCTGAATTAGATGCATTATGTAAAGGGCAGGTTGAATGGTCGTATTTGTTTGTGATTGGCCAGTAATTCTCAAACTTAGACTTTCATAAGAATTTCCCTGGGGGCTTGTTATAGCTCAGATTCCCAAGCCCCACCCTAGGTATTCTGATTCAGTAGGTCTGGAGTGAGCCTGATAACTTGCATTTCTAACAAGCTCTCAGATGCTGCTGGTGCTGCTGATGGATAGATGTACTTTAAGAACTGCTGTTCTAGGTGAACTAAAGCCACAACATAATGATCACCCTTTCCCTTTGTTACAGCCTAGAAATCATTTGAAAATGCTAAAAAACAAAATACAGAGGATAATATTTAAAAGCTTTTGTAACTTCTACCTAAAATGAAAAAAAGCATATCTTAATATTTGCTTCATATTCTTTTTAATTTTCAGGTAGAATTATATAAATAATATTAGATAGTTTTATTTGGCATATGTGCATTTTATGAAGTGATGTCATAATGTATATAATCTCTAACTTGCTTTTTTACTTAATAGTGTTTTGAGATTAATTCACACTGATGTGTAGAAAATGAATTTATTTAAAAATTACTCTAGCTTTTTTTTTCAATTTATCCATTTCTCTACTAAGGGATATTGTGAAGTATTTGCTATTATAAATATTAATAATATTGTCATGGACATCTGTGTTCATGTCTTCTTGGGCCTATGGTGAAAAGTTTCTTGCAGTGGTTCTCAAAAGTGTGGTCTAAACCTATGGGGGGTTCCTCAGACTCTTTTAGGGAGTCTACAAAATTAAAGTTTGCTTTTTTTACTCTCGTTTCCTGTGTATACAATGGAGAAGCTACATTACATGTGATAATGTCATTGATTGATGGATGCTTAATGGATCATGTGCTTTATAGTCTTATGTTTTAAATTTTCTTGGGTGGGCACATGCCTGTAATCCAGCACTCTGGGAGGCCAAAGCAAGAGTGCTTGAGTTCAGGAGTTTGAGACCAGCCTGGGCAACATAGCAAAACCTCGTCTCCACTAAAAGTAATAATAAAAAAAATATTAGCCAGACATGCTGGTGTACACCTGTCATCCTGGCTACTCTAGAGGCTGAGGTGGGAGGATCGTTTGAGCCTAGGTGGTCAAAGCTACAGTGAGCCGCGATTGAACCACTGCACTCTAGCCTGGGTAACAGAGCAAGAACCTGTCTCAAGTAAATAAATAAGTTTATCAGTTTTAATATCTAATGCAGTGAATATTAATAGATATAATATAAACTAAGGTCTCTTTTAGGTCCTCAATAATTTTAAGAGGTTCCTGAGACAAAAAGTTTGAGAACCACTATCTTGGAACTTATATTAAATGTGATTATCTGTGGCTTCTGCAACTTGCCTTTCACACACTACTGACTTTTTTGTTGTTTTAAATGAAAATAGAGACTTTTGTCTTTTCCAGTTGGCCAGCAATCTTCTAATCTCTACAACCTTTTCAAAGATTATTGAATACAATATTCCATCCCTTTTCGTGTATACTATATAATTTCTCTAAACCAGCTGTTTTGAAGTTTTTTAAATTGTTAGATCCTTATTTACCATCCCTTTTCTAATTTAGCCTTCAAAGTCTTCCTAACAATCTTCTTTTTATCTTTTAAAGATTGAAGAGTCACAGAGAAGACCAATACAAACCTGGCTCTGACTTAGTTTTGTTTGTCTTTGTAGTCTTCGGTATTTTATAATCTTTCAAAGCTGAGGTTCTGTCTCTTCCTTTTTATTGACTGCTGCTGAGTACTGCTTTAAAAACTTCTCTGTTCACAAAAACAGGAAAAATCAAGAGAGGTAAATCTTTAGGTCTGGCCATCCCATTCTTGAAGACCACTGTTTTATTTTCTCTCCCATCGTAGTTTATGTTGAAAGCTCATCCAAAATTGAATCTAATTTAATTACTCTGAAATTCTCTACCTTTCTCTATTTTTGTGATGCTCAATTTTGCATTGTATTTAGAGCTATATCATTTTTCTTAGTTTTATTTCCATGGGATTCTCTCTTTCCTTTAATATTTTTAAAAATCTGCTTTCCCAAAATACAGGGCAACTATCTGACATTTTCTAGCATTATTTCCCTTTGACCTAAGGTAACAGTTTTCCCCAAGGTTCCTTCTCAATTACACATAACTGATGTGGTCTTCCTTGTTGGTCAGAATTAAGCCAGAAGGAGTTATTTCTTTTAGTGCCTCCTTTGCTTTCTGAGAGTTGTTGCCAAGCAGTTTAAACTGTTTCCAGATGTTTGCCATGCTCCTAGCTGAGTGAAGCTCCCAGCAATTCTGAGAGCTGGGGCTGCCCCCTCATGACTTTTCTGGCTCCCTTAACAGGTCTCTTCTTAAAGCTCATAGATTAGGTTCCCCATTACTTTCCTATCCTCTTAAATCAGTGTTTTTTGTTTGTTTGTTTTTGCCTCTCCCTTCTTTTAGACCTGCTTCTGCTAAAATATAGTGTTGAGCTAGAAGCATCTTTTTTGCAACATGAAGTCCAGTGCCTTCATGTTCACTGAGCTGGGTCACGCCTTTTCATTTCTAAGTTCTCATCTGGGTGAACATCAGGGCACTTCTAAGAGGTAACAATGGAGCCAGGAGAAGACCTTGGAAAGAGATATATTCAAAGGAAGGAGGAAGAACTAGTCCCAAGACCCTGTGGCAGGAATAAGCTTGAGGAGTTTAAAGGAAAAACAGATCATCTGTTGGGTAGAGCAGAGCATGATGGGGAGAGGGGTGGGGGATATGGCCAGATGGACAAGTAGAGATTGGATGGCACGGGGCACTTTTGAAAGCCACAGTCAGGAGTTTGCTATTTTGTGAAGCCTCTGTGCATGAAGGGCACAGGTCTCAGATCAAGAAATTGTCCTAATACAAAATGAATTGATTTATTTAAGGGTCAGACCCAATGTATAGTGTACCAAATATATTGATCTAATATGTAATCCTGCAGGTGTTAGAGGTGTGTTAGTCAAATGGTTGTGAACAGTTGGGATGCAGGAAGTTCTTCCAACTTAATGATTATCAGAAGACACTTAATAAAAATTCAAACCTTCTTAAAGAAGAAAGAGTGTATATGTTATAAAGACAGTTAATTTCATTGCAAAGTAAAAGCAATTATAAAATGAAACCCATTAGACAGATTACCTATGTTTTAAAACCTCTTGTCAAAAATGCCACTTCAGAAGAACTGCATTGAGTTCTTCAGAACCAAGGCCCTCAGCGGGAGGAGAGATTGCTGATCCTTTGTTAAAGTTGTTTATATTATTTTTATACTTGCAAAACCAGTGAGGACAATGGACTTGGACACTCACATTTCTCTCGGTGCCTGTTACTTCCTGGAATCCCTCCTTCCAGTGTCAGTATGCCTTTTCAGCCCTCCCACCGCCACAGAGACTGTGGAATAGAAACATCACACTGGCCCCCATTTTCTCATTTGCCTAAATTCAGGAGATGTGGGCAAGGTAATCTTGTTTCCAAATAAAAGAAGAAATCCAAAACCAAAGCTAGATTTATTCTATTTCTTCATTTTTATGATCCCATCCAATCTGGAAACTTCAGCCAAGCAGTTTTTGAGTGTATTAATGTGGTTATTTTTTGATGTGCACCATGTCAACACACCATCTTTCCCCATAAATGTCTCTTTCTCACACCCTTTAAAAGTAACAAACTACATCAACCACTAATAAGAACCAACTTTGTTTACATCAGTGTTTTGCAGGGTTTTACATAAGCCACTTTAAGATTTTCTTAAACTTTGAACAAACTTAAGCTCACATGGCCTAGTTATTACTCTAAAAACAAAAGCTGATGTTTTCAGAGAAGACAGTATCACCCCAGGGAATTTACCCCTGTGGGTACCCACCACTTCTTCTATTTGGAGGAGGGCCAATGTTAACCACACACCTCCAGGCCTCTTGGCAGGGCCATCCTGGTACCCAGTGTGACAGCTCTGTAATCACAAATGGGTGATGTCACATCTATCACACCTGCAGCTCCCTGGAACCAGCAGAGAATAACTGGAGATTCATGGTCCATGATCCTGGCATTTGGAAGACTGCTCCTAGGGTCCCAACTAAAATTGGGTCACTGAGACCTCATGAATGAATGCTCTCAGTTACTCCCCATCAAGGAGTAACTGTAATCTCCTGCCAAGGATTATTAGAAAATAATCCTTCTAAATCAAAAGAAAAAAGGCATGTGGCCCTCTGTGACTCCCACTCATGCTTGGAACTTGAAAGATTTAATCTCCTGCCACCTCAAGACCAAGGTAAACACAAATTGAATGTACCATTTTAAAGCAATTGTCAGTTATAGGTTATATTGAAAAGTTATTTACCACCAATTGGTGGTTAGATCTATCCCTCAAGGCCTCTTCTCATGGTTCAAAATGCTGTTCCCAGCATTCCTGCAGTGGCTGTGTTCCCCTACTGTAACGCCTGGGAGGAAGTGATAGAGAAGAACCCACACAGGGACCGCATATACTGAGGGTTCCTGTGAGTACCTCCACTTGAGTGTTTTACCCCAACTCTACTCCCAGAGCAGAAGCTGATATGAAGGCAATGCAGGTGTCAAATCTATAGTAATCTCTAGTTTTTGTTGAAATCTCTTAGGCAACAGGCCTGACTAAAGTCAAGAGTATCGTTACCAAATATCGGATGGTGTTTTACAGAGTAAAAAATGTTTAAGATTTATTCTTTTGTGGCACTTATAATAACAAATAGTTTTAACCCAGTTGTACAGATAAGTCTTGACTCAGTGTGATTGATTAGTGCAAATTCACCCAATTTCTAAGTTGAACCCAGTTATTTATTTATTTTTTTAGAGACAGGGTAATGGAGTGACACCCTGTCTCAAAAACTAAATAAATAAACTCAATTTTTCATTTTTCTCACCACAGTCTCATACAGGACTGAGTACTTCCCCATCCCTTGAATTTGCATGTGACTTGCATGGCCAATGGGGTGATGTGAGCAGACTTCTAATGGACAGCTAAGATTTCCCTCTGTGCTTATGCCAACATCATAAGAATATGCCTTAGATGACAGACTGCCCGCATCTCTGAAACTGGAAGCAGAGCCACCCAGCCCCAACCTCATTGTATGAACCTGAGTGTGGGTGGTTTGTTGTGCAACCTTATAGGACAACTGACTGATACTATCTTACTTAGCCCCATACCAGCCTTTTCAATTAGAGAGTAGTAACTCCGTCTTTTGGGTAAGGAAAGCAAGTCTTAGAAAGTTTAAAGGATTTATTGAAGATCCCACTTCTGTAACTGGAAAGGCCTAGGACTCAAACCTTATACCTATCTGACTCCAAGACCTGGGCTTGTAATCACCACATCACTGTGCCTCCTGGTAATAAGTATGTTTGGGCATGAAAAACTGTTATATGCATAAACGATGCTAAGTCAGAAAACAAAATTGCTTCCTTCTTACCTTTTCACCTTGTAGATTGTGTAACTAAGACTCAGGTAGGCACAGTGTTTTTTCCTAAGACCACAGAGCACATTAATAGCAGATATTATTTCTGTGGGTAAGGAATGCTTTTGATTTGATCATGTAGAAATCCCAGATTTAGCCCATGAGCTCTCCCTTGAGAATCTGACAAGGACATCTTTATAAATACCTACCTGACTATGATTCCCTATCATTACTGCCATATGACTTTATTTTTTAGTTGTAGAGTACTCAGAGCCCTTTGCAGAGTCTTTCATTATGCATGTAATCCACGCAGTCTTCTCAAGTGAGTTAGGCAGAATATTTAAATAGGAAATGTCAATGAAATCATGCAACGAGAAGCAAATGAGTGAGCTTTCAAACGTGTGCCGCTCATTCCTTCTCCACTATGGCCTCGATGCTCCCTGAGCTCATCATATTTTAGGTCAAACAGCATACCCCCCAGATCACAAGCCTGTCTCCAGAACTGTGTTGGTTTCCCATAGAGTGGCCCTCTCTGAACTCCTGAAAGCTGAACTCATCAAATAAGGACAGCTGTGCTTTGATAGCTGGGAAATTCTATATAATGTGAAATGATATTCTAGGGGACATCTTCTTTTCCCCAGCTCTTCTCTCCCAGCAGTGGTGACCTAACTGAAAATAATCCTTCTAAATCAAAAGAAGAAAGGCATGTGGCTCTCTGTGACTCCCACTCATGCTTGGAACTTGAAAGATTTAATTTTATCTCTCATTTAGCATCTTATAGAAATTGGGACACTAAGATGGCAGCTAGAGGCTGCTTTAGTGGAACTATCAAATCCTATCCTTTTTAGTGTTTTATTGTGTAATTTTAAGTGGAAGCATTATGCTGTCAACTTTATACTGATGATAAATCTATCACTTTAAAATCATTTCCAAGCAGCACATCACTATCTGATTGGATGCTACTACTGTTACCTGTAAGGTTAATGGCTGCCTAAGATGGTACCTGTGTAAGTGTTTGCTAGAATCACTGAATCCATCACCTGTTGAGAATCTTCATATCAGCTTTCTATTACTGCATGACAATTACCACTAAGTTAATGGCTTCAAAGAACACATATTTATTATGACAGTTTCTCAGAGTTCAGAGTCTAGGCATGGCTTAACAGGATCTTCTTGCTCAAGGTTTCACAAGGCTGCAATTAGGGGGCCAGCTGGGCTTCATTCCCATCTGGAGGCTCAAATGGGGAAGAATCCACTTCCAAGCTTATTTAGTCAGAATTCTGTGGGCAGAATTCTTTTCTTTGCAGCTGCAGAATGCGTGACAGCTTGCTTCTTCAAGGCTAGCAGGAAAGCAAGAGCTAGTCTGCTTGGACTATATATATAATAATGTACTCACAGAAGTGATATCCCATCAGTGTTGCCATATAATGTAAGTTAACCATGAGAGTGACATTCCCTCACCTTTGACATGTAACGACACAGAAGGGACAGCCTCTTACCTTTACCATATTCTATTGGTTAGAAGCAAGCCACAGATCCTGCCTACACTCATGGAGAGGGGATAATCAAAGGCATGATCACCAGGAGGTGGGAATCCTTGAGGGGTCACCCTAGGGTCTGTCTACCTGGTTCCCAATGTCACTCCCACATGCAAAATACATTCATCCCAGCCCAAGATCCCAAAGTCTCATCTCATTGCAGCATCATCTCAAAGTCCAAACTCTCATCATCTAAATTGTGATTAGGTATTGATGGAGTGCTTGGGAGTAATCTATTAAATACAGCTGTTGGGGCACGATTCCTTTCCATCCATGGACCTGTGAAGCTAAAGAGACAAATTATATGCCCCCAGCCTGTCCAACATGTAATGGTGGGACAGCACAGGATAACCGGTGTAAAAATTCTGATTCAAAATGGGGGCAGGGTGAGGGCAAGTGAGTGGAAGGAAAAAGGGAATTACTGGTCCGTGACTCTTCTGAAATCCAGCCAGGCAAATGTTAGGAGTTCCCTGATTACATCTCAAGGCATGGGAATGGCCCTCTGTGGCTTAGGCTCCTCCCTCAGGGTTCTTGGTTCTGCCCTTCTTTTTAATGAAAGGCAGCACATGTTTGCATCCTGAGTAGTTTTATCAGCACGCTTTCCACTGCTAGTAGAATTGGAAGGGTCTGAAAGCCTCCTTTATTTCATACTCTCTTTGTCCCTTTCAGGCCAAGTGGCCAGTATTCCTGATGAAACAATTTCTTAAGAACTTTGTAGAGTTTGTGTGGATTCACTGCAGTTCACTCCATTAGGTGATGCCATATACACAGATATTTTAAAGATAAGCCTTCCTGTTCCTTGGCCTCCTTCTGAGATGATTGAGGGACAATGCCCATATGCTTCCTTGAGGTTTTCTGGCTTGATTGAGAAGATCTGTAGGGCAGACCCTTAATTTCTTAAAAGACCCCTTCGTGTAACTGCATGGTTTTGTCTTTTGATCTTTCTAAGTTTCTAACAAAGAGCTGTAGAGTCACACTCAGACTTTTCCCTAGTGCATGCTTTCCTGAGAGTGAATCTCTTCCTTTTAGCATCTGTGCCATCTAGAGATCATCGGAATTTTTTACATCATCAGATTCTGATTCTGTTTTTTAAGAAAAATTGTCCTCCCAGTTTTCCTCTTTCCTCACACATTTTACTACAAGCAGAAAGAAGAAACCAGAGGGTTCCTTCAACACTTTTCTTGGAAATCTTTATACAGCCAAGTATCACTTTCAATTCTGCTTTCCACACAACCTCAGGAGACTATTTCACCGAACTTCACATTACAAAAGATTCTCCCTTCTCCTTCCTTCAGTTTCCAATGAGTGTTCCTCACTTCTGAGCCTTCACCATCAGCATCCTCAATGTCCACTTTTCTACTCTGAGTCTGTTCATGTCATTTAGGCTTTTTCTACCGTGTTCCTCAAAATTCCCCCAGCCTTCACCCACCTGGTTACAAAAGCCCTTCCACATTGTTATGGATTGAACTGTGTCCCTCCCAAACTTTATACGTTGAGATGCTAATCCCCAATGTGACATTGTTTAAAGATATGGACTTTAAGAAGTAATTAAGGCTATGTGAGGTCACAAGGGTAGGACCCTAATCTAATAGGGCTGGTGCCTTTATAAAAAAAAAGGAAGAGCTCGGTCATGGTGGCTCACACCTGTAATCCCAGCGCTTTGAGAGGCCAAGGCAGGAGGATCACTTGAGTCCAGGAGTTCAAGACCAGCCTGAACAACATAGCAAGACCCTGTGTGTATTTTTTAAATATTTCAAAAAAAAGAGGAGGAGGAAGAGACACCAGAGGTGCCCACCCAGAGAAAAGGCTATGTGAGGATACAGGTAAGAAGGCAGCCACCCCAGTCTGTGTTATTTTGTTATAGCAGCCCAAGCAAACTAATACTCATGTTTTTAGGTATTTGCTATAGCAGTTCCCCACTTCCAGGTATCAAAAGCTATACTAGTTTTCTATTGCTATGTAACAAATTACCATAAATATAACAGCTGAAAACAACACACATTTGTTAGTATCCTTGCAGTTTCTATGGGTCAGGAGTCTGGCACAGCTTCACTGACTCCTCAGGTCTCAGAGGCTGAAATTCAGGTGTCAGCTGGGCTACATTCCCCACTGCCTTCCCATCCAGAGGCTTGACAGGGCAAGAATCCACTTCGCAAAATTCATTTCCTTACAGTTCTGAGGGAATGGGGTACTGAGGCCAGAAAGGAGAAGAAGCCTGGTTTGTTGATGAACAGGCAACCCCATAGGCAAGCCGACTCAGTTGTGCCAGCCACATGGAGCACACCTCACAAGTAGCCCAGCAAGGAGCAAGGAAGTTGGGACATCTACCCACCAACTCCAGGCTTTCTTGGTTGTGCCTTGCTCCCAGGAGTTAATTTCCTGGCAACTCCACACTTGGCCATGCATTCCCCAACAGCCAGAGGACACCTTGTGGTAGAGAGACTCAGGGAACCTTCAGCATGGATAGGAAATTTCTGCAGGTGGCCTCTGGGGTGGACTGAGGGGATAAAGGCACAGCACCGGTGGCAACTGCTATCAGTATAATATCAGCTTTCATTTCCTTAACAGATGTTTATTGTGCACCTACTATGTTCTGAGAGAAAAAACAACAGTATTTGGTCTTCACCTCCACAGAGTGCACAGTCTAGTGAGGGAGAAAGAATTGTAAAGACAAATGAAAACATAATGTTATAACAGAAGTATAAATATTTTGTTATGAAAGCTTTGAGAACAAAATGACTATACTTCCTACAAAATTTGGAGATGTAACTTTGGATTTTATGGAAGAGTATAGTCTTATATTCATACCTAATGAATGAATATCCCTATGTAAACAAATAGTAACTTTACAAAGAGGCAGTGACAATGTATTGCTTAAGAGCCCTCTGGAGCCAAACCATCCAAGATAAATAAAAAAATCTTGATTCTTCATATTCCAGCTATATGACCTAGTGCAAGTTACTTAACCTCTGTGAGCTTCTGTTTCCTCATCTGTTAGAAGTGGGTATAACAGTACTACCTCATAGGGCTGGAGTAAGGATTGAATAGCTTAATACATTAAAACATTAGCAGTCAAGAAATAAAAAATGAATCAAACCAAATGGTCACATGTGCAAAGTATAATGAAAATTCCCTTTTTTAAGAAGAGAACAATATTTTGAGATTTTCTCTCTCAATTAATAAAACAAAAATTATACATGTATGTCTTCATCATTTTAGGAATACCATTTGGAATAATTTATATGTAACTCTCTAAACCGTTTAAGTGTGAGTTCTCAGAGTTCTTATAAATTTGAATGGAAAGGCCAGGCGCAATGGCTCATGCCTATAATCCCAGCACTTTGGGAGGCAGAGGCAGGAGGATCACTTGAGGTCAGGAGTTCGAGACCAGCCTGGCCAACATGGTAAAACCCTGTCTCTACTAAATTTACAAAAATTAGCCTGGTGTGGTGGCGGGCACCTGTAATCCCAGCTACTCGGGAGGCTGAGGCAGGAGAACCACTTGAACCCCGGAGGTGGAGGTTGCAGTAAGCAGAGATCATGCCACTGCACTCCAGCCTGAGTGACAGGGCGAGACTCCATTTAAAAAAAAAAGAAAAGAAAAGGAAAAGAAAAAACATTGAGTGGAAAAATACCGCAGGTCTCTTTCACTTGTGGGTGCATTCAAGTGTGAGGTTTCTAAGGGCAGGCTTCCAGTGGTATCTTTCACCCGAAACCTGCAGGCTGCTGCAGTGCTGCAGGCCATTGCTCCTACCATGAAGCAGGAGGCAGAGCAATGACTACTTGCAGCAGCATCTGACATTAGCAGCCCTCACCTCCTGCCTCATGGGTCAGCAGCATCTTTGCAGGACATGTGAGCTGTGAGGCTGGAAACCTCATTGACTGGAAACCCCAAGCCAAGTTCACTTTCTGAAGTCTGTAGGGGTGGGGAAAAGGAGCACTTTTTAAACAACACTAAGGAGAGGTGCATGAGGAAATAGCTTTCTTCAAATCTCCATGTCCTAAAGCCAGATCCCACTTAGCTTACAGCAGAAAGCTGGAGAAACAGCTGAATGTGATAAACCTTCTCTAGAAATGAAACCCTGTGGTATGTTTAGCAGATATTTTTATCTATAGAAGAAAATGTGCTTCCTTTGAGAGTTATTTCTAAAAACCTTTCATTTTTATGTTTTTACCACTTGAGAGCACTAAGTATTCATCATAGGCAGCTTAGCAAAATTAGAAAACTATGGAGAAAAAAATAAAGACCTGTCATTTTTTTTGAATTTTGAATTTTGGTGTATTTTTTACACCATTTTAACACAGACACGTGCGTACACATACACGGAAGAGTGAGATTGTTGACTGTATTTACACAGTTTTGATTTCATTTTTTCACCAAATTTCAGGGGTTACCAAAGTTTCTTGGTTCTCAGTAACTTGTCACAGCACCTCCTAGAAAAATAAATAAATAAAAATAAAAGCCATTCCATTTATTAGGTAATTCAGTCCAAACTGTAAGTATGGCATAACAACAAATACATGTAAATTGAAATTTGCAAAATACTTATATTTCATTCTGAAACACTGGTGAAATGTGCAGGCCTGCTGGACACCGCCTCACTTCTCCAACCTTGGAACCAGGTTGGATACCACACCCTCACCCTCATTTCCTGTTCCACGTTGATTTTCACACAGGACTTTTTGTTTGTTTGTTTTTGGTCATGGCAACTGCCAGATACACTGCTTTACATTTGATGTCATCAAAATACATGTAGTGTAATCTAATGTTGAAAGATGCACTAGTAATTTAGATGGTATCTTACAAGTTAGATATTGTTGTTTCCTTCAAAATTTTAAAATAGCCTGCCACAGCATTGTAAGTTCGCTGCAGTTAGTTCCCTTGGGTACCTTGGCATATGGTTTGGGAACTATGAACTTAGTCTCATTACACTGACAGCAAGATTATTTTTATTATTTTTCTTTTTTTTCTTTTTCTGTTTTTGTTTGTTTTGGATTTGCAATATTATTTTTAGTGGCCACATTAGAATTCTACGGATGTGTCATAATTTTAAAACCCTCTTATTGTTGGAAACTTATGTTGATTGTTAGTTTATTTTTATTGATAATTTCATTGTCTTCAAATGGGTAAGAAACTCCATTGTTTTATGTAAAGGTCGAGTCTTTGAATCCACAATTACTACCCATAGTTATTTGGCCTATTTATATTCTTACCTTGCAGTTTCAGAGCCCAGTGAGCCCAATTAGCTGGTGGCACCTGCAGTCCTGAATGCTATGATTTTTCACCTTCCAAATCCTATGATCTTCATGGTTTTGTCACTGATTTGATTTTGGAAACAATGAGCCTAAAACAGGAAACTATTTTTTAACCCATCAGCTGTCCTTCAGATTTTCAAGTTAATGAATAAAAATAAAGCCAAGGAATTGACAAGCCTATAAATTGTCAGCAACCAGCAAACCTAGGAGAACACAGGGAAGGAATGAAGACAGAGCCAGGCACAGTGGCATGCACCTGTAGTTCCAGCTACTGGGGAGTCTGAGGCAGGAGGATCATTTGAGCTCAGGAGTTCAAGGCTGCAGTGAGCTAGGATGGTGCCTGTGAATAGCCACTGTACTCTAGCCTGAGAAACATAGCAAAACCTTCTCCGTAAGAAAAAGAAAAGAAAAAAATATGAAGACAAATAAAAATCATTGTGAAATTCAAAAAAGTCTTACTTTTGATAACTTCACACCAAAAACCTGTGCACAGCACTATGTCCTACACCATCTGTGGGCGTGGTGCAGCAAGGGAAGATATGAGGGGACTACCCAGCATGGCGCATAGCTTCTTGGCACAGCGTTGTAGAAAGTGGCTCATATTTGAAGTTAGCTCTTCAATTAAGGGTAGATCCTCAATGGATTATTCTTCCATTAGCTTTAAACTAGCATGAATCAAGTCAAATGAGAGGGTGTCCGGGCAGAGAGTGAGAACATCAGGATGAAGGAGTTATCAAATATAAGGAGATGGTGTTGAAGCTAGAGCTTATGAAGGTGGTGGAGGTCATTGATGGTGGAGGAGGAAGTGGTTTGCAGGTGATGGAGGTGGTTAAAGGTGGTGGAAGTGGTGGTGGTGGAAGCTGTGGAGACAGTGATGTCAGTGGAGATGGCTGGTGGATGTTGTGGTGGCAGTGGTGGTACTGGTAGTAATAATACTTTTTTAACCTTCATGAATGGCTACTTGTAGATGTAAATGGCCCGCATCTATTTTATGCCCAGTTATAAAGTTCTGTTGCCCACAAACCAATGTGAAGAATCCTTACTTAATTGCTTATAACAGATTCATAATTTGTTTGTTTGTTTCTGTGAGATGCGAACTCACTTTGGGATGTAGGACTGGGGCTCATGGTTAGTAACATATTTGAATACACATTACCCCATCTAAGCCCCTGTGAGGTAGGTATTATCCTTCTTTTACAGACTGGGTGATCTGAGGCTCGGAGAACCCAAAGGACTCGCCAACAGTCACACAACTCTCAAATAGCAGAGCTGAGGCGTGCTCCACCCAGCTCAGGAGACTCCAGAGCGAGGGCCTTTCCACAAAGCACAGAGCTGTGTTTGAGATCGCTGTGACTTGTCAAGGGTATAATGGGAACACTAGCACGTTATAAGACAGAGAGGTAAGGAGAAAACATGAATCTTAATTTCAAGAAAACAGATAAGTTGGAAGAAATTCTGTTACCTTTATAATATTTCTACCCCATCCTGGACATGGCATAAAAATCTTTCTAGAAGCACCTTCCAAGTGTTCAAATTCTACTCTTTTCTAAGGTGTTCACCATATCCATACCTTTTTTAGGTATTCAACATTCAATTTGTTCAGCATTATTGAATACCTGTCATGGGCTAGGCATGATGTCAGTGCTTGGTGAGATGTGAAATTGAATATGTCAGTGACTGAGATATTGATAACCAAGACAGGCTAAAATTTCTATAGGACTGGACAAAAGTTGCATTTTCTGATACAGTTCTCCTATGCCTTACTTATTTTTATAGCAAAAACTCTTTCTGCCAAATTTTGAGAGAAGTATGTTTAAGTCTGTCTCTAGAATTGTGATTTTCCTATGTTTTTCTTACAATATTTTATTGTCTAATATTGGACCTCATATTTAGCATTGGGTTAAAATTGTCTTGACTACAAGACATACCATGACCCTAAAGTGGGATTGTTGGATCATAAAGCATATGTACCATTGAATTTAGTAAGTACTGACAGATGGCTCTCCAGAATGATGGTACCAGTGTACTCCCCACCAGTAAAGCACAAGGTTGCACACCTTACATTCTCACCATGCCCTGGTATTATAAACTGAATATTTGCAGGTCTAAGGAGGATTTCATTGTGGTTTTTATTTCCTCTCTTTTCACTATTGTGTTTGAGCATCTCTTCATATCTTGTTAACTGTTGGACCATTCATTTGGTGAATTGCGTATTCAAATCCTTTGTCAACTTTCCTGTTGTTTTGCGAGATTTCTTGCATTAGTAAGAGTTTCTTTAATGCATTTAACTTTAAATGCCCCCTTGTCTTATACTTTCAAACCTGATTTCCTTTTGTTTGTACCTATCTTAGTCTAATACTGTACTTTTATTTGGGTATCTGTAAGCATTGTCTTATAAACAGCATATAGTTGTTTAGTTTTATGTTGTTTTGTCTTTATTCAGTCTGACATTTACTGGAATTTGGTACAATAATTTGGTACATTTATATTTAGTATCATAACTCATCTACTGGATTTCATTTCTTCCCTATTACTTAATGCTTTATTTAATGTACATTTTTATTTTCTCCTCTTCCTTATTTCTTGCTGATTTGATCATGTTGCTTTTCATTCTGTTCCTCTCCTTTATTAACTTGGAGTTTCCACTTTTCCATTCCACTAATGGATTCTCCACTTTCTGTGCTCTTGTGATCAGATACCTTCCTTTTTTACTATATTTTTCAACAAACTCCCAACTCACTCCCCCAATAATATTAACTGTTATCTCTCCCCACAAAATGCAATATGTCCTCCCTATTTCTGATTCCAATAAGATGAGACAATTAGAAAAATGTCTTCCATTCCTCTTCTTCCCTTTCTCCACTCCTTGTGACACAGAGACTTTGAAATACTTTTATTTCCCTAACTCCTAGATGTTGACGGACTCATTTTATACATACAGCACTAAACTATTAGAATTTTCTGCACATTGTGTTTTAAGAGCCCTTATTTAGCAATTTTATAACACATCATTCCTAGACAGTCTTACTTATCCATTCAGAATTAATTCAATAAAGAGAGAGAGAAACATAGAGAGAGATACAGACTGAGTGCACACCAGGTGTGTTGCTTAACACAGCAGTCCCCAACTTTTTTGGCACCAGGGACCGGTTTTGTGGAAGACAGTTTTTTCCACAGACAGGGGTGCGGATGGTTTCAGGATAGAAGTGTTCCACCTCAGATGATCAGGCATTAGATTCTCATAAGGAGCACACAACCTAGATCCCTCACATGCTTGGTTCACCATAGGGTTTGCAACCCTATGAGAATCTAATGTCGTTGCTGATCTGACAAGAGGCAGAGCTCAGCTGGTAATGCTCACCGGCCCACCACTCACCTCCTGCTGTGCTCCCTGCTTCCCAACAGTCAACAGACACTCCGGGTATGGGTCCATGACCCGCGGGTTGGACACCCCTGAATTAACTGAATTAACAGGTTTCCCCCTCCTCCTCATGTTTACTTCATCTTGAGGTCAATGTCTAGATTAGCACTATTCCGTAGAACTTTTTGTGATCATGTAAATGTCCACTAGGGTACCTACCAGATACATGGAGATATGGAGCTCTGGAAATATGTTGAGGATGACTCAGAATTGAATTTTTGATTTGATTTGATTTTAATTAATTTTAATTTAAATAGTCACATATGTCTAGTGGGTACCATATTGAAAGGGAAGATCTAGATCATCTGTTATTTGGATAAAGTCTTGACTAGCATTACCTCTAAAATGGTTAGAGATAACTGTAATATATGATCATGTTTTGCTTTCTTAAATCTAACATATAATCACGTAAATATTTGGTTTTGGTTTTGCTAATGAGTGAATTATATCGTGGTTGAGTATAGGTTTCCCAGTCCTTTCCTTTCAGGTTGGGCTTGCTAGAAGCAGAACCTCAGATGGGGATTCTTCTGCAAGTGACTTACTGAGGGAGATGTCTCAGGAGGCACCCATGACAGAATAAGGTAGGCAGGAGAGTGCTGAAGAATATTATGGACAGAGCTGTGGTTTCAGTTCCAGTCTAGCCTGAGCCTGAGACCATGGAGTATCAATGGCACCATGGGGTTGTCTCACCTGGAGATAGCAATTCTGACTTTTATTAACATTTTTCAATAAGTCATTAGCTGAGACCATCCCCAAAGAAGGGCATAACACCCCAGGCCCTGCTGCATGAGGCTGTGAGCCCTCTCTGGATAACTGTGGGCTGTTCTCAGGAGGAGTGGCCTGCCATTGCCCGTCAGCCACCACAGTCAGACCTAAGTCAACTGCAGGACTGTACTTATTTAAACTTCAGGTTTTTAGATAATAAGCCCATTGGTATTCTCATTCTTTCTTGGAAGTATATAAGAGTTTTTTTCATTCTTAGAATTAAGGAATTTTCTAGGATATGCCTACATAAGTATTTTTAATTTTTTTTTCAAATCAGCCCATTAATATTCTCTCTTTCCTGGAAATATGTAAAAGACTTTTTTTATTCTAAGAGTGAAAAATTTTTCAGGATATGCCTAGGTGTGTCTTTTTTTTTTTTTTTTTAATCAGTCCTGCCCTGAACTTAATGACATTTTCTTAAGCTGTCTATTCAGGTCCTTAGCTCGAGGAAATTATCATCTATTATTTGTTAAATTCTGCCCGCCATCTGTTCCTTTTTATTCTTCTGACACTCCCTTATTTTGCATGTTAAGTCTCTTTTTCCCCTATGACTTTCCTCTCTTTATATTTTTGCATAGGTTTTGAGACATCTCTTCTACTTGTCAGTCTAAACCTCATGTCTCAGCAGTGACCATCTTCTCCTTCAATCCATGCTTTGAATTGCCTATTTCCAGACACTTTCTTTTGTGTCATGCTTGAATCAACAGAGATGCTTTTGTTGCTTTTTACATTCAAGTTGTCTTCTGTCTCTTCCGGTAGCTCTGTTTTGTTGGGTAAGGGTTTAATCTGTTCTGAGCCATTGTTCTCTCTCTCTCTCTCTCTTTCTCTCTCTCTTTCTCTGGCTGCTGGATACCTTTGGTTATAATATATTAATATATATATTTTTTTCTGGCTATTTTCTTTCTCTGTGTGGTAGTAGTCCCATGATTAGAGGAAGACAAAGTGGAAACTACACCTGGGGACTGATGGCGTGATGCAGGCAGACTGTCAATTCCCCATTGAGATGCGCGGAGGAATCCCTCTCTTCCTCCACCATCTCTCAGACTCTCCCAACCTCCAGGGCAGAGACTCTGTATAGCTTTTAAACACCACATCTCCAGAGCTGGGAAATCCATGGTGCCATAGTTCACGGTCTTGGGTCCCCATATCACTGTGAGCCATGTTCTTCCCAGGACCTGAGCCTGCTGTCCACCCATGTGCAGCTAGAGCGCAGCCTCTTCCCTATCCAGGTGGAAGCAAGCCCACAAGCTCTCTCTGTTGAGATGTCCTCAGCACCCAAGCCTTGCTGGTCCAACTGCCCATCAGCCCCAGACGCCATGTGGTCAAAAGAAGTGGACACCCTGGAGTTGAACATGGAGGAGAGGGAGAATTGTTTAGGTCATGATGGTCCCAGAATCCTCCTCCTGCTTTCCGCAATCCTTCTGAAGAGACCTGAATTCAAATTTTCATTGTTCCCTTTCAGGATCTTTGTTTCAACAAATGCCAGCCAAATACCAAGCCCAGTGCTGAGGACACAACATTGAATAAATCAGGGATGAGTCCTTCCTTCTAGGAATGTTTACTGCAAAGGGGAAATAATTGTCCATGTGATCTAGCTCTGATTACAGAGTGTTGTGAATGGGCAAATAAAGGCTGTGGTGGAAGGGCAGTGTTGCTGATTCATATTTCTGCCCTCATTTTCTGTACCCACCTTGTTACAACAGAACTTCCTGCCATGTTATCTGTACACTAAAGGTGTCCGTTTCATTCCATCTCATCCTTGGACAACGTTTAACAAGTTGCATGTGAAAAAAGGTGGCTGAGATGATGGAAAATCTAGAATTCAGGTGATCTGATGATTGGCTGAGAGTACTGATGATTGGCTGAGAGCATGATGATTGTCTGAGAGCACTGATGATTGGCTGAGAGCACTGATGATTGGTTGAGAGCACTGATGATTGGTTGAGAGCCCTGGTGATCTTCTGTCAAAGAATCAAGGGAGGGGGAAGTAAACAATTACTTTCTTCAAACACTGAATGACTGTCCCACAGGAGGGGAATTTAGTAACCTCTAGGAATCCCCTGGAAGGAAAAATAGGAAGAGGTAAGTGAAGGCAGCACAGAGAGACTCCAGTACTTTACCTCAATAGGGCAAGACTTGGAAATGTGTTATCCAGCAATGCAAGGGGCTGCCTTGGAAAGGTGAGCTCCTCATCTTTAGGAATGTTCAAATATTCATCCAACGGCACCCGTAAAAGGGACCTGAACACAGCAGACAGGGCAGGAGAAAAAGCCAGGAAGAACTGGGAGTTGAGAAGTTTGTTAGGGATTTGGTGTCTGAGAAATGAGAGTATTGGGCAGTGAAAAGGGGTAAGAGAAGTGTGGCCAGGTTGCCAAGTGTGTCTCCTTCAAAGAGAAGTGTGGAAGGAATAGAATTGTTTTTCAGTTTTATCTTGCCATGTCCTAGATAATAGCTAAGTTTCCTGAGATCAAAAGCAGTCATGGCTTTTTTCTTCCAGACTTTCTTTGTTTCTATTTTCTCTGGTCTACCTAAAGTAAAACAACAGTAAACAATAGGATCTGGCCAGGCACAGTGGCTCACACTTGTAATCCCAGCGCTTTGGGAGGCTGAGGCAGGCAGATCATTTGAACTCAGGAGTTCCAGACCAGGCTGGGCAACAAGGCGAAACCCTGTTTCTACTAAAAATACAAAAATTATCTAGTTGTGGTGGTACACACCTGTAGTCCCAGCTACTCAGGAGGCTGAGGTGGGAAGATCACTTGAGCCAAGGAGGTCAAGGCTTCCGTGAGCCATGATCCCATCACTGCACTCCAGCCTGGGCAACAGTGAGATAAAAAAAAAAAAAAAAAAGAAAGAAAGAAAGAGAGAGAAAAGAATCTGAGAGAAGCCACTTTCTACCTTCCTTTCTTCCTCTTAAAACCTCCAGTCCTGAAACATATGATATGTTATGAAAATATCGATTCATCTCAGCTTTTCCTTAAGTTACTTGTACTTATAGAACTGTACCTGTCACCCTGCTCAATAAAGATTTGATGATTGAATTAAAAATAAGTTCCAGCTGGGCGCAGTGGCTCACGCCTGTAATCCCAGCACTTTGGGAGGCCAAGGTGGGTGGATCACGAGGTCAGGAGTTCAAGACCAGCCTGGACAACATGGTAAAACCCCATCTCTACTAAAAATACAAAAAAAATTAGCTGGGCCTGGTGGCACATGCCTGCAATCTCAGCTACTCGGGAGGCTGAGGCAGGAAAATTGCTTGAACTCAGGAAGCAGAGGTTGCAGTGAGCCAAGATTGTGCCATTACACTCCAGCCTGGGTGACAGAGCGAGACTCTGTCTCAAAAAAAAAAAAAAAAAAAAAAAGTTCCAGGCCGTAATAGTCTGTCCTGTGTATCAACATATGTCTCAGCAATAACACTGGGCAGGGGATCTTAACAGAAAACTCTGTAGCCACATGGAGTGGAGCTATGTTTTATCAATTTGATTATAATTTAGAGGGGTTAAAACTTGGGGGGTACCTGACTTTTTGGAGTTATGTAGTATTTACTGCATGTTCTGGCACTTCCTAGAGCTGTTCCTCCTCCCTTGATAGTGTCGCCCAGCGCTGTATGTTCCTTGGAGTATGCTGTCATCTAGTTGTGTGAGAGCCACATTACAAGCCTATTTGTCACATACTTACATAATGTTTATTTTTCCTTATACTAATATTACCTCCACTGAATGTTAATTCGTTGTAGCGTTTCTTTTGATAAGTTCGACCTTTTCTTCTGAGATGTATCTTCAATTTCAGGACACAATTTAGAGGCTTAAAGGTATCTTTGATGCTTTGACAACAAACCTCATGTAAACTTTCACTTTTTTTATTTTTCGTGCTTTGGTAGAAGAGCTGTTCAGATAAGAATTGGGATTCTTGCCGGGCGTCGTTGCTCACGCCTGTAATCCTAGCACTTTGGGAGGCCGAGGCGGGTGGATCACGAGGTCAGGAGAACGAGACCATCCTGGCTAACACGGTGAAACCCCGTCTCTACTAAAAATACAAAAAATCAGCCGGGCGTGGTGGTGGGCGCCTGTAGTCCCAGCTACTCGGGAGGCTGAGGCGGAAGAATGGCGCGAACCCAAGAGGTGGAGCTTGCAGTGAGCCGAGATCGCACCACTGCACTCCCGTCTGGGTGACAGAGCGAGACTCCATTTCAAAAAAAAAAAAAAAAAAAAAAAAAGGATTGGGATTCTTGGGTCTCATCCCTGCAAATTGAGTAAATCTCTCAGCCTCAGTTTTCTCATATTACAATTAAGCAATTAAGCGCTTAACTGTGCTAGCTGTTTCCAATGTCATTACATTAACCAACTGGTATAAAAATAAAATCGTCTGGGAAGAATTACTTACAGTACAGATCTGGGGCCCAATCCCCAGAGTTTTGACTCAATGTCTTTGAGAACCACTGGGCTAACTCGTTTCTTTCCACTGATTGAAATTTTAAATGGTTAAAGCAGCCTGGCTTTCTCAAGAAAAGTACACGGGCGCCACCTACTGTCCCTGAAAAGTTCGTACAGCTCACACATCAGATGTATTGAAGCTTTAACTTGGCAGGGTTACCAGTTATAAATGCAATCGAATTTGCATTTTAATTAGTGAAGCCGATTATGTATTGAGATAAACAAGTGTTGTGCCATCGACTCACTTGGAATAATTAGTTTTATCTCACTTTTGATTTATGACTTGGCATTTTTCTGGACTCAGTTATGCCTCTCAGGCTTATTCTGTCTGAACCACACACAATTGCAATAGTCCAGCTTTTTGCAATTATCTGTATTTTTGTACAACTCCAGAAAAACCAAAGTGAAAGAATAAACAAAAAGACTTTCCCAGAAGAAAATGGCAATTTCTAACTTCTTCCTATGCCTACTGGCATCGTGGGACAGACTGCCAAGGAATTCAACCACATTCCACCCACTACCCACTCCTGGACTTCTATCCTTAGACTCTCACTGCCCCCAGAATAGGGAAGGTTATCAGGCCCCTAAGGAAGGACGCATGCTTTGCTTGGCTCTCTGGGCCTTGTCTGGGCACTGCACCCCAGTGTATTATCACCCTGCTGTGTCATAGAGCCCCACATCCCACAGTGCAAGCCACAGGCTAGCAGCAGCAGCATCCCCTGGGAGCTTGTTAGATGTGGAATCTCAGTCCCCAGCCCAGCCCTGAAGGATGAGAATCTATTTTAGCAAGATGCCTGGGGGATGTATATATGTGTTAAAGTTTGAGAAACCCTACCATAGAGAACACAAAGCCTTTAGCCGAAGAGAACGCTGATTCCCTTCCCAACATGCTACTTGTCTTTGCCGTGTTTCCAGCAGCATGAAATAGTCTGGAAGGATGAACATTGGGCACATCTGGCGTTGACATTAGAATCTGCTACTCGCTACTGGCGTAATTTGAGGAGCACCTGAAACTCTCTGTGCTTTCAGTTCCTCATCTGTAATATAGGAACTGCCCTTTTTAATTCAGGAAGTTGTTGTGGGCTAACATGTGTACTGTATTTGACATCATGCATGGTTCATAGTGATAAATATTAATTTCATTTCTACCCACCCCCTGCTTCCAAGTAGAAGTACAATGGAGTGTAGTTTCAACATTGCTTTATTTTAAAAATTAGCCACAGTGTCTTTGACATGCTTCCCATCAGAGGTGGTGTCTACCTTCCCTCCCCTTGACGTGGGACTGGCTCGTGATTCTCTTGTAACCAGAAGAATGGGGAAGAAGTTACTCTGAGGCTTCTCAGCACTAGAAAAGGAAAGGCCATGTAGCTTTCACCCGGTTTTCTTGGGTTGCTTGCTGTGGGGGCAGCATGCAGCATTGAGAAAACTCCTTGCTGGAGAGGCCTCATGTGGTGCTCCAGCAGACTGCCTAGCTGTGCCCCCAGACAAGAGTCACCATCCGCTGCCAGGCCACGGGAGTGAGCATCATGGATGTCTGGCCCTTGTGCCCTCAGGTGGCTGCAGCCCCAGCCAATATCTGACTACAGTGATCGACAACTGCCCAGCAGATGCCCTTCCAAAATTCCTGACCCACACGATTATGCAAAATCAAAGAGTTGTTTGGGGGTGATTTATTATGCAGCAGCAGTAAGTGGAACACACTTTGGTTGGTGGTTTTTGTTATTGTTTTTACTTCTTCAACGAAGGACTTATTCTAAGTCAAGATTCGACAAACTGTAGCCCTCTGGCCAAATCTAGCCTACATCTGTTTTAGGTTATTGTGAATTTCCTTTAATAGACTTTGCTTTTTAGAGCAGTTTTAGGTTCACTGCAAAATTAAGTGGAAAGTACAGAGATTTCCATATGCCCCCTGCCCCTACACATGCACAGCCTCCCCCTTGATCGACATTCTCTACCAAAGTGGCATGTTTGTTGCAGTCAAAGAACCTCCATGGACACGTCATTATCACTCAAAGTCCATAGTTCACATCAGGGTTCACTTTTCATTTGCACATTCTATGGGTTTTGACAAATGTCTGAGCTGTATCTACCATTGTCATATCATAAAGAATCGCTGCCCTAAAAAATCCTCTGTGCTCTACCTGTTCATCCCTCCCACACCCTAACCCCGGACAACCACTAATCCTTTTATTGCCTCCTTAGTTTTACCTTTTCCAGTGAGTCCTGTGGTGGGAATTATATATTACATAGCTTTTCTCAGATTGGCTTCTTTTACTTAGTAATATGCATTTGTTTCCTTCATATCTTTTCATGGCTCGGTAGCACATTTGTATATATGTTAATACATTGTGGCTACAATAATTTTGAACAAATTGATCTGTTAGATTAAGAATAACAAGTTAAAAATTTCATTTTACCTTCACTTATTTCTTCTCTGATGTTCTTTCTTTTGTTATGTAGATATGACCTTCTGACCTATAACAATTTTTATTGCCTTGAATAACTTCTTTGAACATTTAACAAGGCAGATCTGCTAGCAACAAATTCCCTGAATTTTTGTTTGTCTGAGAAAGCCTTTAAGTCTCCTTTACTCTTGGAGGATAATGTCACAGAGTATAGAATGCTAGATTGGTGGAGTTTTTTTCTCAACACATTCAATATTTCACTCCACTGTCTTCTTGCTTGCATGGTTTCCATGAAGTCAGATGAAATTCTTACCTTTGTTCCTCTAAGGAAGTAAGGTGTTTTTCACCTTTGGCATCTTTTGGGATTTTTTTCCCTATCTGATTTTTCTGTAGTTTGAAAACGATATGGCTAGGCTTAATTTTGACATTCATCGTGGTTGGTGTTCTCTGAGGTTCCTGGATCTGTGGTTTGGTGTCTGATTTTCAGTCATTATTGTTTCCAACTTTCCATCTGTTCCTTTCTCTCTGTCTTCTCCTTTTGGTATTCCTATTAAACATATACCTTTTCTAATTATCCCACAGTCCTTGGATATTCTATGCCTTTTTCATTCAGCATTTTTTTCCTTTGCTTTTCAGTTTTGGATGTTTCTATTGAGATATCCTCAGCCTCAGAGAGTCTTTCTCAGCTGTGCCCAGCCTACTAATGAGCCCGTGAGAAGCATCCTTCATTTGTTAGTGTTTTTGATCTCTCGCATTTCTCTTTTATTCTTTCTCAGAACTTTGATCTCTCTATTTACATTGCCCATCTGTTCTTGCTTACTGTCCACTTTATCCATTAGAGCCCTTAGCACATGAATCATAGTTATTTTAAATTCCCAGTCTCATAGTTCCAACATCCGTGCCATAGCTGAGTCTGGTTCTGACATTTGCTCTGTCTTTTCAGACTGTGGTCTTTACCTTTTTTTATGCCTTGTGATTGTTTGTTGATAGCCAGATGTGATGCACTGGGTCACAAACGGTGGCAAATAGGCCTTTGGTGAGGTGTGGGGAAGGGAAGGGTTCCATAGCCCTGTGATTAGGACTCAGTGTGTAGACCTGTGATTAGGACCCAGTCTGTCTTGAGCCTGTGCCCTGGACTGTGAGCTTCATTCAGTTTCTCAGTTTTTCCCTGAGCTAGGACAGGGTGGCTAGGGGGAAATGGAGTTGGGTTTTTATTTTCCTCCAGGTCCATTAGGCTCTGCAAAAAAATTAAAAACCAACAGTTTAGGCTCTGATAAAGTGATTTCTATTGAGGGAAGGCCTTGTTAAGAACTAAATGCTATGGCATATTTTTAAGTGGTTTCTTTTTCCCTCCTCTTGACAGAAGCATGAACAGATTTTTCTCTGATAGTCACTGTGAGAACCTGGTTAAGCTCCTGGAGATAAAACTCACAAAAGGGTGGGTGCCCCCTCAGATTGGGCCCTCCTGGAGATTTTAACTCCCAGACCTGTGCACACTGAGCTTCCAGCAACTCCTCAATCCCAGTTCAGATTTCCTACCCAGTACTGGTTGCCATGGACAGTTCTGCCTGTGGGTTTCTGCTCTGGTAAGCTGTGATCTTCTGTATCCTCCTGTCTGCCTCTCCAAATTCAGAGGAGCAGTTTGCCCTGTGGCCTTACTTCTCTGACAGAACTAAGAAGATTCTTGAAATTTTCTGTTTGTTTAGTTTTTAAATTATTGTTAGGATGGCATGGCAACCTCCAAGCTTCCTATGTGGCACTGGAAAATGGACATCCCATCTGTTTTTGTCAATAAAGTTTTATTGGAATACAACCACACTCATTCATTTCTACATTTTATATGGCCACTTCTGTGCTGTGGCAGAGTAGTTAAGTAGTTGCCACAGAGACTTGATGGCCCACAAAACCTAAAATATTAGCTCTTTGGACTTTTGTAGACAATTTTTCCTCACGTCTGTTCTAGGCAATAGGGATTGAATAATATGTAAAATAAAGTCTGTTTTTAATAGATTGTATAGTCTAATGGGGGGGAGATACAGTAAAAACTAATAAACATCACGTGGTGATAAATGTCATGAGGAAACTAGAGAAAAGGGGAAAAAGTGACAGGGTAATGGGGTGGCCCAAGAAGGTAAAGTAACATTTCAGCAAAGATGAGAATGGGTTGAGGGAGCGCCTCTGGGGGTAGCTGGGTGATATGGTTTGGATCTTTGTAACCTGCTCAAATCTCATGTTGCATTGTAATCACTCATGTTGGAGCCTGGGCCTGGTGGGAGGTGATTGGATCATGGGGGTGGAGTTCTCACGAACGGTTTAGCACCATCCCTCTTGGTACTGTCCTCATGATAATGAGTGAGTTCTTGCAAGATCTGGTTGTTTACAAATGTGCGGCCCCTCCCCACTCTCTCTCTTGCTCCTGCTCTGGCCATGTGACATGGCTGTTTCCCCTTTGCCTTCTGCTGTGATTGTAAGTTTCCTGAGGTCTCCCCAGAAGCTGAGCAGATGCCAGACTTATGCTTCCTGTACAGCCTGCAGAACCTTGAACCAATTAAGCCTCTTTTCTTTATAAATTACCCAGTCTCAGGTGTTTCTTTATAGCAGTGTGAGAACGGCCAAATACACTGAGAAATATGTTCTCCAGACGGAGACGACGTTAAGAGGAAATGCGCTAAGTGTGCCAGGAGGAACAACAGACAGGGCCCAGTGAGAACTGGAGCCGCGTGTAGGAGCTGAGGGCAGGGCGGCCCCAGAGGACGGGCCTCATTGAGAGCATTAGATTTGGGGGTCTGCTGTCTGCTCTGTTTCAGTGTCTAATCAGTACATATCCCTGCAGCATTTTCCATGGGGGACCAGGCACCCTGTGCCTCAGGGGCATGGGGGTGGCAGAATGACATTGTTGTGCCTGCAAAGAGGAGAACAGAGTTTTTCAGGACGGCTCCCTAGAAGAGACATCACAGCGGTAGTTCCTGCACAAAGGATTTATGGAGGAAATGTTCCCAAGAAAAACTGGTAATTACATGAAGGAAATAGGCAGGAAAGGGACAAAAGTGAGTAATGGACAATCTCAAGTAAGTTCCCACCTCTGTCTGATTCCCAGGGAGCTCTGGAGCACAAGTAACTCCTTAGACTTTCTTCTCTCTTGAGGCAGAGTTGGGCTCTCACACTCCCATATAGGGAAGGAAAAACTTTTTCCTCTGTCTTCTGGGTTCTTCGGCTGAGGCCCTGCAAATTAGAGTGATGAAAGATAGGTGAAGAACAACAGTAAAAACAAACAGACAGGCTGAAATTTATTAGCACGTGCAGCTTGCATACACACGGGAGAACTCCGTGATGAGTAACTTAAAGGGGTGACTAGAACTTGGGGCTTATATGGCATCTTAACAAAGATGGATAATTTTGTAGAGAAGTGACAAGAAAAGAGCTTTTGATGATTGGGGTGGCAAATTGTGGGAAGGTAAATACATGGGGAAACAAATAAAAGATAGGGTTAGTGAGTAAGGTGTGTTTGTGTAGACTCTCTCAGTACCATCTCTTCTCTGATAATAAGGCCGTTATCCCCTTCCTGGAATGGGAGTTTGGGTGGGGGCAGGGACACCTTCACAACAGGACTTTATGTTCTGTTTTTGGGCAGATAGGAGGAGAGTAGAGAGTTCATTCTGAATCCACTTTTTCTCAATTGTCTCCACTTAAAATAATTCCTATTCCAGAGTGGCATATTACTCCCCGGCATTACCACTTCTCTGCCTATGCAGGCAAAGGGATCCCAATAGGCCAAGAACAGTCCATTGGAGATGAATATCTTGGTCCTTTCCTGCTGCTGTAACAAAATACAGGGAATGGAAAATTTACCAACAATAAAAATTTATTTCTCGCAGTTCTGGAGGCTGGAAGTCTAGGATCAAGGTGCTAGCAGGTTTTGCGTCTGGTGAGGGCACAGTCTGCTTCCGAGATGTCCATTTGAATGAGCACTGAAGGACAAAAAGGCCAAAAGGGACAAAGGCCATGTCCTCTCGTGGCAGAAGAGATGGAGGGGAAATGGGCCCACCTAGCTCCCTTAACCTTTTATAAGGGCACTAATCTCATTCATGAAAGTGGCACCTTCATGACATAGCCACCTCCTGACAGCCCCACCTCACACTGGGATTTCACTCCCAACCTGTGAAATGTGGAGGGACACATACATTCAAATGACAGCAATAAATTACGTGCACAGACCATTAGAAACAAAGCACACAGATGCCGAGGGAGGGACACGCCAGAACAGTTAAAGAAATCCAAGCGCATCTATGTAGCCTGTCAACAGAGTCTGCTACAAAGACCAAAAAGGAAATGCCTTAGGATCTTTTGCACATGCCGACATCTTATATTTGCCTATTTGTTAATTCAAACATCAGGTACATCCCCTGTTTGCTATTTGGCTAAATATATTAATATATATGATCTTAAGTAATAATGCTGCAAGCACACTGCACCATGCAGAATCGGTCTACAGTCATGGGATGGAACCACATCAAAACCCCATGCCCAGCAGTTTTGTTTTAGAATTCCAGAGAAACACAACAGAGATAGCTGCCAGTACAGGCTTACTGTGCAAGGCCACATTCAAGCTCTACCTAGGGGCAGCATGCAAGGGAAGTGTTTAGTAATGATTATCTGGAGGATGCAAGCTAATTCTTCCACTTCTTTGATGCCTTCCATAGTGGCTATACCAATTCTGAAGACATTCAATATAAAAATAACTGTGAAGTTTATTAGCCAATTATATCCATTCGGCTTTGTGTATGGCGGTGTGATTTCAGCTCTCACCAAGATACTTTCAGGAAGATGCCTTTAAGCCCTTGCAGTTGCTTTTATCTATCTTCACACCAGGGGGCAGGCTTGAGTCGTTTTTATTCCTTTGTGTGTTATTCTTGGAAAACAAAGGCTGTGTCTTATTTAAAACAAAACAAAACAAAAGCTAGTACACTTGGTTACCTCAAAGGAAAAGTACCATTTGGCACTTACTTCTACCGTCACAGGCTGATTACAGACCTTCCATAGAATGGATTTAGAGTGTTACATATCCATCTGTCCTGTCTGGATTTCTTTCCACTCCATTTGGAACCATTTTTGAGGATCCATTTGAATTTTAAACAGGAAGACATAATGTCTATGCTAAAGTTCCACCGACTAATATACAGGCCAAAGTTTCCAAATTCCTAAAATTGAAAATTTGTCAAAATTTATAGTCATTTTTAATGTTTTGTGTTGCTGGTGTAAAATCTTCCAGGATAGTATGGCCAGTGCCCAAATGCAAAAACACCCTCATGTTCCTGCCTCTGATGGCTTTGACCACTGGTGGCTGAGGGTTGGCAGCAGAACTCCAGGACCGTGCCTTTGGTGGACTCATTTGCCCCATGTGACCCCCACCATAAACACAGGCCTTGCAGAAGGAAAGGAAGAGTTTGCATCTCGGCCTGCTCTGTCCCCTTGAGTGTCTTTGCCTGGAAAATGTCAGTGTTTTCACACTTATGTTTTGCCCTCGACCTGGATATGTGGGCACCTATGCAAGGTTAAACTGTGATACTTTGATTTTCATCAATTTGGAAAGTGGTGGCACTAGCTCAGTTGCTTAGGGCAGGACAAACGGGGCTGCAACTGCAGGTGACGTCTTCATTTGACTCATTCTCTTGGCTGTGACTCTACCTGAAAGCCAACTCATCAGCTGGCAAATTACAGCCACTGAACTGGGCCTGGGGAGGCAAAGGCAAGTCTGTCTTCATTACTAGAGAGGCTGTGTAAAGTGCTTTCCCCTTCCCACCCCAGCATCATGTGGTTGCCAATGCCCTGTTACACAAAGCCCAGGTGTCTGACTGCAAAGAGAAGCGGTTCTCTCATCCTGAGCCCTTCCACCAGGGGGTTGAATTCATATGTTCCCGACAATAAGTACAACTTGGTGAAGAGGCATCACTAATTCACAAAATCTGCAGATACGTTGCTTTATTCTTCATCATGTTGAAGATCCTTCATTTCTAGGGTTTTCCTTTTCTCTTCTTTTATTCTTGTTTCCATCACCAGCTGCATCAGATAGATGAAGGAGCAGCAGCTGGACAGTTTAATTTATTAGGGCTGTCAGGGCCAATCTACTGCTGATAATAGAACACAGTAGAAGTGGATCTGTCTAGTAAAGCACATTTAATCTAAATGATTCAAATAGTGTTTCAGCAGCTTCCTATAAATTAATTCATTTTAGAATCCCCCTATTAACTTGCTTTTAATTTCAGAATATGTGCACATTGCACACACATTTTTCTCTTAAAAATACCCTGTCTGATCATGCAGAGAAGATATTTGATATTTAAAATATTTTTCCTCTGATTTTGAAAACAAGATTGAAAGTCAAATTAAAAGACATCACTTGAGATCATGGATGTCTGAACACCATGTCTTACCTAGAGACAATGGAGGATTACTTGTCAGTTCAAATCCACACCACGAAGGAATGCTTCCACCTCAAGTTTTGGACTGACTGGCTGTCCTCCAAGCTCTGGAGTCCTCTTGGCTAAGGCATTCATAGAAACTTCCTTACTTTTCATTATTTCAAATAATCTCAAATTTACAGAAAAATTACAAGTACCATATAAAGAACTTTATGTCCTGAATCTATTAATTTGCCAACCTGACATTCTGTCATTCCAAATACCATAGTGTGTTACCTACCTGCTATAGAATGAATACTTGTATCCCTCCAAAATTTGTATGTTGAAATCCTTACCCTCAGTGTGGTGATATTTGGAGGTGGGGCCTTTGGCAGGTGATTGATTAGGTCAATAAGGGCAGAGCCCTTATGAATGTTATTAGTGTCCCTGTCAAAGAGACCCCATACAGCTCCCTTGTGTGAGGTTATAGTGAGAAGATGGCTGTCTGTGAACCAGGAAGTGTGCCCTCACCAGACACTGTTCCTGCTAGCACCTTGATCTTGGAATTCCCAGCCTCCAGAACTGTGAGAAATAGATTTCTATTGTTTAAAAGCCACTCAGTCTGTGACATTCTGTTAAAGCAGTCTAAATCGACTAATAGTACCAAAAAGAAGCATCATTTTCTTTTTCTCCTTTTCTTTTTTCTTTTCTTTTTTTTTAGACAGAGTCTTGTTGCATTGCCCAGGCTGGAGTTCAGTGGCATGAAGATCATAGCTCACTGTAGCCTCAACCTCCCAAGCTCAAGTAATCCTCCCACCTTAGCCTCCCGAGTAGCCGGGACTGCAGGCACATGCTACCTACCATGCCTGGCTAATTTTTTAAAATATTTTTTGTACATACAGGGTCTCTCTAGTCTGGTCTTTAGTTCCTGGGCCCAAGTGATCCTCCCACCTTGGCCTCCCAAAGTGCTGGGATTACAGGTGTGAGCCACCATGCCTGCGTTTTCTACACAGCCACATGCCACCATCAATGTTAAGACATTAACACTGAGACCTTACTGCCACTTATTTATCAGGCCCCAAGAAGGTTCTCCAGTTGCCCTAATAATGAAGATCCAATTGAAAGTAACATGTTGCATATTTTGTCATATCTCTTTTTAGTCTTATTGATTCCAGAACAGTTCCTCAGCCTTTCTTTATATTGGCCTTGGCACTTCTGAAGAGCACAGGCCAGTTGTTTTACAGAATGTCCCTCCATTTTCCTTTGGCTGACACTTTCTCATAGTCAGGTTCAGGTGATGCACCTTTGGCAGGACTATCAGAGAAGCCATAGTGGGCTGTACCATTGTTCCAGATTCAGTGTGTTTCATGGCTGGCGGCGCTCACTCTGATCACTCAGTCGAACGTGGTGTCTGCCAGGCTTTTCAACTCCAACGTTACTCTTTTCCCCTCTGTAATTAGAAGGTATGGGAGGAGGAAGTTAGTAGAGAATATGAAATATAGACTTTCATTTTTAAAACATAAATCAGCAAAAGATCTTTTATATCAAATTTTAGTTAATTTTCTAAAATTGATTGGCTTTCTTACGTCTCTTTGTTCTAGATGCACACAGAAGGAAATTATCTCTTGGTGTCTCTGTTTCTCATTTCATGGGGAGGCAGGTCCTACAATGCTTGAAAACCAAGGCCTATACTCTCTCACCCCTATGTTTTTAAGTTTTAATTGACATTTAATGTATTTTTTAAGTGCACAAGTTATGAAGTGTACAGCCCAACACATTTTCACAAAGGAAACACATCAGATCAAGAATCACGATGTTATAGACCCACCCCAGCAGATTCTCACCTTGTGTCCGCTTCCATTCTCAATCACCTCCATGGGTCACCGCTGCCAACTATACATTTTGCTGGTTTTTGAACTTAATTTTCATGGAATTCTTTAGTACCTGTGTGATTGTGCCTGATTTCTTTCACTCAACATTATGATTATGAGATTCAGCCTTATTCATGCCACTGTATATAATTGTAGTTATTGCCCCTCCTGGGCTACCGTCCACATGTGGGGTCTTTTACTCCTTCCTTCACTTGACAAGCACCTGTGTATTAGTCCATTCTCACACTGCTACAAAGAAATAGCTAAGACTGGGTAATTTATAAAGAAAAGAGTAATTGGCTCACCTCCTCTGCAGGCTGCACAGGAAGCATGATGCTGGCATCTACTTGGCATCTGGGGAGGCCTCAGAAAACTTACAATCATGGGGGAAGGCAGAGGTGGAGCAGATATATCACATGGCTAGAGCAGAAGGAAGAGAGGGCGGCAGGAGGTGCTACACACTTTTGAAGACTGAGATCTTGTGAGAACTCACTCATTATCATGAGAATAGTACCAAGGGGATGGTGCTAAATCATTCATGAGAAGTTCACCCCCAAGATCCAATCACCTCCCACCAGGCCCTACCTCCAACATTGGAGATTACTATTTGACATGAAATTTGGGCAGGGACACAGATCCAAATCATATCAACCTACTAAGCATCCAGAAATTTAAGTAAAGTGAGTAACACTGGTGCTTACACTTTTGACCATCTAGTCTGTCTAAATTCTCTTCACTTTTTTTTTGAGATGGAGTCTCGCTCTGTCACCCAGGCTGGAGTGCAGTAGCGCTATCTCGGCTCACTGCAACCTCCACCTCCAAGGTTAAAGCCATTCTCCCACCTCAGCCTCCCCAGTAGCTGGTATTACAGCTGCATGCCACCACACCCGGCTAATTTTTTGTACTTTTAGTAGAGACGGGGTCTTACCATGTTGACCAGGCTGGTCTCTAACTCCTGGTCTCGAGTGATCCGCCTGCCTTGGCCTCACAAAGTGTTGGGATTAAAGGCATGAGTCACCTTGCCTGGCAATTCTCTTCACTTTTAACCCAGTGGGGAAGCAATAATAGTTGTCCACTGTATACCTGACAGTGTGCCAGATGTTAACACATACCATGTCTCACTTAATCCTTCCTCCAATCTAGCAATATATCATTATGTCTGTTTTTTAGGGAAGGAATCTGATATTTACAGAGAGGTTTCCATAGTTCGCATAAGACCTTATAGTTAGGTGACAGAGCAGATATTCAAACCTACATCTATCCATGTGCAAAGCTGGCTACAGCAGTCATGAAGATGCCCTGCTTCATATCCCCTGAACACACCTGAGTTTACCTGCAGCTTTGGTGGACTCATCTCATGCACACTAACAGTTTCTCTCTGCTCTGTGTCCAAGGGCTTTCTCTGACATAACAATCCTGCCCAGAAATGCCAGGCAATGAATGCCCCCAGAGGTAATCCTTAACCAATGTGGAAAGGAAGTTCTTGGATAAATACCCCCACTTCTCTGACCTGCATTTGACATGGCTCTGCAGGGCATCTGCTGCAGCACAGAGGCCCAGTTGCCCACAGCATTAACCAGCTCACTGGGGCACCCAATGTGGATTTCTCTCATTTTCATTGCACTTTCTTCAGTCTGTCATGTGGCTTTCTGGAATCTCCTCACAAATAAAGAACCTGCACTAAAGTCCTTCTTCCTTGAGTTGCTTTCAAGGGAACCCAAATTAGAACACTTATTCTCTCTATGGTTCCTTGTACTGGGGTACCTAGTGCTTCTGAATAAAGCTGCATGCCAGATAACGCCCCAGTGAGGAGTTGTACATGCCTGGGCTTTTCCTCCCTGCCATAGAATGCCTAGCCTACAGCATTCCATGGCCCCTTGGAGGCGGAAAACTGACAAGACAACCAGGTATCTTTTCTCTAAATGTCTAAAGAGGGAGGAGAAAGAGGTGTCATTTTGGTGTGTAGGTGGCAAAGGGACAAAGCAGATCAAGCTGGAGGGACTCACAAAGCAGGAGGAGTCATCAGAGGTCACAAGTTTGGATGCAGGGGTGTGAATAGGATTTCTAGCTAAGAGAACAAGCTTTGGCTCTAGAGAGACCTGGCTTCAAAACCTGATTCCTCCACTTAAACTATAGCTTTGTGACCTTCACTGAGTGGCTTATCCTCCATACTTCAGTGTCCTCGTGCCATATGCTGTTGTGTCAAACCCCTGTTAACCTCAATAGCAAAGGGGACCCCATTCAAGAGGCCAGAGAAGAGACCCAGAGCCAGAAAATGAGACATGGGTTTTATTAGGGGGCTCACATACAGGGGAGAGGGTCCAGTGGCAGGAAAACCACAATTGCTTGCAAATAGCATGCAGTTTATGTAGCATTTTCACTTAGCACCTTCCCCCTAATGACATCCAGCTGGCACCCTTCATTTAACCCAAAACTCAGGACCTCAGTGCCCTAGACAGCTTGTGTTCCACAGAAGAGCCCAGGGGCTCTGATGTTTATCATTGACAAGGAACTAATCAGGTTGGCCACTCCCGGATGCCCTAGCTTGGAACACACATTCAGGTGCATCTGCCATACAGGGTTATTCTAAGGGTGTGCTTAAGTTATTGCTATCAGGTGTGTTTACCCTGATATCAATAATTTGTGGTGTGGTGATCATAATTCTGCCAATCTTATAGGATTTTTTAGTGGATTAAATTTGAAAATATATGTAAAGCTCTTAACACAACTGTCAGGAAGTAAAGCATTTTTTATGATGTTAGCAATGTGAATGTAGCAGTTAAGATGTGGGTTCTGTAGCTAGATGGCCTGGGTTCAGAGGCACAGCTTTTCTACCTCCTGGCTCAAGACTCAATCTCCACACCTGTAAAATGGGGATAATAGTGCAAATCTCATACGGTTGTTATGGAGATTATATACAGAGAGAGACGGAGAGCAGGCACTTCAAAGGGTGTGTATAGCAGCACAGCATAAGCACTCTAATGTTATCTGTAAATCTAGAAAAATAACTTGAATCCATAAGCTATCTGGAGTCAGGAAAGCCCTATCATGGGTGAGGATGTACACAGTTTTGCTTAACTAACGTACCAGTTGGGGTATTAGCTCATCAAGAAGAACAATATGGAAAGACAGTCTTAAATGTTTTTCTCAGGCAGAAGCTGTATGTGAGCTGGGGATCAGCCAGGGAGAGGCAGAAACCTTTGGGTGCCAGGAGGAGCTGATTCTCTGATATAAGTAGGGCAGAACTTGGAGTCTTCAGGGAATGAGGTAGAATGAATGGAAGGGATTCACAGAAGCGGGAAGAAGAAAACAGAGAAGGTGGAGTTGACACAGTTAAGGAAAATGGATGGCTACCTCCTCTCTTCCAGGTAAAGCTTGCTGCTGCCAATGTGTTCTCCCTCCCCAACTAGAAACACTTCCCAGGAAAGGCCAAAAGTGCTTGCATTACTTCCTGAGAGCTCCATCTACCCAGAAAGTCACTGTGTCATTGGCAGGTAGCTTGTAGGCCATTTGGCCATTTTCTACACTGGAGGCGTCTATAATCTTTCCCCTCCAGGGCACCATTCTTTCCAGCTTGCTGCACTTTGTGATGCTTCCATGTTGAAAGTAGTCCCTCCCACCTTCCTGGGTTCCTTGCTAAGATAAAATGAGGCAAAATAAATCAACTTGGCTTTCACATCAAAGCCACCTCTGTCTAAACCATCTGTGACTTAGAGGAATTAGAACTGAAATTCGTGAGTGATGACATCTTTGTTTTGTTTGCTTGCCTTTTGGTTTTTGTTTTGTTATTTTCTAGTTAGAGTAGATTGAATAAATGGATAGTTTTGCCTGCTAAAGCTCTGTTACATGTACAGTTCAGGCAAGATGGGGAATATCCTTGGATTCAGTTCTAATTATTCCCTCAGAGGAAACCGAACTTTGATTGATGAAGAGGGTCCTTTCTGTGTTCAGCTCAGATGCTGTGGTCACGTTTGACTGATTTGGAGCAGCTCTGAATCTCAGCTCTGTCAAATATTGCATGAAAACCAAGCTTTTTACTAGCTACTAATCTAGCATGGAAAAGTCCTGCAGTGCAAAATGATGAGAATAGAATGATCTGCAAGAAGAACTTTTAGATTCTCAGAAACTGACTGACGAATCAGCCTGAAGCACTAGCCATAAAGATAATTAATGCATGACAGGTGAGCATCGGTAGTTAGCACATCCCAGATACCAAGGGGCTGTGCTCCACCTGAATACAATGCAGCTAGCCATGGGCACTATTATTCCCTAGGTTGTATGGTAGCAACATTAGGAGCAAGGGGTCTGCATTCAGACATTACTGGAGTTTATTTTATTTATTTATTTATTTATTTATTTATTTATTTATTTATTTATTTTTGAGACAGAGTCTTGCTTTGTTGCCAGGCTGGAGTGCAGTGGTGTGATCTCGGCTCACTGCAACCTCCGCCTCCTGGGTTCAAGTGATTCTCCTGCCTCAGCCTCCCAAGTAGCTGGGACTACAGGAGTGCGCCACCACACCCAGCTAATTTTTGTATTTTTAGGAAAGACGGGGTTTCACCATGTTGACCAGGATGGTCTCGATCTCTTGACCTCGTGATCCTCCCACCTCGGCCTCCCAAAGTGCATTCCTGGAGTTTAATCCCGAGTTCACCAGTGTATTCGTCAACTATGGTTGCCAAAATGCTACATAGCAAACAACCCTACAAATGCTAATGACTTATAACAGCAAACATTTCTTTTTCTTGCTCATGGGTCTTAGGCTGGTAGGGTTACTCTGCTTTGAGGTTCAGGTCACTTAGAGTTGGCTGCGGGTTTTAGGTTGGGTTCAGGTCTGTTCTGGATGCCTCTTGGCATTTTTTTTGGACCAGCAACTGCCCAGGTCAGGTTTTTTTCAGGGCAGATGGCAAAGACTCAAGGAACCAATCGATATATATAATAGCCTCTGCTTTTGTCAGTTCACCAACATTCCAGTGGCCAAAACAAGACACACGGCCAAGTTCAAAGTCAGTGGGTCCCACTCTACTGGGAGGCTCTTAAAAAGTCACATGCAGACGGTGAGATATATCATCATCACAGGGAAGGAGGGAAGAATCGAGAGAATATTTCACCTGCTACAACCACTAGAAAGCTGTGGAACCTCAGTCAATGCTTGTAACTTCTTCTTTCTGATTTGTAAAATGAGGTGTAATAATAATATAAGTCTCCTAGGGCTATTGGGACGATCAAATGCAAGAGACAGATGATAGCACATAAAGATTAATAAAGGGGAACTTTCTTGTTATAGAACCAGCCCTTTCTGTTTTAACCCTTTTTGTCTCCTGACCGCTTTCCCCCATTCTGGTAGCAACTCTCTTCCTCAATTTCTAAATTCTTGGAAATTCTGCTTGCTTTCCTCTCATTTCCAGGGCTAATTCAAATTATTACGCTTACACATGAGGTTAAGGCAATGTGAATATCTTTGCAGACTCTCCCTTATAATAGGCTGTGGGAAAGATAGATGGGAATCCAGATATCAGCTTTATTATTATAAAGCCCCATTTACTAAGGAGGCCTTGTACAATATACACCTCTATCTCACCCTCCAGCTTAGATATAAGAGAGAGCTCTGCAAGGCTGATACTGGTCAACCTGCTACAGAAGAGTCACTTTACACACACTTACCTGCCTGTTTGGGGTCAGAGTGGGACTCTTAACCTCCAGAAGAGAAGTTCTGGGTCCTTACCCCATGGAAGTAGAAAACACAGGCTATGCCGACAGGAAAACTCTCCAGAAAAAATGAAGAGAAGGTCCTTTGAGCCATGCATGGGCCCTAACCGTTCTCCTTTCTCCCCTGCCAGATAAGCCACACTCCCTGCCACATGCAGATGAGTAGGGGAGGTGGGAGAGAACAGAAGTATTATTCCAGTGGAAGACTCTGCAGGGAAATGTGAGGACAGCAGAGAAGCAGTTCCCCTGACAACCTGTTTTGCAGATAAGAAAGGTTAATCCCTTGCTGGGAGCTTTCTATCCAGCAGAGAAATCAGCAGCCTTAGAGTCAGTGGCCTGGACTAAGATCAATAATGGTTATCTATTATGACAAATAAGTCTGTGTAACAAAGCACTCTGAAGCTAAAGAGCTTAAAATACACTCAAACTGCAAAACATTACTGAGAGAAAGAAGACATAAATAAATGAAAAGACATTCTCTGTTCATACATTGGAAGACATAATATTGTTAAGGTGAAAATGCTACGAAAGTCATCCATAGGTTCAATCCAATCCCTATCTAAATGTCAACAGTGTTTTTTACAGAAATAGGAAAACCATCCTAAAATTCATATGGAATCCCAAAGGGCCCAAATAGCCAAAACTCTCTTGAAAAAGAACAATGTTAGAGGATTCATACCTCCTGATCTCAAAACTTACTACAAAACTACAATTAAAACCAAAATAATATTATAATGGTATAAGAACGGACATCTAGGCCAATGGAATAGAATATAGCACTTAGAAACAAACCCTCACATATGAGGTCAGATGCTTTTCCACAAGGCAACCAAGACAATTTAATGGAGAAAGGATCATCTTTTCAACAAATAACGCTGGGAGAACTGGATACCCAACAGCCTAAAAAATGAAGGTGGCCCCTTATCTTATACCATATACATAAATTAACTCAAAATGGGTCAAAATGTAACCACAGAAGTTAAAACTATAAAACTTTTAGAAGGAAACATGGCGGAAGCTTCATGACATTGGATTTAGTAATAATTCCTTGAAAATTACACCAAAAGCGCAAGCACCAAAAGAAAAAAAATGATAAATTAGACTTATCAAAATGCAAAACTTTTTGCACTGAATTACACTGTTAAGAGAGCGAAAAGCCGTAGAATATGAGAAAATAGTTGCAAATAATATATCTGATAAGGGATTAATACCCAGAATATAGAAAAATCTGTAACAACTCAGCAACAATAAAAAGAAACAGCCCAACTCAAATACAGGCAAAAGATATAGCTAGATACTGCTCCAGAGAAGATATATAGATGGCCAATAAGTGCAGGAAAAGAAAATCAACATAGTCTGAGAAAATGCAAATCAAAAATCACAATGAGATACTAAGTCACACCCATTAGGATGGCTATGATGAAAATAATATTTTTAATGGAAAATAACAAGTGTTTCAAGGATGCAGAGACACTGGCATCCTCAGGCAGTGCTGGTGGGAATACCAAATGGTGCAGCTGCTGTGGAAAACAGTTTGTTGATTCTTCAGAAGGTTAAACGTGGACTTAACTCTAGCAACTCCACTACTCAGTACACCCAAAATAGTTCAAAACAAGGACTTGAACAGATTATTGTATATCAATGTTCACAGGAGCATTATTCACGACAGCCAAAAGGTGCAACAATCCAAATGTCTGTTGACAGATGAATGAATGGATAAACAAAATGTGGTAGATATTATTCAACTTTTAAAAGGAATGAAATTCTTATACATGTTACAACATGGATGCACCTTGAAAACATTACGCGAAGTGAAATAAACCAGGGACAAAAGAACAAGTCTTGTGTGATTTCACTTATATGGGGAAGCTAGATAGGCAAAGTCATAGAAACAGAAAGTAGATTCGAGGTTACCAGAGGCTGGAGGGAAGGGGAGTTATTGTTTAATGGGTACAAAGTTTCTATGTGAGATGATTTTTAAAAAGTTCCAGAAAGGAATAGTGGTGATGGTTGTACAACACTGTGAATTGACTTAATACCACCAAATTTTATACTTAGAAATAGTTAAAATGGTAAATTTTATGTATATTTTACCACAATATAAAAAGAGTTTAAAACAATAAGCATTTATTCAAATTTAAAAGAAAAAAATATACAGCCCCATCAAAAGTGGGCAAAGAACATGAACAGACACTTCTCAAAAGAAGACATTTATGCGGCCAACAAGCATATGAAGTAAAGCTCAACATCACTATCATTAGAGAAATGCAAATCAAAACCACAATGAGATACCATCTCACACCAGTCAGAATGGTGATTATTAAAAAGTCAAGAAACAACAGATCCTGGCAAGGCTATGGAGAAATAGGAATGCTTTTACGCTGTTGGTAGAAATGTAGATTAGTTCAACCATTGTGGAAGACAGTGTGGTGATTCCTCAAGGATCTAGAACCAGAAATACCATTTGACCCAGCAATCCGATTACTAGGTATATACCCAAAGGAACATAAATCATTCTATTATAAAGATACATGTATGTATATGTTTCTTACAGCACTACCTGCAATAGCAAAGACACGGGATCAAGCCGAATACCCATCAATGGTAGACTGGATAAAGAAAGTGTGATATGTATACACCATGGAATACTACGCAGCCATAAAAAGGAATGAGATCATGTCCTTTGCAGGGACACGGATGAAGCTGGAAGCCATCATCCTCAGCAAACTAACACAGGAACACAAAACCAAACACCACATGTTCTCACTCATAAGTGGGAGCTGAACAATGAGAAAACATGGACACAGGGAGATAGGCCAGGAACAACACACACTGGGCCTGTCGTTGGGGGAGGGAAAGCATCAGGATAAGTAGCTAATGCATGCAGGGCTTACTACCTAGGTGAGAGATTGATAGGTGCAGCAAGCCACCATGGCACATGTTTACCTATGTAATAAAACTGCACGTCCTCCACATGTATCCTGGAACTTAAAATAAATTTTTTTAAAAACTGTTTATTGTTCCTCACAATTCTGCAAGTTGGCAGTTTGGCCTGTGCTTGACCCATGGTTCTTCTAGCCTCATCAGGGCTCACTCGCATCAGCTTCTGAGTTGGCTAGAGGCTGGCTGGACTAGCATGCCCTCAGCTGGAAAGACTGGTCTCTGTTCCTCATGTCTCTCATCATTCACCAGGCTAGTACAGACTTGTACACATGGTAACCAGGCAGGATTCAAGCTGCACAGCCTCTAGAAACGTAGACTTGATTAGGCACAACATCATCTCTGCTCTATTCCATTGGCCAGAGCTAAACCCAAAGTCAAGGGAAAGGGAAACAGACTCCATCTCCTGATGGGAGGAGGCGCGGAGTCACACTCCAAAGGACATGCATACAGACAGGAGAGGAGAATTGGAACCACTTTTGCATCAACCTACTCGAGTTTGGTTCTGACATTGTTAAGAATGTGTCAGGACACCAAATGGCATGTGACAGGATGTGCTCATGTAAGTAACCTAGGATTTGTTCACATAAAGGGTCAGTGCTTGTTTTAGGAATTTAAAAGTGAAGGAAAGCATACACAAACCTCAGTTCATGCATACAGTTTTCTCTCCCAGTAGGTAAGCACCTATCAGATTGTTTTTCAATCAAGCCAGCTGCTTTGCACTTTGTAGGAGCTATAACTATCTGGATTAGCTGAGACATGGAGAGAGCCTTCAAAGCAACAGAATTTTGAAGCTAGAAGGGTGCCAGGGAAACCCTCTCAGTACAGATAAGGACCATAGCCCCAGCAAGGGAAAGTGATTTGGTGAAGGCTTCATAGTTGCCACAGATGGAACTTGCACTAGAATCCAGATTGCCAGATTTATAATCCAGCACTCTCTCTAGGACATGGTGCTGATTTCATTTTCCCTGGAATATGTAAACCCCAGTTCAGCCACCAAGGGAACACAATCTATTCTTTGAGACCTTGCAACTAAGAGCATGCTCTGCAGCCAGCAGTATTAGCCTCACCTAAGAGCTTGTTAGAAATTCAGAATATTGAGCCCTATGCCAGACCTGCTCCCTTGGAGTCTGCTGTTTAAGGAGATACCTGGGGCATTTATGTGCCAAGTAGGGTTTAATACGCACTGCATTAGGACACGGGTTTTCAACCTCAAATACTAGGAATTGCCTGGGAGAGGTTTAAAACTACCACTGCCTGGTCTTTACCCCAGAGATTCTTATTTATTAAATATTTGCTCTTGGGTGCAGTCTGGGCTAAAGGATTTTTAAAAGCTCCTCAAGCCACGACTTCTCTGTAGTCTTTTTTTTTTTTTTTTTTTTTTTTTTTTTTGAGACGGAGTCTCGCTCTGTCGCCCAGGCTGGAGTGCAGTAGTGCTATCTCAGCTCACTGCAAGCTCCACCTCCTGGGTTCACACCATTCTCCTGTCTCAGCCTCCCGAGTAGCTGGGACTATAGGCGCCCACCACCATGCCCGGCTAATTTTTTGTATTTTTAGTAGAGACGGGGTTTCACCGTGTTAGCCAGGATGGTCTTGATCTCCTGACCTTGTGATCCACCCGCCTTGGCCTCCCAAAGTGCTGGGATTACAGGCGTGAGCCACCGTGCCTGGCCTCTGTAGTCTATTTCTAAGATGCTGAAGACATTGGCAGCTTTTTATATAGTTTTCTGTCTGTGCAGTGGGGTAGTATTTTCCTAAAGAGTAAACAGCCTTCAGAAGACCCTAGTTGATGGACCTGCTCCGGCATCCTGGGTCAGATGTAAGATCAAGGGATTTTAAAATTGCTGAGGACTACTTAAATACATTTTCATAAGGGAGGAAGTTAAAGACCAGAAGTGGTCATTGAGAGGAATTTTTTAAAAATCAACTTTGTTTCCCAAGTGGAATAGCATTAATGTACAATGAAATTCCATATAATAAAGGTGTGGCAAATTACATAGTTCAACAGTGAAGGCCAAGAAACACGTAAATCATGGAAGGAAGAAGAGACAGAAGGGAATGCAAGTAGACTACAGGCCTTACACATGAACAAAATCAATAGTTAAGCTATAAATTTGATTTTTTTCAAGCCTCTGGGGAGTCCATTTGAAACAGTTACAAGATTTCTATCAACAGAAAAGGGGAGTGGGAAAAGCAGAATTTCCTCTAGGAAAGCCAAGCTTTCTAACTCTAATTTGTAAATAAGTGTGTCAGGAGGCCTTTCTAGGGGGACACTTAATGAAGTAGTGAACGATGTCTTCAAGAACATTCCTGGGCCAAAAACACCCCCGGATTTTATGTTTCTTGTTAAAGAACCCCTGGATTTTATGTTTTTGTTAAATCTGTGGTCTTTATGTGAAAACAACTGATAGAATACAATTTTGGAAACAGGAAAGATAATGTTGTTTGAGTCTCTTCTGATGTGTGTGTATTGCTTTATCTAAGATATAACTAAGCTTTATCTGAGATATAACTTAGAGAAGAGGAGCTTCAATTTGGCAAGGCAGCTTAGAGAGGAAAGAAGTGGATCATCTCTCTTTGTTGGTACAAGGGTTCGTGCTGTTCTGTTAGTATCATTGAGGGAATCAATGGGATTATTCAGTAAACTCTTTTCAGAGTCCTGCATTCTGGACTTAAACTTGCCCTCTTGGATAAACACATGGGATCAATACGCTCCATCATTCAGTCACAGAATGCATTCTAGGAGCATAATGTCCAGAGGTGCCCTTGGTGTTGTGAATCAATCATTTTTCCTTTTCTGTTTTGAATTACTGTTTCTTTTTCTATTAAATGAAAGAATGACCCTATTAATCTGAAGTTTAGGGGCTAGATTTTTTTTTATTTGATACTATCTCTCTCTCTCTATATATATATATATGTATATGTGTATATATATGTATATGTGTATATATATGTATATGTGTGTATATACACATATATGCACACACACATCTAAATACATCTAAATGTATGTGTATATGTGTTTATATATATCAGTAAATTCTCTCTGTAATAAATATATGATTTTATATATACACAGAGGGAATGGACTGATTTTAAAATCCTTATTGAGTTGAAATGGTTTGGATCATGAAAAGGGGACCTTAGGAGTAAAGACTAAATCAAAGGCAAATGGTTGTGGACCAAAATTAGGGCTGTCGAAGCAGAAGTTGATTAAAAAGATTTATTGGAAGTCAAATGTGAGAAATGACCTGGGAAAACACACCAGCAAAGTTGGGAATGATCCAAAGTCTGTTACAAGTTGGAAGGCTTTTATAGGAAAGTATGGGAGAAAGGAGAGGGACTCCCATATCAGAGTTGTCCTTTTTCATTGGAGGGTACAATACAGGGATTATTGTCATTGTCTACAGATTGCAACATACAGGCTAACACATCTATGTGCAAGACAATCAGTGAAACTTCCTGATTCAGATACAAACCAGCAAAACTTCATAATTCAGAAACAAATCAGCATCCTTTTCAATGTCAGTAGGTTACTCATTAATCAGTGTGTCAATAAGATAAGGAACTCAGATAATTCTTTACTCAGGAACAGGATGTTGCCATGAATCACAAGACCTCCCCAAGGCAGACTAATTTAGAAGCCTGCAAATGTGACCTGCAGGTTTTCTTGGTCAACCAGTGCTGTCCAGACTTCAATGTATATTTTAATTACCTGGAGATTTTGTTAAAATGCAGATTGTGATTCAGTAGATCTGGATGGGGCTGCAATTCTGCATTCCTAACAAACTTCCAGGTGATGGTGATGCTGCTGGCCTAGGGACCAAGCTTTGAGTGGCAGGAGGAGAAGTTCTAGCAATATGGTTCCCAAACTTGGCTGCCCATTGGAATCCCCTGAAGAGCTTCAGAAATTACTGAACCCTAGAACGATGATCAGAGATGTAATTGGTCTGGGAAGAGACCCTGGCCTCCACTCTGATGATTCCAATGTGCATGGCTGGGAGCCACTGCAATTGAAGCTGCCAGATGAAGCAGAATCTCTCACTGCCTTAGCCTTTCCTACAGGTTATTAGAAATCCTCAAGGTGCATTCTTAAACCTTCCATTGGGTTTCAAAGGAACAAAATATTTTAAATGTGAACACATCTCTTACCCCTAGATAAGGAGGGGGAGGGAGAGAGAGAGAGAGAGAGAGAGAGAGATCCTTGGGATAAATGTCTCGTTTTGCAAAAAGAAAAGACATGATTTGATTCTGTATATAGCTTATCTAAATGAAAGAAATGTTGCAGAGTTAGCGTTTCTGCTGTGCAAAAGGAAAGCACCTTAAGGAATCGCCACACTGTCTTCCACAATGGTTGAACAGAGTTGAACAATGAGAACAAATGGAGACAGGGAGGGGAACATCGCACACTGGGGCCTGTCCGGGGAGTGGGGGTCAAGAGGAGGGAGAGCACTGGGACAAATACCTAATGCATGTGGGGCTTAAAACCTAGATGTAACAAACCTGCACGTTCTGCAAATGTATCCCAGAACTTAAAGTAAAATTTAAATAAATAAATAAATAAATAAAAAGGAAAGCACCATAGACTTGCAGGTTTCTCTGGGTAAGCCAAGTTAGTACATAGGCATCAGGCTCCACTGGTGGGATTGGTAAAGAGATTGAGGATGAAGGGAGCCTAACCTACCAACTCTTTTTTTTTCTTTTGATACAGGGTCTCACTTTGTTGCTCAGGCTGGAGTAAAGTGGTATGATTATACCTGACTGCAAACTCCAACTCCTGGGCTCAAGGGATCCTCCGACCTCAGCCTCTTGAATAGCTGGGACCACAGGCACTTGCCACCATGCCCAGCTATTTTTTTTTTCTTTGTAGAAATGGGATCTAGCTATGTTGCCTAGGCTGGTCTGGAAGTCCTGGCCTCAAGCAGTCCTCCTACCTCAGCCACACAAAGTGCTTGGATAGCAGGTGTGAGCCACCGTGCCTAGCCCTGCCAACTCCTAATAGTATGAATAGCATCATTTCTTTGGCATTTGCTAAGAGTTACTGGAATATTTCAGCTACAGGCTTGTATCTCTGATTGGGTTTAAGAGAAGGGATTTTCTTCCCCTCTGACCCAGCCACCCACCCACAGCCACATCCCACAACACCTGTTCTCTCTCCCTTAGACTTTCAGTCTTTGACCTTGCTTCATTCTCCTTACTTATCAGCACTCTCCCTTAATAATCTCCTTTCAACTTAAACTGCATGGTTCATCCACATTCTAGTGCCCATTGCTACCTACCTACTTGCATGACAACTGCCTGGCAAACACCCATTCTGAGTATATCCAATGTCCCACCTTTGCAGAAGCTGCCCATAGAGTGCTGCATATTTGCTGGACAAGTCAAGCAAACTTTTGGTTTGGTGCAATTCCAATGTATTTTGACAAAGGAATAATTTATGTGTAATAAGATATACAAATCATAAACGTAAAATATGCCAAATTTTTACAAATGTATGTATTCTTGTGACCACAACCAAGATCAAGATATACAACATTTTCATCACCCAGAAAGTTCCCTTGGGCCCCATCCCAATGAGCACCTTTCCCCTAGGGGTAACTGGTACTCTGACTTTGATCACCAAGGAGAAATTAGTAATGAATATCAAGGAATGTTTGGTAAAGCTGACTAAGGTACATGTGCTTGTTTGTTACATGGATATTACACGCATAGTGGTGGGGGTTCTGCTTCTAGTGTACCTATCACCGAAATATTCAACATTGTACCCAACAGGAAATTTTTCAACCCTCATTCCTTATCCACCATCTCCCATCCCTGCTTTTAGAGTTCTCAGAGTCTATTCTCTCCATCTTTATGTCCGTGATGACCTTAATATTTAATGGGGTTAGAAGTTTCAAACTTTTGAGACATATGGAAGACTTGGATTGCAACTTTTCTCCTCTATTTTTTGCATAAGGCATACTCTTTTCTTGGCATCTAAGAACAGTCAATTTCTGAAATATGAATTACAGTGCATAGTTACAATACCAACTTTATAGTTTAAAATGTTGTTTGACTGCCTACTGGTTTTATTTCCAGATTAACAAGTTTCTTAACATTTATTATGCCTCCAAGAGATAATTTCCACATTTGTAAAGATTGTTTGAAATGTCAGGTAAAACAACAACAACAGAAATTTAAATTTAGGACATGCAAAGGTGAATTTTTCTTGGCTAAATTTAAAATAAATATGCCTTGTGCTATAAGAGAATGCAATACATTGTGGCCCTTAGCATTGCATATTAGCAATATTTAGAGCATAATTTAATCAGTTGGTTGATTTGGGGAGGTAGTTGCAATTGATATGTAGACTACATGTTTTATTAGTTATTACATTTTTAAATGTCAGAATCTTGAGTAAATGCAATGTAACATTTCCTTTGTTATAGAGAAAGAAATTTCAAGTTGCTTTAAAGGCTAATTATTTCAAAGGCCAGTCAACTTATTTTTCCCCAATTTCCATAAATTCTGAGTTTTGAACATCCTTTCTTTAAAAAGCTTTGTTTCTGGAAATATTTTATATTCTGCCCCCCATAGAATATGCTTACATTTCTTTCATTGTATCTCAAAGAGTTTGGAGCTTGTCTTTCTGAGTTTTGACTATCCTTTCTACTCCTGAGAGTTGAAGTTGAGGGTGCTGACAGGGTGTTGTGGTTTTCATATTCTATAGAGAGGCAGCATTTGTAACAGGTAGGTGTGAGCCTTGCTTTCAAACCTCCCACCTGCTAGCTGAGTGACACTGGGAAAATTCCTTGGCCTCTCTGAGCCTCACTTTCTTCCTTCTTATAAAGGGGTAATAATGCCATACCTTGGAGTCATATTATGATTATTATATATTGGAAAAATACTTCTAATCATCTTGGCACACAGCAAGTGTTTAAACCATGGTAGTGACTAGAAACTCTATTAAACAAATTTATGGACTGATGGCAGTCATTTTATTCGTCAGTTCACAAATTCTTTAAAGTTCAGATCATATGGAGGACAGGGCATGAGGGAGGAAATGATGGATTCTTGTTTATGCCCACAACACCTACTGTTGCCTAAGGTGACCTTACCACCCAGCAAGAACTTGGCCAGTCTGCTTCTCGAATTGCTGTTCCAGAAAAGCTCATTTGCGAACAGTGTTGGGTTGTTTATTTGGGTCGCTTATTCTAGTCAATTGACTTGGCCAACAAACTGCATTTCTTCAGGAGTGGGGAGAACTGTGTTTCATGTCCTCCTCTGTCACAGAACTGCAGACAGTAAACGAAGTGACGCCTGTGGTGCCATATGACTCCCTCCCTCTAAGAAACCACATTCAGCTTTTGGGGAGGCTTATTTCTTTTTATTTGGCACAGCCCATGAATCAAATACTAGCAGAGTTTTCCCTCCAAAGATGAGACCTGTGTATCTAGATCAGGGTTCAGCAAACTTTTTCTGTAAAGGGCCTGAGAGTAAGTATTTTACACCTTGCAGGCCATATAGTCTCTCTTGCAACTCAACCCTACCATTGTGGTGCACAAATCCAGCCATACTCTCACCATATGTAAACATTTACAAAAACAGGCAGAGGGCCAGATTTGGCCCATGAGTCACATGGCTTCCTGACTTCTGCTCTAGATCAGTTCTGCTCAATACAAGTAAAATGCAAGCCACATATTTAATTTTACATTTCCTAGTAGCACATTAAAAACAATTCTTGGCCAGCCCTGGTGGCTCATACCTGTAATCCCAGCACTTCAGGAGGCTGTTGCATGAGATCACTTGAGGCCAGGAGTTTGAGACCACCCTGGGCAACATAATGAGACCTCCTCTCTACATTTTTTTTTTAATTAACCAGGCATTTTGGCACATGCCTGTATTCCTAGCTACCCAGAATAACTTGAGCCCAGGAGTTTGAAGCTATAGTGAGCTATGATTGCACCACTATACTCCAGCCTGGATGACAGAGCAAGACCTTGTCTTCAAAAAACAAATTTGTAATATATTAAAACATCTTGATTTTTAAAGATAAAATGTTTTTAAGTCTTAGAATAGAAAGAGACAGATGCCTTACCTTTATGAGTAACCTAAGTTTGCTGAGACTAGCCTAGCCAACATGGTGAAACCCCATCTCCACTAAAAATACAAAACTAACTGGTCTTGGTGGTGCATATCTGTAATCCCAGCTACTTGGGAGGCTGAGGCATGAGAATCGCTTGAACCCGGGAGGCAGAGGTTGCAGTGAACAGAGATCACACCATTGCACTCCAGCCTGGGCAACAAAAGCGAAACTCCATCTCAAAACAAACAAACAAAAAAACAGAAATTGGCTTTTTGGATTCCATGTGATTAAGATTATTACATAATTTGTTAAAGAGGGATTTTCTGGTTAGAATCCCTTACCACTACCTCCACTCTGAAATATGTTGCCTGAATTATCTTGTTTTCCAGGGATATGCAATGCTCAAATGTTCACCCAATTAGCCCCACCCACTGTTGTTACCAAATAAAAGGTATATGTAGAGAACTGAAAGAAAATCGATAAAATATCTATTGATAATAGCGAGTGAAAATATTTATTGAAAATATCTAATGATATTACAAAATCCAAACAAGAGTTACCGTTTCTTCCTATAAGGATCTAAGTAGATCAAATCTGTTTGTTGTGACTATGTTACCTGATGTTTCCAGCTACCTGCCTTAAAAAAACAAGGAAGCCAGTTCTTTACCAACAGGTAAGAATTTAGATAGACAGTTTAAAAGTACATAAGTTCTGAGAGAATCTTTGTTTATACTTCAGTTGTGGAAATATTTAGCTTATTAACCTCCTGAGCTATATTTACCTGAAAGACAAAATGAAACACGTGTTTGAGGCACACAGAAGATACTGCTTTTGAAAAAGAGATGTGAGGTCCTATTAGGGCAAAGCTGTTAATTACACACTTCATTATTGTCAAGGTTAATACAGTCTGTGAGGGCAGAGGCACTTTTTCATCTCTTTTCGGGGAACAAGGGGAGACAGCTGTTTTCACAGACAGATCCATTATAGCTTATCACCAGCCAACAGCCCATGGAAGGAGCACTATGAAATATGGCCACTGTCACTGGGAGCCTGAATAGATGCTGAGCTGATCTAGGGTACAATGGAAAGACAATGAGCACCATGGCTTCAAACTCAAATAGATTGGGTTGCATTGACTTTTAATGCCTGGAGGTTCCATGGCATAAAATCCACAAATCCTCTTGCAGTTATTGTATTATTGATCTCTATAAAAGTGCACAATTTTGTTTTAATGAACACCAGAGATGGACAATAATAATTAGTGGTTCTTCTGTTTGGAAGCCTGGTTAAACCGTGTTGGAAAATTCTGCATGTTTGGATTTTCATTATTACTGCCTTGCCACTTATGATTCTATAAAGTGAAACCTGTATCAGCAAAACAAATACTGCCTTGGTTCTGATTTAACGGGTCTTCTTTTCTTTTACTTTTTTGGGTGGGGCAACAATTTGTTTTTAACAAACATTTACATTTTGCAACCCCCTTCTTATTAACACTGAGCTAATAGTTTTCATTGAAGCGGAAGAGTGTGTGCTTTATTTAAAGTGTGATACATTTATACCATCAACAAACATTTTCAAATGCTAACCATGAAAATGAAATCTAAGAAAAGACTGTCTTAGGACATGCCTTAGTTTCTTTGCCCTTTTGTTTGGTTGGTTGGTTGGCTTTTAGATTTTTCTTTCATTTTTTTACTATTGGTTGATTAAAATTTCTTCTTTCTAAATGTTTGTAACCACATCATATCTTTTGTAGTGTTCAGATTTTGTTCATCAATAACTCTAAGGCTTCTAGCCTTATAGTAAGGGCATGATGCTAAAGAAGCAGGTGTACCAAAATGGTGAAATAAATGAAAGTCATCGTTTTGGTTAAGCTGGAGAAATGTTTCATCTTCAAAGGGAATGAGAAAATGAACATGTAATTCCCGATGTGTATATATAGTGTAAATGTACTTAGTGCTATGTATGGATATATAGAATACAATACATATAGTACATTTAACACTATATTATAGATAGTTAATAAAATGCATATTTAATATAATTTTTATATATGTATGTATATACATATAATGCTGACTCTTCTTATACAGAAAAGCATACCTCAGTCTAACTTTTTTGTTATAAAGGTAACCCTGATTGTAGAAGATCTAGAAAATGCATTAACCCCATTGTATACACAGTGTAACCCTCAGACCATCATCCTCATCACCTGAGAGCTTTTTGGAACTCTAGCATCCCAGGCCCCACCCAGACCTACTGAATCACAGTCTCCCTTTAACAAGATACTTGGGTGATTTGTGTGCACTTTAAAGTTTGAGAAGCACTGGACTGAAATATAAATCACCCCTAGTCTTCCCACCCTGAGATGACAGCCACTATCAAAATTTTACTGTATTTCTATCAACTTTTCTTTTCTATACCTATCTTTCCATTTAAATCTTGAAAGTCTAACTTGGTTAATTTTTCTGACTCATACATTACGTTTTTAAGAAAAATAACTATAGAATGCTGATTGTTAATGTGAAAGTATTCCGCTTTTTAGATCTCAGAAGGAATATTTATGTAACAATTGTAATTAATTTGAGATACATCTGTTTAAATTCAAGAAATATGTATTTTGTATCTAAAGTTACTAATAGTACTTTAAAGTCTCCCACATCAATTATCCCTTTTTTCCCACCATATGAAGCTAGATTTATTTCTTCTAGGTGTTGTTTGTAGCTTCCTTTCTTCTTCATTTATTATCAACCTAATTTAAAAGTAAAATTTACCACCACAGCCCCCCACCCCGCCCCGGCCAATAGTTAAGTAACTAGCACTTATAAGTACTTCGTATATGTCAGGAATCATGCCAAGTTTTTTACACATATTACTGTATTAAATAATCACATTAACCCTGTGAGGTAAGGATCTAGTCTCAATGTTTTATGGATTAAGAGACAGTGACTTAAAAAGGTTAGATAACACTTTATATTACCTATCTCATAAGTGCTATAAGCCTAAGATACAAAATAATGATAATAAATACTACATTTTTAAACAATGTTTCTTATCAATTGGCAGTCTTTGTCATTTCTTCTAAATAGCATTTAGCTTATAGCAGTATTAATATTTTTCTCGGGATACGTGGTGACAAGTGCACAGAAACAGCAGGTCCCCAGTTCTGAGGCCACACATTAATTCACATGATGAAATAGTGACCCTCTAATCTCCTATAGAAATGTTAATGAACACACTTGGGAGACAAAAAATCCCTATGAAATTGTATTGATTCCTTTTGTTTATTAATTTCCTAAATATAAGATATTTATAGCACGATTAATGACAGAAAAAGCTCTATTTAATAGGCCTTCATTATGTTGTTCTTAGTAATCTAAAAATATTGATAGGTAGTATAGGCCTAGACACATAGATACTATAGTTCTGTTTTTTATCCATCTATAGATATTTTAGGATAAATAGATGCCTCTTTTTGACATGTAAATTTTATTATTTCAGTATTTCTCAAAAATGAAGTGTTAGTTTAAAGTCTACCCAATCAACTCATTAATCAAATTGGAAGGGTTTTAGTGTAAAAATAGGGAGATTTAAGGGACCCGGAACTTCCAAAGGAGGTGTTCAATAATGCTCTTATCTCAAAGGAATCACACAGGGAATGATTTTTTTCCTTCTAAATTACCTGTGTCCTTGTAGTGAATTTCTAACACTAACAGTCTACCCCCCATCACAGACATTTGTTAATTTGTGAAGATGAACTAATAGGTTTTTTGGACATAAATTCCAAACAAATAATTGGGATACCAATTGGATATGAGCAGAGAGCCTTTCTTCTGTATTCACAATTGCCATCCTGACCCCAAAGTTGGTAGCATCTGAAGGCATACAGATCACCTCTGAGCCTCAGTTGTCCAGTAAATGATGAGCTGGTGATTATCTCTTTTTTCTCTCTCTCTAGTTACATCTATTGCTTCCTCCTAGATGCGCCTCATAGTTCTCTTCTTCCAGAAACTTTCCCTAGACTTTTAGCTGGCTTTTCTCTGATCATTTTTTAAATAATCTTCACGCTTTTCTTAGCCTTCATTGATGAATGTGTAGAAATGTTCTTAATTCATATCATATTTACAAATTTCCATCCACTGAAGGCAGTGTTTTCGTTGAGGGCATTAGGATGTTTTAAAACTGTTCTGTAGCGCCTCCTTCTATCTGCAGCTACAATTCTAGGGGGAAGGGGATCACTAAATACCATCAAGTGATAATATCCCTATTACAAATAAGAGAACAGGTAATGAAATAAAGAATGAAATTAAATCACATAGCAAGTGTGTACTGAAATTGAAATTGGAATCTAGAATTATCCATATTCCATACATTCAGCAACTAATTTCTGAGAGTGGAGCGCACGATAGAAATATGCACCACAATGACCAATGGCCAATTTGCTGGGTTGTGATGTCACACACCAACGTTGCATTGCTTACTGGTAATATTTTATCTAGCCTAAAAGAGTCTAAAGCATACCATAGAAAGAGACCTAGACTGGGAGAAAGGAGACTTGGGTTCAAATCCCCTGTTTGTTAAACATTGTTGGCAAAGTCAACTCCAGGTTTCAGGTTTTACTCAGTAAAAGGAAGAGGTGACCTAGACTCTTTCCAAAATTAAGGTGCTGGAAGTGATTCCATGGTACCAGACTGAATATTTTGTGTATTCAGAGATGGGAAGGCATGGGGGGCAGACAAGAAAGAATAATTGGAATATTGTTTAAGATGGACAGAATTTAAAGAAGTAATATTTTTCTAGGATATAGAGCTAAAGGTAACATTGAATATGAAAAAAATCTAATATAGTTAAGCATTCTTTATCAAGTTCAGAGAAAGTCTGGATAAGATAAGATTTTTGCTAAAGGATTATCTGAGTAGATCCAGTAATTCAGAAGGCCCTTTAAGACCTTGGTGTGCTTCACACTCATTAACCATGTGGCACATCTGTCAACACAAATGCCTGGGATTAAACACACCAGGAAGCTACTTTTGGCGGAACCATGAATTCCTGATGACATTTTGTTTGAGTAACCTGCCTATTGTTCATAAAGAGAGGGAGTAGAAAATGTGCAAGAGTATAATTTCTGTCCAAAAGGAAAAACTTTTAGTTGATACACTGTGATACAAACAAACTGTTTCTGTTTTCTTTAAAAAACAGTGCAAGACATTATTGAATAGGAAAGGAGGCCAGAAGTTTAAATCCATAGAAGGTAGCAGAACAGAAGTCTAAGAGGGCTTGAAGGCCACCCTGAGGAAATAGAGAAGTGGTAAACAAGGCCAGGCGCCGTGGCTCACGCCTGTAATCCCAGCACTTTGGGAGGCCAAGGTGGGTGGATCACGAGGTCAGGAGTTTGAGACCAGCCTGACCAACATGGTGAAACCCTGTCTCTACTAAAAATACAAAAACTAGCCAGGCGTGGTGGTGGGTGCCTGTAATCCCAGCTACTGGGGAGGCTGAGGCAGGAGAATTACTTGAACCCGGGAGGCGGAGGTTGTAGTGAGCCAAGATCATGCCACTACACTCCAGCTTGGGTGACAGAGCAAGACTCTTTCTCAAAAATAAAATAAAATAAAATAAGTGGTAAACAGAGAAGATACAACTGAAATGAAATAGGAAGCTGCTGAAAGAGACTTGATATTTTTAAGGCTGAGTTATAGCTGTTTCATCTTTCCTCTGCCAAGGCTGCTCATCTTTTCCTCTTCACAGTTATTGTTTCTCCCAAGTTAATCTGTGGGGTGAGCATGGATGTTGTTCCTCTGAGGAAAGGTCCCAGGTTATATACATGATTCTTTCTTTCTCTAAGGGAGGCTCCAACAGAGCATCCCCTACTTTGGCAATCAATCCATCAATTTATGCACCACCCTCAACAATGACTACATTCCATATAATGAATTCCACACTATGGAATAAAAAAGGAATAGACAAAAAAAAAAGACTAGGATATTAGTTTATGAACATTGACTATATTATGCTCAGTGAAAGAAGTCAAGCTGAAAGGCTCCAGACTGTATGATTCCATCCATATGATATTCTGGAATAGACAAAACAATAAGGACAGAAAACAGATCAGTGATATCAAGGGTTTGGGGAGAGGGTAATGTTTGACTAGAGGAAACTCAGGAGATATTTTTGCAGCTGGTGGCACTAATTTGTATGGCACTCTAACAGTGAATACATGATGCTTTGCACTTGTCGATACCCATAGAGCTTTGCAGCACAAAGAGTTAATTAATGTATGTAGTTTCAAAAAACAACAAAAAATAAACCAGAAGATCAGAGGATCCTGGGATAGAATGCAGAATGTGACCAAAGAATCCAACAGCTACACATGTATAACATAACCTCGTTGAAGGGGGTGCAGGAAAAAAGACACTAACTTAAGGAACTTTGGAAACAGTGCTTTGAATGGAAACTATAAGTGTAAAGGAATTTTAAAGAACTGGACATAAACATGGTACTTGAGTTGACAAAGTTGTTTCTCATGGTAGAGTGAGTTAATCTGAAACTGCTGAACAGTTATACTAGCACTGAATAGGCAAATGACTGGCAGATGGTGGGGCCCATGTTTTTTACTGTTGCAGAGGAAGTTACAGGTAAGGAAATGGCAAGAATGAACTATGTGGTACTTGATTAGATTCAGAGACATTAATGTGGATTTATGTTTAGGTTAATATAGATACAGATGGATGGATATAATTATAGGTGTGTGAGTGTGTTCATGAGTTAGTCTACAAGCATATTATTTCGGAGCTCTGTTTGCTGAGGCCTGGCAATGACACCCAGTAGCAATGAGTATTCCTGGAACCAAATCTTAATTTCTAATACTATTAGCGTTCCTTGGAGAAATGCCTGATTTGGGGGGAAGGGCAAGGAAAATAAAGATAAACCTGGAGCTTCTTGTAGGGAAAGAAAGTAAGGAAGTGCTCAAAAAATAAAAGGAGGAGGGATCATCAAAGGGACACAGCAGCCAGCCTGAGAGAACTCCCAGTGACAAAAGCTGGAACCATTTGAGCAGCAAGGCAAATAATAGAGTGTTGGCTTATAACCCAAGGTATAAAATAAATAACCATAAGTCCATCCATCTTTATATATAAATAAATGATTGAATAAGTAGGTAAATGGGAGCAAATAAGCAAGTCTCCTGTGCAGAAGAATTCCAACTACTTTATATAGATACCCTACCCCCACCACACACACACACCCAAGAAGATAAAGCTTAAATCCCTGACCCTTGAGTAGACGCTACACTTACTGACTTGTTCCCAAAGAATACAATATACAGAAAGGTAGGGGAGGGGAGTGTGACTGTGTGTATAAGAAACCTGGAAAATATGACCTCACCCAGGTAGTCAGGGCTAACATCATCATTACTAAGTCATGTTGACGATATGTACCCTAAACATTATGCGATGAAATGTGACTTTACTCTCTGATCTTCCTCCTCAAACCAAATAACCTCTGTTTAAACATGGGGAAAACACCAGAAAACCCCAATTGAGGAACATTCTCCAAAATACCTGACCAGTACTCCTCAAAACTGTCAAGGTCATCAAAAAATAAGGAAAATCTGAGAAACTGTCACAGATCAGAGGAAACTCGGAAGACATAACAAATAAATGTAATGAGCTATCCTGGATGGAACTCTGGAACCCTAGGAGAAAATTAATGAAATCTATAGGAACATGGAGTTTCCTTAATAGCAATGCAAGATATTAACACAAGGGGAAACTGGATGAGAAGTCTATGAGAACTCTGTATTCTCTTTGCAACTTCTCTGTTAATCTAAAACTATTCTAGAATAAAAATTTTATTTGAAAGAAAAGGGTATAGTACAAAACTATTAGTCCAGGACTCTTTGAAAGAAAAAAAAATAAACCCTTTGTTTCACCATGGATAGATCTATAAAACATCAGCTCCAGCACAACTTTGACTTCTTCCTCCAGTTTGAAATCTTCTATTGTACCATCCAAGATGGTTTTGAACTCCTTGCTACTTGCTCAAAAGTATTTTCCTCCTAAAATCCTGGAAGTCTGAAGTCACAACACTTTGTTCTTTGTTCTTTTATCCACCCCCATCATATTTGCCTGCAAATCCTGTCATTGTCAAGGCACGGCTGACGGGCTTTGTAAGTGGTTTGCGATGTCTTTCAGTTCCTGGTATTCTTGTGTTATTTAGGTTCATTAAAGGGAACAATTTGTCACTAAGATCCAGGTGCAACCATCGTTACTAAGTCATCCAAAATTCAGCGGTGATGTTACACAGAAGTGTGGCCATAGCAAACAAGCAGTATAGTATAAGTATATATACTTAATAAGAATATCACATTTGATCATAAATCACACAAATAATCTTCAGTCTGTTTTCTAATTACAGTTTCAGGAAGTGCCTGCCTCATCTATAAAATTTCATAACCTCAGTTATTATGTCTTCCATATAAGGGCAAAAAATGTACACCCATTTCTCGTTATGTTAATAGTTGGGTGATAATGCCTTCTGGTTTTGAAAATCATCTGAATAATGAATGTAAAACAGTAATAAATATTATTTTTTATTACCAAACAGTTACAGAGTGTTAAATTATAATTATCAGCTCATCATTAGGTGGTTAGGGCTGATTATTGGTAGAAGAAGTAGGGGGAAGGGATTTGCCTGTAAACTGGTAAATAAAACAGTTATATTCTATGTAGTCTCCTACATGGCTTTTTGATGGTTATTTGATGTCTCTGTTGAGATAGGTAAGAAGAAAAATGCAATTTGAGATTGTTTACTATTTGATTTACTTCACCACTAAAGTCAATCAACAGATTTTCTTTATCATTTTGTGTTAAGTGTTCCCGGGGTCTTTTTTCTTCTGTAGTTTAATTTGGATGGAGTGGGGGTGGGATGCCGCCAGCAATTTAAATCCATGAAATATTTTCTTTAAACAATATTCCCTTTATTATTCCCAGACAATCGTTAGAGGAAACAAACCCTGCAAGGAAACCTCCATCAACGGCCTGCTAGAGGATTTTGACAACATCTCGGTGACTCGCTCCAACTCCCTAAGGAAAGAAAGCCCACCCACCCCAGATCAGGGAGCCTCCAGCCACGGTCCAGGCCACGCGGAAGAAAATGGCTTCATCACCTTCTCCCAGTATTCCAGCGAATCCGATACTACTGCTGACTACACGACCGAAAAGTACAGGGAGAAGAGTCTCTATGGAGATGATCTGGACCCGTATTATAGAGGCAGCCACGCAGCCAAGCAAAATGGGCACGTAATGAAAATGAAGCACGGGGAGGCCTACTATTCTGAGGTGAAGCCTTTGAAATCCGATTTTGCCAGATTTTCTGCCGATTATCACTCACATTTGGACTCACTGAGCAAACCAAGTGAATACAGTGACCTCAAGTGGGAGTATCAGAGAGCCTCGAGTAGCTCCCCTCTGGATTATTCATTCCAATTCACACCTTCTAGAACTGCAGGGACCAGCGGGTGCTCCAAGGAGAGCCTGGCGTACAGTGAAAGTGAATGGGGACCCAGCCTGGATGACTATGACAGGAGGCCAAAGTCTTCGTACTTGAATCAGACAAGCCCTCAGCCCACCATGCGGCAGAGGTCCAGGTCAGGCTCGGGACTCCAGGAACCGATGATGCCATTTGGAGCAAGTGCATTTAAAACCCATCCCCAAGGACACTCCTACAACTCCTACACCTACCCTCGCTTGTCCGAGCCCACAATGTGCATTCCAAAGGTAATGTTTGCTACCTCCTTTCCCTCACGTGTGCAAAAACCTCCACAAGGGTGGTGCTGGCACGACCTTTTTATACGATCAGATTGCAAAGTACTTGTTTGCCTTTTAAGGGAAAATCAATATCAAAACCCACCCTATCTCCACTTGTGAGGCCCAGGGCAGAGGTTTAGGATAAGGCATATATATTCATTAAAATAAAAATCTATCTTTTGGGCCCTCCTACATGGTTTCTCATTAAAAGGCAAATAAACTTATTTATTTGAAAGATAGAATTCTGATATATGAGTGATAAATATGATGTGACTGTATTTGACTAAGTTCCCTGTTAAGGAGTGGATCAATCATATACAATCATAGAGCATTAGATCGAGCCATACAGTGGTTCCTACATCCTGGCAAAGTTTGCACAGACCTGCTAAAAAGGAAAGAAACTCAGGATAACATGGTAATTTTTAAATAGAGCTAATTTTGTTCAACTCAGGGGATGGTCCTTCATATTAAGAGTATGTACTTTCTACTATATTTGATTTGAAATATTGGTTTTTATATGAAATTTGGGAGTGACAGATGGTTGCTGGACCACTGGACAATTTTTGTCCCCCTTTCACTTTGTTTTGTAGTAATTCCTCTTTTAAATTTTGTTAAAATGTTAGCAGCTCCAAGTTTGCTTTGAAATTTGACTGGTCTATGATATCCTAAAGTTTGGGAATCACTGCTGGAGAAGTTACTGAAACTAAAAGCACAGGCAAAGGTCTATGGGTCCGAAGGTCTAAAGTCTTGGAAAATACCTTTGAGAATGTGCAAGTGATTTATTTTTCCCTGTCATTTAGAAATGTTTTTGCTACCTTACCTGTCCAGCAAAAGTGAACATGGACTGTAGGGTGTGGAATGTGGATTACACAGAGGTCTTGAAGCAGGTGAGAGGGACATGACTTCTCACAGGGCAGTCATGTACCTTATTTATACCAAACTCTTGACAGTTTGGTGAGCAGCACAGAAAACTCTGGAACCCAAGCCTGCCTGCATTCACCTGATTTATTGATTATAGATAGTCGATATTTTTCCTTTGCTTCTTATTTCTCATTAACCTCATCCAAGATGTTGAAGAGAAGCCATTTAAGTGTATTGTTGGAGTTACTTCAGCCATTCTTTAGAAGAAACAAAAAAGCTGTCACCTTAGTTCCCAGGATATAAAATTAAAAACAAATCTTGATAAATAGAGGCCTGAGATATGTTCCTCCAGTTAAAATTCACATAGTGACAGTGTTTTTTTTTTTTATCTCGTGGTATTAATGTACTTGAACACCCACACTGAGGATATCATGACTGCTTTCTCTTCCTGTGTGCTTGCCAGGGTGACTGTTGGAAAGAGGTCTAATTAACCACAAGCAAAATCTACTTGAACTCATACGCATGTCTCATGATACATGAGATAGTTTATTCCATTTCTTGTGCATATCACTTGTGCATTTCTGTGAGTGATATGAAATAAATAAGTTAACATGTTCTATAGCTGAATTGAGTTACATCCTCAGGCTTTGAACAGCAGTGGTTATTTTTTTATCTAAGATTTTGTGTGTGTGTGGCTTCTTTGCATATTTGTGTTAGGGAGTTGTTTGGGGTCATAGTTACAGAGAAAACATTGCCCAGATGATGCTGCATTTTGGTCCTGGAGCCTTATTTGGCTCTTCCTGGATGTTGGAAATGAATATTGGGTGGGCTACACATGTCTATAGTCCAAATAGTTTTAGAGGTCAAGAGTTTTAGAACTCTTAATTCTGGAGTTTCAGTCTTCTCTCTTTTTTATTTTTATTTTTTTTAAAAGGATGAACTGGTATCCCTGAGTCCACATTTTCACATAGCATGGGCTTTTGGGATTTAATGTCACCACTAGCAATCCCTGCACACTCATTTCCTAGAAGGGGAAACTGAGGCCCAGAGAGCCACATGACACACTTACAGTTTCATAATTAGTTGGTTGCAAAACAAGGACAAGAACTCAAGTCTGGTGTTTCTCCCTGCTCAATATTTTCCTATTATTTGGGCGTATGTTATCTCGGGGATTCGACTGCATTTGCCAAGAAAATCCATGAGAAGTCCCAGTGGCCACCAGAACTTTCGTCTAAGTGACAGAAGAACGAGGGTGGGAGGGGTGATTCACTTTAATTCCCTACAGGCTCCCTCTATTCTGCAGACTTCCAAATATAAGACAAAGCAGACCTGCCCTGAAATCTGGCTCTGCCAGCCCAGAAACAATGCACAAACTATTGGGGCTCACCAAAAACAACAACAACAACAAAAACAGCATATTCACTCATGGAAACTTCTACCAAGGGTGTTCAGCCCTTATGATCAGAAATACAAAGAAGCAAGCTGCTGCTCCATGTTTCACAGGAAACTCGTGAGAGATTCATGAGCAGGTTTTGTGTTTTGTGGGAGGATAAGAGGTGGGAGGCAGGTTAGTAATTAAAACGTTTACTTGATTAAAAATACAACATTTCTCTGAAAAGACGGAGGTGCCTGTGTCTTTAGAACGGTACTCTTAGAGTGTACCAATCACATTTGGATTTCCAGCTGAGGGAAGAAATAGCGGTCACGACTCAGATGAGTCGGCCTTGCATTGCAGAGACTCCTAAAGGAGGCTGGGTCATGTTTTCATCTCCAATAATAAAAGGAAGCACAAAACTTGTGTAGGTCTCCAGATGAAGCAGAAATGAGGAGGGTCATGTGTATGTGTGTGTGCACACACGTGTGTGTGCACACACGTGTGTGTGTTTGACACCGTTTTACATTTTGTCCTAAAGAAAAAAAAAAATTAATGTTAACCCACAGAAAAAAACAAACCCTTCAATGTTATCTACCTACTTAATTTCCCTGCTAGCATGACAGGAATCAAGAATGTTATGAGTCTGTTGATGTTGGCCTCCTCTCCGTACATTTAAGTGTATTTTGCTGGAACTAAGCAGATGAAACCCTGGGGTTGGGAGGGTGGGAAGCAAAGCCAAACAAAAACCATATAGCACCATACCCACCACAAAATTATGAAAACTGCCAGATGTGGAGAGAGAATGCTTTCCACCCTCGCCTGAAGACAAATCTGCCTTCCACGGAAGGAAGCTAGCTGGAGAAATTGCCACCACGTATTTGACTTTGCTTATTCCTGTGCTCTCCAGAGACCAGGCAGCCACCTACTTGTGTCTTTGTATTGGCCCAGCACATCCGTTCCCTACTGAGAAGCCCCCAGCATAACAATCCCACCAGTTCATTAAGCATTTGCTGTGTACCAGATACATGCCATGTTTTGTTGAGCCTCACAGATCTGTAAGGCAAGAATTCTTGACCCCTTTGTACAGATGAGGAAATGGGTTTTAAGAGGCTCAGTATGCTCACAGCAGAGCTGGGATCCAACTCTTTGGGCTTAAGCCTTTCACCAGACATTGCATGCATTTCCAGTAGCACAGGGGCAGCTTCTGTGGGTGCAAAGCCTGCAACCTGCCTGATTATAAGCTCCTTTTAATACCTGAAGCAATGAAGTTGCATTAGCAGTTAATTAGCAATTAATTTCACAATTAAGTTGCATCATCCCCTTTCACTCTGTAGCAGGGTCCACCACCTTGACACTATGAACATTTTGGACCTAGTAATTCTTCACTGTGGGAGGCTGTCCTGTGCATCATAGGGTGTTTAGCAGCATCCATGGCCATTCCCCTCTAGATGTCCATAGCATCCCTCCCTCACTCCTAACAACCAAAATATACCCAGACACTGCCAAATGTCCTGCAGGCAGAGGAGGGCACACTTGGCCCAGTTAAGGACAACTGTTCAATAGCTATCATTTATCAAGCACGTTTTGGCAGTTAAGGGTATAGATTTTGGAGATAAACTGCCTGGGTTTGAGTCTTGACATTGCCACTTATTAACTGGGTGAACAAGTTGCTTAACTGTGCCTCCACTTCTTTATGTACAAAATAAGGATAAAGACAGCCCGTGTCTCATTATATAGTATGAGTGTTAAGTAAGTTAATAAATTACAGCAGCTTAATTACTAATATGAGTAATCTACACATCAGTCTACATGTGGAGCATGTAGATGAATGGTGGCAGTGAGGTGAGGGTTACTATGTTCCAAGCACTGTGCTAAGCATTTTGCAAACATGACTCAACTTAATCTTTGCAATTCCAGAAGAATTCAGGATCACCTCTGCTCTACAGTTGAGGAAGCTGAGACTTCAAATCTTTATGGACTTCCCCAAGTTTATAAAGGCAAATAACTGAGTCAGGATTCCAAACTAGGTCCCACTGACTCCAAAGTCTATGTGTTCCAGAATATTCTCATTTCCGTAGAAGAAAATCCAGGGGCAGAAAGGTGGACATGAAGTCTCCAGGCCCAGACACAAATCCTACAGGTAGCCTCACCTTGCTGGTGAAGAATGGGTGGTGACTGACAGGTGGATTTGCTGTGCCCATGGAATGCTGTTTATTCTTCCTGTTCTTCCATCCTGTAGGATGGAATCCTTGAGAAGTTCCTTAATGCCACCCAGAGTGTAAACCATGGGTAAAAGCTGGAACTATGGGCTGTAAAGGAAGTATTAGGTGCAGAAATCCCTAAGGTGCTCATATGCATTTATTCGACCTTAAGCGGTAGTCTTGTTTGATTTTTTAAAAGATAATCCAGATTTTCTCACCCATTACAGAAATATGCAAGTACTATAATCAGATTCCCTGGATTCAAGCCCTTAGTAGCTGTATGATCTTCTCTGTTCCATCATCTCTAAAGTGTTTCAGTACCTACTTTGAACTGGGCATGGTGGCACACAACTGTAGCCCTAGCTACTAGGGAGGCCAAGACAATCCTTTGAACCCAGGAGTTCAAGGTTGCAGTGAGTTATAATTACACTACTACATTCCAGCCTAGGCAACAGAGTGAGACCCTGTCTAAAAAAACAAAACAAAACAAAAAGGATGGGAAGAAAAGGATGGTGTGATTTCCCAGCACTTCCTTCTGGGGTCAACAGTGCAATGTGTTTTCACTGCTTAGCTATCACTTTGCTTTCCCTGGAAGGAAAAAGCACTTGAACCAGTGGGCCCAGTCTTCCCGCATCAATAATTTAATGATTCAATGTTCTTTGTGGTACTTGTCATGCCCAGATTCAACCATGGCTCCAACAACAAAACAGCAACTTCTTTTCTACTGAGGATCCCTGCAGAACTTGGTTCAGAGATCCACTCAGGGTTTAATGGGTTATGGAATGACAGTGCTAGTGAAAACTGATGGGCTGCACTAAAAATCTGAGGGGGAAAGAGAGAAGCACTTGATCACTTAATATAACAATGGATATATTTAGATTTGTTTTCTTTACCTATAGGGTCTTCATTAAGGCTCATAAAACATCCAAGGACTGACTGAGTGCACTATCTCTAATGTCTGTCCCTTCTGATGGAAACTTTAGGTGTCCTTTGCATATGAATGGACACTTCTTCCCATGAATGCTCTTGCGATTCAAAATAAATTGTATTTTGGTCATTATGAATGGGTTTTCCCATTACCAAATTAAAAACAAAATGAATTTAACCTGGCATTGTCCGTTCCTAGCTCTCTCAGAGGCCCTGACATATTTGAACAATATTCTGAGGCTGCAAACCAGTCCCCAAAGACGAAGAGTCCCTCCACATCACTGCAGGCGATGACGGATCGCAGGTCAGACCAGTCTGCTCTGTCTCACTGCTCTTGAAGAGAAGACACATTCTTTGAGTTTGAAGCAGCAACTGTGGGGGGTTAATTGGATATGCCAATTCAGAGGTGGAGGAAGAGCCCGGAATACCCGTATGCCTGAGCCTGCACATCTCAGATTTATTCATTGCTTCATATAGCTAGGCTTTGCTAGTTTGTAGGGTCATGAGCCACTTGTCCAACTCTCAGTGTGCATTTGCAGGGCACAACCAGAGAGACAGACGAGTTATAGGGTTTAATGAGTCCCATTCCCCTAATTGCCAATCTCTATCATGTCCCTACAGAGAATGCAAGTTAATGATTCTCTCCAGAATTCTTACAAGCAGTCGTTTTCCCTTCCCAAAGCCAAGCCTGGTCCTGTTAAATTTTCCTTTGAGTCAAGTCAGGACAATTTAAGATGTCCTTTCCATGCTCAGATAATAGAGGTACTGTGATTCACTTTTATCTTGCATTTGATTTATGGAGAGTAAGCAGCACCCAGCCTGGCGTTTTCATTTTCGAGATGAGCAGTCTTTGTTTTATGGTGCTCTGAAAAGGTGTATTGGAGCATCACATTCAGGCACTGGAACCAGCTGCCGCCCACTCCCTGTAACTCGCCATCCTTCACGGAACATTCCGAGTCCTCATTCTGTGGGCACAGACCCACACTGTGGCTGTGTCCACACACCCCAGTCGAGCACACTCCAGCCACAGCCCCCCGCCCTCAGAACAGAAGGCCACAGTGCCAAATAGATGCTCCCGCAGTACTTTCTTTTCCTTCTCTTCTTTCTGCCACCCTCCCCTAACCAAGCTTTCTTCCCCCCCAGACTTGGCATAAAATGGCCAAATTATTTTCTACTGCAGAATTCAATTTCACAGTTCAGTTAGGTCCTTGATTACACTGCCAAATTCAGATTAATGTGCATTTAACTAACATGGATCGGGGGAATTCTGGCTGACAGCCAGCTGTAATCGGAGCAATTGATAGCTGTGTGGAGTTTTATGCCCCGTCCACCCCAGCGTAGCTCTGGTGAAATTGATTGATTAAGTGAATTCATCGCTATAATTATTTATAATTTTGATACATCACAAGCCTGTGTCTGACCCTATCTTTAGAGATGTTGAGCTCATTGTAGAAAGGTAGTCCGGCTGAGTTGTTAACTGGGGATTATTTATTCCCTTATATAATATATTCTTTTTTGCTCTTTTTCTTTTTTGATCATGTTTGAATAGAGACATGACAAAGCACATTTTTTAAAGAATTAATTTATATGGTATACAAAAAAGTGTCAGGAAGCTAAAAAACAAGTGTATGTTATTAGCCATTTCAAAAAAAAAAAAGAGGAAATCACAATCATGACTGCTTGTTCATTTTGTCAATATTTCTAAAGATTCCTGTAGAGAGAATTCCTTCTTAAAATGTATCCAATTTTCAATGACAATTAATGACCTGGTAACCCTGCAGCTAAGCAATTTAGCAGCCTGGGTGATAATTTGCAAGACGATTGACCTGGTCTTCTCTCATTACATCATGCCATATGGATTTCCCCCTGAAAACTTTGCAGACCATGGTCTCCTTTGTAAGGAGTTACTCGTTTACAAAATCACAGCACTGTTCTCTTTGGAGGGATGGGAAGAATGCCTTTGTTGTTTTTTCTCTTACATTGCGGTTTCCCACCCTTGCTCTGCACTCCGTGCCCTTGCTGTAAGGTCTGCAAGGGTAAACTATGTACATAAATCTTTTGGAAATGGTTTGGATCATGGGTGATGAGAGATACGCTGGATTTGCTTATTAAATATCATTCCTGTCACTAGTCCCATTCCACTGCATTGTGTTTTCACTAAATAATCAGATCCCAAATCCCTTTCACAATACCAAAGATAGGTCTGCTTTTATGAACTTCAAGCCTACTCATTTTTTTTCTAGAATGTATTTGTAAATCAGGTCATAGAAAAGATTGCACAGTTTAAGTTGGACTGCTTTGCACATCTTTCTCACATGCATGAACATGTGTGTGTAAAACAGTAGGAATGGACAAATTCATCATTTATGTTTTCTGCCTTCCAAATATAGGCTATCATGAGAAAGACAACTTAGAATGGAACACTTACATGACTATGAAAGTCCAAGAGCTATGTGAGGAGGTCTCATCGCAGAAGAAAGTTTGCACTTTCTTCCTTGAAAGAACTTACAGAAGAAAGCCTGAGTGGTGTTGTAACAATGCAGAGTTCTGCTTTGACCAAAACAAAAAGGAAAATGATGAATGATGTACATAGATAATCAACTCGTTTTGCTGTGATGACTACTCTTTTTTTTAGCTCATTTCTCTAAGCCAAAACTGCTCAAAACAAACAAGCCAAAAAAAAAAAAAAAAAAACCACACAAAAAAACCCTTAATTTGTCTTTCACCCCCTCTCCTAGACATTATCATCCATCATGTTCTGGTCCAATTCTTGCATTTTGCCCCAGGCTGCCCAAACATCTGGGCCCCCAGTGAAACACCCTGACCAGGCTTTATCTCTGTGGTTATCGTCATTGCCCACTCTGCCCGCCCCTGTTAAGACCACATCCCCCCCCACCATCATTCATGCCTATCTCTGTGAATTTTTCAAGGACCCAAGTACTGAAGCGACTCTGTCTGGATTTGAATCCCATTTCTTCCTTCTTTGTAGCTTTGGGATCTTTGCATGACCTACTTAAACCCACTGTGCCTCAGTCTTCTTATCTATAAAATGGAGGAATTACAGAGCTTATTTAATTGTCCAGCTTGAGGTTTACGTGCAAGAATATACACAGTGTGCTTAGAACAGTCCCTGGCATGTAGAAAGCACTCAATAAATATCAAACATCATTATTCTTAGAAATATTTGTTACTACTGCAAGGATATACTTCTAACAGAGCAGTTGCTTGACAGAAGAGGCCCCACGATGGCTCCTAGGAGAACCCCTGTGTATTTTAGTGAGGAGAGAATGCCCAGCCTTGATTATACAGACCAGGGAGGTGACAATGAATGTTGGAAATGCCAAGGCAGGCAAGGGAGCCGGCCTGTGGGCCAGTGTGCTGGGCGCCCTCCCACTGGGAGTGAAGGACTGACCCCGACAGAAGAACTAGGTTATGTCGTCCCCTTGGAAGTATGGAGCTGTTTGCCCTGCATTGCTTGGGGGCAGTTTCGTCTCCTTGTGCCTCTATTTTATCAACCACAAAATGGGATTCAGTTGCCCCCTGCTTGATTCCCAGAATAAAAAGAACAAGACCTGTTGAAAGTGTGTGGGCTGGTGATACGCACCATCATGGAACCCCACATGTGGGTTAAGATCCAACAGAAGGCAATGGTTCAGCACCTTGGTGGCCCCAAATGGGGTCACCCATGCATTTCTCCTTCACAGAGTCAGCTATTTGTCCTCTGAGGGAAGACCACATGTCCCCTCACTTGAAGTGAACAGTTCATTCTCTGATGAGTATGCCACGAGTTTCATTCAAAACATTGTCTCTTGTGATACTGGCTGTTCCTCAACCATTGCTTAAGAGTCTGCACCTCTTACCAGCAGCCATGAAAGACAACAGCACCTTTTTGTCTCATGGCCTATTTTGAAGATGGTTAGCTTTCAGCAAAGAGCTCTGCATTCCATCTTTGCCTGGAAATTGTCCCCTTGGTGCAGGCAGGCTTCTTCTTTATGTCATATGCCAGCTGTTAAGGGTGGACTCTGATAATGCTGCTGACAGGTGATAAGGAAGAAAAGTGGCCTAAATTAGTGCAAAGCGGTGTTTGTGATTCCTGCAGGATGCAGCTTTCCCATTTTTAATATATCTTCAGAGATCAGTTATACATGCTTGTGGGGAATGAATTCAATTTCGTTGAAAGTACAGGAGGAGCCAGTCCTCCAAGGAAGACACAGGGTGATAATGGCAAGTGATGGCTCCCAGGACACACTTTCAGAAATAAAAGCCAAAACACTATTTCCCTTCACACCCTGGCCTTGCTGACTAGCCTAGACTTGACTAATCTGGAGCTTAATGAAGGAAGAATCCAGTTGTTTAACTTACACTGACACTTCTCTCTCCCCATTCCATCGTACACACACACTCACACACACACGTTTTCCTTGTGTAGCACAAATACAGAGGCTTTGAAAAGAATCAGCTTGTTTTTGAATATTTTAACTATACATTGTTCAATATATTAATGTTAAAGACATCTTGTCTTATTGCTTTGAGTATTAATATATAGGAATATATATACCACAGGGGCATTGTATGTCTTCAATAAATGCTAGCTAGTTTGATAATATTGCAGTTACTATTTATTTTATTTTGCATTCTCATTACTGTGCTAAGCATTTTATATAATAATAACACCAAGTAGAACTTACTGGCCAGTCATTGTTTGAATACTTTGATATGTATTTGATCCTTTAGAGTTCAGTGACCAAAGGAAGTAAGTATTATTATTGTTCCATTTTACGGATAAGGAAACTAAGACTCACAGAGGCTGATTTGACTAAAATTATCAGAGTCAGAAGGAAACTAAGACTCAGAGAGGTTGACTTGACTAAAATTATCAGTCGGAATTCATTCCTATGCCCATCAAAAGCATGTGTTCTCTCTGCAACCAGGGCAGGAGGGCAGCTTAGCAGCTACCCTGGTTCCTGCTGGTTGATGCCAAGGCTGTCTGAGTGGTGAATTCACCTAGTAAAGTGTAGTGTTTTTGAAGCTGGAAGGGCTGCATTGCTGAATGTTCAGCAGGCCAGGCACTGTCATTGTAGAACCAATGGGCAGCGTTGGGGGACTGAGAATGGTGCTATGGTAGCAATTTTAAAGAGCCCACTGTGTGCAGTTATTGCTCCATGATGTGATAGAATGACCACCTTCTTATGCATCGTGGTGGGGCAGGAGCTTGAAACACCTGCTTGCCTCTACCATGTCACCAGATCCAATGAGCAACATGCCCCATCCCACTTCTCAGTGGCATTTGACAGGATTCATTAGCCCTTCCTTCTTGAAATACTTTCCTCCCTTGGCTCCAGGACACCTTGCTTCCTTAGTTTCCTTTCTACAGCACTTGTCACTCCTTCTCTGCTCCCTTTTGCAAGATCCCTCTGCTCTTTCTGGTATCTAGACGTTGGGGTCCTCAGACCATCTCTTACACATTCAGTATCATGGCTTTTAATATGAACTAAGCACTGATGACTCTCAGATTCATGTCTTTAGCTTTAACTCTTCCCTGGACTTGGGGCATGCCTAAGTCTCCTAAGTGACACCTCCACATGGATGTCTAATCACTCTCCCAAACTTTACATGGCTAAAAGAACTCTTAATTTTCCACCATGTATTAGCTATCAATATCGCTGCATAACAAATTATCCCAAAACTTCATGGCTTAAAACAAACTGCCTCATGAAGCAAAAAATAGTGCTGTTCAACTAATTTCCCCTAAACTTTAAATAACAAACATTTACTATTTCACAGTTTCTGTAGGTCACAAATTGAGAGGGCTTAGCTGATTGATTGGTTCTGTCTTGGAATCTCTCATGAGGTTGCAGTCAAGGTGTCAAACAGGAATACAGTCATCTGAAGGATCAACTGGTCCTGGAGGATCCACCTCCAGAATGGCTCACATGGCTGTTTGCCAGAAGGCCTCAATTTCTAGCTAGCTCTTAGCAGGAGTCCTCAGTTTCTTGCTGCATGGACCTCTCTATTTTATTATTATTATTATTTTTATTATTTCTGAGACAAGGTTTCACTCTGTCATCCAGGCTGGAGTGCAGTGGTGCAATCATAGCTCACTGCAGCCTTGAGCTCCTGGGCTCAAGTGATCCTTCAGCTTTAGCCTCCCAAAGCTCTGGCATTACAGGCATGAGCCACTGCACCCAACCCTTCCAAAGGATTCTTGAGTGTCCTCATGACATGGCAGCTGGTGAAAGCCAAAATAAATGATGTAAGAAAGCAAAGGAACTTGCCATCATCTCTGCCTTTTTCTTTGATCACACAGATTGATCCCAATACAGTGTAGAAGGGGACTACATAGGAATATGAATGTCAGGAGGCACAGGTCATTGAGAGCAATTTGGAAGCTGATTATCACACCACACAAGCCCTGTTCCTGCCCCTGGATTCCTCATCTCATTAAATGGCCTGTTGCTTAGGCCAAAATCCTGATAGCCATCTTTGATTCCTGTCTTTCAAGATCTCACCCAATCCATCAGCAAATCCTGTCATCTCCATCTTCAAATCCTGCCCTAGATTTCACCGTTTCTCACCCCATCTACAATAACCACCCTAATCTCAGCCCACATTAACTGTGATAAGCTGCTGGCATCCCTGTTTCCACTCTTGCCACCAAAGTCTCTCCTCCAGCAGCCAGAGAGTCAGACTGTGTCATTCCTGTCTGCTTAGCAACCCCCAGTGCTTCCCACCTCACTCGGAGCAAAAGCCAATGTCTTTGCCAAGGTCTTCATGATCTGTCCCCTGGCAGCTTCTCGGCCCATCTTCCTTAGTGGACACTCTCCACTATAGCTGAGCATCTGCTCTTCCTCAAAACCTAAGCCTGGATCTGCCTCAGAATCCTGCATGTGCCACTCCCACTGCCCAAACCACCCCTCCTAGGAAAGGGATCTTGATTTTCCCTCACTCAGCCAGGCTTCTGCTCCAACGGAACCCCCTCAGAGAATCCTTCTGTGACTACCCTATCCAAGATGGCATCTCATTACTTTCAACCCCCTCACTCTGCTTTATTTTTCTTTATATTATTCATTACTACTGAAACACACACTGTATATTTACTGGTTTTCTTTATTATTATCTGTTTCCTTCTCTGGAGCATAAACCCCAGGAGGGCAGAGATATCATTCATTTTGACTGTTGGTGGACCCTCCCCCTCACACCTAAAACAGTGCATAGCACATCATAGTTGCTCAAATATTAATTTTTGAAATAAATGAATGAATGTGCTGCATGGGAACAATCAATTCATCTAGAATAGTGCCATCCAATAGCCCTTTCTGCAATGAGGAAAATGTTTTATATGTGTACTGTGTGATGTGGTAACTACTGAGTTCTTAAAATGTGACTAGTGTGATTGAGAAACGGAATTTTTAATTTTTAATCTATTTTTGTTTACTTTAAATAGGCACGTGTAGCTTGTAGCTACTATATTAGAATAGATCTAGGTCCTTGGGGTGGATGGTAGGGGAGTGGGATAAGTTAATGCCATTCCATTTACACCCAGTAGAGTGATAGAGACTTTCTGGGGCACTGCATTAAGAAAGAGCCTCAAGTCCAATCAACAAATCTTTTCTGAGTACCTTCTATGTATCCAGCACTGTGTTGTCATCGGGATCTTCCAAAACAGAGTGCATTGATGGATTAGCACTTTCTGCCCTGGGCTAGGAGCATACCACATGACAAGATGTGGTATCTTTACCATCCTGGCCTCAGCGATTCCAGGAGTGGCCAGAGCTCCTTCCTGATTCTTTCCAGGAAGTGACTGCTGGACCTACATATTGTATCATATACCAGTAATCCCCTCACTGGCTTCCCCATTCTCCTCCAATAAATCCCCTCATCCCACTCTTCCAAGTCAGAGTGGATGTTCTTTGCTGGGGTCTCTTTCGGGTCTAGCATCATTTTCATTTCACACATACCCCTGCAAAGTCTGATCACTCTCAATTATATTTGTACTTATTTGGTGAGAACATTGCACATGTTCACCCTGTGGTTCACACCACTTAGCACAGGGAGACGTATTTTCCCCTGTACCTACATCTGCTGTGTTATACCTGTGTTATACATATATGTCCATACCACCCTCTAGTATGTGAATTCAGAAGCATGGGAAAAGGCCTCCTACCCCTGAAATGTCTCCCAAAAATGCTAGCTGAAAACTAATGTCCTTTAATGAGGGATGAGGTTTTTCATTCCTGAACAAGAAAATAGGGCTTAACAAGCAAGTACACCTTAGATATGACACACGTGAAGTAACCTCCTGCTGTGGTGCACGTGCACCACAGAAGACCCTTCCCTAGGTGTGGCCGGTCCTGTTGGTGCCCCAGCCAGATCCTCTCATCTCCCACTGGTGATCCTCATTCTGCCAGCTGTCAGTCAGCTCACTCACCACTCGGCTGTGGCATTCAGATCCAGCATGTGAATATTCTCTATCCATGTCTGTCTTCCCAGGTGGATTACGATCGAGCACAGATGGTCCTCAGCCCTCCACTGTCAGGGTCTGACACCTACCCCAGGGGCCCTGCCAAACTACCTCAAAGTCAAAGCAAATCGGGCTATTCCTCAAGCAGTCACCAGTACCCGTCTGGGTACCACAAAGCCACCTTGTACCATCACCCCTCCCTGCAGAGCAGTTCGCAGTACATCTCCACGGCTTCCTACCTGAGCTCCCTCAGCCTCTCATCCAGCACCTACCCGCCGCCCAGCTGGGGCTCCTCCTCCGACCAGCAGCCCTCCAGGGTGTCCCATGAACAGTTTCGGGCGGCCCTGCAGCTGGTGGTCAGCCCAGGAGACCCCAGGGAATACTTGGACAACTTTATCAAAATCGGGGAAGGCTCAACCGGCATCGTATGCATCGCCACCGAGAAACACACAGGGAAACAAGTTGCAGTGAAGAAAATGGACCTCCGGAAGCAACAGAGACGAGAACTGCTTTTCAATGAGGTAAAGAGTGTGTTTGGGTCATCCTTTCTCTCCTTTGTAACATTTATTTTCCATTTCAAAAGTTATACACATGTACATTTTAGGACATTAGAAAAGCACTGAAAATATAAAGACAAAAATAGCGTCCCCTGTAATATTTCCTTCTAGTCTTTTTTCTATGCACATATATGGCTGTTACATCTATAAAGTACTTCATGTGTATCAGCCACTGTACTAAGCATTAATCTAGCTTGATCCTCACAACAACTCTGTGAGATAGAAAGATGTTATCACCATTTTTACAAGGAAACCTGGACTCAGGTTAAGAGATCCAGCTCAGGGTCAAGCAGGTTGACTGTAGAGCTAGGATCTGAATCTCTGTCAAGCAGATTCTAACTCTTATGCTACACTGTATCTACATGAGTATGTATATATTTTACACTACTATGATATCATAATATACCCTCCATAAACAATTTTTAAAACAGTAGACCAGGGTCAGTTTACCAATGGACTATCACCCTTTAGGAACTTTAAAATATTTTTCCTAACTATAAAAATAATGAATTCTTCCTGTAGAATACATGGAAAGTAAAGAAAATGTCCCACAGATATCCCAGTCAAGGAATAGCCTACATTAATATTTCAGTGTTTCCTTTCTATATTTTTCTGTTTACAAATTTCTTTTGTTTGAGATAATTCTCTATATATGTAGTTTGGTAACTCTCTAAACTTCAATTAATATTAACATGAATACTAATAAAATTAATATCATAAAATATATTGACCTGTATTACTTATATTTATTAATGTAAAGTAGATTTAATGACCATTTTAATGGCCTTATAATCTTCTATCATATACATGTGTCAAATTTATTAAACCAGTCACTGATTTAATAAATTTGAGGTAACTTTAGATGTATGTGGTTTTGTGACTTTCTAAATTTCACCTAATGTTAACATTAATACTAATAAAATTAATATTAAATAAAATATATCAGCATACATTACTTATTTTTATTAATGTAAAATAAAATATATTAACGTATTCTATTAGCTACATGTCAAAACACAATTTTAATGGCTTAATAATCTTTTATCATATACATGTATCATATTTAAAACCAGTTTCTGATTTATACTGTTTCCAATTTGTCACTTTTATTATTTTGCAGTGAGTGTTGTTACACATAAGTCTTTGGCTTCATATCTGATAATTTATTAGATTCCTAGAAGTAGGATGAACAGATCAAATGATATGTACTTTTTTTAGAGAAGTGATATACAGTGTTAATTTCTAGAAAGTTTGTACCAATCTAGACCCTCACCAATAGTATTGTTTCACCTTCACTAGCGTCATTGACACTGTCATGTTATCTCTGTTCATCTGCTAGGTATGAATAAAGCTTACTGTTTTCATTAGCATTTTTATTACTAGTGTAGCTAAATTGAATTTTATGTGGTTATAGGCCATTTTTATTTCTTCACTAAATCATATGTTCTGTACACAGTTTTCAATTAGGGTGCTAGCATTTGTTTTATTGATGTGTAAGAGCTATTGATATGTTAAGGAATTAACCCTTCTCTGTATATTTGTTGTACTTTAACGTTTACCTTCCACTTTCTCATTTACCTTTTAAACTTATCACTTAAGAGCTCTAAAATAGGTGGGGAAACATGAGTAATTATGTTAGAAAACACATAAAGTATTTTGGAGTAATATTCTTTTAGTAATTTTATGAGAGCACTGAGGGGAAAGATAAGTTTTTGTGGATGAGAGATCTAAGTCCTAAAATATCAAGTCAGGGTATCAGTGTTAGATGTTAGTCTCCAGGAAAGCATGTACAATCCACATCTTCTAACTCCCAGAACAATCTACGGCTGCTTGACCTCTTTGTCTTTCTATTGTAAGGACTCCCATTCTCTGAGAAGTAAGAAGGTGTTTGGTCCATAAACAGGCACTGTACAAATGCACTCAGCTGCAATTTTGAACTCTGTTTATCATGGAGGCTCATATCTCCACACATCTCCAGCTCCCACGGGTGCTTATTTCTTACACACACTCCAAATCTCACAGAGAGTTCCGGGTGACTGGGCTTCAGCATCTTTCCAGTCCACCATTCCTGGTTTCTGGATTTATTTTCCAAACCACAATGCCAGAACACACAGAGCAATATGATGTAGATAAATAATTCTGTAGTTTATTATTTAACACTAGCTCTGAAAACTCGAGTGGAAACAGCCACAGGGCAGCAATTTCTGGAAGCTCTCTCCAGCAAGCAGGCTCCTTAGCCTTTTTAATTTCTATGCCATACTTATTTTTATCTTCAATATATATTCTTTCAATTCAGCCCAAATATCTCTCAAGTTCAACCCATACCTACTTCCAAGGAGAAGTTAAGCTGGTCTTGTGTGGCTCCAGTTCTAATAATAGATAGTTTACTTCATTCACTTGTGGGACTCATTCCCTCAATTACTACGAGTTGGTGACCCTTTGCTAGGATAACCAGCAGAGGACTGTGAACAGTGCATTCTAAAGGAGACCCTTAGGGATATCTGATCATATCCCCAAAGATGGTCAACCAAACTCCCTCTTGTGAATGCAAATCTTGCTTTGGTTCTACTTGTTTTCATTTTCTCTCTGTGTCTCTCCAATGTCAGAGTGACCTGCCATTTTCTCTCAAATTTGCTACCTTGATTCTTTTTATTTCTACTAGCTACCCTTGATGCTTTTTGTCTGTAATAGATTTTCTGAATAAACTTCCCCACAATCAGTACCTCTCAATCAGTTTACTTGCAATTGTAGATGTGGCCACAAGAGAACAAAAAGCAACTTCATCTTCACAAGTCAAAAGTATCTTTCCCGTTTCCCCAGGTCGTGATCATGCGGGATTACCACCACGACAATGTGGTTGACATGTACAACAGCTACCTTGTCGGCGATGAGCTCTGGGTGGTCATGGAGTTTCTAGAAGGTGGTGCCTTGACAGACATTGTGACTCACACCAGGTAAGCTTCTTTATTATCCAGAGAATTCGAGGTGCTTCTTATTCTTCTCCAGGATAAAGCCGCAGTGACTATGAACTCTTCATAAATTGCAGGCACTTTGAAGTCAGGGAATATGACTACCCTTTCCCCCACATTCCCCAGAGGGCCCATTATGCTCTCAGGCATGTATAGTTCATTCATTTGGTTAATGTTCTCCCTGCCCTCAGAAGGACATTAATACCCATTGATTTAAAATAAGCAACCTGCTAAGAATGAAGCTTCAGTGACAAATAATAGAATGTCCTGTCACCTATATAGATTTCTAAAGCTGAATTTCATTCTCCTGAGTTACCCTACCATTGCTGCATGCTAAGACACCAAGGATACCAGGGGAAGGAAGGGACAGGGAGAGGATCACTTGAAGTTTTGTATCAAAATAATGAATCTAGGTGGCACAGAGAAATTCTGCAATTCTGTTTTAAAATATGCTTGCAAGTAACGATGGTTAATTACCAGCCTATTGCTTCAGCTATTTGCCTCCCTGATGTGCCAGTTCCAGCCATTTCATTAAGTATTTATTGAGCACCTTTTATGTGCCAGGCTCTTTTGTAAGTGGTAGAGATGCAGAAGATACAAATGAATGTGGCTCAGATATATCCCCTCAGGGACATCACTGATGAGAAATACATTATAATACCTGTGCAGAATTAAGAAGATATATATATGTAGCATAGAAGAATACCTAAATGTCTCTCTCAGAAAGAGTCAATAAATATTTCTATTTAATATAAGGTGACATCTGAGATGGATTTTGAGAGCGAATAGGAGTTTACTAAGAAGGCAAGTAGGAGGAAAAGGGCATTGAAGGCAGAGGAAAGAATATGTGCTAGGACAGTGCCTCTTCAATTTCAGTGTCCACATAAATCACTGTGGATCTTATCAAAATGCATATCCTGACTCAATAGAGAGGGTGTAAGATTCTGCATTTACAGCAAACTTTCAGGCAATGGCAATGCTGCTGGTTCACGGACCATACTTGGAGAAGCAAGGTTCTGTGGAATAGACATACAAAATAGCATGTTACATTTGGGAAAATTTAACTTTGGTTTTGATGGTAAATAAAATGCCAAAAAGTTAAGGAAGGATTGTCATGAGGAAGAGGTATTGAGTGTTAGCTGATGTTATTGAAATGGTACCTGAATCAAAAGTGGATCCAGGTACATAATTGGTGGAAAACAAGGTAACAAGAAAGTGCTGGGAAACCCTGTGAAGGATAGAACATGCTATTTTTTCTCCACTGAAATGAGATGTTACGTGGCTCTACAGTTCTCAGTCTGGAGTAGGCTACCTCAAAATAAAGCTTTGTGAGTGAAGACATTTATCACCAACAACTCAGCTGGCAGACTCTTGATGGTGTAGCAATAAGACATGCCCAACAAAAAAACACATAAGATCATCTTAATTGGTAGAAACAAATATACTGGAAAGATCTAAGCATAAGGCAAATGTGATATACTTTTTTTGCTTTTCACATATAAAGCAAAAAATAAAAATATATTCAGGGGAGAAACCTTTTTGTTGCCTTCCAGAGCTTCACACAGCCACTCAGGTCTCCAGCTCTACCTTTGTCAAGGTTCCTTTCCATTCTTATTTTGTATCCATGGAAACCACTCAAGACAGTCTGTCCCTAAAATCCATTTTCTTTTCTAATTTTCTCATCCAGGATTGTCAACTGATTTCCCTTTTAAAGACCCAGTAACTCCAGAGGCAAAACCAAATTGTGTGTCAAGGAACACCATGAATACTTGGTATTCGAAATCTTAAACTCAGAATTCAGAGAGCTTCCTTTAGTAGATATTGAATAACTGCTTTACTGAATGATTTATTGATCGGTTGATAAAACATCTAACCCCTTGCAACTCCAAGTGCTGTCTGAGGACCTGGGAGTTTGTTAGAAATGCAGAATCTCAGGTACTACCCCAGACCAACTAAATGAGAATCCATGCTGTACCCAAATACTCAGGTATTTCTTATACATACTGAAGTGTTAGCATTAACTTAACATCTTGTTACGTCAGATCCTTCTAATTTCCAGGAAACAGAGGGTTATAGAAGGGAAGGGAAAGTGCCAAGCACCATCAAGCTCTTCATATGTTAATCATGTAACCATCACATATTTCTATGAGGCAGATGCTGATGTACCTGTCTGCCAGGTGATGAAGCTACAATTCAAACAGGAAAAATATTATTGGCCAGGCATGGTGGCTTATGCCTGTAATCTCAATACTTTGGGAGACCAAGGCAGGAGTATCACATGAGCACAGGAGTTCGAGACCGGCCTGGGCAACTTAGCGAGACCCTGTCTCTATTAAAAAAATTTAAAAATTAGCTGAGTGTGGTGGCATGTCCCTGTAGTCCTAGCTACTCAAGAGGCTAAGACATGAGGATCACTTGAGCCCAGAAGTTCAAGGCTGCAGTGAGCTCTGATTGCGCCATTACACTCCAGCCTGGGCAACAGAGCAAGACTCTATCTCAAAATTTTAAAAGGTATCCTTCTTAAGACCGCACATTTAATAACTGATACAGCCAGGATTTGAATTTGAGGTTACTCTAGAACTCAAGGGTTTTTTATTCCATGCCAAGCTTTTTTCCTATAGAAAAGAACTAGAAGAAGAAATGCACCAACGATTCTCCAGCTGGCCATGCTAATTTCAAAGACATTGGATTAGGAAGTATTTGTCACGTGTTCCAGTCAAATGGGATCTTTCTGTTAGTGACTAGGGGTTAGATTCAAGTAATTTTTGATATAGTCGACCTGTAAAGAATCTTTATACCTCTTTCAGATAACTCAAATTTCACGGAATTCAAGAGAAAATAATTTTATTAAAGATGGTGGTTCTTGGTTCTGAATTAATTTGAAGGTATATGTGAGCTTGTCCCTGCTGCATATGCTGTAAACCTCTGAGGAATGTGTTTTTCCACATGTGAAAATGGTCGTGTGAAAACCATTCAGGATAATGACCAACATACCACAAAACCCAGAACACAGAAGTTGTAGGCTTCCTCTGTTTCAGGCAAAAACATTTCTTGTCACCTGCCTTTGTATGAGACTGGTGCTGTGGAATCCTCTTTTGCTATCTTTTTTTTTTTTTGAAACAGAGCCTCCCTCTGTCACCTAGCTGGAATGCAGAGGCGCTATCTCCGCTCACTGCAACCTCCGCCTCCCAGGCTGAAGCAATTCTCATGTTTCAACCTCCCGAGTAGCTGGAATTACGAGCACTGGCCACCATGCCCAGCTAATTTTTTGTATATTTAGTAGAGACAGGGTTTCACCATGTTGGCCAGGCTGGTCTCAAACTCCTGACCTCAGGCAATCCTCCCACCTCGGCCTCCCAAAGGCCAAATCCTCCTTGAGGGGAAGGGTGTGTTTCTTCATACTCATCAACTTTATACTTTTGGTATTCTCCTAATTGGCTACCACTTTATACCTTACTTTTGAATCCCATCAGGATTTTCTAGCATCAACTAAACTGAAATGAAAATTCAAAGCCATTCATTTCCTTATTCTGCTGACCTTAGATTTACCTGGGATTACTGGAGTTTCACAAGTTTGTCCTTAAATTTGGGCTCTGGTCATTTACACCCTCTGTCTCTCCTGACAGTCTCCTCTGTTTGGATGATAGTTCGCTTTAGGACCTCTTTTACATTTATTATTTAACATGGGATAGGGAAGAAGTTTTGCACATAGATGAGTTAGGCAGCTGCTTAAATGAGTCATTTTGAGGGCACTGAACAACCTGTGCCATCCAAATAATTCTCACCTAGATTCCTCTGTGGCTGAACTATTTCACTCATTAGGAAAATCCATTCATTCAAGTGGTGAGGGCAGTGTGGGAAAATGGGAAAGTGGGAAAGCATGCGTTCTGGACTAAAAAAGAGGTGGGGTTTGAATCATGACCTGGCCATTTCTTAGCTGCGCAACCTTGGGCAGTTAGCTGACCTCCCCCTCCCCCTCTAAAACTGTGGAGAAGGAAAAACTTTCTCCACAGGGGTGCAGTCATGAGATATGGGAGGCCATAACCAATGCTTTGCTTCGTTTCTCATTCCCATGGTCCATTTATTAAAATACTATCCATTCACACTCTGTTATTAGTAACTTCCTAGGTCCAATTTCCTTTAGAGAAAGAGGGACCTGAAGCGACAAAAACCTCTAGCTCCTTGGAAGAAGAAGAGAGAGGGTGAATGGGAAGTCGGGTGGGTCCCAGAGGGAGGATTAGAGATGCAAAGACCACTTTGCCTGAGCTCAGCCTTGAAAACTGTGGCTGTCCCCATTTCTAAGATGAAGAAAATAAGACCCAAGGAAGTTAAAGGATTTTCTTATGATCATTTAACAGCCACGCCTGAAACCTTCATCTACCTATTCAGTGTGCTGACTCTGTGGGACCCTGGAGGCTTGTTGATGCCTATGGAATTATCTGTTAAGAGTTCATGGAGCCCCGCACAGTGGCTCCTGTCTGTAATCCCAGCACTTTGGGAGGCTGAGGCGGGTGGATCACCTGAGGTCAGGAGTAGTTCAAGACCAGGCTGGCCAATATGGTGAAACCCTATCTCTATTAAAAATACAAAAATTAGCCGGGCATAATGATGGGCGCCTGTAGTCCCAGCTACTTGGGAGGCTGAGGCAGAGAGAATCGCTTGGACCCAGGAGGTGGTGGTTGCAGTGAGCCGAGATCGTGCCACTGCACTCTAGCCTAAGTGACAGAGCAAGACACCATCTCAAAAAAAAAGGAAGACTGCACTCCAGCCTGGGTGACAGAGCGAGACTCCATCTCAAAGAATGAATGAATGAATAAATAAATAAATAAATAAATAAATAAATAAATGAGTTCCTGGAAGTGCATTTGCATGAATGACCAAAAAGCTGACAAATAGTGATCTCTTTCCTTTGACTTATATTTGGTCCCTGTCATTCTCAGTGCCAAGCCTTTTTTCTGGGAGTCAGATCCCGAAGACTTCCTTCCCTTGTCTGCAGATTTTTCAGATATGGGCTGGAGCACGTGGACTGTTTCACTAAAGCACAAGGGAGTTGCCTCTCTTGAGCATTTCAAAGATGTTCTTAAACCTGTCTTGTTCCTTAAATGTTATTTCCTTTCCAGAATGAATGAAGAACAGATAGCTACTGTCTGCCTGTCAGTTCTGAGAGCTCTCTCCTACCTTCATAACCAAGGAGTGATTCACAGGGACATAAAAAGTGACTCCATCCTCCTGACAAGCGATGGCCGGGTAAGACGTTCATGTTTGGCCCGTTCGTAGTTTTTCTTGTCACTCTGTCTGTCATGGGCATAACTCTTTTAGAAGCACTTTTTTATAACTCTAATTTTTCTTAGTCACAAGTCACCCACTTCTCTTCCCAGAACACTTACAAAAAAGAAATTACCATCCCTTCCTCTGTGTCACCTTGTTAGTCAGAATTGCCTGACTTTGATGGATAATTTGCCTCCTTAACAATGAGTATAGGAAGTAATAGAAACTATGGCTATTTCTTTTCCTTTTCTGCCACATCTGTTTTTTGTTGGAGGAGAAGAGCTGACTCTTCTAGGGGTGCATCCAACCTATTCACATGAATACATGTGTCCACATTACCTTCCAGAGCCCGTGCAGGTAACAGATGATCAACTCCCCTTGGGTAATTTGAGGATGGTGTAATAAAGGACAGTTTACAAAAGCGTGGGCAGATGTAGAAAAATCATAAGGAATAGTGTATGAGGATTAGTGCAGTACTTTATAATGGAACATTACTCCTACTACCCCATGCCTGAAGTGGTGAAGCAAGGTCCTGGCTACTAGAATCTGGAAATGGAGATTGCTATAGATTTCGGAGCTGCCTGGCGGGTGCTCTGATCTTTGGTAGAAGCCAAACCAAGGTGAACCTGCAGGATGAGAGCTGAGAGAATAAATCCTCCAACCTCACTCTTCTTCCTTCTAGTGTCCTACTGGTGCTCCCTATTGGCTGAAATCAGCTAGGAGCCAAAATGCAGTCAATATAGGTTGGTTTCCTAAGGCTTGGAGGAGGGAGGAAAATGGATCCAGTAGGACAAACAGAGGATATTTATCACACTGGCAAACCTCTAGGCCCAGATTTCCGTATTTCACATCACTGCAACCTGTGCAAGGGATTCTGCTGAAACTCATCAGCCACACCAGGGCACAGAGCATGGAATATAACAGCCAAGGAAATAACCAGTTGACATTCCGAGGAAGGCTTAGTTAAATGGAAGAGTTTCAAAGCATAGCTCTATACCATTAGGCTCTCCTGAGCCCCCTGAAACTCCCACCAGAGGCAATGGCCTTGGCATGAATGGAGCCAACCATTCCCTTGATGTTCCTCTCTTTTACACCTGCAACCCCTGCCATATGGAAAATGTTCATGTCATATCAGAAATTGCCCAGGAATGATCAGAGGGCAGCCAGAAGAAACTGTCCAAGCACTTTGGCTTTTCTTTCTTGTTGTTTTAAAAAGATTGTAAATATTATTGTAGAAAATGTAGTAAACTCAGAAAAGTATAGAGGATAAGACAAAGATCACTCCTAATCCCATTACCGATTTTCCCTGTATTTCCATGTACATGTATACACAATTTGCAAACTTGGGAATGTGTTTAATGAGGAGTTTTAAGTCCTGCTTTTTGCATTGCTTTAACCATTGCATTGCTTCTCTTAAGAAAGAACGGTACAGTAGTAGCATGTATCAGTCAGGTTTTGCTACATCCACTCAACAGTTAGTGGCTTAAAACAACCACCATTTATTTGCTGACTTATCTCTGAGCCAGTATTTGCGCTGACTCCTCTGGGACAACTCATCTCTGTACCAGCTCATCTCTGCATCATGTGACATCAGCTAAGCTCTCTCTTGCAGTTGTGATCAGCCTATGGTGACAGCCTTACTCATTTGCTTGGCAGTCAGCTGGCTCTCAGCAGGGACAGTGCAGGTAACAGGGCCAAGTATCACTCATCTCCGAGTCACCTGGACTTATTCACATGATACCTGTGGCAAAGTTCCCAAGAGCACCAAAGGAGGCAAGCCCTGATGTGTAGGCCCTTTCAAATCCTGTGCTTATATTATATTTACTAAATATTCAAGACCAGACTCAAGGAGTAGGGATATAAACTCTGCCTCTTGATAGGAGAAGATGCAAAGTCACATTGCAAAGGGATGTGGATACAGGTAGAAGAAGACTGTGTATGCATTTTTTCTTAATCTCCCATATGAGTGGACAGCTATGAGAAAAGGTCAAGAATCCTCCCTGGCCTGACTCCGGAAAGCACCTACGCAAGGCTCCACGGTGTCAGAATGCAATTTGCAAAGCATTAAACTGGTCTAGCAGAGCAATTTCAAGCAAGACTTTCTTTCCCTGTTTCTAGAAATTTATGGTACAGGCTTCCTTGCTGTAAGATCATATCCAGTATCAAAATCAGAAATGAGACTAAGATAAGAAGTCATTGTTTAATCAAATTACTTAAAGATCTCCCCTCCCCTCAATGTGCAAGATTTTTAAATCATTGAGTTGTCATTCTCAAGAGCAGAACCTTTGTCTCAAACACCTCCTGCATCCCTGTGCACCCTGTAAAGAGCTCACATAAATAGACACATTGTAGATGCTTTTAGTCCTTATTGGTTTGTTCTCTCATTCATTTACTGAACATTTGCTGAATGTCTACTACGTGTAACAGACAGTTCTAAATCCTAGGGATGAACAAAGCAAAATCACTTCCTCTAGTAAGCTTATTTGGGGGCTGGGAATGTGATAATAAACAAATAGATAAATAAACAAACAAAATCCCCACCAAACAAGGGGTGATAAGTACTAAGTTTCCTAGGATTAATTTAGGCATAATAAGGAGAATGGGGAGTGATGGAAGTGATGGGGGCTGTCTTATGGAGGCTGGTCAGAAGATCCCTCTGATGTGGTGGCGTTACAGCAGAGACATGGGGGACTGGACCCTGTGGCTGCCAGAAACAGGAGCATTCCAGGCAGAGGAAGCAAGAGCATATTGAGTGGATCTTGTGCCTCTTGGCCATTTTGTCCAGAGTTTACTCATTCATGTTCAGAACAGTGCATCATATTGACTCCAGTGGTTTCTCCAGTATCTGTAGGAAAAGGAAACTTTTCTTTTAAAAGAGAGCAGAAATGGAGTGTGGCTACTCCAAGAAAAGGCTTAGAGTGTGTTATTATATGAGTCTATTAGTGTACAACATTATATAGTGGAGAAGACTTTTTCAATTATCTATTGCTGTTATAACGAAGCATCTCAACATTTACAGTCTTAAGTCAACAGTCATTTTAGTATTGTCTCTTATAGATCCAAGGGTTGGCTAAGCTCAGCAAAACAGTGCTGCTCTGACTTGTGGTTAGATAATGCCTGGGGCCAGAGTTATCTGGAAGTCATCCTCACTCACATGTCAGGTAGTCAGTCCAGGCAGGCTAGCTGGAGCTGCCACCAGAACATCTACAAAATAGGTGGCCTCCCCATGTGGCTTGAGCTTCCTCATGGCATGGCAACTGGGTCCCAAGAGTGCGTCCCAAGAAAACGAAGTGGAAGTGCATGGCATTTTTATAACCTAGCCTCAGAATCACATAGCATTACTTTCACCATGGTCACAAGCCCTTCCAGATTCAGGGGGCAGGGGTTTAGAGTCCCCCTCAGTGTGAGAAAAATTAAGTCATATTGTAAGAAGAGCTCATGGGATAGGCAAAATTATTGTTGGCATTTTTGGAAAATACTGTCTGCCACACAAGATATATTGGGTTCTCTTCCTGTTTGAAGATGTTCAACATCATTAGCCTTTGAGAAATGCACATTAAAACTACAATGAGCTATCACTGCACACATTTAAGAATGACTAAAATGAAAAATAGTGATAACAACACTTATTCATACATTGCTTATAGGAACTTAAAATGGCACAGCCACTCAAGAAAATACTTTGGCAGTTCTTTTTCAAAATTAAAAATGGACTTACCATACGACCATCACTTGCACTCTGAGGCATTTATCCAGAGAAATGGAAACTTATTTTCCCACAGAAACATGTACACAAATGTTTATAGCAGTTTTCTTTATAATAGTTCCAAAGTGGAAACTACCTAAATGTCCTTCAAAGGGCGAATGATTAAACAAATAGTATTAATATATCCATGTCATGGAATACCACTTAACAATAAAAACAAGCAATTGATACACACAAGAACTTGGGTGAACCTCAGGGAAGTTATACTGAGTGAGAAAACACCAATCTCAAAAGGATACACACTATATGATTCCATATATTTATATATATACACACACACACATTCATGAAATAACATAATTATAGAAATGCACAGCAGATGAGTGGTTGGCAGGGGTTTGGGGTTGTGGGAATGTGTCTGTAAAGAACAGCACCAGGGAGTCCTGTGCTGATGGTACAGTTGGGTATCTTGATTTTGGTGGTGGTTATAATAGGTTGGTGCAAAAGTAATTGCCATTACTTTTAGTGGCAAAAACCACAATGACTTTTGCACTGTTCTACACAGTCTCCCAGACTTCTTCAGCAGGATCAAGCTCTAGTTGCCCACCGTAGTAACTCACCGGGTAACTAGCCTTCCCTTGGTTAGCTGACTAGTTGGCAACACATGATAAAATTTCAGAGTATGCTTATATACACTACACACACAATGAGTTCATTTGTAACTGATGAAATTTGAATAAGTTCTATAAATTAGACCTAATCAATTTACAAGTGTTGATATTGTACTGTAGCCGTGTAAGATGCGAATACTAGGGAGAGACGGGTGCACATTGCAACTTCCTGTGGATTTATCATTATTTAAAAATTAAAAAGTTGGCAGGGCGTGGTGGCTCACATCTGTAATCCCAGCACTTTGGGAGGCTGAGACAAGAGGATTGCTTGAGCCCAGTAGTTCAAGACCAACCTGGGAAACATATTGAAGTCCCATCTCATCTCTACCAGAAAACTAAAAAATTAGCTGGATATGGTGGCATTTGTCTGTAGTCCTAGCACCCTGGAGGCTGAGGCAGGAGGACTGCTTGGGCCTTAGAGTTTAAGGCTGCAGTGAGCCAAGATCATACCACTACACTCCAGCCTGAGTGATAAAGTGAGACCCTGTCTCCAAAAAAAAAAAAACTAAAAAATTAAAAAAATTTTTTAAAGTTAGGAAAAATGACCGAGAATTGCTCAGGTTTGAAAGAATGAATGCTTTCTGTCCTCTCAAAAGACTAGATAAATTATCTTTTATCAACTAAAAGTAAATCATTCAATTATTATCTATGGCATAAATAATATCTAACAAGTCACTAATTTGTGTTAAGAAGGGAGAATGTGGTGTTTGGGATTTGAAAGAGGAAAATAAATAGTATCTCATAGAGTGGCTTAGGAATGAATAATGTAATGTGTGTAAAACCTTCAGAAGTATACCAGGGACAAGGTAGATGCTAAGTCAGAAGGCATTTCCTCTGCCCTTGTAATTAAGTGTTGTGTAGAATCATCATGACCTTTCCTTGGCCTAGGGCCAACATTTGATAAATGAATTACTTAGGGGCCAGTGAGCAGTGAGTGACTGACCTTTGACAAATTCATTGGCCGGAATTCAAACCCATGACCCGCTAAGTCCAATAAGTTTATGGAAAAGAGACACACACAAGTGGTCTTTGTGATCTCTTTTTCTTTTTACTATAAATTGATTGCCACAAATCAAAACTTGGAAGATGTCATATAAAATTTCAGATTCCTGTCTTCCTTGAAAAATCAAAGGGTCTGGCAACACTGTGCCTGGATTCACACATCGTGATAAGGGAAGTGGTATAAGGAGGGTGAGTTGTACCACAGCAAATGCCGTTGGTGCCCTGCCCAGATCTTCCTACAACTTCCTATTTCAGTGATCATTAGTTTCACCTCCAAATGCCACCATCTGCATCTTTATGCCTGAAGACTTCTTTTTCTGGCCACTGTTACCTGCTTTTTCCATAACGTTCTCTAACTTTACTGAGCATCAGAACCCACTGGAAAGCTTGACAAGAAACAGATTCCTGGGCCCCAACCCCAGAGATTCTGGTTCACTCAGGCTACGTGGTACCCAGGAAGCTGCATTTCTAACAGGCTCTCAGGTGAGGCTGATGCTACATACATTGTACACTGAGTGCCATTGCCTTACAAAGAAGCACCCAGAAACCAGGCACACAAGTAGCCCCCTTTTGCATTAGCCAAGACCCTAGAGCAGACACAGAATTCTTTAGAGTGCATGCAGTTTACAGAGCAAGGGTTTTTACATTCTATCTTTAAACCTGTAGCTGCCCTGTGGATAGACTCTCTTTTGCCCACCCTCACTACCCCCCAACCCTCCACCATTCTTTTGTGGGAACCCTGATTCCTGGCCAGGACACGTGAGAGATGGATAGGATCTCATGTTTAAATTGCAGCTTTGTCTGAGTTCTAAACTAAAGTTCCTTGTGTGGTCCTTGTGTAACAAGCTACATTTTCTCCTTTTAGGGGGCGGACAACATACTAGTGGTAGTTCTCTTAGCCTAACTGCATTAGTGAGACGAAGGTGGTTTCCTAAGCAGCCCGGTTGCACAATTCTACCCAAAGTAAGGCTCAGCTTAGCGTCTATGTGATCTGCTTTTAAGATCTGCCTACAGTGCTTTATTGTACTCATTACTTGAGTTCTCATTATCTACTTGCAGATTTATTTGGACAAATGTTGTGTGCAATTATGTTCTTTTAGAAAATTGTCCCTTTTATGTACTTGGATGAGTAGAGAATCATGCAAAAGCACTTACACTCCTACAGCAGCAGAACAGGCCTCACTTCCAAGTGTCGAGTTTCAATTGCTCATCTCACATTTTGTCAGGGAGATGGTTATTAGGATGCCAGATTTTGAGGGGTTTGGGCATTTTTCATGCCAGCAAAGAGAAACCCACACTAGATATACTGAAATTTAAAACTGCCAATAGCAAAATGCTGATATATTCACCTCCTTAACCATTCAGGTTTCTTAAATTTATAGGCAAACAAAACTGGAACGTTTGTTCCTCCTCTACTCTCTGTGTATTGGGGTTGCAAATTTACTTACACCCTAGTTTTGGAAATAAACACACACACACACACACACACACACCACAATTATGGTTTCTATGCTTCCTAAAACTAACCCAGACTTCTTCACAGAGTCCTACTGGCTAGATTCTTTTTAAAAATATCTATTTTAATTCAATGCATTAAATTTAGTTGGCTTGAATGATTTGAACATTGTCTATCAAAGTCAACTACATTATTATGAGGTATAAATGATACCTTTATAAACCCAGTCTTTCAGATTTAACCACCACCTACTCCCTCCTCTCCTCTCCACCTTCACTTATTCCCAAGATGGAGTGTGGGAGGAAAGACAAGCATGGCTCGTGGGACCTCAGGGTGAAGGAGATAAGAAGCATCTTCTTGTTCCTTTCTCCTCCCTGCCTTGCTTTCATTGGACTCTCCTGCTACCTGGACTGGTGACCAGGTAGCAAGATTGACTGGTCCTATTGGTGGCTGGGCTGTCCAGGGGCTCACCTCTGCTGTACATCACAGTTGCAGCCTCTTCACTCACGGGTGAAAAGGTGCCCTACAGGCTGCCTCCTTGTCCCAACCACAGGCTTGTGCCAGACCCTTCCCCATTCCCTCACTGAGATTTGGAGGAACTTCCGAACCCCTGCACATCCCACACAGGCCATGGAAGACAGTAGCATTGCCACAAGCTCACTTCCACCCACACTATAGCGCCCTGTCTCCATGGAGTACATTTTACATGCTGGTGTAAAACGAAACAGTATCTGAGACAGGTGTCAATCAATTTAGAAGTTTATTTTACCAAGGTTAAGGACATGTCCAGAAGAAGAAGAAATGAAAAACATGGATTCATAGAAACTGTCTGTGGTCTGTGCCTTTCTCCAAAGGTTAGTTTGAGGGAAAGGGGAAAAGTGAGCTGGAGGGGAAAGAGGGAGGGTATGGTCATCCACTTGTTGCAAGAGAAAAGGAGCAGGTAGGAGAACTGTCAATTATGTATTGATCTCATGCTCAGCAAATCGGCACTTTACAGAATATGATGTGAACATAGAGTCACTACCTATGGAGGTATTTACCTATGACCTGTAGCTGTCTAATTAGGAACAAAACAGAAGGTAGCTTCTTGCAGGACTCAGCGTTTAGTTCAATTTTTCCTCTTGGCAGAATGAACTGGGGTCCTGAGTTTTTATTTTCCTTTCACACGGGGTATGGCCAAGGCTGGTGTTCAGTCAGTTTTACCAACATGTCTACACCCGTTTTTAAAATATTGCAAGATTTTCATGCTAGTTGGTTGAGAGCCACTGCTTTAAGTCCTTAGGCTATCCCCCATCACTCCAGCCCCTTCCCAAGACCCTCCTCACCTCATTAAAAATGGTAATCCTTCCCAGGGTAACTCTAGGACTTTGCTTGACTTTCTATCTAGGTTCCAATTGGCCTACGTTAATCTGGTTATTGAATATTTTGAATATTACCTCTGAACACATGCTTGTGGGGCTTCTCCTCTCCCTTATTTGTATGGGGATGTATGCAACACAGATATTTCCAAAGCCCACCACCATCTGCTTGGAGTGAAAAAAAGTGATATATCATAAGGAGGTCAGGACCTGACATAGTCAACATCACTCCTCTTTCTCTCCTTCTGCAAATTATCCCAGACTACAAGGGGTGGACTGTAGGATTTTTACTTCTGTGCATTATCGACTCCTCTTATAATAGGGCACCATGGATTATGGACCACGTATCACAACTACAAGGCCCTTTTTTTCATACTACATGTGAAATTCTATGATCTGAGTCCTCTGAGGTTGATTCTTGATAAGAGATTGTAAATATCACCTCTCTGCTAAACCAGCTTCTCTAGCATTTCTTTGGGAATAATCTAATCCCTTCCAATTCAAATCATACCACCACTGGTCCAAATCACTGGCCTTAAGCCAATTAGTGAGAATATCATGAACAAGGAAATGAAAAAAAATCACATTAATAATTTCCAAAATGTTATTTTCATTTCATCTGTGTTCCAACTTTGATTCTAGCAACAGCTATCTTCAGTATGCTTCAGATGTTTTCAGAAAGAGCTTCAGTGTGTCTTCTGTCACCTGGTATACTATTATGTTTTTGTGTCAATATAAAATAAATCTAGTAGCATTTGTTTTCTGAGTTTCTGCTGTTTGTTTGCCCAACTCTTAAGGAACACAGTAAGGCTCTGCAATCAGAAAGCAGAATTGTTGTCCCCAAGGAATGTCATCTCTAGCTAGAGACGGAAAATCAGCACCAGAAAACAGTTCAGGATTGAGTGCATGCCAAATTCTCTGAATTTGGAAAAGAGGGTGCAGCGCACCAGCATGGCACATGTATACATATGTAACTAACCTGCACATTGTGCACATGTACCCTAAAACTTAAAGTATAATAATAATAAATTTAAAAAAAAAGAGAGTGATCAACATGGGCTCCTGAGAATTCTGGAGAATGTTAGATTTGATAAAGCCCTCGATGTATACCTAAGAGTTGAATATGCAAGAAAAATCATCAAAAAAACTCAGAGTTGGGAATGGACCATAAGATAACCACCTCTTTCTGATTTGCCCAGAACTTTCTGGGTTTTAGCCCTGGATATTCTACATTCTAGGAACAGCCCTGGTCCCTAAGAATGGTTTTAGTGTGTGCAGAAAGCCATGAGGAATAAAATTGGCTGCATGAAAAGGCACCAGATTACAGAGGGCTTTAAAAACCATTCAGGTGGACTCTAGTGTGTTTGCGCCAGCAGTAGGAAGATGGGGTGTGGTGAAAATGTTAAGGCTTTTGTCAGTATGCTAAAGAGATTAGACTCTGTGCAAACAAATGCCCCTTTATCCCCACCTGTTCATGTGACCTCCTCCCTCTTCTGTTTCTTGACTGAACTGTGATCTATGATTCAAGCTATAATGTGTATACCAACAGCCTGTGGCTCTTGTTAAAGTGGAAACTGACTTTAGTAGGTCTGGGGTGGGGCCTGAGGTTCTGAAAATCTAACAAGCTCCCAGGTGACACTGCTGCTGCTGCTATTGATGAAGATGATGCTTTAAGTAGCAAGACCTTGGATCCCATCCCATCTCTCCTGAAGGGATGCTTTAAAAACCCTGTCATCAGTTATCCTCACTCTCTCCTCTTTCTTCAACATCTACCACTCTGGGAACTCCCTTCTTTCAGCCTGTAACTTTGCTCTTCAGAGCAGCAGAGTGGTGGTTAAATTCCCGAATCCTGGCTCTTCCAGTTACTAGCTCTGTATCCTTGGCAAAGTGGCCTAACCACTTCTGTGTTTTGGCTTACTTCTCTGTAAAATGGAGATAATAATATTTCCTACCTCGTTAGTTTCTTGGGAGCTGTCAAATGAGATAGTACATGTAAAGTGTTTAAAGTGTTACCTGGCAGGTAGTAAGAGCTCAGTGAGTGTATTCATTTCCTAGGACTGCTATAACAAATTGCTACCAATTGAGTGGCATTTTCTTCTCTCTGCATGAAATGTATTCTCATGATTCAAGAGTCCAGAGGTCCAAAATCAAGATTTTGGTAGTGTTGATTCCTTCTGGAAGCTCTGAGGGAGAAGTTTTATATACGTTTCTCCTGGTTTCTGGTGGTTGTGGCAATCCTCAGTGTTGCTTGGCTTGTAAACTCATCCCTCCAGTCTCTGCTTTGCCTTCACATGGTCTTCTTATCTATGTGTCTGTGTGTCCTCTCCTATTTTTATATCAGTCATGCAATTTAGGGCCTGTCCCCAATCAAGTATGACCTCACCTTCCCTAATTAGACCTGCAAAGACTCTTCCAAATAAGATCACATTCTGCAGTTTGGATGGATGTGAATTCTGGGAGATATGAATATCTCCCAGTGGGTTGAAACCCACTGTAGAGAATAGTAATAATTATCATTGTCATCATTATCATATTCACCACGTTTGTAAATGCTGGATTTCTTCTATCTATATTAAAATACATCTCATTTCTTGAAAAGCACTCTGACTGAAATCTACCTGACTGCTCTCTGGATTCCACCACTGACTCAACCTGAAACTAGAGGCTACTAGGGATGCCCTCATTGCTGAGCACAACAGCAACTCCCAGTTCTTACCTGGTTTCATCTCCCTGTTGTATCCTAGCTGCTGCTATCCCTACCTTGGCTTTCCCAATTTATTCTCCATTGTTTCTCTGATTTCTTGATGTCTTTCTCTTCAGTCTCCAGTAATGCCTCAATTTCGATCACCCTAGGTGCCCAGTATTTCATATTTGACCATCTTCTTTTCTCATGCTATGGCCCTTCAAGGGTTTCACTACCACTCATATCCCAAGGACCTTCTCATCCGTACCCTAGCGATGGCAATACCCAGATCTTGATAGTACTGGGAGGTCAAAACTCATCACATGATAAACCTAAAGTGTGTACATTTCACACTGTGTAAATTTTTAAACTGTTAAAAAAACACATTGAACTCCAGTTAATGCTAAATTAGGAGTGAGGTGTACTGATGTCAGCAATTTAGTTTGAAATGCATCAAAAATTAGATGAATAGATGGATGGATAGAGAGATAGGTGTGTGATAAAGTCCACACAGCAAAACATTAATAATTATAGAATCTACTCATGCAGATAGGGATGTTCACTCTATAATTCTTTCAGCTTTGCTATATGTTTGGAAATTACCATAATAACGTGTGGCAGGGGGAATCTTGTCTCTGGGTCAGACCTCCCTGCTGAATCCTGATCTTTATAATATATTAATGCACTTGTTCTTCATTCTCCAAGGACTCTTTCACTTCTTATGATTGAGGTTCATCAATTTATGCAACAATTTTGATTTTGAAAACCTATCATGGGCCAAGCACTATTGTGGGTGTTGAAGCCACAGAGATAGTTTTTTTTTTAAACTCTAACCAGGAAGACTTGGGGTGAGATAGAGACAAGAGTCAAGGATGATTTTCTTGGATTGATGTTGGTGTCATTCACTAGAACAGGACTGATAGGGAAGGGGTCAGCTTTTGGAGCAGAGAGAGGGATGCTGAGTTTGGAAGTACTTATGGTCATCCATTTAGAAATATACACTAGTTGGAAATACAGGTTTTGAATGGAGGAGCAAGGTCTGAACTAAGCATAGAAAGAAAAACAGTATCCAGTAAGAGAATCTAAGAAGAGAAGATGTGAGAGAGGAAACCAGAACCCTAGGGAACCCCAATATTTAAGAGGCAGGCGGCAGAGGTAGAGCCAGAAAAAAAAGGTTGGAAGAGGAAGTTCAGAGAAGTGTGAAGAGAATTAAGAGAGAATTCATACCTTGGAGACTGTACTATTTACCTTTAAAAATTTTTTCACTTCAAGTGGTCATTCTGAACCATTGTTTTCTTTTGTGTTCTATTATCACCAACAACTCTAAGTGGCTCTTTGATGTCACTTTCATAAGACTGTTTGAAGTTCAGACCAGGTCATCATGACTAGAAATTATGGCTTCCAGAAATAAACTGAATCCCGGTCATCTAGAATTCATAAACCAGCAGGGTGCCTAACACCCAGGGTGCAGTATGTTCTTAAGAGTACATGAGCTCCAGGAAAGAAATTTCCAAGTTTTTTTCCTCCTTGATGATATCTAAGGTAAATAACATGTATATACACTGAGCCCTTAGGATGACCACCTTAAACCCCCGACAACCAAGTGCCAACACCCAGGTTCTATGCCTGTGTTTCCACTTGCATTGATGTTCACGTTGGTAGATTCAACTGTCATGGACAAAGGAGCAAACCAAAAAGGGAAGGGTATCCAGTACTAAAAGTGACATTTCCACATCCTGGATAAGCAAAGGCCTTGCAATATTTCAAATATAGAAAAGAGATGGTTCTTTGATTCGCCTCATGGTACATAGAAATCTAAATGTGCTCAACTCAAAAGAATCTAAATTACATCAGTTTGTTCAAAATTCATATTAAGAATAGCAACTTACGTATATGAAAGCATCACCTGTTACATTATATTAAACTTGTAGGCTTGGGATGTAACAAATTTGTTGTTTGTGGTGTATTTAATTTGTAAAGATTTTTTGTTGTTGTTCCATCACTTTATAGAAGTAATATAAGCAGCAGGAGTTGAGACATTTGGAAGTTGATCCTGGTGGGCCCGGGAGAAGTTTCTCCATTAAAATGGACCATGCCTTTCCAATAAAAGGGTCTGACAGTCCCTCCTCTGATATGTCCAAGGCCTGTTGATGAGACTGTTTTGTTTTAAATTTGAAACTCTGTATGTTTGTATTTTCATGTCTAGCAGACATTGTTTTAAAATTGCTAGTTTGTTGTATTCCTTTCCTTTTCAGATAAAGTTGTCTGATTTTGGTTTCTGTGCTCAAGTTTCCAAAGAGGTGCCGAAGAGGAAATCATTGGTTGGCACTCCCTACTGGATGGCCCCTGAGGTGATTTCTAGGCTACCTTATGGGACAGAGGTAAGGGGGTCACAGTCATAGGCGTGGCAGGACTGGGGACAGGCTCAGGGACCCATTGGTTCTGAGATAGTTGGTGACCACAGGAGATGGGGGCAATGACTTTTAACTCCACATTTGATCCCCACTCACTAGATGAGGCACAGAGTAGGTAGGCTGTGGCAGGTGGGAGCCTGGCCACCCCTGGGGCAGATCACTGCAGTGTTTATCCACGGACTGTTTATTGCAGTCCTACAGTGGACACTGTGGGAAAGTCACTCCAACTCTGATCCCACTCTCAGTAGCAGGCACACACACAAAGCAAGGCAATGCAACTTGCAAAGTGGCTGGAGACATGCAGATGAGCAGGCATGAGAATTCAGAGAAAGGAAAGAGGATCAAAGAAAGTGCCACAAAATAGAGGTGATATTCAAATGACCCACTGTTTTCAACACAGTTTACATCTCACAGTGCAGGACCTACACTGTTTTCTCATAGGAAAAAAATAATATGTGAATCATAGTCAAAAACATGGCACAATTTCTGTTACCACTGGAATGAAAACAATCACTCTTAATCTTTTAAGAGGTAGTGCCTGGAAATGTGAAAATGCAGGGCCAGAGGAGTAGAGGAAGGGCCGTCTTGGGAGGTAATAGCATGGGTGGAAGCTTAGAGGCACATAAGGCTACATACAGATGGAAGCCAAGGGGTATGTTTCGGCTAGGCATAGTGTTTCCACACTTTATGGTGTGGATGGTGAATCTGGGAGAAGAGAAGCATGAGAAGACATGGCCGTGAGCTAAGGACATCAGCATAAGTTAAGGCAGAATCTTTCTCTTTCTCTTGTTTGCTTGACCTTGGATGAGTCCTCAACTTGTTTTTCTCACTGTGGTCCTGAGAGAGAAATTCTCGGTGAAGGTCACTGCAAGGGGTAATAATAGCAATACGTTCATCAGATAAGAGGTATAATGAGGCCCTAATAGGAAACTTTCCTAACAGGAAAGTGAGTGGGACTGGGAGTTTATAGCACAGAGATGGCTCCTCATTGTCTCGACTTCCCATTCTTTACTAATTGCTTGTCATCTCTTCCTTTTCTTTTCTCCAATCCCTGAAAATGCTTTTGTAAAGTGAGGTTTTGTGCATGCTGTTTTGAAATGATAATAAAAGGTAGTGGAAGGAAATCCCAAAGTAGGGGAGAAAAGAGCTATTTTTAAAAGCAAATTAATAAAAGAATCAGAATATATTCTGCATCCTGCAAGGTAGCCCTTTGCAGTTTGTTACAAATATGTCAAAACTTTCTTATTTGCTTATGGTTTAAATACAACTTTCTTCTCCATTTTCATAGCATTAAACCAGATGATTTTCTCGTCTGCCCTGATAGACAGTTAACTACTAAAGTTTACAGAGTAAAAATGAAAGCACTAAACTTTAGAATGTTAAAATATTCATTTATATCTGATGGGTGGAACCTTCACTGAAGTTGTCCATAAAAGGCAAAGATTGTTAGCAAAAACTCAGTAACCCAGCAGTTTAGCCTATAAATCTGTATTGTAAATGTTGAGAGGTTACAAGTGCCATATTCACTTGTGAATGAGTATGAGGTTCTGTGGACACACTTGACATTTCAGAATGTTCTCCTTGCCTGAGATAACCATCAGGGTGTGCCTAACAGGTGGACATCTGGTCCCTCGGGATCATGGTGATAGAAATGATCGATGGCGAGCCCCCCTACTTCAATGAGCCTCCCCTCCAGGCGATGCGGAGGATCCGGGACAGTTTACCTCCAAGAGTGAAGGACCTACACAAGGTGAGAAGCAGCAGATGTTGCTAAAGTTCAGAATAGTTTTTGGATTTTCCCATATCTCTCTGGTTTTTAAGACTGGCTTACCACATCCAGCAGGAAGATCCTGGTTTATGGGCATGGACTTTGGAAATAGTCACTTGGGTTTGAATCTCTGTTCTTCTGTTCGTTTACTGGGCAAGTGACTCAGCCTTTCCTATGCCAAAGTTCTTCATCTGTAAAATGGTTTATGATTGGCCTGTATCCCAAAGGGTTGGTTAGAAGAGTAAATCAGGTGCTCTATGCCATACTCATTCATTCAGCATCTATTACATGCTGGGGACATCTAATAGCTTGGGATGTCACCGTGCATGACCCCAGATTTTCTGACTGTGAGGTCTAGATTCTGCATTCTAGTTGGGGAAACAGATAATAAACCATAAACAAACAAATAAATAAAATAATTTCAGAGTGTGGTACATACTATGAAAGAAAAACATACTGTGATGTGGCAGAGTGTGCAGGAGAAGGGATTGAAAGCTGGTTGTATGAGTCTGTTTTTACACTACTATAAAGAAATACCCAAGACTGAGTAATTTACAAATAAAAGAGGTTTAATTAACTCACAGTTCCACATGCCTGGAGAGGCCTCAGGATACTTACAATCATGGCAGAAGGCGAAGGGGAAGCAAGGCATGTCTTACACGGTGGCAGGAGAGAAACAGAGAGAGAGAGCACAGGGGAAATGCCAGACACTTATAAAACTATCAGGTCTCATGATAATTCCCTCACTATCTTGAGAATAACATGGGGTAAACTGCCCCCATGACCCAATTACCTTCCACCAAGTCCCTCCCTTGACATGTGAGGATTACAATATGAGGTGAGATTTGAGTGGGCACAGAGAGCCAAACCCTATCACTGATTTAAGCTGAAGAGTGAAGGAAGCCCTTTCTAGGGAGGGATCAACCGAGCTGGGACCTGAATAGGAAGAAGGTACCAGCCATGCAAAGATCTTGGAGAAAAAGGTCCTAGGCATGGGGAGCATCAAGTGGAAAGGCCTTAAGCCAAGAAAGAAGGCTTATATTGCTGGAGTAAAGTCAGAAAGGGGAAAAAGGTAGGTCTTGTCAGAGAGATGGGCAGGAGCTAGATTGTACAGGGCAATGAAGATCATGGTTAATATAATGCATGTAAGAGACCGAGTGGGGTCTTTCCTGTTTTCCAAGGATTGCCAGTTAGGACGAGCTAAGAAAATAATGATGCTTCATCCAAGAATCACCACTGTAGGAGCTGCCAGATTTCCACAGGACTTGCTCAGAGGATCATTTCTGCAGGGCTACTACTATAAACACTGGCCCCATACACACCTCTCTTCCTATCTTATGACAATAAAAGAGAGTGTGTGGCTGCCTTTTGGAGGAGAATTATTTGTAATGGTAATATCTCCTCCTTCCTCACCCCTAAATCTTAGGGAACAGCCCCAGTAGAATCACTCATATAGGTTGTGTGGACCTACAAAAACATAAACAAAAAAAGAGAGATTGAAATTTTTACTGGATTGGACTAAGTCTAAATAATGAAAAGTGGCTGGGCACGGTGGCTCACGCCTGTAATCCCAGCACTCTGGGAGGCCGAAGTGGGCGGATCACAAGGTCAGGAGATCGAGACCATCCTGGCTAACACGGTGAAACCCCATCTGTACTAAAAATACAAAAAATTAGCCAAGCATGGTGGCGGGTGCCTGTAGTCCCAGCTACTCAGGAGGCTGAGGCAGGAGAATGGCATGAACCTGGGAGGCAGAGCTTGCAGTGAGCCCAGATCGCACCACTGCACTCCAGCCTAGGTGACACAGTGAGACTACGTCTCCAAAAAAAAAAAAAAAAGTGACTAAAAATGTATCATATGAAAGTAGTCTCACACCCAGTGAGTGCCAATGTTCTTCAAAACCATGTACAAGAACAACTTTAATCCTAATGGTTTCAAAAAACTAGAAACCAGTCCGAGATTGTTTCCCAAATGGATAATGTGTGGTATAATTGGACAGTGAATACTACACAGTAATTTAAAAGATATAACTTTTGCCACACATCGGAGATGAATCTCACAGATACAACACTGAGTGAAAGAAGCCAGATATAGATGACTCCATTTTGGTAAAGTACAAAAGTAAGCAAAACTAAGTTATGCTATAAATTAAAATAGTGGTGACCTTTTGCAGGGAGATAGGGGTTGGCAGGAAGGAAACCTAAAAGTAGCTTCCTAGAGTGGTAGAAACGTTCTATATCTTGATAGGAGTGGAAAGTAAATAGGGGTAAATGTATGTAAAAATCCACTGAGCCACACTCTTAGTATTTGTGCAGCGGAACCTGGGCATGCTGGCACATGCTTGTACTCCCAGCTACTCAGGAGGCTGAGGTGGGAGGATCATTTGAGCACAGGAGTTTGAGCCTGGGCAACATAGTGAGACCTCATCTCTAAATATATACATAAAGTAAGATATACCTTTAAAAGGAAAATTACAAGACCTTCAAAGAAAAAAATGAGATGTGTTCGATATCCTTACAGAAGCTTGTTTCTCTTAAAGAAAGGGGTTCCACAGAGCCTGTGTGGTTGCAGTTGTTAGAAAAATAAAACGGCTCCCTGTTTATACTATGCTTCATCAAGCACGTGTGACCAGCACCTGCACATACTAAATATTTTGTAATAGCTGCTCTTATCACTGTGATTGCCACTGTTATTTTATTTAGTAAATAAGTTTTCATTCTTAGTTGAGCTGTCATTTACACCTATTATTTCACACTTGAAAAAGGTAAGGAAAACACGAAATGTTAACAAAGACAAGACAAGCTTTTGCTTTCACAACATCTTTCTCCTTAAGGTAACTTTCTGGAATTTGAAGTTGTTGATAGGATGAATGGGGAAAACATTTTGGGGACTGGGTTAGGTGTCTGTGTTAGTCCTCAGATTGGTATCTGTGTGTTTTCACAGGTTTCTTCAGTGCTCCGGGGATTCCTAGACTTGATGTTGGTGAGGGAGCCCTCTCAGAGAGCAACAGCCCAGGAACTCCTCGGACATCCATTCTTAAAACTAGCAGGTCCACCGTCTTGCATCGTCCCCCTCATGAGACAATACAGGCATCACTGAGCAGAGGATTCGTGTAGGTGGCAAAGCTAGATGAGGACATGAGAATAATTCAGGAGAACAAAAGGAAACACAGAACATGCAAAAGGCCTGTGCATTCTAGACCAGCCAATTGGTGGGACAGCATGATGACCGGCAGGGTTCGACAGACCAGGGCATCTTCTCGTGTCTTAAACAGGCATCTCTCCACTGACAGCCGGTGTGGTCACTTGGAGCACGGCTTTAATAAGTCATTATTATATTTTTCAGCCCTTCATCCAGCAAATCAGAAGGACTCAGTACAAACTCCGTTATGATATATCCTAGCCACATGCAGGGTAACATGTAGGATTTTCTATATTGAAAGAATACTTTTCTGGCAAAAAAAAAAAAAAAAAGAAAGAAAGGAAAACAAAAAGCACTTTTTTCTTAATGGTAGCAGTATAATGTATTTTGCAACGAATTTGTAATTTTTCTGTACGATAGTTTTGATAATTTATAGTACTTTGATGTCATGTAGCCATTGTATCAGTTGAAGTAATACTTGTTTACTAGAGGAGTTTGAACAAAGCCTTTCGTACTTTTTTATCCCTTTAAGAGAACCAATGATTCTTTAGGAACTTTGAATACTGAATGACTCTCAATCACCGTCAGCTTTAGTAAAATATCTTTCTTATCCTAACAAGTGTCTTATTTGGTGGAAGAAGAATTAAGAGTGATGGTGATAGTGTGCACGTTTCATTAATCCAACCAAAAATAATGAAATAATATTTGAGCCACAGTATACCACTCCTTGGGATAAAGTTAAATGTTTTTAAAAATCACATTTTCCATGAACGCCTCTAGTAGCAAACCATTTTTTTTGCACACCACAATGTTTCCCTCAGTGCCCTTTCTCAAATGGGTACAATGTTCCCTTGTGGCCAAATTTCCCTCCCAGGGAGCAATTTCAGTGCTAGGATCATTGGATTCAGTTCCCAAAATAGAATGAATGTCTCAGTGAGACCATGAGAATTCCAGGCTCACAAAGGGAGAGGAGAGAACAGGGCAAGACGTTTGGTTTCATTTGTCACCATTTTTAAAACTCTGTATGCTAGCACACCAAACTCTTGTCTATATTTACCTTTGTACCACAGTATTAATCGCTATTGTTCATGTATCGTGCTGGAAGTCTGAACTGACTCTAGAGGATGAATTAGCAAGAGGGTATTTTACCAGGTATGATCTGACTTCAGTTGTGCCCATGTTATAATGTGTTTCCGACATAGGAGAGTCATGCTGCTGTCTAGATCTTCTTGAATGTTGATAAAAATGAATGACTACTACAATACATTTTGTGTTGCTTGTTGGATGAATTTGCATGTTAACTGTAGGCCAATATAGATTTGCCTTTAAAACTCTGGAAGAGCTACATAGTCATCATTAGTTTCTATTAATTATGCATCAGACAAAAGCCATTTGTTACCAAACTGGGAAAACAGAGGCTTTTCTTAACTATTTCACATACTGTAACAAATATGAATTTAAATTTGTGATAGCGCTCTGGTTGCTCTAAGCATAATTAAGAATTTTTGTAATTAATAGGTTGCTAATTATTTATTACTGCTAAAAAGGAAAAAAGGCATAAAATGACCTTCTACTGATTAGATTTTCAGTTTTCTTTCAAACTGGAAATGCCTCCATAAATATGATCTATGATTTTGCTTCATAAAACAGCAAATCAATGTTTTATGTAAAATATTAAAGTATTAATATAAATATGTGAGAATAAAAACAATCTAAATCCAGAAAATGGCAGTCCTAAATGTTCATGAGACAGATTGTATTAATTTAACCAGGACTATGTAGAAGTAGAAAGAAAAGAAAAAGAAAATCTTTTTTAAACCAGAACAAACATTAAAAACTATTGCAGAAAATAGTGGATTTTGGATTCCAAACATTTTCGACAGTGTAATGGAAATTTTTCTGTAATTTTCTTACCATCGGTTATTTTTTAAAGTATTCATTGAGTTTACCAAAAGTTACTGTAGCTTAAAAGGTTTTGTGAGCACTAACTATTGGCAGAAACTGCATTTGCAAATAAAAATAAATGTTTGCCTTTTCCCCATTGTGTTATTGTAAACAGTGATTTCTCAAATTTATTTTATTGAGTAACCAAGAATGATTTCTTTGTGATCTTGGGGAGTGCAAATGAGTTGGTACAAAGTTGTATGTAACATTGTGATGACATGACGTAAAGACAAATATATCCATCCCTAGGGATTGTAAAGAGTGTAAGATGGTGATGTCGATACCACTACTGAAAAAAAAATTACTAAATTCTGGAAGGCCAAGTTCAAGGAAAGCCAGGTTCAGGGCTGAAGACTCTCATTCTACTTCCCTGTTCCAAAGATGCAAAACTGATCTGAGGGCTTTTTAAAAAATTAATTAATTAATTAATTAATTATTATACCTTAAGTTCTGGGTTACATGTGCAGAACATGCAGTTTTGTTACATAGGTGTACACCTCTCGTGGTAGTTTGCTGCACCCATCAACCCATCACCTACATTAGGTATTTCTCCTAATGTTATCTCTCCCCTAACCACCCACACCCTCACAGGCCCCAGTGTGTGACGTTCCCCTCCCTATGTCCATGTGTTCTCATTGTTCAACTCCCACTTATTAGTGAGAACATACGGTGTTTGGTTTTCTGTTCTTATGATAGTTTGCTGAGAATGATGGTTTCCAGCTTCATCCGTGTCCCTGCAAAGGACATGAACTCATCTTTTTTTATGGCTGCATAGTATTCCATGGTGTATATGTGCCACATTTTCTTTATCCAGTCTATTATTGATGGACATTTGGGTTGGATCTAAGTCTTTGCTGTTGTGAATAGTGCCACAATAAACATACGTGTGCATGTGTCTTTATAATAGAACCTGGATTCAAGGGGGTGTGTTGAGAGCTCTCTGGGAGCCTAGAAGATAATTTGGGCTCTCTCCTCCACTTTGGGAGACAAGGGGGACATTAACATTGATCTCGTGAAGCTGGAGGATGGGGGAACTTTTATATACACAGCTTATTTTCCATCCAGAAATGTTGGAAGGTAAAAACCCTCAGGAAGTAGCCTGAGCTAGCAGGATGAAAAAAAGGCATTGTATATCACATGTCAGGGCAGACAAAGGTGGAGGCAACCTCCCCTGGACAGGTCTCCTCTGCCTTTACTGGGCATGGAAGAAGACATGGAGTTCCCTTGAGTATGTTTGATGGGACATGGAGAGGACAGCAGGGAATGTGTCAAACCACTTAACTAAGTAACAGGATGTCCAACTTGCAGAGTGCTTTGGAGGGGTGCACCATGGGGGCAACTGAAGGGAAATATGGCTGCTTTTCTGCATGGAGACAGGGTCAAGGTGGAGCTGACCCTTACTCTAAAAACCACATATGTCATCTACACAAAGACCACTCCGAACAGCAGAAGCTGCAGTTTTCAGTGGAACCAAAATGAGACTCAGGCCTCTCCCTTTCCTCCAATAGCATCTCCAAGGCAGCTGACTACAGCCAGCTAGGTTACTGGAACCTCCGCTCCCCACTGGTCCACATAGAATAGGGCCATGTATTAGTGTGAGACCCCATGATTTGAAGAAGGTATTTAAGAGAAAGAAAGGGGGAATACAAGAGCACACCATGTATCCTGCACTACCTCCCAGTTGCTACCTCTTCCTCTAGTAGAAGTTTCACTTGAGCAAAGGAGAGATGTATTATCTTTGAATTAGAATGAGATTGATTTTTAAACTAGACTAGACAGATGGAATCAGACTGAATGACAGTCATGTCCCCTTTATCCCTGGGGAAGAACACATTTAGTAGCTATCAGTGGAAAAGTAAATCATACCATGAAGTTAACAGCCCAATGAGTTCAGACTGCTTGATCAAACTGATCAAATGAACAGTACACTGTCATCGAAAAAAATGGTAATGAAATTCCAGGCAGAGAAAAGATCAAATTGATCTGAAGCAGATACAAAATGTACAAGCAGGAGAAATTTTGTGAAAGTGACATGACACAGTACCAATCCACATTGTGCAGGAAAATCAGTCCATTTGATCCTTGAAATGTGTACATATTGAGCTGTGTTTCAAGTCAAATGAATACATTATCTTGGTGTAGGTCCTGCCAAAAGAAGAGCTCGAATAAAGACTTAGACACAAATACTTCATTTGGAAGATGATCCCAGGAAGGTCAACATGGCAGAGTGAAGAAATAAGACAAAGAGGAGAACAAAGTCAAGAAACTGTGTTTTAATGAATGGGATACCACAATAGGCAACTGGGGCTCAATCCCATTGGTGACCTTCTGAGATACACTTCAGAACTGTCTTTCTTGAGGGGGGGCACTGGTATATTTAATTATCTCCTATCCATCATTAGATGAGAATTGTTCCTGCAGCATCAACTCTCCTCGCCCTGCACATGGGCAAAGTTTGTTCCCTTTGCTAAAATTGACACAGCAAATGACCTCCAGGAAGGGATGAGGGAACACGAGTGGGACCCTGAGAGCATCTCCTACATAAATAGACCTAACTAAAGACAAAAAGAGTACATGAGAAAGTCTATGGGTTGCTGATTTCTGGATCAAAATATATTGTTCTAAAAGCAAATAAATTTCTTATCTTGATTTTTCTCACATGACAAAAGTTTTGATCATTATGCCTCATCATTGTCAGCATTTCTAAAAACTTAAAGCTAGAAAAGACTTCAAGATCTTATATGATTCACTTAGGCTGAGTTAACCAAGGCCCCAAAGAGTTAGGTAATGACAGCACATTAATCATAATACAGGTTGAGTATCCCTTACCTGAAATACTTGGAACCAAAAGAAGTGTTTCGAATTTGGGATTTTTTCAGATTTTTGGAATATTTGCATTATACGTACCAATTGAGCATCCTAAATCTGAAAATCTGATATCCAAAATGCTCCAACGAGCATTTTCTTTAAGCATCATGTCAACATTCAAAAAGTTTTGAATTTGGAAGCATTTTGTATTTCAGATTTTCAGATTTAGGATCCTCAAACTGTACCTAAATAGACAGGTATACACACATGCACGTGCACGCACTTTCACACACACACACACACACACGCCCCACATATTTCAGTTCCATGAGGGCAGGAGTTCTTATGTATTTTCTTCACTGCTGTGTCCCAGTACCCAGAGCAGCGTCTAGAAAGCACAAGATCAGTGCTAAGAAATACTTATTATCTCATCTGTCATGTGTGCCTTTGTAAACCATTTCCCAGCAGACAACCTGACAGGCTCTGTCACTTTAAATGACAGCTGAAGTACCATTGACCCTGGACCCTCTTGGCTGTCTGAGCTTATAAACTCCTCAGAAAAGTTTTTTAAATGCATAAAGTAAAATATGTAGGCTTACAAAAAAAAAAAAAGATTAAAGTATCATTATCACAATTTTAAAATGTGGCTATAATGCATTAAATAACAAGATCTTTTGATGGGTCAAATAACTACCATAATTTCAAAGTAATGAGTATAAATGATTCTTTTGAGATATAGCTGGCAAGTGTAATGTGGCTATTTCTATTGATGACAAATTCACAGGTCTTCTTATACTGCAGTGGTTTAATGCCCATGTTCACCACTGAAAGAAATTCTACTTTTCATTTGAGGTTAGTAAAAACTGGAGGTATAATTTTTTCCCATCCAAGTTCATAAATTCTGACAGATCCCCTCAACCCAAAACTGATAACCCCTGAGTGATTTACTGAACTGGGGTGGAGGGGAATCCCTGCATAAAAATTCTCTGAATCCAAAATAAATTGACACAGAAAACTGTAGAAGTCAGATTTAAAACCCTTTTTTTTTTTTTTTTTTTTTTTTTTTTGAGACGGAGTCTCGCTCTGTCGCCCAGGCTGGAGTGCAGTGGCACGATCTCGGCCCACTGCAAGCTCCGCCTCCCAGGTTCACACCATTCTCCAGCCTCAGCCTTCCGAGTAGCTGGGACTGCGGGTGCCTGCCACCATGCCTGGCTAATTTTTTTGTATTTTTAGTAGAGACAGGGTTTCACCGTGTTAGCCAGGATGGTCTCGATCTCCTGACCACGTGATCCGCCCGCCTCGGCCTCCCAAAGGGCTGGGATTACAGGCGTGAGCCACCGCGCCTGGCTAAAACTCTTGTATTAGTCCCTTTGAATCTTTCGTGACCTCTTGTTTGGCAGCTAAAATTTGAACATACGTGTTAAGAATTGTGCTAGCAAAATGCCACTAATGATAATTTTTAGAGAGTCTCTCCAATGTGACAGGCATTGTGCTAGGGACTTCCAGGTGCTTCATGAGTCCTCAAAAAAAATGAAGTAAGCTTCATTTTCAGATGAAAAAACATGAACCCAGAGAAGCCTAATAATTTGGATAATGTTGTACATACATTGATAGTAGAGGCATTTTAACCAGAAGTCTTCTTATTTCTCCATCAACATTATCTGGGGAGCAGAGTAAAACTACAGATTCTAGGGCCTCACCACAGAGATTCTCAAATAATGTCTGGGATGATGCCCTAGAACTAACATCTTTCAAAGGTCTCCTAGGATGATTCTAATACAGCGTGCCTTTGAATGCACTTTGAGACACAACGATTTAAAGCTTTCTCTGGCCCAGGTTGCTTGGTGTTTGTTCCGGGGAAGTGTTTGAGCACAATGCCAGTTTGAACCACCTGCCTGGTAAAACCCACCCCTACACATGCAGCAGTCTGCTTCACCCAGATGCTGCAGGTCACTCCTACCATCTTTCCTCCCCTTTCTCCATTCACGTTTCTCAGATGTTTCTTCCCACACCCATGTGGTTTGCCAAGGCTTTGCTAATGGAAAGATTGGACAATTGACAAAAAGAGAGAGATGATGGTTTGGAGGGCATTCTCAGGCTCCAGATAAGCGAGTGCTCTCTGCCCCTCTGAGGCTGTTTCACTGGGAACTGTTTCCTGGGACTCAGGGAATCCTGCAAAGAACCATGCTCTGAATTTAAATCAAAGTCACCCTCCCTCAAGAGAAATCCACATATGGTCCATCTGGCCTGGCTTTTCCAGGCAGGCATACCCAGCAACCAGGCCCAACATCCTCTTGTGCCCACAGGCATTTGTGTTTAAAATCCCAGTAAAAAAGAAAAATGACAGTTCAAGGGGTAATTGAGCATCTGTGTTTTATATGTTTTCTTCCCTGTCTCTGAAGCTTGAGAAGCAATGCAGATAAATGGGCCATTGCCTCAGGCTATTCCTGGCCCAGGAGCAGCTGCAAAATGTTAGGACAATGGCAATGACAATGAGTATGGAGAGGGCCCAAAGCTGAGGCCTGGGGTGGAGTCCGTCTTCCTGGACACCCTGAGCTGGGAGAATGCCAGGCTGCCAGGCACAGACCTGTCCAGAGACGACTGCTCCTGCTCTATGTCATGAGGCTCCCCTTTATGGTGTTTAATTGATGATAAAGATGAAGACATGGCTGAGAGAAATAAGGCGCAGTTCAGAGGCAACTAGACTGAGTTTGACATATAATTTTTAAATAGCTAGGTAAAAATTACATGGTAAACAATATTGATAATCATAACAGTAATCGTAATAATGGCTTTTTATACATCCTGCACATTACTTGTGGAAAAATCACTGTTATTTGGATTCTGGAAAGATTGAAGTAGCTGAGACACAGAGATGTGGTCATGAGTCAACACTTTCTAAAGATTCGGGGCACTCTGACATTTTGAGAATGACATGTTTGTTGTATGTTGTTTGTTCTCTTGTCAGTCCTTCCCTAGAGAAACTAAGGCCAAGTTTATTACTTTATAGGCACTACGGAGCCTGTACTCAATAGGTGCACAAAACAATAGTAGGTGTTATGTACATTTACATAACAATGATGTAATTACATGACAATTCCAAAACTAATAATAAGCCTTATGTTTTGTGAAAGCAAGTTTAAAGAAAAACATACACAGAAGGGAATTTTCAGACATATGACTCAGAAAGATTTAAGATTTCTTTTTCAAAAGGGTTGCAGAAGGGAATGGTAACTCACTGTGAAGTCCTAGATAAATCTAAGTGTCCATTTCTCCCCTAGATATTCAGATGGGTCCAAATAAGGAATACAACGTTTAAAGAAAATACTGGGATGCTAAAAAGGAAAAGTTTTGTCAAGTTTGGGGAATGTGGGTGAGAAGATCACAGATCACAGATGAGTATAAGAATGGAGTTAACCATCTTTTAGTTTTCACCAAAGGTATTTTTTTCCTTGTGCAACATGCAAATTTTAGGAGGAATTAAAGATTTTCCCTCACTGGTAAGAGGCAGACACTGAAGAGAGATCATGAAGACAAGAAGATTGTGGTTAATAGAACAGCAAACAAATGGGAAATAGGACAGAAACTGGATGATACTTGGTGAGATTGCTGGGATAATGAACTTCTGAGGATACCCTATTGTGAGCAGTTTGAGGACTTAGGGAGAGGAGTTCATGAGCTGCCTCTCATATGGTGGAGACTGTATATGTGGAGGGAGAGAGTTCCACTCTAAAACCAGAGAAAAGATTTTTCCCTACCCCCACTCGGACATTCTGGGAAAAAAATGATTATGTAGAAAGTGAATGAATTCAAACTATGTGCATTTCTCTAGGAATTTTCCTTCAAATAGAAGTTAACTTAGGCTACTACATCCAGCCCACCTTTTTAATCCAAAGTGAAATGCCAAACTCAAGACCAAGAAGCATCAGAAGCAATATTAGACCAACTGGTCAAGAGGTGCCATTATTAAAACTATTTATATTTGCCAAAAAAATCCATGTTTTTTTCACCTAGAAAAGCCAACTTCCCCCTCACTGGTTTCCTGCCCTGTCTTTACTTTTCTTCTTGCAAACATGCAAAATCCGTCTTCATCTTTTCCTCTTTCTTTTCTGGACACCAAAGAAACCATTTTAGCTTTGTTTTCTTGTTTCAAGAAAGCAGCCAAAGGCCAGAGAATAGTGTGTTTTATTTCATTTTGAAAAACAAACTCACACAGATTGATTCTTCAGGTCGCCCGACTTGGACCTGGCACAGGAAGAAGTCCAAACAACTCTGCATAGTTACATTAATCGTTTTCTGGTGCTGCAGTCGCTGGATGCGGGTAGCAGTGAAACATTCCCAAGACAATCACTAAACATGCAGAATGCCAGCCAGAAGCATGAATCACTTTCAGGGGTCTTGCTGCAGGGAGCATGAGGTTGTATTCTGTGTGCATTGACAACTGTATAGGATAAGCCAGCTGTGTCCAAGGGAGCAAAGCACCCCATATTCTTCTGAACCTAAAGGGGTTTCCTCCTCAAAGAAGCATGTTTTCAATCCCTAAACTTTGGGGCCAGATACAGCTCCAAGTGGCATTTATTGCTCTTTGGAGAGTCAAAGCCAAGACACCATGAGCACGAAAGCTGTCTGAGACCTTCCTCCCCTCCTCCCCAGCATGGAGAGAATAATTGCCATTTCACCCTACAAATCCGAAAGAGTCTCCCCCTTCCGTGGGTTTAAGCATGGACACAAGCCAAGCAAGCCTCAGATACCCAGGCCTGTTTGATTGTAGCTATGTTGGTGTATCTCGTGTACGAGATGGAAAAGTGCTTTTGTTGTTCTACCTGATCCAGTTGGGGGAGCAGGAATAGGGGGTGCCTGCCTAATGGCCCCTAGCCCATGTGCTTATACTGGGATCTGTCCCGAGGGATCTGCACCTGGTTGGCAGTCATTTTGTGGTGGACGTGGTAAATCGCGAGTGTTACCATGATGACGAGGCCCAAGATGAGCCCCAAAATCAGGGGCAAGGTTTCTTCCAGTTGCTCCCGCTCATCCACTGGGCATTTATGCTCTGCAATGGGAAAGAAGAAAAGCAGTGAGCTCTGGTCAAAACATCCTGAATCATAAGTTCTACAAAACAAAAAGGGAAATGGAGGTAAAAAGATTTCCCAAGGAAGCTTTGGGACTATTTTTCAGAAATAGTTTTCCCTAACCAACCCCTAGGTTAACACTTAATCGTTCTACATAATGCGTAATAAAAATACATCAATTAACTAGGACAACATGTAATTATTGGATTCCTGGCAGATGTCAACAAAACATCCAGATAACTTATTTAAATGTTCAGAGTTTCACCATTAGACACAATCATCATCGTTTTTATTGTTGATTCATTTTTAACTTTTTATTAAAGTAATATGTACACATAACGCATTATATAAAAATATGTAAGTTTCAAAAAGACTGAAAATACCAAGTGTTGGTGATGATGTGGAATGACAGGAACTTGTAACACCCTTGTTGAAAAATGTTATGACCACTCTGCAAAACTGTTCGATAATTTCTAATAAAGACAAACATACCCAGCATCCCATTCTTAGGCATTTACCCCAGGAAAATGAAAACATAGTCAACAGGAAAAGGCTTGAACATAAATGTTCATAGCAGCTTTATTCATAATAGCCTAAAACTGGAAACAACCAAAATGTCCATCAAAATGGAATGGATAAATTGTGGCATATGTTCATATAATGGAACAGTAGTCAGTAATAAAAAGGAATGTACTATGGCTACACATAACAAAATGGGTGCATCTCAGAAATATTATGCTGACAGAAAATTGCCAGACACAAAAGAGTGTATACATACTGTATGATTCCATTTATATGAAGTTCAAGAGCAGGTAAAACTAACTCTGTGGTGATAGAAGTCAGAATGTGCTTATATCTGGGGAAAGGAACACAGGGGAACTTTCACCTGTGTTGGAAATATTGTAGATCTTGATCTAGGAGATGTTTACATGGTTGCAAATATAAGTACGAAAGCATTAAACCATACATTTTAGATTTGTTGATTACTTTGTTATTTTTTATTGATACACACTATTCATACATATTTATGGGACACGTGATATTTTGTTATGCGCATACACTTTAATGATCAAGTCAGGGAATTTAAGATATTCATCACCTCCAGAATTTATCATTTCTATGTGTAAACAATGTTTCAAGTCCTCACTTCTGGCTATTTTGAAATGTACAACACATGGTTGTTAACTATAGTCACCCTACTCTGCTATTGAATATTAGAACTTATTCTTATCTAACTATATGTTTGTACTCATTAACCAACCTCTCTTTAGTCCACTCTCCCCAACACAAACACACACACGCGCGCGCACACACACACACACACCCATATCCTTCCCAGCCTCTGGTATCTCTCTACCTCCCTGAGGTCAATCTATTGAGCTCCTACATGTGAGTGAATACATGCAATATTTGTCTTTCTGTATCTGGCTTATTTCACTTAATGCAATGTTCCAGTGCCATCCACATTGTAGCAAATGACACCATCTCACTCTTTTCAATGGCCAAATAGTATTCAATTATGTATATGCACCACATTTTCTTTATCCATACATCTGTTGAGGGACACTTAGGTTTATCCTATAACTTTGCTATTGTGAATAATGCTGGGATAAACATTAAGGGTGCATGTAATATATGTAAATTATGCTATAATTTTTAAGTAAGTGTAGAGCTTGATGAATTTTTACAAATGAACATCTCATGTAACCAGCATCTAGATCAAGAACACAAATGTTAGCAGCACCTCAGTGTTGATTTATTTTTCAGCCTCCTAAAATTCAAGATAGCTTCATAGTGCTGAGTCTCCATTTTTTTACATAGAACCACCATCAACAAAAAACTATTCTTGGGAGAACTTCTAGTGGTCAAAGTTTGTCAGGCTAACCAGAATTATATTCCTAGAAACTAGAACAGGCTCATTTGCTTCTTGTGGGTAACTGGTGGCCTTTTAACCAAAATCAGGAGCCTCAAGTGAAAAATAAACAAGCTTTACATGTCTCTTCATAAACACCAAGTTTTTTAAGTCCAGATGACCAAGTAAACATTTATTAAGTACCTACTGTATTCCAGTCTCCTCCAGAATCCCTATTGACATAGTCCCTTCTCTCACCTTGCCTGAGATCAGCAGAAATGAAAAGGGATGAGCTTTCCTCTCTAATAATAACAATTAGTGGAGACTTACTTTCACATATACAGCCTTTGAAAGCTGTATACTTGACATTCTTAGTCCCTAAATTAACAATCAGTTCTAAGCACAAAGATTATCTGATTAACAACCCTCTGAGGTACACAATATTATTATACTCATTTTACACATAAGGTAATCAAGTCATAACGATAATAAGTGGTTTGCCCAGGAGTAAATGAAGCCTGATCTGAACTCAAACAACTTAACACTATAGTTGGGGCAGCACTTAACAGACCTAAACTACTGGCATTAAAAGGCCGCAGAATCCCAAGGTGGAGCAGAAAGGAGGATTTGTCAGTTCGGTTTCCTGATCTGCATGCTGGTTGCAGAGGTTCATCTAGCATCTGAAAATTCAATGAGCTGGATACTTTTACAAAGGGGAACAAGGAAGTTTTCCAGCATGATGGATATGTTGATTTCTTGATTGTGGTGATGGCTTCACAGATGTATTCATAAGTCGATATTTACTAAATTACATGCTTAAATGCACACAATTGTACCTAAATACAACTGTTTTTTTGTGTGTGTGTATATATGTATATATACACACACACATATGTATATGTATCTATATAATACACATATATATAATAGAAAAAGAAATTCTACTAGAAATAGCTTTTTTAAAAGATAGTTTGGCAAATGGTAGAGAAATGTTAAGGACTTATTAGGACTAAACTGAGCCTTTCTTCTTATTACAACCAAAAGGTTGAAAAAGAATTTTCAGGAAACTTTTCCCCCCACTATTTGATTCCATTCTAATGAGTCCCAACACTTTGAAGGTCAGCCTGGACCAATACATCCATTGCTCCAGGGACAGGACCTGAGATGACACAGTGTATCAGAAAGAGTGGCAGGCCTAGAACTTCATGATGCCAGCATGGCAGTCTTCTTCTCCAGTATGATACCATATTGCCTCTTTAAAGAGAACAATGAATAGAAATGGATCACGTGGGGTAGGAATTTTGTTAACAACAAAGGTTATTTATTTTCCTCATGATAACACTCTGTTGCCCATGTAATGTTAACACAGATTGCAGGGTTTGATTGGTTTGCAGGCGCTAGTGGCAACCTAATACAATTTTTTCTTAATACAATACATTGAACAGAAACAAAGAATTTTTGAAAATTTTAAAATATTAAGAAGAAATACATTGATTTCAAATTATTTAGTAATAAGGCTAAGTCTGTGTTAAATGGTAAAAATAAAAAATAAATTATCTCACAAAAAGTAGCAAAGCCCTCAGGACCTTCAGACTCTCATCTATGCACCTTTCCAGGCTGCTACTTGAGTAGGCCCCAGGCATCTTTACAAGGTTGCCCTTGTGCCTCTAGCCTCTGCCTCTTCCCTTCTTAACTCTCTCCCCTGCAGAGCAATTTCATAGTTACCCAGACTGTAGACCATGGTTTTAGCTCACTTCTTCCTGCTTACACTCTAGTTACCCAGGCAAACAATCAGTCAGAAGCCCGAAATACAACATCTACCTTCCTAGGCAGAATGGGAGAGGCAATGGAGAAAGAGCTGTGTCTGGGAGCAAGAGCTTATGTAGCAAAATCACTGGAGAACATGGACAGGTGGTGTTCTGTGTGGCCCCAACTACAAGTATTCAGGACAGGGAGGGTGGAGAGTTAACAAAGCTTCAGGAGGAAGGGAGGTTGGAGTTGGATTGGGAAGAATCTGGGGATGGGGCACCAAACGACCTTGACCAATTTGTAAAGTCATGTCTTCTCTTTTCTCTTGGTTTATACCATAGCAATGAATAAACAGATATATAGTTAGATATAGCTGTAGAAATAGAGATATACATGAACTTTTAGTGGTCTCCATAGATCCAGATCATCACATCAAGAGGGAGTAGATGTAATGGAACATTGTGAGAGATAGAGATGATAGTGGGCTCAGATCCCAGATCTTCCACTGTCCAACCCTGGGTGAATCTCTTAATCTACTAAGCTTCAGTTTCCTGTAAAATCGATATGACACCTAATTTACAGGGTTGCTGTGAGTATCCAACGTCATACTACAGAAGGCCAAGCACAGTGCCTGGCACAGAGTAGCTTTTCTGTCATTGTTCACTATAAAGATAGAAGTCTTATACATTTAAGTCTTCTGTGTACTTCTTCTAAATATGGGAGTCTTTGGAGCTCAAGTACCAAAAGTATTATTTCTAAATCGATAATAAAAAAGAATGTCTCACATCCCATTCTTTAAGAAAATTAGAGAAAAGATGATATAGTATGGTAAAGAAAGAGAAAGACAAAATATGCTTAGAATGCTATCATGATTTATTTCTCAGACGATTATCTTTTGTTGCTTTAGGAAAAAAAATAGAATTAATCACACCACAGGAAAGGGCAATATAAAGAGGATATCAACTATGAAGATGTCAAAAAGTATCATAGCTACTACCAAATCCCACACTTACCAACCCCTAATCACTAAGTGGTCAAATAAAAAGGAATTCCTGAGCCCACTCTCTCATCCACTGTTTCAAAATCCACAAAGCTCTGAAAACCAAAAGTACTTTGTAATCACTTGTTTGGCAGCAAAACCTGACTTAGTCTAATGTGAGGCTGCTTGTAGTTTTCAGTCATCCCACTTAGTATGACGTTTCACATGTTTCACCGCAGGAAACAGAGATATTAATATGTTTGATTGCATGGGGCTGCCCTGACTCTTCCGTGGTCTTATGTAATATATAAATTGTGCACTGTATAGTCTTCCTAAAGTCTAAAATATTCTGAATTCTGAAAACCATCTAGCACCAAGGTTTTTTTTGTTTGTTTTTTTTTAGTTCGATCTGGGTTTTAGATGAGGGATTATGAACCCATAAAAGCAGGGCACGCTTTTCTCTTTCAGGCTTAAGACAGTGCTTTTAATCTCTGCCTATGACCCATGGGGAAAAAAAAAACAATATTTTACATGGCAGCTTAGAGCATATGTACATGCAGAGACCTAAAGCAGAAGTTTGACAAACAATAGTTATCCTTGCTTTATGCATCTAATAATTTATGCTCTATTCTATTCTGTTTCATTTAAAACAATGCTGCTCATGACCTACTAAGAAAAGGTTGTAATCTTTTTTGTGCAAGTATAATAAAACTAAGGACCCCTTCTCGGAATAATGTTTATGAATGCATAAAAAATAAAATACATACAATTACAAGGGAAAGTGAAATTCAGCCATCAAATATTTTTAAAAGAATTTCAGATACAGCAATATATGTATTTCCTTATTGGAACACATATATGTTGGCTATGATTATAAAGCAGTGAGAAGCATAAATGTTACTTTGCAAGATCTGCACAAACTAATGTGAGATGAAAATACCTATGATTTCTATTGGTGACAGTCACGGGTACTGCTAATATTACTGTGGTCTGTCACCTTCATTTATAAACAAAGAAAATGCTAAATATTAATCAGAAGTTAGTGAAAATAAAGATATAAATTTTTTCCTCTGAATTCTATCTATAAACTATATATACCCCAGGGTTAAAATCTTGTATTGTAAACTGATTATGCAACCCACAGATTACAAAACAAGGAAGGCCTCTGACTTCTGCCAGGGAGAAAAGCCTCTGTTGGCTTAGCCCGGACCACATCTGGCTTCAGACCTCCCTGAACCCCTGACTCCCTGTCCACCTCCACAGGACTTAGGATCCCTCATGCCTTTGCATGGTGGACTCAGGGCTCTAGAGTACACACAACAGGGTAAGTGGCCTGTGGCTGGAAGAGACAAAAACCAGCCTCATCGTTGGAAAGAACCAGATGAAGACAAAACAAACAATAAATGCATAATCTGTTGCCAGCTGCCAGTTGCCAACGAAAGTCTCCTCAACTCTTAACCCAAGTGTACCCACTAAAATCATAATTTATCTTAGGTGCTGGTTGCTATATATGTGTTTTATTTCATGACAGCATTTAAAAATTATATTGACTCCCTGAGATAAACTACAAGAGCGCTTCATTGCACCCCCAATGAATGGCACTGGGATAGGCAATGGAAGCAGAGGCAAGCTCTCTGCTTCCTCAGGCTCTCCTAGCATCATGGACTGAAACTGTTTGAAGAGGTGGGCAAGCTTTTTGCTGGCTGTGCTTCTCCTGTTGTTTGGCAGGGCAAGATAGAGAAAGGGTTTGACGCTCTTTCCATATGTTCCCTGTGCTGGCTCTGGACTCCTATAACATCAGCAAAATGTATTTTGTATACTGAGAAGCTGTTAAGATGAGTGGGCTTTGGAGACCTTTGACTGCAGACAAACTGATACCCTCATCAAGATGTAAGCATTCGCCAGGCACAGTGGCATCACCACCCAGCTACTTGGGAGGCTGAAGTGGGAAGATTGCTTATGCCCAGGAGTTCAAGGCCAGCCTTGACTCCCATCTCAAAAAAAAAAAAAAAAGATTTAAGTATTAGAGAAGAAAAAAATAATAAGAGCAAGTATTGTTTGATGCCACTGTATGCCAGGAACATGACATGCATTGTATACACCCTATCCCACTAGACTGAAAGTTTCAGTGTGGCAGAAAAAGTTCTTATATCCCAGTACCTAGGTGTAGTGGACACAGACACTGTCCATTCTTCTTTTGGCATTCACCAGTTCCATATATCCCAACAAGTTTTGACTACAAAGTAGGTCAGAAGTCCCAGGGAGTTAATGCTTCCACAGCGACCATCAGTGATAGATGGCATTTGGTGGGTAAACACTGGTTTGCTCACCCTCAGGTGAGATAATTCTGAGGCTTATCCTATGCTGTCTCCAGAGGACAGCATCCGAAGCACAGAATTCTATGACTGGCTAACTCCATGGCCGAAGGCTGGGGCTCCATCTTGGAGTCCTCAACACAGTTCTCAGCTGTGTTCATAACAGATTATTTACCTTTGGCTGCTTACTCAGGAGGCCTTGAGGACCAACTATGTAGGGTGGCATGTTTCTTGACTGGGAAGTGCCAGGTAAGTCACAGGTCTACAAAACTCTCTGGATCAGCAAACCCTTCATGCATTTGTGACATGACAGCTTTCCACAGGACGCTCTACTGGGGGGCTGGTATATAGAGAAATGTAAGCCATGTTCATTTCCACTAACACTAAAGTTCCCGCAGATCTGGGTAAAATAGAGATTAAGTGGCGTCTCCCAATCATGATGCTAGGAACAATAATAAAAAGCTCATGAATTGGGGGTACCCAACAAACTCTGTAAATGCCTCTCACACTCACATGTTGATTACAGCTACTCAGCAGGAGCAGCTGCGGCCCTGAGATACTAAGGACAAAACCTCTGATACCCAAAGACAGGTTCTAGGAGGGAAGCCTTCACCAATTCGCTTCACCTCCCTGTGTCTCAGCTGCTCCATTGCAAATGGGGATCTCAGTATCTTTCTGCAGTTCTGTTTTGTTTCTTTTTGTTTTGTTTTGTTTTGTTATGTTTGCCCCTTGAGAGAGAATTAAAAAGGGACCAATCTATATGTGATGTCTTTTAAATGCCTGATAGACCTGAATCCTGAATAAAGGGAAATAGAGGTAGCCTTCCTATTCTATTATATTTTTTCTGACATAATACATAAAAGTTTCCTTTTACTCAAGGTATTAGAATACTCAGGCTGGTTTGTTCCCTCCCAGCGACACATCCCCATTCCCATCTCAGCCAGAAATCACATGGGGCTCTCAAAGGGAATTGCAGGACTTTGAATGAGGCCCTCAGGAATTAATTGGGGAAGAACAAGGTAATCAGCCCCAAATGAGAAACAGAGTGTCTCAGATTGCAGGGGTGATAGCTTCTATTGCAGAGGTGATAGTTGCTGTACAAAGTGTATTTGGTAAATAAATGAGCCAAAGATGGCCTCTGTGTATTGGCCTCTAGGTGGTTTATTTCTTCACTGCAGGCTGAGACTGTTAGCTCAAAAGCCTGTTGGCACCAAACTCCCAAATCTTTACACATCCAGTTATTTGTAAAATAGCTTAAACAAGAAAATTTGCAGCTGTATGGAGCCTGCCTGCTTTGCATACTCCTTGAAACCTCATGCAACAGCTGTTACCCATTGATAAGACAGGGCCTTGGAGTTCTAAGGCTCCAAGGCACTGCTGCCTCTAGAAGCTCTGGGACCCATGGACTCCCTGCTGTGCTGCTGAGCAGATGTCACCTGGACACATAAACCCCTCTCCAAAGCCCCTCTGCTTTGGGCATTCCCTTGTCCTCTTCCTTTTCTGAATGGTGGTCCCATAAGCTTCCCTCTGCACAGTCTCCTGCTGTGAGGGGCTTCCCTTCTCACAAATCCCTCTCCAAGTGTCACCCAATGAAGCTTATTGTGCCTTTAATCCTTCAAACTCTCTATAGTGCTCCATGGGCCAGCAGTGTCACCTGAGACCTTGCTAGCAACGGAGCTTCTTGGGGCCCACTCCCAGACCTAAGTGAACCCAACTCTGCGTGCTAACAATATCACCACAGTCATTGCACATTGAAGCTGAAGTTTCATGAGCTCATTGCTGGGCTAAGAGACTTTTGTTTGGGGGTCAGTGTAGTAGCCAAGTACAATGCACTAAAGGGACTAGTGTGATAAAGATGTCAACCTCCATTTGGGCTGCTCTCAGCCCTTGTGAGTGTCCACTTACCGACTTCGTGGACACTTCCTTGATTTTCTCATAAGGCCTATTCAGTAGACAGGTGTGAAGAGTGCCAGGTATGACCCCCTTACACAGGGAATAGACTCTTCACAGGAAACCATTATGCTGTGCTTGACAATGGCCACGGTCCAAACACACGAACACACAAACACACACACACACACACACACGAACACACGGACACACCCCTGCAGTAGGTGTGCAGATATATGACGTGATATTCCTTCTCCATGCAAGCATACTCCACTCACATGCACACACTGAAAGGCCCCTGAGCTTGTATTCTGGGGATAAAGGCCCAGTGATAGATCCCGAAAAGGCAACCAAAAGGAATCTTTAAAATTCCACCAAATTGAAAATAATGATCTCTTACAAAACAAAGTCGGGGCAGGTGCTGAGAGGAACAGAAGGGAGGAGCCAGGAACAAAAAAACGCAGCCACACAAAGGCACACTGATCCAGTGAGTGATTCTGAATGAGGCTTGCCACCTCCCAGGAATGTCAAGGCGTAAGCCTGGGGACACCATACAGGAGAGAACATCCTAATTATTAGCCATAAAAGCCTGGGGTGAGACAAGTGCCATTTGATTGTGACTTCTCTATTTGCATTTAGGAAGTTATATGTAGTTACAAACTCTCTATGTCTACCCAGCAGCCTTCCCTATCTAGGACCTTTAAGTGGATCAAAATTGGTTTTAAAAAAGACACCATTTACTCCATGCAATGAATTGTACTGATTTTTAGGAAAGTAGCTCTGCTCCTTATTCAGTACTTATTTATTCTTACTTTATACACCATTCTAAAAATCTATGAGGTTTGATTTCTCAGGCCATAGGCAACTATAAACAACGACTTAAAAATAACACAGAATGGTAAGGAGCTAGGAGAAGCAGCAATTATAGCACCAGTGGTAACAAGAAGTAAAGAAGTGCCTAGTAACAGCTAATCAGCAAAAACTAGAAAGTCATAAACTATTAAGAGTACCCATATAAACTCAAAAGCATTTATGGCAGGGTCCTGGGGACTAGGAACTGACATTACATAGTCCAATTATTTTCATAATAAATTCCTTGTCATCAATAATCATAAGAAGTCAAATTATACTTGATTATGCTTAATATTTTCAGTTTAAGAGAGACACTGACTGTTACATTTTATAAATGCTTCCATAAACAAAAAGATTTTTAAAAACTGTTAAGGTCTTGACACCGTTTAGTAGCTTCAATTTTGTAGAAAATACATTAACATAGGATAGCCTATCCTTCCACCTGTCTTTTCTTAAAGACAACTTATCTTAGGACTTCTCAAATGCCTTCTCAATAATCAAGGTGGAAGGTGGTGCATTCTATTCTGGAATAGGTTGAGTGGAAGCTGCATTTTATGAAAGCTGGATGCCTTGGAAAATGATCATAGATGACAAAGGTGGAGATTCTCTCATATCCTGAACATTGGAATTGTTGTATTCACCTGGGGGTCTCCAACCCAAAGAAAGGCATAAACAAAGCAATCAAAATTTTTTCCGATTTTTTTCCATGTAGAATGAACAGAATATAAAATTTAATAACCTCCTTTGTGAGGGAGAGAGAATAAATGATATGAATTCATTTATCCCACAATTGCCCAATGTGAATTGTTGCTTGACTTGAACAAATTGCAGAGATTTTGACTCCCCTTGTGCCCTACCTCTGCAGGGGTGCTGAGATGAAAAGAATGTGTTTGACCTGAACCTGCCACAGCACAGCTGGGTCCCCTTTCAGAGGCTAAACAGACTGAGAGACAGCCTTGCTCCACACTCAGCAGAAGCAGCTGGCCTTAAACGGCTCAGCCTTCAGGTACCCTTCCCTCCCTGGAGCTTAAGGACATCCTCCTCATGAAGATGCTTGGTGGAAAGACTTGATGAGTCCATGATCTGTGCATACACACCCACCCCCACTGCCTTCTGGATGCACAGAAACTCGGACTCACAGCAGCAGAAACTTCAACTAGAAGTATCCGAGAGAACAAGAAGAAATGGGCCCAGAAAGGCAAAGGCCCTTTCCCCGATCTGTATCTCTCTAGATTAACTAACGTCTTAAATACTTTAGCTGCTTTCTCCTTGGGAAGTTTGCATCAAAATTACAGTTTTTTCCAAAGTGACTTTTTAAATCTTTCTCCCTATGAAGGTTCATCTTTTGGCAAAGGAAAGAAGATGGGGAGAGAGGGAAAGATGAAATATAAGAAGGGAGGGAAGAAGGTAAAGAAAAGAAGAAGGAGGAAACAAAGAGAGATTGAGAAGAAAGGACTAAAGTGAAGGTAAACGGGGAGAAGGTTGGGAGGGAGAAAGAAAGAACTACTGAGATAAGTTCATACATTCAGCTTACTGCTTTTTTAGTCTTTGAAAATTATTAAAGAGGCAGGCAGTGTCATTTCAACCTAGAGGAAATCCAAGTGGTAACATCCTGGGGCCCTGGTAGGTCCCTCTCTCATCCTTCCTGAAATAAACTAGGTCTTCTTCCCCTCCATCCCCCAACAACTTACCTTCACTGAAGACAAAATCTGAGATAATGTCAAAAGGTTGGATGTGGACCGCAGACAGGATCATGGTGACCGTCTTCTGCAGATCACTAGAGGCCAGTGAAATGGTTTGTTGAGCTTGACACTCATAGGACTTCCCAGCGGGGGTGACCAAGGCAGAGAGGTGGTGCGAGTTGGCTGTGTGCTTCCCAGCTACAGCAAGAGCCCAAAGCAATAGTTAGGCCCCTCCTGCTGGCAGAACCCTCATTGTTCCTAACCTAATGTGCCAGAGAGGTGGCTATTGCCTCTCAGTTCCAGACACCACACCCCTCCTGTCCTCTCTGTTCCCTTGCCAGGGCTAGGGCTCTACAAATGGCATCAAGTGGTGATGAAGGACAAACACACCCATTATCTTGAGAGCCAGGGCTCTTTCAATATTAATTTGGAATTCCTTTTTTGAAGAGGAGAATGATACTTAAAAACCCAACCCTTGTTACTGTATAAAACCTAGGCTGGGCATGGTGGATCCTGCCTGTAATCCCAGAACTTTCAGAGGTCAAGGTGGGAGGATCGTTTGAGCCCAAGATTTCTAGACCAGCCTGAGCAACATAGCGAGACCCTGTCTCTACAAATACACACACACACACACACACACACACACACACACACACACACACACATTTACAAAATTAGTCTGGCATGGTGACACATGCCTGTAGTCCCAGCTACTGGGGAAACTGGGGTGGGAGAATCTCTTGAGCCCAGTAGCTTACTCCAGCCTGCGGTGATCTATGGTGGTGCCACTGCCCTCCACCCTGGTGGACAGAGTGAGACCGCACTTCAAAAAAGAAAAAAAATCCCTAATAATGGAGATTCCAAAGACACAGAAGGAACAGTGACTTGGTTTTCCACATTTCCCACGGGCCTGGCAAAGAATAAAACATCTTCCTCAACAAAGCCGGACAGATTGCTGGTCCTCTGGATGCTTGTCCTTACACACATGCATCCCCTCTGAAGGTCTGCCTCCCATTGCTCTTTTTCTGACCTAAGTTTGATTTTTCCTTTTTCCTTTTTGGTCTAATTTAACTGGGGGACATCTTGCATCTAAACTTTGATGAAAAAGAAAAAATCCTCCTTTTACTGTGATAACAAAAAGGGGTGAAAAGGGAAAGATGACGCACGTATTTTTATGTATTCAATAAAAATCCTTTCCCAACTCAGGTGCCTGGGTGATGAAGGGCCTCATTATGAGTGAAATAGACAACTTATAAAGAATAAAATAAATTTAAATGTGGTATTTGACGGTGTCTGCAGATAGGAATATTGTTATTCGGGGGATGAACGCTCGTTTTGCTGAGGAGGATCTGGGTGAGTTGTCGGAGGGATGGGCCAGAAACGCTGGTAAATTATACATGGTGCAGAATCCACTGTCAGGTAGCTGCAGTCGATGACTGAATATCCCGTGCGAGCCATGCTGCCATGCGCAAAAAGACACTGAAGGCCATCACATCCTGACTGAAAAGGAAAGTCGCACTGCCCCCTTGCAGTTTTAGCGAATAAGAAACAAAACCAGGGTGCGGAAGAAAATTAAAATGCAGCTTTGCCCTTCTCCGTGGTCCTTCAATGGCCAAATCATAAGAGGTCGTTTTGAAGCACCAGGGAACGACAGGCCTTCAAGGGACTTCTTATCTAGGATCAGGCCACGGGTGACGTTTGGGTCCCCACGCCTGCGGTTCCTGGCGGATCTACAAGGCCTGAGACCCAGAAGACTCATGGGCGCTCCCGCCTCTTCCGCCCTAAAGAGCAAGCCGAGGGAAGACTTGGCCTGGGACCTCAAAGCCTGGAACGGTTTCCAAAACCTTGAGGAATTCTCTCTCCAAGCCTGCTCTGCGAGTTCCCAGGCTCCCTCCCCAGCCACGCCAGCCTCCACTCACCACTGACTGCGTCTTTGAAGTGGGTTTTCTCCGAGGAGTCGTAGACAAACTGCACTTTGCTCAGCCTCCAAGTCGCCTCAGGTCCCTTGGACATGTTGTGGCTTTCCTGTTGAGCCGGGGAGGTGCGCTTCAATCGTCCCCGCAGCGTCTGGGTTCTTAAACCTAGGGGCCGCCACTTCCCACACCCACGCGGAGCCTGCGGCCCCTCTGCCCGCTGGGCTCGGAGTTACCTTTACAAAGAGCATTTTGAGTGCATATGCGCGATCCACCCAGAACACTTGCAGCTCCGACTCGCTGTGGCCACAGCGGCCCTTCACCTCAGCTCCCCGGGTCAATGCGATATCGGCCTGTTCTGTGATCAGCTGGGAACACAGACGCCCCGCGCCCCCTCAGCTCGCCCGGCCCCGGGGCGGGGGCTGTAAAGGGCGGCGCGTCCAAACTCTGGGTTGCACGCTTGGGCGCTCCTTTGCGCGCGCGCATCCCAGGTTCCGGGAACATGCGGTTAGATGCTCTACGTGCAGCCCCGATAGGGAAGCGGAGAGAAGGGGGTTTACTTTCCAAGCAGGCAGGGGAACAGAAGGCATTACAAGCTGGAATCCCCATGCAGCATTCGGGAGCAGCCTGCCGGGGTGTGGGAAAGAAGGAGGGCAACCCAGGTCTTCGAAGAGCCTTGAGGAAGGGTGCCCTTCGCCCTGGAGCCCTAGGAGCAAGCTGAGGGGGGGAAAGATTCCTTACATCTACGTAATTGCTGGCCCACACATCATAAGGTACAATAAATTTGGCTGCAAACTCTGCCATGAGACACGTCGTCCCATTTTCCCGCACCACAAATATATCTTTTTCAGGGTTAGTGGAAAGGCCTGAGAGATTTTCCACTTCTTGTTCTGCCATGATTTGAGCCATTGTATCTGCGGAACAAACAAAACAATTCCATCAGTTCAGGGCTCAGGGAGCCCACGCGTCTCGGGCGCTGGAGTGGGGAGACAGTGGTCTGCAGGCTTTGGAGTGACAAAGTTCTCTGCCAGCAGCTGTGCGCTCTACGAGCCGTTTCTCTAACCCGGGTCTAACAAGCCTCATTCCTTCGCTGTTAATTTATAATGAAAATACAATTAAAAAAATTAAAAATCCTGACTTTGTTTGTAATATAGCTGGCTGTTTTCTACATCTTGGGATTTTAAAGTAAAGATTTCTTGCCAATGCTCTGACCTCAGGAAGCTGGCCTGTCTAGGCTCTGTCTGGAATATGCCACAGAGGTGTATGGCTCTCAGGGGAATTCCCTGCCACCGGCGGGGAAGGCCCTCCCTCCTCCCCTAAAAGAAAAAAAAAAAAAAAAACACCGCAAAACATTAAGGGCCATATTTTTTATCTCAAGCTAATTGGCTTCACTTTGCCGGCTCTGTTCTCTGCAAAGAGTGCCCGTCCTCTCTCCCAGTCGCCAAATCGCTACTCACGGAACAACATCAGGAGAACTCGAAGTCTGTCGATGCTGGGGACCGCTCTTCCTCGGAGATCCATACTCGCAGTGCCCCGAATGAGGCCAGCTGTGCTGCTGCAGAGGCCGCCAGAGAGGGAATCCCTCAAAGTCGCCGCTGGAGTGGGCCGGAGTGAGCGAGGGGCGGGGGACAGACAAGGAGGAGGGAGGGAGCGCGTATTCTGTGAGCGCCTGGCTAGGACTCGGTGTCGAGTACGGCACCGACAGCTGCTGGCAGAGCAAATCAGCTCACTGCAGAGGAAAGGACTGCACGGCGGTCCACGGCTGCGAGTGCTGAAAGCAATCCGATTGTGTGGCAGGAGTGGCTGTGGCTTGGCTTGTGCGGAGGGCCAATGAGATTTGGGGGGACCTAAACTTCTCCCTGGGTCTGTTTCCTGTTCTGCAACTGCATCCGCAAAGATGAGTCTGTTCTGAGAAACTTAATACCACCCTCAGCCTTATTAAATCTCCTTACCAGGTACAGTTATTACGTGGTGTAGATACCTTATCACTGGAGTACTGTCTTCTGAAAACGCATCTGGTTCCCGAAACAAAACGGTGGAGCAAAAATTGTTGCTGATTCGGGGGAGGAGGGCTATGCAGGAATAGAGAAGGGAAAATGCTATGGCAACAGTTTCCTGAATCTGGAGACATCCCCTTCTCTCCCCTGCTCTCAATGAGCTCGTGGGTTTAAAGTTAAATTGACGCCTCCTCGAACGAGGCCATCAGACAATGCAGTAGCTCCATGTGGGCTTATTTTCCTGTGAATTTTGCTCCCGGGTGCATGAGGACTCTGAACTCTGGGGTCACCTACCCTCCCGCATTATACTGTGACCACTCTGCCAAAAAGGGGTGCAAGCAAATCAGAAGTTTTTGAGAGTTATCTAGTGTCTCCTAGGACAGAAATTTTAGAATTATGCCCTAAGTAATGTCACATAGTTATGTAAGAAAAACACACACTGATATTACTCTAAAGCCTGTAGTGGAACAGAAGAACAAATACTACTGGGCTAATTCCTGTATTTACATATTTGGTAGCTTGCTTATTTTTTATTTTTGCTCTGTAAATCAGAATACAGCTTTCAAAAATACACATGCAGTCCTCATCAATTGTAGTGATGTCCAAATATTTTATTCCTTAGAAGATATTTCATAATGCAAATAAATGTTGCATCAGTAATATAATGTTATAAAACAATGTCATATTAAAGGGAAAATTGCGAAGTATTTCACCTGCATTATCTAATTTGATTCTCCCCAATCTTAGAGGGTAGGCAAGGAAAGATATGAGTTACTGTGGTTTCACATACCCCAAAACTGAGGCTCAAATAAATTAAATGACCTTCCCAAATGTCACATGGTCAGTTAGAATTAAAATACAAAAATCACATGCTTTAACTCTGTGAGATTATCTTCATTTCTCCTTATATCATATTTTTACTCCATATTTTGACTTCCATAAAAATCTTTATTCAATATCAAATAATAATCTGAAACCTGAAATCTCTATCATTAATTCACGTTCTTGAAATTTATAGAATGCTGTTTTAAGTATAATCACATTCTGACATATCTGCCACAAAGTATCTATATAATGTTTTTGGCTTTCAAACATATTCCTGTATCAATCATTAGATCACTAGCAATTCAAATTATAAAGTAATATTAAAATTGACATTATATTTTGACATCTTGACTTTTATGTTTGTAGTTCAGTATTTCATCCAAACATTTCTCAAGAACTTTACAAAGATGATTATATATAGAAGAATTGATGCAAATTTTACAGAACTTAACAGAAATGATTTTATACAGAAGATTGATATGTCAGTTCTCATCAGTTGAAAGTGGAAGATATAACATTTGTATGTGTTACATTTTTTCATGTTAGCAATTATTATTAAACACTTATTTTCCTGTAGTACTGGAAAACTGGAAAACAATGAGACATGTAATAAAGTATTTATTCTCTCTCTCTCTCTCTCTCTCTCTCTCTCTCCAGTATTTTATGAGGACAGAAATGAGTAGATTTCAGTCCAGGATTCACTACTTATTATTTTTGTGACCTTCTAAAGATTTTATTTGTTCTCATCTGAAAAATTGGGAAAATAACTCAGGGGATGGCTAGTTAAACCAAATGGGCCAATGAGTATAAATAAACAAAGTACAAATAGATCCATAAACATTAACCGAATACTTACTACTTCCAGTATGCTTGATGCTTTGAAAACCAAAAGATATTTATCATTACACAAGTAGGAGAGACACCTATAAAAGATTTTGACAATTTCTCTTGCAGTATGTTATTGCAGATATCTTCACTATATAAGTTGTTAAAAGATCAACTGAATTAATTCATGATTATCTGCCTTAATAATAAAAGATTAGGTGAGTAGTAGCATTGGTCATTGATCTTAAAATGTAGTAGTTGATTTACAAATGAGATGGTTGTTCCTTTGAAAATTATACCTGATATAAATGATCTCTTTGTTGACACTGGAGAGTGTACCCTAGAGTACTCAAATGGGTTGAAAGAAGAAAGGAAGCAATTTTAACTCTTTTTTTCTGGGGGGATTATTTTCAAAGCACAATCAGTTTAATGACTTTTTTAATGTTTAATCTTAAACATGGCTAACAAATGCCCATTAATTTATCATCTTATCCACTGTGATACATTGCAATAGGAGTTAGGTCATTATACCTACAACTTTCACCTACATTAATTAAATATCTTTCTAATCATTCTGGAAAAAAACTCTTTGGTTCTCTAAAATAAGCAAAGAGGTGATCAAGGAGAAAAATTTGCCATTAAATTGCATTTTAATATATTAACAATGTTCCCCAGAATTTGCTCTACTTTTCATTTCTCAAGTCTAAAAGATGGTAGGAGAAATTGACATAAATATGTACACCTGCGTGGGTGGTGACTGTGTCAATTTTTATTATTGCTGCTGGTGGTCAATAGAAACTGTTAGGGTGCAGTGTGACCTAAACACACTGGATTTGGGATCTCCTCTAGATCTTCTAGGTCCTTCAAAGGCTGTTTTTCAATTCATATGGATACTTACTGAATTAGCCTTTATGAATCTCATGCCATTGAGTGGTTGCTGTTTTATAAAAGGGCAAGAAGAGCCCCTTGCATAGAACTTTCAATTTGGATGAGAAGAATTTACATAAAGATTCCAGTTAGCCTAGCACAGTGTCTGCATAAATGTTCAGGGGGAAAAAAAAGTAAGACAGGCATCCCAGGTGGGAGAGTGGTTGAAATTGATGAAAAAAGGTCTCTTGGAGAAGGTGAGTCTTGAAAGAAGTTGACAAACTGATGTAGGGTGGAAGGAAGGATACAGATGGAAGAAATATCTATTGAATAGGGAATCAATGCAAAGATGTAACTCTTCATCCATCCATATTTATCCATTTGCAATAAAAAGCAAATTAGGCCCTAAATCAACAATGCCTTATGTACTATAGAACCCCTATTTCATTTCCTTATTTGATAATTTACCCACATATGGCATATGCAAAAGAATGGCCTATGCAAAATTTATTCTAAATAAAATTAAACTTTTTAAGTTGTTAGGGGCATCTTTTTATACTTGGTTGTGCAAGCAATTGACTTGTATTTGTAGAATCAAGAAACAAAACTATGAAAATTAGTGAACAATACTAATAAGAAAAGCATATTTATAGCTTCAAAAGGAAAAGGCTTGGCTTTGTTGCAGCTGAAATTTGGTTTATTGAGGTTTCAGTTCACTTTACAGTAAAGTGTAAAAATGTACTCCTTGCTCTGTTGTCCCCACAGCCACCAAGCCATCCCTCTGCAACCCACACACAGATAACGGACGCACACCCGAATAACACAAGCAGAAATAATTTAAACAAACAAGATGCACACAGCTGTTAAGCCAGACTTTCTACTCACCAAAACTTTTCTTGTGTTCAGCTTATCATAGAACAATTATTTCATTTAATCATTGCCTTCAAAGACCTTTGCAACCCTTTCTAGGATCTAAACTCTTGTGGGATAGAAACTGAAAAATAAATGTATGCACAAGAATTATTTTTCAGTTTCTATCCCACAAGGGTTTAGATCCAGAGCAAAGAGTACAAAAATAAGTGTGCGCATGAGCAATGTATGCACAAGAATATTTCGCACATACATTGCTAAGCCCTAGAATATTTGGAAAGAATCAGAAAATTGAGTTTAGGCTCCAGTGCACTCAGTCTGCATGCCCTTGGTGTAATTTTCCTCATCCTAGTGCTTCTTTGGTGTCTCCTGCATCTACTCTAATGAAACAATGGTTATTTCTGCAATAACGGTAACCAGTGGAGGAAACAAGCCACCAGAATAATGGCCTTTTTATTGGCTATGTTCACACTAAGTCCTGAAAAAAATACCATTTATGAGTTCATTTAGAAGAATTGCCTTCAGCATGGGGCAATATAGAGAACTGCATCCTTATAGCAAACCCTAAATAAGTAAATGGTGAGGGGCCAGGTAATCATTCCTCAAAATTTCAGTAGCAAGTAAATCATTTTTGTCTTTTGAATCCGTGATTAGTTAACTGTTCTGGTCAGTCTTACATTTTTGGTCAGTGATAAACAATTTACTCTGCTATCTCGGGAGGGAGGAAAACCTTGTTAACTTCTGGGCAGGGCACCTTTCTGTAAGGTTGAATTAAAACTCATTTGAGGATTTTAAAAAATCTTTAATGAGTCTGTTCTCCAAGAAATGACATCTGTCACAATAGGCCTAAGGTTAGACAAGCTGTGTCTCATTTAACGTATTTTGCTACCTGAATTCTGGGATAATGCAGTACCCTAAAAATCTATGAGATGTCACAGGAGTCCATTGTTCCCTTGGTTACTTCTCTCTCTCTCTCTCTCTCTCTCTCTCTCTCTCTCTCTGTTTTGTTTTTTTTTTGTTTGTTTGTTTTGTTTTGTTTTTTTGAGACTCTCACTCTGTCGCCCAGGCTAGAGTGCAGTGGTGCAATCTTCGCTCACTGCAACATCTGCCTCCTGGATTCAAGCTATTCTCCTGCCTCAGCCTCCTGAGTAGCTGGAACTACAGGCATTTGCCACCATGCCCGGCTAATTTTTTGTATTTTTAGTACAGATGGGGTTTCACTATTTTGGCCAGGCTGGTCTCGAACTCCTGACCTCGTGATCCGCCTGCCTCGGCCTCCCAAAGTGCTGGGATTACAGGTGTAAGCCACCGTGACCGGCCAATTACTCTTTTAATTGTCTATCTGAAGTTATCTGCATATTAACTTGAAGATGTGTTTGGAACTAAGGAAAATTTATATTAATGGCCTTTGGGAAGGAGGGTGAGAGTGGAGCCCAGAGCCCACTGTCTCCTATTGAAGCTTTGCTTCATTGTAGCTGGAGTCCTGGAATTCCCTGGGGTGCTCTGATGTTGTAAGTTTAGGACTTTGTTTTCTCTCTCTCTCTCGTTGTAAAAGCATAGCAAGATGTTTTAGTAACAAGATAGTGGGAAAGGGAGAGTGTATTGGAAAGGCGAATGGGATGGGAGTATAAGAAGCGATATGTTAGTTATGACTTTATTACTCTAGTAGCGACAACATGTGGAAGGAGTGGCTTCAATTCTCTGGTCTTCGACATAGCTTTCCTAAAGGATACCTCCAGAACTACATGCCCCAAGTCTGAGTGATCTTAGTAGGGAAGTTATCTGAGCAATATCCTTTGGCTGATGGGGTGGGGTGCTCAGAATTTCATTATTAAAATGTAATATCTGAACGTGCAGGAAGTGTGCGCTGCTCAGGACACATGGACCGTGGTCTGTGGTGTTACCTTTGGATGGCGCGGCTGTAGGTGGGCCTGGTTGCTCATGGCTCAGTATCCCTGGGCTGGCCCGCGCGCCCGCTGCGGACTCCAGACTTGACGGCTTCTGCCCGCGGGAAGGAAGATGCATTCTACTGTTGGGCGCCTCGCTGCCTGCACCTCTGGCTCGCGATGTCCTCAACCTGGGAAAGACGTCGGCGCTTTGCACCCGAGTTGGGCTCCTTGGCACATTCGAGCAGCTGCTCTGGGTATAGCGATGGGTGATAAAAGTCATGCCTACTTGCAACGGCTAGGTCCAAACCCGCTCCAAAGCTCAGGGAGAGAGGTCAGTCCCGGGGCTGGAGTTGAGTACGTTCAGGCCATGGCGACAGGAACCACGGGGTCTTTAGTGTTGGGGTACCTGGAAGAGTTACACATGTCACAAGAGTCCATTGTTCCCTTAGTTAGCTACTGTTTTTACTTGTCTATCTGACAATTTTAAAAGGCGACGAAAGTTCCTGGTAGCGTGTCTTGGCTCCTCTGAGACTTTCTTTGAAGGTCTTATGCCCCGGGAAGCCTCTGCCGACCTTGCTCTGGGGCGGGGAGGATGGGCGACGAGACAGACCCTGGCGATTACTGGCCGCGGGCTTCTCGGGTCCCTCCCCTGTCCAGAGAAAAGCCTGGAGACTAGTAGGGGAGGCAGGGTATTAAACCGAGGAGAGGGAGGAGACCAGGTTACAGAGGCTTCGCTTCTCTCTTTTTCTTTTTCTTTTCTAAACCGCCAGCACAGTATCCGTGCCCAGGGAAATTCTCCCGAAGAGCCCCAACGACCTAGCCTCCAGGTAAAATGGGGAGGATGCTGCGTTCCAGGGCCAGGGGCGCGCGGCCTCGCTGCAGTTTGGTCCTGGGACAACCCCAGGACCTGTAAGAGATTTTCCAAACAGAAAATAGATTCTGCTTAGAGGAGATCGAAGCAGAGACTGCCAACCAGGCGGGCTCCGAGGGCGCGCAGGCAGTCCAGGCGGTTACCCAGAGGAAGCGGTATCTGCGCGCGGGGCTGGCGCCAGCCCTGGAGACAAGTGGGTTCGGGCCCTAGGACCAGGAGAGAAGGTGGACTCATTCATTGGTGTTCCCTCTGTAGGGTCCCTATTCGCTAAGCTAAGCTCCATGCCCAGAGAGGCGGGAATGAAATTCACACCTCCTCCTACCTCCAACGCCTCAGGGCGCCCAAAGCTGCTGGAGGCTCTGGGCTATGTTAGGGCTTTTTTTCTGCTGTCCCCTCATTCCCCAATCTGGGCATGAGGGCGCGGGAGAAGGGACTTCTCCACCCTAGATCGGAACTGGAGGAAAAATCCAGTCTTCCACCTTAACGGGAGACAAACCGCAGGCTCCCCTCCCCTCGGAAGGTCTCCACCGCTAAGGCTGCTTGGGAGCCCCGGTGCGCACCGCCCCCTGTCCCGGTCCAGCCCGCCAGGTGCGCTGCCCGACGCCGCAGGCGGGATGTAAGATCCCTTGTCTGGCTGAGCTCAAGGGTGGCCTGTCCCCGGCCTCTCTCCCCTGGTCCAGTGAGGGCCATATACGAACTCTGGGAGGCCCCACACCTGATAAAAGCCCTGGAGATTTTTTCAACAGTCCCTCAAAATAAGGGTGTGAAAATATCCCATTCGGTTATTTTTTTCTCCATGGTGACCATTAGGGTTGTTTCAACTTAAAAGCAGATTTGGGGGTGCCCCAGCCTTGCCCGTGCTTGTGAGATCCCCCAGGCCTCTGCTGTCCACCAGAGGTGTCCCCTGGCCTAGCAACCCCGCGTGGGCACCTACCCCCGCAGGTGCCAGGCCCAAATCTATTTCTTCCCCAGGATTATCTAATTCTCCGGGGCCAATGTTTTTCTTCTTCTTCAGAGAAACAGCAGGATCTACGGAAGTTTGTACCCACCGCCTTGCCTGCAGCCTCGGGAGTCTCAACCCAAGCCAGCCCGGCCTTGTGGCCCAGAGCAGCAAAGCCACAGCAGGCAACGCGAGCTAACGCGGGTCGCGCGGAGGTCGGGAGCCCAGGCGGCGGAGGCGGCGGCGGCGCAGTTATTCCCGGGTGACTCTGGGGACTCGTGCAGATGGGGGACGCCTCCGGCCACGCACTTGGAGCCAGCTGCAGCTCCCGGGAGCCTGGCACTGATGGATCGTCTCATTTCCCAACTTGATGGGCCGGAACCTGGGATGGCTGTGCCTGCAGGGAGAGGGTGGGCTCAGGGACCGAGGGATGGGTGGCCCTAGGTGCTGGATTTTGGTTAGGGAAGGATACATTTCTCAGAGAAAAAAAACTGAATTTCCCCTTAACGCGAGGTTATGATCCGTTTTTCCACTTCACGGTCTGAGCACTGGCGCCACGCCCGTTTTCGCCAGGGACCGCGGGCCCTGAGTGAGGTGGCAGTTCCCGGGGGCGCCTGGGGCCTCTGAGTCCGCCCGCACCGCGCCACGTGGCATCTTTTCCCACCGGAGGCTGCGGAAGCAAAGGACTCGCCCTTCCATTTCCCGGAAAGAGCCCTGGGGGCATGCGGGCAGCAAAAACCCTCCTTCCATTCCGGGTCCACCTAAAGTCCGCATCTCCCCGTGGAATGGGATCTTGGGAACTTGGGCTCTGGTCCAGTGCTCGCCCCGAACCTCCGGGCACTGCGAAGCCAAGGGCCATCCCCGTGCCACGCCAACCAGTTTGGAGGAAGGAGGCAGAACTGGTGTTGAAAGTCGGGGCAGTGGTGAGGGAGGGTTGTAGAAGGGTGAGTGAGAAATGCGCATCGAAATGTTTGAATTCCTTCTGTCTGACCCTCCAGCAAGACGAAGAAAGTCGTGCATCCCCTGGGAGGCAGAGGCTGCTTGTCCCTGTCCTGACACCCCACCCCATGGCTCAGGCTGGAGTCAGAGGGAATGAGAAGAGTGGGAAGCCAGAGGCTGAGCTTGGGTGAGAGGAGAGCAGACGAACTGGAGAAGGGTGGTGTTGCGGCGATTCCTGCCTCTGGGCAGTAACCATGAGTTTTTTCCTTTCAGCTTCCCAGAATCTTCCTCCATCTCAAGAAGTGGAACTCCAACTCCGCTCCAAGGCCTTCCTCCTTAGCTGGGTCTTGGAGATCACTGAACGGATCTCAAACCTGGGATCTTAAAGAATCCCAAATCTGGGTGCACCTCAGCAGAATACCTTCTCCCAGACCAGACTGTCAGGAAAGCCGCAGCTCTCTAGCTGGCCAGGAAACACCACATGGTTCGGGACATCTGACAAAGTGCTGTCCAAAATCCAAAGTGTAGTTCTGAGACCAGTAGCATCACTGTCCCTTGGAGACTGCAGGATTGCAGGCCTCATCCAGCCCTACTGCCTCGGAACGTGCATCTGAGAGATATCCAAGGACTGTGTACAGTCTGGTTGGAGAAGCCCTTGCCCAATTTACAGAACCTGAGTTTAGCCATTGACAACCTGTTCAGCCCTGTTCCTCCCAGCCTCCTCTTCATCACCTGTCAAGTGGGAGCTGTTTTGGACGTCCTGGGGGGCTCTTATGCACTCCTGAGTGCATTCAGACCAATGGAATCAGAATCTCTGGTTTGCTGGAGCCTAGGCAGGAGTGTGTGTTTTGGGTGTCTCCAGGTGATTTTAATGGTAGCCAGGAATGACTAGTGTAGAAATACCCACTTTACAGATTAGTTAGATTAGCTAAGATAAGGCCTGGGCAAGACAATATGTGCAGTGTTAAGCCCACTGCTCTCTGTAGCCTGATTCATTCTGTAGCCTGACATTCTGCAGCCTGAGTCATTCTGACTCCAGCAAGTATGGCCTTGAACCATACTTAATTAGCCAAGTATGGCTAATCAGCTTCACTGTGCCTCGGTTTCCTTACCCACAAAAGGAAGTTGATAATAGTGCCCACCACAAAGGGTGTTTGTGAGGATTTAGAATCAAATGTTTAAAATCAAATTCAATAAATATTAGTTTATGAGGTCAAATCTCCCAATCTCTCATTTTCAACTAAATGGTAGAAGGGCTTGATTACTTATTTATCTCACCCTACGACCCAAACCCCTCGCCAAGACAAGCAGCCCTCTTCCAGAGCACAACAGCTTGCTTTGCTTCAATATTCTTGTCTAGTTTTGAACATTTTTGGCACAAAATCCAGTATTTTAAATTGCTTTGCAATTCAGTAAATCTGATCCTCTTGCAAAGGTTAATTTTGCCAAGTCCAGTAATCCCATTCCAGGTCCATCAGTTTCAGAAGCACTAGTATGAAGGGTGTGCTCAGCTCTGATCCCACCCAGAGATGCTGATTCTGTAGGTTTGAGGTGTGGTGGTGTATTTGTATATCTAACAAGTTCCTAAGTAGTACTGATGCTTCAAGTCAGAGGGGACGACACCTTGAGAACCAGAGTGTGAAATGAATGGTTGACTCAGAGCATCTCAGGAATCTCAATGGCAACACTGTCCCTTAGAAATGCAATGTGAAACACACACATAATTTAACATAATTTAAAATATCCTGTAGGTACATTTTAAAAAGTAAAAAAAGAAACAGGTAAAATTAATTTTAATAATGTATTTTAATTAACCAAATATATCCAAAATATTTTTCTCAACATCTAATCAAGAACAAATATGCAGTGAGGGTTAACTGAAAAATCACAAGATCTATACATTTAGAAAAGGAGACTTTATTTCTTGTAAAAGTTTACAGCCTGCCAAGTGGCCATCCTACCAGCTGGGAAGTGTAGCTTCCAGCAAAGACCAGAAATAGGCACTTTGAGGGAGAGAGGAATTAGACAGAAATTTTAGTTGAACAGGTTGGCCAAACATACATAGTCAACAGGTTATACGAAGAGCTTCAAATACTCATGAAGGTGGTCCTGAGGCATGTGTACTGAACAAACATGCAGGTAACATATAACCATGTGTGCTTTGGGGTGGAGAATTAACATTTACATGTATTACAATTAGGCCCTACACCTCCTTTTTAGGACACAAAGGCAACCAAGTGCACAGCCATGAATAAACCGGCCAGAATCAGTCCATGGCTGTGGTTTTCTTATCAGGAGGAAGTTACTGAAATCAGCCTCTTGTCCAATCAAAGCTGTAGTTACGGCTGTTGGAACAGGGGGGCGCCGTTAGTCAGCAGCTGGTGGTGAGCTGCAAATTGTTTTAATATTGCTTCTCTTGAGGCCAGTGCTTGTTTAGCTGCAAGGAGAAAAGGAAAAAACCTTGGCAATTAGAACCTGGTTTATTCTTTAAGTGTGGGGGGCGGGGCGGGGGGTGGTGCATGATAACTCTTGCCTGGCATGGGAGGTCCTGTTTGTAATTTGGTGTTTTCTTACCACAAAGAGTCCATTCTGTCAGTCTTATGACCTCTATTTTAACATTAATTATGGTCAGTTATTGTGCCTAAACCACAAAAGGGAAGGGAAATAAGAAGGCGTATCTGACCTCTTGTCCCAACGTGGCCGGGAACTTAGTTTTTAAGGTTTCTCTGCAGTCGGTCTTAGCCAAGAGGGTGTCCATTCAGTTGGTGGAGGAGGGCTTAGGACTTTTAGTTTACATGAGCTATTTTACATTTTTTATTAAGTCTTTGAAGTCTGGTGTTTCTAATATGGAATAGGTATATTTCAAATGCTCAAGTGCCACAAGTGTCTGGTGGCTTCTGTATTAGACAGTGCAGGTCTCAACAATTACTTCAACTAGAACAAAAAGTAGAATTGAGTTTCACTGTTCCCTTGCAAATTTCCAGAAGCGTGCGTAAACCAGAATGTCCAAATAATTTTGCCTTTCTATGGTATACTACTCTGCTTGGGTTGCCATAACAAAATGTCATAGACTGGGTGGCTTAAACAACAGAGATTTCTTTCTCATCATTCTGTTCTGGTGGCTGGAAGTCCAAGCTCAGGGCACCAGCATGGTCAGGTTCTGCTGAGGGTTCTCTTCCTGGATTGCTGAATAAGCCACATGTTGCCTTCTGTATATGTCCTCACATGGCCCCACCCTCGTGACATCATCTAAACCTAATTATCTCCCCAAAACCCAATCTCCAAGTACTCATCACTTTGGGGATTAGGGCTTCAACATGTTAATTTTGAGGGGACACAATTCAGTCCATAGCATATGAAGCTGGGTGTATGAGAAAAGTGAGGACAGGACAAAAGAGGCAGGAGTATGTCAGTCATTCAGGAGCTATGAGGCAGGGGCCATTCCATTACTGGTGTGATGATCAATCAAGTTCATGTTTTGATAGGAGATTTAGTAGACATCTTCTGTTTTGCTCTTGCCCCACCGCAGGTATGTACTACTACTTCCTTTACCCATACTCTGTTTCTCTCAAAGGAAATACTATCCCCAACTCTCACTGCATAGAATTCTGGCGATGTTGAATCTGCACTGATTACTGGTATAGGGATCAATATCTGACCTTATGAGGAAGGATAAAGCATTTCTCAGAGCTTGTGGGAAAGATATTCTTGTTCTTCTCAGGACTTGGCTAAGAGGATGTAAGGTCTGGAGCTGCCAGAAGGTGACAACTTAAGCTTCCACCATGAGGAAACAGAGTTTCCAGTAACATAGAGAAAATCAGAACCAAGAGAGAGAAATCAGGGCCACAGGACTTTGATTACTTGACTCAGCTGCACTTAAAGCCAGCTGGAATCAGCTCACCTTCCACATCTTTTAAAAGATGATGGAGGAGGCCAGGTGCGGTGGCTCATGCCTGTAATCTCAGCACTTTGGAAGGCCAAGGCAGGCAGATCAGGAGGTTAGGAGTTCAAGACCAGCCTGGCCAACATAGTGAAACCTAGTCTCTACTAAAAATACAAAAAATTAGCCAGGCATGGTGGTGGATGCCTGTAATCCCAGTTACTCAGAAGGCTGAGGCAGGAGAATTGCTTGAATCTGGGAGAGGCTGCAGTGAGCAGAGATCATGCCACTGCACTCCAGTCTGGACGACAGTGAGAGACTCCATCTCAAAAAGAACAAAAAAAATGAGGGCGGAAATCCATGTTACGGGTTTGTAAGTGTCACAAGTTGGAACAGAGTAGCAAGTTGCATTTGTTGGGCATCTTGTCCTAGCATTCAAGTGCTTTGATGCATTATTATTTAAAAAATGACATTAGTAGCAGAATACGTAACCTTTAGGCCATGTTTTATGTCCCATTTCTTAAGAATGTCCGATGTGTGACCTGGAATCTAAAGTACCTTGGCAATTGGAGATTTGATAAAATATCAAGATCAGAAACCATATGGTAGATGTACTTCTCATAGACAAATAGTCCAACCCAATTACTGCTAAAAGACTGCTTATTACTTCCCTCCAAGAGAATGAAATTTGAAATAGGGTTTGACAGGAGTATAAATAAACACAGATATTACTCCTTCTTATGTGGCTACAATAATACATTTCATACACCTGTGACTGTACCTTTATAGCTTTATATTGTGGTTATTTTTCTGTGTTTCCTGCTAGTTGAGAACTCCTTGAGGGCAAGGACCATATTTATCTGTATCCCCAACACCTGTCATAAAGCCTGCAACACCACAGATGGAAAACAGTATTTCCTGAATTTACACTTCTCTATCACATTGCTTTGTTATTTCCAGGAGTCAGTAATGCCAGCATGGGCATGAAGTTGAAATACATTGTAATAATTATGTTCTAAAAGTATCCCTACATTACCAATGGTTGAGGTCTGTTACAGAAACATTTATGGGTATTTATCACACACTGTTCTAAGCTCCGTTATAAACAGATCAACAAGACACACACCATTTTTCTTGCCCTTGGACCTTTGTCCTCATTGTTCCTTCTACCTTGAATGCTCTTCCCACACCCTTACTCTCCTCCATATCTCTAGGACTCCTCACTTGCCTTACTCAGGTATGTCTTCAAATGGGACCCTCTCAGTGAAGCCTTTCTTGGACATCCTGTTTCAAATGATACCCTCTCTCCACCCATCCTTCATCCAGGCTTTGTTTTTCTCCTTATAACATATCACTTTCTTAACAGTTTGCATTTCATCAAATTTAAGGTTCCACATTATTGTAAACCACACCATTATTTTATGTACTATTACAAAAGCAAAACACACTGCCAGTTAAACCATGGCATGCCATCGATCAGGACACATTCAGAGTTAGAACTAATGAAACACATTCATTTACATTATTCGTTGTCTGGTCCTTTTTATTAGAATAAAGATCTCAATCTTTTTTTAAAAAAAGTCCTTATTCTCCAGTGCCTTAAAACATAATAGGCATTTCAAATGTTAAATGTGGGAGGATAAAATCCATGTCTTCAGGAGTGAGATCAAGTAAACAGTTATGAAACAATATAATAAATACTCAAGTAGAAGACGGTAGGAATTTTTCTCTGCATGCAGAGAAGAGCGTGTCTCCCTCAGCCTGGCTAGGAAGGGCCTCTCAGGGGAGGTGTTGACCAAACTGGTCTAGAAGGGTGTGGGAGGCAGATCCACTGCAGGGGAGGATTTTCAAGCATCAAAGTCCAGGGATACAAAACAGTATGAAAAACCAGGAAAACTGGAGGCTATTCTGTCTGACCGAAATGTGTGTTGTGTCTAAAGCAGTGATTCTTAACCTTGAACAATTATCAGAATTGCCTGCAGGGCTTGTTAAAGCACATTGTTGGGCTCCTTCCCCAGAGATTCTGATTCCATAGGACTGTAGTGCAGCAAGAGAACTTGCATTTCTAATAGGTTCCCAGGTGACTCTGATACTGCAGGTCCAAGGACCACACTTTAGGAACTGCTGGCCTGGGGGAAGGCTGGAGGAGGGAATCAGTCATCTCAGCTTGAGTGCTGCTGTACACTCAGCCTTGGTGCATATGCTCAGATGAGGCATAGAGACCACGAGGGAAAGAGGGCAGCAAAGGGCTTTTCACTTCCTCATTATCATGTGCAATAAATAGAGTGCAGGAATTTTTTCTATAGCTTCCTAAGTCTGGGGAAAGCAAACACTTTTCCTTGTGTCCAAGATGTCCCCTTGTTTTTTAAGACTGAAAGAGAACAAATACACTAACTTTTGTCTACACCAGACTCCTTTAAAGAGCAATGTCTCCATTGTATCCCAACTCTTAGATTAGTTTCCATGAGGAAACTGAGGCCTGGAAGATTAAGAGCTGGGATACAACTCCCCTACTCCCAGCTTTTATATCCCCATTAGTAAAAGGGAAAATAGGGCCTAGAACTCATTATGCTGCTGCCAAGACTCTCCCTGCCCCTGTCTGCTCCTCAGCATCCACAGTGTCACTACCACCATCTGGAAATTATCCAGACTATTCTCCTGTGTCCTTTATCCCTACCCTGTCAGGGACCTCCATGAGCCCAGCCCTCAGCTCCTCCTTATACAGCTCTGAAACCCCCCATAAGAATGTCATCTCCCACCCCACTTATCTTCTGGAACTCATGAACAGTCATCAGCAAAATTCCTGAAATCTGCAACTTCTTCTCTGCAAATACCCCTCCCTTGCTTGCTCTAACTCAGATCAGGATATTCTATGAAGGGACACTGCTTTCCGTGCAGCCCTTTCAAGAGGGAGCTGTAAACTCCCAAACTTTAGTGCCACTGTGTCTGAAGGGTGTGTGTCTCCTTTAATCTTCATTGTTGTTCTCCCAGACTACTGTCTTATTTTTCCCCCCAAGACAGCCCCTTCTCTCTCAGCTTCATATCTGATGTTATCGGACTGTAACTCCACTACTCTTTCTCATGCAACCATGTACTGTTACTCCCATCCCAACAATGAGTGACGCCTCATTCTCTGAATATGTTAGCTATCGACTCAAGATCACTCTCTGTAATGTTCCTCCTCCTCTTCCTCTTCTTGGTGGTTTCACTATCCATAGCTGTGGCTTTCTAATCTCACCAATTCCAGTCCCTCAAGCTCCTCCCTGCTAATGGTCTTCTCTTAAATTCTACCTCAGCCATTTAACCCATGATCCAATTACCTTCCAGTCACCGATTCATTTCTCTGCTTCTTTTCATAGCATGGCTCTTTGAAATGACTGTCTACAAGCACTATCTCCATGTTTTCTTCCCATTCTCTTGAACCCACTTCAACTGGGACCCACCCAAGTTGCTCTTGCTGAGGTGTGATGGTCTTTGATGTGTCAACTTGGTTAGGAAATTTTATTCAAACAGTAATTTAGGTGCTGCTGTGAAGATATTTTGCAGCTGTTATTAAAGTATATTATCAATTGACTTTAAGCAAGGGAGATATTTTAGATAATCTGGTGGACCTCATCCAATCAGCTGAAGTTCTTAAGAGCAGAGCTGAGGATTCTCTGGAGAAAAAAACAATCTGCCTGTGAACAGAAGCCTGAGAGTCCCAGCCTGTCCTTCCTAATGCCTATGGAATTTGGACTTATCCACTTATTGCCCCATAATCACATAAGCCAGTTCCATGCAGTAAATCTCTTAACAGGTATCTTCTACAGGTTTTGCTTCTCCATGGGTTCAACCTAAACTGATACATGAGGTTTTTCAGGTTTCCAAGATGCCAAATTTAATGATAAATTCTCAGGTCGTACTTGACTTAGCCAAATTTGACACAGTTGATTATTTCTTTATCAAGGCCCTTTGCTCATTGGCTTCCAGAACAGTTCACTCTCTTGCATTTCTCATGAGTCACTGGTTTCCTCACAATTTCCTTGGCGACTCTTCCTCGCTTGTGATTACTTTTTTTTTTTTTTTTTTTTTTTGAGACAGGGCTTTCTCTGTTACCCAAGCTGGAGTGCAATGGTGCAATTACAGCTCACTGCAGCCTTCACCTCACAGGCTCAAGTGATCCTCCCATCTCAGCCTCCCAAGTAGTGGGGAGTACAGGCATGTGCCACCACACCTGGCTAGTAGTTTTTTGTTTTGTTTTATTTTTGTAGATACAGGGTCTTCCTATGTTGGCCAGACTGATCTCAAACTCCTGGGCTCAAGCGATCCTCCCACCTTGGCTTCCCAAAGTGCTAGGATTACAGTTGTGAGCCACCATGCCTGGCTTGTGCTAACTCTTAAGATGGAAATGCTAATCCTCAAACGTCTTCTTGTCTCTTCCTACTGTTCCATCTGGCTGAATCTGCAGCTAGAGTTGCCTCAAAAGTGGTGGCAGGAGAGTTCCCACTAGGGACTGCTTCAGAGTGTTCTGAGATGGGGCCAGTGGGGATTCCAAAGAAGCGCTAAACACCAGGCTGATTGTCCAACGAGTTTCTTAGATGAATTTATATAGACAGGGTGCTGCAGCTTCCTTGTGAGGGACAGTGATACAAGAGATGTTTTACCCAGGTATGTCCCCAGTGAGGGGGTTGGGTTATGAAGTTTATCTGGAAGTTTAAGGAATTTGGCTCAGAGCAGGGGCTAGTTTCTATGTGTTTAACAACATGTTTGACCTTTTAGAGTTTTGGGCAACAATGCAAACAAGTTTACCAGTGCGTGGAAATGTTGAAGGCCCCAGCTTGAATTTAAGGCTTCAGGGATTAAACATGAAGCTGGCCAGGTCACAGGACAGTCAGAATACAGGAAAAAAAAGTGGGAGGATCTGGAAGATTATATGTTCTACACTCACTCAGTTGACTGTATCATTCAGTTTTGTTTCTTTAAACAAAATGCATATGTTCATGATCTCAAATGTTTGCCAAATGCCTACTCAACATCTATACTGGGTTATAGAAAGCCATTTATAACTAAACATGTCCACAATGGGGTTTTTTCTTTTTAGAGACAGGGTCTTGCTCTGACACTCAGGCTGGAGTGCAGACACATGGTCATAGCTCATTGTAACCTTGAGCTACTGGGCTTAGGCAATCCTCACAAGTATCTGGGTCTACAGACACACACCACCACAACAGGTTAAATGCAACCTTAAAAATAATTTATAGACAGGGTCTCACTGTGTTACCCAGAGTGGTCTCAAAACTCCTAGGCTCAAGAGATCCTCCTTCCTCAGCCTCCCAGAGCACTGGGATTACAGGTGTGAGCTGCTGTGCCCAGCCTTAATGGTTAACTTTATCTGTCAGCTTGGGTAGGTTATGGTGCTCAGAGGTTTGGTCAAACACCAGGTTCGATATTGCTGTGAAGGTATGAGATATGATTAACATTTAAATCAGTAGACTTTGAATAAAGCAGATTACCCTCTGTAGTATGGGTTGGCCTTATCCAATCAGTTGAAAACTGTAAGAGAAAAGATTGAGGTCCTCTGAGAAAGTGGAGAATCTTCTCCAGGCTGCCTTCAGACTCAAGCTGTAAAGTCAACTCTTCCCTGGGTCTCCAGCCTACTGCTTTCCTGCCGATTTTGAAATTGCCAGCCTCCATAACTGTGTGAGCCAGTTTCTTAAAATAAACCTCTCTCTTTCTCTTTCCACATTCTATTGGTTCTGTTTCTCCAGAACTCTGGCTAATACAAAGTTCAAAACCAAACTCCTAATGCCTCACCCTTGCAAAAAAACCCTGCTCCTTGTCAACCTACTCCATTAAAGTTAGCTACCGCTAACTATAATGGACCTATGGGGACATGGAGAATGAGTGTCTTTCCAGGTTGAAGAAGCCTCAGTCTCTGAGCCCACAGGATGGCCAACCAGCCCTGGAACAATGATCCCAGATTCTTTGAAGGAAATAGAATGCTAACATGTTTAAGCTATAGTTAGAAGGTGTTTTTCATCTTTCACAGCCACTTAATCCTTACTGCTGGGCATTTCTATTGGAGGAGCAGCAAGAGCAAAGGGCTCTTTTAGAGACACGGTCTTGCTCTGTCACCCAGGCTGGAGTGCAGTTGCATGGTCATAGCTCATTGTAACCTTGAACTACTGGGCTTAAGCAATCCTCCCAAGTAGCTGGGAGTTACTCAGACCAAAACTTTCTAGACCAACACTGACTCCTCCCATTCCATCATAGCCCACATCCCATCCAATCTATCAGCAAATCCTGGCATCTCTCCCTTCAGACTAGACACATGATCTGACCACTCCTCACCATCTTCGTTGCCCTCTCCCTGGTCTATGCCACTACTCTCTGTCATCTAGATAAGTACCTCCTAATCAGCCTCTGCTTCTGCCATGGTGCTGCCATGGCCAGTTCTGCACATGAGATCAAGAGTGATTCTACAGTGTAGGTAATGCTTTGTCATGCCTTCCTCGAAACTCTGTAATTGTTTCCCATTTCATCCAGATGGAAAAGCCAGGCCTACCAGGCTTTACATGATTTGGCTACCCTTGCCTCTTCTGCAATCACTCAGCCCCTTGGCTCTGCTCCCATTCTGGATGCTCTCCAGCCCCTGGCCCTTTGCTCTTGCTGTTCCCTCCACTGCAAATGCCCAGCAGTAAGGATTAAGTGGCTGTGAAAGATGAAAAACACCTTCTAACTGTAGCTTAAACACATTAGCAGTCTATTTCCTTCAAAGAAACATCCTGGGATCATTGTTCCAGGGCTGGTTGGCCATCATGTGGGCTCAGAGACTGAGGCTTCTTCAGCGTGGCAAGACATTCATTCTCCATGTCCCCATAGGTCCAACCAGCATAGAAGAGCACAGGGCACAGGAGGAAGAGGTTAATGGAGAGGCCACTGCTGTATTCTAAGGAAGGTTCGCCAACACTTCCACTGGACAATTCTCCTGACGTTCCATTGCTCAGAATGGAATCATATGGTCATATGTTCATACCTGGCTTCAAGGGAGCCTAGGAAATGTAGTATTTACTCTGGGAAGTCATGAACCTAGCTGAGATTCAGTTCTATTCTGGAAGATGATGGGTGGAAGGATATTGTGGGGAACACTAGTACTTGCTATCTCAGCACCTTTTGGAATGACAAAGATGCACAGTGTGACTGGGGTAGATTGATATGAAACTAGATTGGAGAGGCAGGTAGGTATGGAAGGTTATTTCCAAAATGGCTGCCCAAAATCTCTCCCATTCTTGTATATTAATATCCTTCTTCCAATCAAGAGGTGGGCCTATCTTCCCTCCCCTTTGAGTCTGTGAGTCTGGGCTGACCTTATGACTTAATTTGACCAATGGCATAGACCAATGGAATGTCATGGCCTAGGCTTTAAGAATTGATTCTGGCAGTTTCCTCTGTTGCTCTCTTGAGATTCAGCGTCCAGGTAAAGAAACTTGAACTTGACCACTAAATGTGGAGAGATATGTGGAGAAGGAGCGAGCAGCCCAGGCAGACATCCCAACTGGGGCACCAGATGTGTCAGGAAAACCATGTTGGACATTTCAGCCCCAGCTGGGTTCCCAACCAAGCACAGCCATACAAGTGACCCCAGTCAATACCAAGTGGAGCAGAAGAACTAGCCAGCTGAGGCCAGCCAACCTAGAGCACCATGAGAAATAATGAATTGTTGTTACTTCAAGCACTCAGTTTTGGGACAGTTTGTTATGCAACAATAGATACCTGGAATAACGGGCAGAATCACATGAAGGTTTATAGGCTTAGGAAAGGAGTTTGGCCTTTATTTTTAGTGGAGAGGGAAGTATTATGGGATTTTAAGCAGATGAGCTGCAAAATCAGTCTGATTTATACTTTAAGAAGATCACTCTTCTACTGTGTGCAGAGAGGATTGCACGAGCTCAAGAGTGGATGCAAATGAAACCAGGAAGCTGTTAGAGTGGTCAAAGCAAGAGATGACATTGGTTACAACCAGGGTGGTTATCTCAGTAGTGTTGAGAAGTGATTCCATTTCAGAAATATGCTGGAGGAGGAGCTGATAATACTTATCGATTATACCAAAGGGACAAGAGAAAGCCATTAATCGAAGATAATCCTGAGAGTTTTAACCTGAGGCTGGGAAGGAGCAGGCAAGAAACACAGGAATTCTAATTTGAATAAGTTAAGTTTGAAATGCCCATTATATTTCCAATGGCAGCTTTGAGTATTTGAGCATCAACAGGGAGGTCATTGCTGGATGTATAAACCTGAGACTCTGATTACCAAGGATCCTTCTTGCCTCTTGAAAGTTGGGTGTGTTGCTTTATCCTTGCTCTTAGAGTGGGGTCCATTTTCTCATACAAATGCAAAATATCACTGAACCCAAATATTAGACTTTTACATTAAGAAGAAAATTTAGAAAGGCACACTGTCTTTGAGACAGAGTCTCATGATTTTCTTGGCACCCGGCATGCATATCTGCTAGACTTGGGATGATTAATGGACAAGATTGTTTGTGACCCACTTATGGGCTGTTTCTTCCATTATAAAGCCTTTGAAATCTGGAAAGCTGGCTGGATTCAGTTTCAACTGGAAATGCACCATCCTTTTTTTGTTGTTGTTGTTAATCATTAAACAAAGCCCACAATGCAGTCATATCTTTAGAGGTTTTATTGTTACTAAAATATAGCACACATTACGGTATTTGTGTCTTTCATGTTTTCTGTCCTAATGGCTAGAATATCTAAGATGGGAAATAATAATGCAGAGCTGGTTAGCTCTCACTGACTTTGGTAGTTAATTTTGATCATTCAAGAGTACTTTATTTTAGATTATTCGGGACTTTTGTTGTTGTTTCTATTTCTTGCGAATAACATCCATACCGGAGGATAGCCAGAGAAAAAGAAAAGAGGAAGCAAATAACTCTTAATATTTTTTCCTTATCAAATAATCCACTAAGAAAACTTCAGGATGTGTCTTTTTGCATAACATTGAGGAGTCTGCCATCTAACAGGAAAGTTAAGGCACATATATGAACATCGGGCACACTCCAGCAGCTGGAAGTATCATTTTTTTAAACAAAGTAAGTCTACTTTGAATGTTCTCTCCCAATGCTGCTAACTCTCCAAAGTTGAAGGGGAGCCCACTGCAGTAGACACTTTTGGTGCCCCACTCATATTCCCTTGTCTCCTCAACCTCCCATGGCTTTAGTACTATCTCATTCATGCCTAAGACTTCCTGCCTCTGGCACATGCAGCTCTCTCCCTGAGGGCTTCTCTGGCTCCAGGAGCTTGCTTGGCCCATGAGGGGCTGGCTGGAGCTACTAGGGAGTCACTACCCTCAAGAAAAACTCCCATCCAAAGAGAAGGGAATGCTGATGGATAAATACCCCTTGTCTCCACCCTGGTGGGACAATTCTGAGGTGTATGCTACACCATCCTGCCGAATATCTAGGGGGATTATGCCCATCGCCCACAGAGGTAACATTCTCCATAATTATTCCTTTATTGTTTTACTTCCATCCCCCAAACCCTCATTATATTTCCTGGGATCACCTCCAAATAAAATACTTGCACTCAAATTTTTGTCCGAGGCTCTGCTTTTTGCAGAACACACACTGTGACATCCCGCATCATTTGTCTTCTTCTTCAGAACCACACAATCACACTAGGGCTTTTAAACACCTGGGGAGTGGGGGAGGTGCCCACTCCTCAGTCCCAGAGGTCACTGTAGCCATTGTCTCCTGTCCAACCCAGCAAGGGCAAGCGTGCCGGGCCCAAGGAAGCCTTCATTCTTGGCAGCTCCCTTTGTCTGCAAAGGTTCCAAAAGCAGCAGAAACCAAGGCTTGGAATCAGTCAGGCATCAGAACCATCTAAGGTTCTGCCACTTCCTGGCCCTGGACTTCAGAAACCCTGTGTCTTTGAGGGCTCCAAGAAGACTTTGTTGCTTCTCCTCCCCCAAAGCTAAAGAGTTGGGTTCCTGCCACTCTGCCTCTGCACCCCCATCCCTCCCCTCTTCTCTACTCTAGGGTAAATGGGCTAGACTGAAGGCTGGCAAACTTTCCTTGCAAAGGGCCAGAGAGCAAACATTTTAGACGTTGCAGGTCATATGGTCTTTGTTAGAAATCTTTGACCCTGTTGTCATAACGCAAATGCAACTAGAGGTCATATTTAAGTGGATGAGCATGTCAGTGTTCCAATACAATTTTTTTATGGACACTGAAATTTGAATTTCATATAATTTTTATGAATCACCAAATATTTTTCTTTTAACATTTTTCCAACCACAGAAACATAAAACCCATTCTTATCTCATGAGCCATATAAAAACGGGTGAGACACCAGATTTGGCCAGTGGAATATATAGTTTCCTGACTCGTAGACTAGACTTTCAAAAGCAAAGTTCTGTTTAGATTTTATTACCCTGCTGAACTCCCTTTTTGATTGGCATTCTTTAAACCAAATCTAATTAATGTTGGGAATGCATGGGATTTATCAAATCCTGAGGTATTATCAACAAATAAATCCTTCTAGTGCAGGGATCATGTTTCTTTGCATTTTCCTCACAGCACCTTGTATGATGGTATCCATAAATTAATTTATAACAGCACCAAAAGCAGGGAATTTATTCTTTGTTCATTTATTTTATTTTATTTTATTTTGAGACCGAGTCTCACTCTGTCACCCAAGCTGGAGTGCAATGGCATGATCTTGGCTCACTGCAACCTCCGCTTCCCAGGGTCAAGCGATTCTCCTGCCTCAGCCTCCTGAGTAGCTAGGATTACAGTCGCCCACCACCATGAGCTGCTAATTTTTTTTTTTTTTTTTTAAGTAGAGACGGGGTTTCACCATGTTGGTCAGGCTGTATTATTTGTTCTTTACTGTGCTAAGTGCTGTACTGAGGGGCTCACTCACTCATTTCCTCATTTGAAGCAGAAATGATAAAAACTGTACTAATAGGTTGCCATGACAATGAAATGACATTGTGCCTTTGACAAATGCTCTTTATTCATTGTAAACTGTCAGGTGGTTTTGTGTTCCTGGGTTTTAAGTATAGGATGTGATGATCTCTATGACAGTGTGGTGGTTCTACAGAGAACAGAAATTTGGACACAGGAGAATAAATGGGTTCTGTTTTTTAATCTCCATGGTGTTGCTTTGTGACCTCAGATTCAACATTTGTACAATGGTGATAAGGTTCTCCATTTGCCTGTAACATGAAAATTAAATGAGAGAGCTCACTAAATGCTATAAACATGTTAGATTTAACTTTAACATTCGGGGTCTGTGCTATGAGTGTGTGTGTGTGTGTGCACGCGTGCGTGTGTGTGCGTGCATGTGGTGTTTAGGCAGAAATCTAAGACGGCCCCCAATACTCTCATCTCCTTGCACATGTACTCTGAATAACCCCTTCCCATGAAGCATGGGCAGAACCATGAATCTGATAAATTTAACTTCCTTGATTAGGTTGTATTACCTGAAATGGGGGAATTTTGCAGATGTAATTAATTTAGCAGATATAATAAGTCAAACCAGTTGACTTTGAGGTAATCAAAAGGGAGATTATCCTGGTAGGGCTGACCTAATCAAGTGGGTCCTTAAAAGGGACTGCTAGATCCTTCCTGAAAGAGGAATGCTAAAAGAGATTCTGCTGCTGGCTTTGAATGGGTAGGCTGTCATGTTGTAAAGAGGACCTATATATACGGCCTTGTGACAAGGAACTAGGCAGCTTCTAGGAGCTGAGAACTATCTTTGATCAACCAACAGCCAGCATGGGAGTGCGGATTTGAATCATATAACTGCGAATAACTGAATTCTGAAAATAACTACTTGAACCTGGAAGTGAATCCTGAGCCTCAGATGAGAACACAGCCTAGCTGACGCTTCACTTTAGTCCTGTGAGATTCTGAGCAGAGAATCCAGCCACACTGTGCCCAGACCTTTGACCTACAGAATTGTGAGATAGTAAGTGGGTTTGCAGTAACTCTGTGGTCATTTGTTATGCAGTAATAGAAGAGGAATACAATGTGAACTTGCAATCTACATGAGGTGATAAGAATAAGTGTGTAAAAGACAAAAGTCTAGAACTAATGGCTAACAGATGTGGTCTGGGTCATAAATTCTGCATTCCATTCTGAGTAGGGAAGAATTTGGAAGGGTGTCATGGGATGGAAGCATCATAGACAAAAGATTCCTGAGATCCATCTTTTCTCATGAAAGGAAGAAAATACAGCATTTTGTTAGATAAGGTGGGACTGGAGCATAGGAAGTTTGTGCCTCCACATAGTTTGAGGTCATGAAGACAAAGACAAGCGAGTGTTTCAAGAATGGGGCAATGGTTGACTGTCAAACATTGCAGAGAGGTTTTGATGAGCATGTAGAAGAGACACATGGGATTTGGCTAGGTGAAGGTCATCCACATCTTAAGCAATGCCAATGGACATGATGGGAGTTTAACAGTGAGTTTACCTCCACATTTGTAATCCATTGATATTTGACAAGGATGCCAAGACAATTTGATTGAGAAAAAGTTTTTTCAACAGAGGCTCGGTAGATCTCTAGAACTTATGTAAAAACAAAAACAAAAACAAATGGTTCTGGGACAACTAGCTATCCATATACAAAAGAATGGCGTTCACCCTTACAGTAGATATAAAAAGAATTCATAACGGATCAAAGACCTACATGTAAGAGATAAAACTATACAACTCTTAAAAGAAAGCAGGCATAAATCTCAGTGACCATGGATGAAGCAATGGTTTCTTAAATATGACACCAAGAGCACAAGCAACAAAAGAGAAAAATAGACAAATTGAACTTCATCAAAATTTAAATTTTTGTGTTTCAAAAGACACCATGAAGAAGGTGAAAAGACAACCCACAGAATGAGAGAAAAATTTTGCAAATTATATATCTGAAAAAGGACTAGTATCTAAAATGTGTAAAGAACTCCTACAACTCAATAATAAAAAGACAACACAATTTAAAAATGAGCAAAGGTTCTGAAACATATATTTCTACAAAAAAAGATATACAACTTGCCAATAAGCACATGAAAAGATGCTTAATACCATTAAGGATCAGGGAAATGAAAGTCGAAACCATAATAAGATACCAACGACACACACACTAGGATGACTATAATAAGAAAGGTAATAAGTATTGACAAAGATGTAGAGAACTCAGAATCTTCATACACTGCTGGTGGAAGTGTGAAATGACGCAGCCACTTTGGGAGACAGTCTGGCAGTTCTTCAAAGAGTTAAACGTAGAGTTACCATGTGACCCAGCAATTCTACTCCTAGGTATATACCCAAGAGAAAAGAAAACATACATCCACACAGAAACTTGTATGTGAATGTTCATAGCAACATTATTCATAATAGCCCCAAATCAGAAACAACCCAAATATCTATTAACTGATAAATGAATAAATAAAATGTATTATCTTCCTTTAAAGCTTGGTATACTGAAAAAGTTGCAATTTGTCTCTTCAGAGGTATCTAATGAATATTACTCTATTAAACATCTTATTGAAATGAACTTTGCTAACCAATTATTAAAAGTATATCAATCTAATACATTTTTCCAAATATTTAAAATCATACCTTTATATATCATGCAAAAATAATGACATGATATTATTTTAAAATTCCTAAAAGAGTTTCTATAGAGTATGTATTAAGATGAAGAGGAGTTCTCAGCTAAAAAGGTAAACACAGCCACAAATGATCTTCAAAATACCACTCTTTGAACACTTAGGATATGCCTGGAACTGTATGTATTAAATGATTCAAAAGCTAACTTGATTCTCACAGCAGCACCATGAGGTAGGTGGCATTACATCCATTCTACAGATGGAAAGCTCCAATTCTGCGGCATTAAGTAGGATGCCTGAAGTCCGCAGTTAGTGAATAGCGGAGTTAGGATCTAAGCTGTAGTCAGTGGGATCCCAAATTAGACTGTTAATTGCCACACTGACTTCTACAAGTAGAAAGTTTCATCTATCTCAGCTGATCCCAGTTGTACCCATTTCCATTTTGCTTTGCACTATCATTTAATGTTACTGCAGATCCCCTTGGGAGAACTTATGCCAAATTTATCATCTGGGTTCTCTTTAATCTGACAGCTGCCAACTTTCCTAAGTGGATATTTCTGCTATTTTCTTGGGTGTGTCATTTCCTGTCCCTTGTGAGAGGCTCTCTCTTAAGTTACTCTTGTATTGTTTCAAATCATTTTCTGTTGCAGACTTGGAGAGTTGGCATGGAAAATGCTAGAAGGGAAGAATAAAGAGAGTCTATTCCACATCCAACTCTGCCTCCCTCACTCAGCACAGGCTTTTGAGAGGAGTAGAATAGTTTCCTTGTGGAGCAGCAAAGCCTGCTGAATTAATTTTATGCTCAAAACTCTTCTGAGTAATTATGCCTCTTCGATGGTTTCCACTAGGCAACAGGCTTCAGAAGTAAACTGTGTTATTTTGGCATCATCCCTATTGGTCTTCTGAATGTGTATATGTATTTTTGTATACTAAATTATATTTCATTCCCCCCATTCTCTTTATACCATGAGCATATATCTATTGCTATATTTTTAAAACATGGGTTTAATTGAGAATTATACATGCAACAGAAGACACAAATCTTAGGTGTATTCCCTGATTCCCTGATCAGTGTTTACCTGTATAAACACCCATGTAACCTCCACGCAGCGTAAGTTATAGACCAGCAGCTCTCAAAATCTTTGGCCTCAGGGATTCCTTAACACTCTTAATATTTTTAAAAAACTCAGAGTTTGTTTATGTGAATTATATCTGTAAGCATTACTATGTTAAAAATTTGAAACAGGAATTTCAAAATATTTCTCAATTCAATAAAAATAACAAAACTGTCACTTGTTCATATATAACCAATATTGTACTATTACAATAACTTTTTTGTGAAACATAACTATATTTTCTAAAAGTTGGTGGGAAGAGTGGCATTGTTTTACATTGTTGCAAATGTCTTTAACGTATGGCTTTACAGAAGCCATCTGAGTTCTAATGTCTTTTTCTTCATTTGATCTGTTGTGGTATGTCATTTTCACTGCAGTATATGAAGAAATCTGGCCTCCCACAGAGATGGATTTGGAAACAAGAGGACTATACAGACCCTCTGACAGTCTCTTGGGGGACACAATGGCTTGCCAAGGGATCCTTGATACACACTTCGAGAACCACTTGCATAGACCATCACCATCATCCTGGAAGGTTTTTTCAGAGAGGACCACTACTCTGACTTCCTTCAAGATTAGCATTGCCTTTCCTTGATCTTCATGTATGTGGAATCATAAGGTAAGTACTTTCATGTGTTCTACCGTGTGAATATACTACATTTCATCAATGCATCCTCCTATTGGTACACATCTGATTTGTTTCTAGCTTTTTATTATTATGAATAAAGAACATGCTTTTTGATGAACACTTACACAGTACACTCATTTCTTTTTTTCTTTTTTCTTCTTCTTTTTTAAGATGGGGTCTCGTTATGCATTGCACGCTGGGGTGTGGTGGCTATTCTTGGGTGCGATCATAGAACACTACTTTGTACTCTGGGAATAAAGAGGAGGCATAGCCTTGAATTATATCCTCAGCCTCCCAAGTAGCTTGGACTGCAGGTGTGTATCACCATGCCTGGCTTACACTCATTACTCTTAGAGTGTAATTGCTGGGACATAAGATTGGCAGATGTTTAGCTTAATAGACTTCCAAGCCTTAGAAAATATTTTTACTTTGCTGAATTTTATTTCAGCATATATTATTTAGCATAATATACTTTTAAACTATTCTAAGTATATTTAAATACATTCCTCTTATTAATATCTAATATATGCTCCTATATTTTTCTTTTAAGAATTTTGCTTTAACATCAGTGTAACTACTCAATACCATATATTTCCATTGCTAGACTATTGCATTTTAAAAATCTGTGTCCCATATTTTATGCAATTGGACAAAGTAATGTGGTAAAGTAGTTCCCCATTTATCTGCAATTTTAGGACCCATAACTCAAACAGACCAGTCCAAAAGCAGCTACTTAATATTAGCATCCAAGACTGTGGCAGGATGTCATTTGAGTGACCAGGGAGCCCAAAGGAAAAAGAGAGAAGGTTTAAAAGCAAACCAAAAAAAATGAAAAAACAGGGAGGGGGAGGGAGAAAGTCAAAGAAGAAAGAAGAAGAAGGAGTAGGAGGAGAAGGAAGAAGAAGGAGGGGGAGGAGGAGGTGTTTGTCAAATGACAAAGTTAGTTGAAATCATCAGCAGTCCATCTTAGAGGAAGTGAACAGCAGACCCTCAGAAGGTTACAAATAAAAAGAAACCTGAGACATCAAACATGAGGCTTAGCAGCTGGAATCACTCCCTGAGAAAACCATGTTCCATGCCTATAGGTGATTCCAGTGGCTTTTGAAAGCTGCAGTCTCTGGGACTTTGAAATGAGACTGTTTTATCATCTTCCTGTTCCCAGAGCTTGGCTGTATCAGTTAGTTATGGCCACATAACAAAAAATACCAAAACTCAGTGGCTCAAATCAACATCCATTTCCTATTTCTCATATGGTTATAGGTTGGCTGGGTGTTCCCACGGCTCTGGGAAAGGCATGGCTGATCTCAGCTGCAGGCTCACACATCTATTGTCAGCTGGTAAAATGAACGAGATAACTCCACTCTCTGGAAGTCGCCCATTCCTGCCAGCAAGCCAGCCTTCTCATGTGCTCTCACGGCAGTGTCAGAGACTCAAAGTGAAGAAACAAAAATGTGCCTCCACTCGTGTCCAGTTTGCTGCTACAGCTTGAGTGTTCCTTATCCAAAATGCTTGGGACCAGAAGTGTTTCAGATTTCGGTTGTTTTTAGATTTCGGAATATCTGCATATACATAATAAGATATCTTGGGGATGGGATCCAAGTCCAAACACAAAATATATTTATGTGTCATTACACTGTATACACATAGCCTCAGGGTAATTTTATACACTGTTCTAAATAATTTTGTGCATAAAAAATTGGGGCCATTAATGCCACCCATCTACCTTATGAATATCGCCTAAAGCTAAAACTGTTGATAAGTTTTTAAAATAGAGTGCATTACTGGTAAAAAAACAAGTTGAAGGGCTGGATACGGTGGCTCATGCCTGTAATCCCAGTACTTTGGGAGGCCGAGGCAGGCAGATTGCCTGAGGTCAGGAGTTTGAGACCAGCCTGGTCAACATGGTGAAACCCCATCTCCACTAAAAATACAAAAATTAGCCAGGCATGGTGGTGCGCGCCTGTAATCCTAGCTACTCAGGAGGTTGAGGCAGGAGAATCACTTGAACCCAGGAGGCGGAGGTTGCAGTGAGCCGACACGGTGCCACTGCACTCCAGCCTGGGCGACAGAGTCACTCTGTCTCAAAAAAAAAAAAAGAAAAAAGAAAAAGTTGGAAGTGTGTAACAGTGAAACACTAAAAGAACTAACATAACTGACCCCATTTTTGTTTAAGGGACCTTTTCCTGTTCCTGCACATAGGCTAGGCTAATTTGGGCACACAGATAAAATACAAAAATAGCAATTTTGTATTTGTACTCTGGGATTAAAGAGAGAGTATGTAAGCAACTATGTTTTGTTAAAGATTTATAGGAACATTGTGACTTGGCTAAAGACAAAGACAAAGAAGTTTCCAACCTCCTCAGACCCTTGTTGGCATTCAAATGTCTGCAGTTGTCAGTCACCTCTTGATCCCAACTCCTCCTCTTCCCACCACCCTTACCATAAAGAGTCTGAAATGAGTACTGACCAAAGATGGTACTTTAGGACGCTAGTCCACCATCTTCTCAGTTTTCTGGCTCTTTGAACTAAAGTCACCTTCCTTGTTCCAACTCCTTGTCTCTCTACTTACTGGCTGTTGTGTGGTGAGCAGAATGAGTTGGAACTGGGTTACAAGGGTAGAGAGGTTAAGAGTGGTTTTCCAATAAATATTTAATCCATGAACAAATAAAGTTAGTTCAATGCTGAAGAAATGTCTAATATAACCACTTATATGGCTACTTGATGTAGTAGAAGTGAATTCATAATACAGGGGTAGAGTCTGTAGGGTTCAATATGCTGTGCTATAACAAATACCACACCCTAACAAAATACCAAGATTTGTCTAAGGAAAAACAAAAGATAGAATTGTTAAAAGCTGCATGTGAATTTTGAGAAAATCCATGAATTGCTTGAAAAGGGTAAACAATTTTGATGGATCAGTATAACATTTCCTCATTCACATTATATGATATCAAAGTTCCGAAATGACAGACGGTCAAATCCTTTTTCTGTTTTGTTTTTGGTACATTCTGATTCATCTAAAGCTATTGAGTCCTGGTGCAAGTGATTAGGTATACAATATTAAATTGGCCTTCCTTGGAAACTTTTCCTAATTTTATTGTGCTGGACACTCAAAAATTTCCAGGATGAAGTACTTCAGAAATTGCCCCTTACCCTGACCTTCCAAGAAGGTAATGCTAGGAGAGGAAAGGAGTGGAAAAGGCACAGCATCATTTATCACGATAAGTACAGTGTAGACACCAATTTTTTAATGTAAAAGCAATGATGCTGCTATTTTAACCATCTCCCTACTCCCCCCACCTGCCTAATATTTTTTCATTATTCTAACCTATGGAGCAGAACGTTTTCCACAAAATATTATTAAAGAAGATGGCTCATAAATATTCATCCCAGAGGTACCACCAGATTTATTATGATATTAAAGATGCAATTAAAATATGTGCTTGAGATTCTGTTCAATGTCAAGCATCAAAGAAAAGTTGTAGAAATGTGTGGCCTTCTGTTAGATTTGCACAAGTGATGAAGAAGGAGAAGCTATTTAGAGTTTTGAACGAGGCATCCCTAAGATAACCTCAGCAATAAAATAATAGGGGTATTCCTTCTTCACTCTCCATAATCTCTTAATGTTGATGGATCCACACTGTTAGATCCCTGATGGCCACCGTGATCATTGCACTGTTTTAAAAGTATGCTAACAATAAGTATTGAGAAAAATTATTTTTCTTGGAATTGAAAAGACACTTTGCAAAAAAGCTTCTTTTAGGTTTTCATTAAGTTTTCAAAGGCATTTCCTGCCCAAGAGGCTATACAGATGGTTATTTTACTTCATAGAAAATAACTTAGTAATTCGATATCTAGTGACTACCTCTTCTTTGAAGAGCAACTGAACAAAGCCTGAAAAGAAATTAGTCAGGACTGGTGGAAAAGTCTTATGCTTAAATAGCTTTTAAAGTATAAATGGATAAATGAAAAAGGGCAGGTTACTTCTTGCTTGGGAGAATGAGAGAACTTTTCAGAATAGCATTTTTTGGAAGTTGCTTTTCAAGACTTAATAGAACATTATTATGTAATGCAGCTAGAAAAGATGTGTACTATGTGTATGTGAACAAAGAATAGTGATAAATTCATATTGACTAAAATGAGTGGGCATGTTGGGGGCAGAAAATGAATGCTGTTATCACTAATTTCAACATTATTCTTTAGGTAGTAGACAGGAATTCTGCATTTACAAGCAGAATGGTAATATGATTGCAGGTGTCATTTGGGAAGATTAATCTCTGTGTAAAAGGGATTCGGAGGGCAAAGAAATTGAACAGCAAGTTTAAAATTCTGAACGTTGAGTTATAAGGAAGGAGAAGAAAGTTTCCAAGACAGGACAGAATTCGTAAGTTTTATGAACAGATTGGGTGCTGGAGGAAATGAGATGGAGCAGAAAAAGATGGCCACAAGGTTTAGCACTGGTTATGGACTATTAAAATATGTGGGGAGGACAGATGGAGAAAGAGTCTCTATTTTTTTTTAATTAATCACATACAATGTGCACATGGCCGCCTATTTAACTACTGACAATCTGAGAGGGAGAGTCAGAGCTTCGGGAAAGAAAGGTAAAGGCTAGAATTATAGATTTGAGAATTACATGCAAAGAAGTAGAAATCAAAGGCATGTGATTGAAAGAAACAGCTAAAGGAAACAAGATTCTTCAAATAAAGATGGTGAAAGATAGATTTCTTTCCCTTTTTGAATTGCTTTCCAGGAAGCTCATTGCTAAATTTGAAACTCAGTTGCAGAATGGTTCCTTTTTTGGAACCATTTTTCAGTTCCACAAAACCAGTTTCAGTTTTGTGATAAAATGATTCTCTTGTGTCCTATCTTTAAAATTTCCTCTCCTCTTTAAGGCTTAGGGTTGAGGAGTTTGTATACTACTTTTGGAATACTACATATTTCATGGATTCCAAGATGTATGTATTTTTCACATTTTAACATCTCTGAAATTGGGATGTGCCTTGACAATCACTGGATAGGGTATTATAGTTTAATTGGCAGTGTGTTTCATTTTGTGTGGTATATAAAATAATGGTATATGCTATAATCAATAATGCCTTCAATTTGATGAAAGATGGTACTTTCTGATGTGTTTCCCTATCTTGGTAACCTGGCTCTTTTTCCGTGAAGCCTTTTATTCCCCTAAAATGTGAAGAGCAACCTACTTAGGAAAAGAGAAGTATAGTACTGTATGGGTATTCCATCAGTCAGGAATGGGAGTTGAATATCTTTTCTGGGCTGAAAGAAAGAATAAAGGTAAGAATTGAGACTCAAGTGCCCTGGCTCCCAAATAAGAACAAAAAGTTCTGATGGTGGGAGAAGCAAGATGTAGTAGAAACCCAGATAGTCTTGGGGCAGTATAAAGCTTGCTTGCTTCTTGCTTTTTGGGGCATTGCTCTGGAACATTTCAAGCCTCCTGGATTTAGAAAACTCTGTGGTATTGAAACTACATGGCCCTAGTAGCTGACAAATGTCCAAAGGAGTGTTTTGATGGATGGGCCTGAGACAGCATCTTTGGTTCCTGCACAGCCCCCAAAGACCTGGAAGTTCTGCATATCTGAGAAGAATGCTGGAATAAACTGATACCAGAATGAGGACTTGGCAGAGCAGGGACTTTGAACCACTGGGGTGGAAAGGCCCACTTTGCAAAGCTGCAGTAGAATGCAGTTAGGCCCTGTCCAACAATGGGGAAACCAGATGCTCCTACCAATTGCCAGGTGGACACGTGAGCTTCCCTCATACCCAGATGCCATCTGGGGAAAAAAGCAAGATCTCCTGAATGGGGAGGGATCTCTAACAGGGGATTTGACTCTCAAGTAACTAAACATGTCCCTGAAAATGTTTTTTTTTTTAAAAAAAAACTGGAAGACACTGAGTTACTTTAATTGGCTATTAAATTTTCTTCATAATAAGGGATAAGGCAAGGTTTGAGTGCAATATGAACTTACAATAGCAGGCAACACATGCTTTTGTTGCACATTTGAGTTGTGTGTACATTTTAATCCTACTACAATGGATTAATGGTATGATGTCTCAAATACTAAAAGTAAGCTGGATCAAAGAAAAAAAAACTGGTTCCATATATAACACTGGAAAATATAAATGCTTATGGTGGCCTAGGAGGATGAAAAGCCAGGGAAGAAATAAGAAAAATGGAAAAACTAGTAGTACCTCTCCAAAGCAGAAACAACAGGAGGCAAGTGATGAATTCAGTCAAGTGTTACAGAATGGTGAGCATAGTTGAGCTCTTGGATTTGATTTGCTTTGATTTGATGATGAGAAGCCACTCAGAATCTTTGAAAATTGGCAATCCAAATGTGGTGATATTTTATTAACCATAATTTTTCATGAGATGTTTGTTAGTGCCAAAAGATATGTAGTCTAACTCCACTGTTTTACAGATAAGGAAACTAAGAACAAGAGATATTTTACAGAATCCACTTCAAATCATAAATAGGAGAAAAACAAGTCTATTACATCTGAAGTCAACTAGAATCTGCATGTTTTGCATCATTTGGGTGAAAAACATGCTGAGGGTATTAATAAGCCCCCTTTGAAAATAACGATGATATCAGGTATATGAAAAAGGCAAAACATTTGCTAGAATGTGTCTTGGGAGCAAATACTCTTGACGAGTGTTATGCGTGTTTTAATTTTTTATTAGAGAAGTTGGAAGTTTAATTTCAATATTGATGGTATCATCATTTTCTCCGCTTTGTTCAGAGGAACACACAGAATCAATTTTTACAAGCATATACAACAATTCATTTGGTGCTGTGCCCTAAAATCAGTAATCTGATTAGTTCTAGACTACCGGGTTTCCATGCGCTCCTCTTGGCTTTGGTGGCATGGCTCAATTCCCAGCGGAATACTTTTTCATGCACTGTCTGCAACTCAACTACAGCAGGCTTAAAGACCATGCAGATTAACACTGTAGCAAATTGTTTTGATATTTAACAGACATAAAAAGGTCATTTCCTGATATGAAATTCTGAAAATCTGCATAAATATTTTTGTGTAAAATTAAATTAGTTATGTATTTTTTTCAAACTAGAACTTGAAGTATCAAGAATGCCCACATAATTCATATACACATATATATATAGAGAGGGGGTTTTTCATTATGCTAAAAGTCTTGATAGTCAAATTATATTCTGTGCCATACATTTATTTAACCAGTATTTATTTGGCATTAGGTTAACTGTGTATGGATTAGTCTTTATTGGTGCTTGTGTATCATGCAAACATAGTTCTAGTATTCCTGTTTACTAATCTTGTCATGTGGCAATACTTAGATGATTTTGCTCTCTAACAGTGTGAATTAAAGAGTATAAATACTTTATACATGGTCACATTTACAAACGTTTGCCAATAACCACTTCACAATCTTTATGGTGTGAATTATAATACCCGGAATCTGCAGAAACAATTCCTATAAAGCAATGTCAGATGTAAACTTTCTTAAATGTGCCTAACACAGTTCTCCTTTGAGTAATGATGAGTTTTGGCACACATACACTGCTCTATTTTTCTATTGTTCTAACAATTTCCACAACTTTTACAGGAAATTAGCCTCTGATGGCATGGTAGAGACATGGCACTTACTGATGAGGTAACTTAGATGTAGAAAAATTTTGCAAAATTATTTGTCTAGCAGACCGCCACTTCTGCTAATAAATTTGTAGACAGAGTTTTCTTTTCCTAGTGCATGCACTTGCTATGAAATTGCTAATGCACTGTTTTTTGTTTTTGTTTTTTGCTGCAGTTCAAACATGTCCTAAGGCATCACAAAGGAGAGTTGTTCACACCAAGCTCATTTACTTGTGATGGTATTTTATAGCAAACATGTTTAAGTTGTATTATCAATGGTTGAACTCTGCCTTACTGGAATAGTAAATTTTTGTGGATTTGTAGCTATTTTTGTTTGGCCAAGGAAATGCAATACTCAAGCTGTTAAATAGAAGTCAGTCAGACATTCCAAGTCTCTCTGGTTTCAGATATCATCTTGTTTACACATAAAGGAAACAAAATAAACAGCTTTCATCCATGGAGTTTGTGTTCAGAAGTTTGTGAGTGAGTCTTTTGATGCTTTGTGGGTTTGCTGCTTCAGTTTGCATTTTGGAGTTTCATACTACTGTTGCTGGTCTGCGGTCCATCTCGGCTTCCAATTTCACCATCTGCTGCATCTCCTTCGCCTATAACATCAGAAACATGGCCTTACGTGTGTTGAAATCCGTAACTGAAGGCACTTAACAACCCTGGCCTCTCTTCTCCCATAAATATGATCCTGTCACCACATCCTTGCTACTCAAAATATGGTCCATGTACAAGCAGCATCAGCATTGCCTGGGACCTTCTTAGAAACGTAGAATCTTGGAGTCTACCCCAGATCTATTGAATCAGTTAAAATCTTCATTTTAACAAGATCTCCAGGAAGTTTTTATACACATTAAATTTTGGGGACTGGTTTACACAGTGCCAGGAGAACCACTTGAGAAGAGGGTAGACCACTTGCTTTATCTTTAGACTATACCACAAACTGTTTGATTTAGTTTCTACAGATTGACACGTTGCTTTGACTGTGTGTAGATAATTTTATCACATTAGAATAAGCATTGCTTATGTACAACTTATTTCCTAAATAGCCTGAAATTTAGTTAAAAGTAATTCCCTAAAAATCTAATTGATAGAGAAGTTCAGGTGAGAGCATATTACATTGGATTGGCTGGAGTCTTCTGTAAATGGAATGTTACAGGAACATGCAGGCTTTCAGGAATCTTATTGTGCAAACTCTATCCCTGTGGGCTCTTACTTCTCTAGGGTACTTTTTATGGACTACCAGGAAGTAAGCAATGGTGAATTCAACCTCATGAGTTCAGATTGTCACTAAGAAAACCAGCTAATTTGAGAAGAGGAAAGGGGATATGATGGGGTCAGTGTCTGGTGAGAAATACTTGCTTGGAAACATAGGAAAAAATCAAATAGTACATTTCGACTTTTATTATCCAACTGGTAGCCTGGATGATTTTGCCCAACCCAATGCACGTATCTTTTGAGGAATGAGGATTGCCCATTTCTTTTTTTTAGTGACATGCTGCTTTGAAATAAAGGACATTTGAAAATAGAAACATGGACCTATGAAGATATAAATCAGATGAAGATTCTGAAGTGCCCCGACGTTACTATTTATGTCTGCTTAGATATTCCAACTAAATGGAAGGTCACTGGGAGGGGATTTGGTCAACTCTGTAGATTATATGAGAAGCATCTTCCAAATGAATTCTTGTGACAAAATTAATTTAACCCACAGACTATACTGTGATTTCCTTCTTCTTCTTACTTCTATATTTTGGCGTTAAGCTTCATTTTGGTGAGGATGGATATAATAACACCAAAGAATTAAATCTTTCTGTGTAAATTTGGGATGGTTGGTTCCCTCTGCCCAGATATTTTTTATGCCTAAAGTATAGTAATACTCTAATAGAGAAATGAAGAAATGGAGAAAAATATACAAACATGAAACTATGACACAAACAGTATTCATAAGGGATGACAGTGAAACATTATCAGCACTGGAAATTAAATACTTCCAAGTTCGGTAAATAGTAGCAAATGATTCTCTGTGCTTGTCCCCCTTTAGCTTCTGAAGAAAGTATTGACCACGGTGTAGAAGGAAGAATCATAGGACATTACAAGACTATTCCAACAGCTAAGTTCTTGTATGAGTTGGGTGACCATTCATTCTCATTTGTCTGAGGCAATTCCAGTTTATGCCTGTAGTCCTAGATATTATGAACAGAGCTGCCTTTCACTCTCAGAACTATGCTGGTATGGACAATAAATTATATGATCACCTTACTTATGAGGAGTGATTAGGGTCTTTGGCAGATGGGACTTAGCAGAGAGCATGACAAGAGTCATCGTGTAAGGTTTCTACATGCACAGCACAGCTCCATCATTAAAAACCACCAACCAACTTTCAGCGGGTGCTTTAAAAATTAATTGGAGTCATATTAACATTTGTGAGTGATCTGACTCTGTGACCCTGTCTTAGCTCTGGTCAGTCCAAATGACAGCTGCACATCACTGTTCTGGTTATGTCTTTATTACCATGATCTGTTTCCTAGATCTGCAATAGAAAATACAGGTTCAAATACCGTCAGAAGTAATTCTCTAAAGACTTAGGGCATTTTGGCATGAATATGACATCAGAAATCCAAGCATGGAATAGTCAAGCTTTTAAATCCAAACCCTTCAGATATTAGTTATGACCAGATGTGACTCATAAGTGGAGACTGCACAGGGAATACGGACGTAGTTGAGAAGGAAAGCAACGTCTTGCTTATCAGAGTTTCGGTCCTACCTTGCGTTTGGGACACTGCATGACAGGATTTCAAAAGCTGTTTGTACAAAAATAGTAATGTCAAAATTGAGTCATACATACAAAACAAAGAAAATAAATGAATATTGAAGTGAATTTGAAAAATGAATGCAAAACCATATACAGAAAAGCAAAAAGCTAAGGATAAAACATGTACACACCCCTCAGTGACAAACTTTCCCGTAGTTGATCTCAACAGAAAAAAAAGAAACAAAACAAACAACCAACGCCTGTCATTCCCAGACTGTGCCTCTCTTCTGTGGCAGTAAGTGGAGAACCTGGCCTTTAAGCAAAACCTTTTACCTCTCTTTATTAAATGATAGGATTGATGATAAAAACCAATTTTTGAGACTCGAGTGTGTGACAGTAATGGAGTCGTTAATGTTTGAAATGGTACATGTCAAGACAGATGAGATATACTGTGTAGCTGGGAAGTCTATGAAAAAACTCAAGTAGGAAAAACATCCCCAACCTTCAGAGTGTTAAGTGAATAGTTGGCTGACCAAGTAGGCAAGGACATAAAGTGGCTTACAAATAACCTAGAAGGTGAGGATCCAGAATCAGGACCAAAACATACTGACGCCTGGTTTGTTTCTGCCAGTGCCCCCAACACTGGTTTAGCTAATGGACTGAATCCATTCCAGGCCTTGCTTTGGAAGGGGAGATCTGGGACACCGATTAGGAGTAGGGTCACAGGAGAACAGAAAGAAACCTTTGAGGGAAATACTATTGGAGAATGTTTACATTTATCTCTGGCTTAGAAAAAATGTCTTGGGATTTAACAATTATTTAGAAGATTGTTGTAGAAGTCTGCATTGTCTGGAGACAAAGAACTGTTCTTGCTGATGAAATGTTTACCTGGTTATGAAGGCAGTTATACTATATAGTTCCAGACCTTGCCTTTTTATGAGGAAAGAAATGAAGTCACTGTATCTTTTGCACTGTGCCCATGACAGTGTTGTACCATACAGAGTAACTGTGAATTGAGAGCTTTCTCACCCTTAAATGCCAAAAAATGTATACTAGAAAGATCTGGGATTGAATTTGCAATTGAACAGGCCATATTTCTAAAGCAAAGCTTAACACAGAAACCCAAGTCCAAATTCTTTGCTTGCCAGAAGCATCAGTATGATATCTTGAATGTCTTTTCCTTGAATCTCATTAAATCTTTATCAGGTCTTAAGCCTTTTCATGTTCTATGCTTTCCCAAGCTTTTGTGACTCAAAGTGTCAGTCGTGGGTGGTAGACCTTAAAAGACATTATTTGAATTTCTGCAACAAAAAGCCAGCACCCTCCCAATACAATCTAATCAATACAGCTATCACTAATCTAGCAGTTTAATGCAAGAACTCTGGTGTGGCTTGAATTAGCCATGTATTAGGATAAAAGCTCAAACTGATTTTTAAAAATTATGTACTTCGGCTCCAAAACTAGCGACACAAGATGACTGTATTCTCTAGCTCTGGCATACACCACTATTGTAGTGATGAGTAATTCTGAGCACATTTACATTCTTTAGTCAAACTTGTTGCTAAGCAACACAATTAATTTCCAAGTAGTTTCTTAATTTAGTTAACTAACACATAACTGTGCCTTACCTTTCACTGTGCCCTTCTTCTAGGGAGAATTTTTAAAAACCTTCTCCAAGGCATCCTTATCCCTACCCATTGTTGAATCACTGAAGTGACTTCTAAAGCTTTGGAGATGGTGACTTTATCCTTATTCATATTCCCATATTTCCCCCAGGAGCACTTTCTGAGAAGTGCTTTAAGAGCAAAAACATAAGCTAGGTAACTTGTACCAGAATGTGATGTGTTTATGAGTTGGTCAAATGAATTGTACCTGTGGGACAATAACCATGTATTGTCCCCTTGGAGTGGACTTGCTTATGAATAGAAGCACTTAGCTGAAAAGGAAATGGGAAACATAACTAGGAAGTATGTTGATGAATAAAATTTCTGTCCACCAAAAAGTAAAGAATCTGAAACTAGAAGTCAGATTTATCTGTTACCCAATTGCCATACAAAAAAAATGATTTTTTTTTTGTTTTTTTTCTTTTACTTTCTCAAAGGTACTTTTTAGTATAATTTCTACTTAACTATTCTTCAAGGGGAGTCATTTACTCTGGAAAAAAGTATTCCTTAAATAGGATTGTTTTATAGATGGGAGAAAACAGGAAGGAATAATGTGGCACAAGTACATATTTCATCAAAACCTCTCCGTTTCTAAATTGAATTACCTAGGAATAATAACTTCTATACCAACTACACCTAAAGAATAACATTTGAACTGAGAGAGTCTGAAATGTAAATGATAACTGAGGGTCTTGTTGCCATAGGAACTAGAGGGATTTCCATTAATTAAAGGTTACTGTAGAAGGCTGATGGGCTGTAGCCCATTTGGAAAGGTGCCCACCTGTACTATGCACCAGATAAAAATACATTTACCTTGGTGCTGGTATATGCCCATTGGCCTAACTAAACAGTTGCTGTTTGGGTAACTCTTTTTTTTTTTTTTGAGATGGAGTCACTCTGTCGCTCAGGCTGGAGTGCAGTGGTGCGATCTCGGCTCACTGCAACCTCCGCCTCTTGGGTTCAAGTGATTTTCCTGCTTCAGCCAACTGAGTAGCTGGGACTACAGGTGCATGCCACCAGGCCCGGCTAATTTTTGTATTTTTAGTAGAGACGGGGCTTCACCATGTTGGCCAGGATGGTCTCGATCTCCTGACCTCCTGATCCACCCTCCTCGGCCTCTCAAAGTGCTGGGATTACAGGCATGAGCCCACTGCGCCCGGCCTGGATAACTCTTTATTTGTGTATATTTCTTTATTTAGTGTATCCACTATGGTATCCACTCATGCTCAGTGATTTGTAGAGTGATGGGGGCCCATGACTTTAGATACCACCTGTAAGCCCCAGGGAGGTTTTTAAGCTTCGTTTTCAGATTGAGTTTGAAAATAGGTGGTTTCTCTCATTTGCTTTTAAACATCATATCCCTTGCCTATAGTTTGCAAATTATAAAACTCTAAATGAAAATGGAGAAATACTTCGTAATCTCTTCTTTTCATCCTCTCACTTTTAGTAATTTCATTCTTAGAATTCCCATAATCCCCATAATTTATCCAAATATTCTTTTTTTGGCACAGCCAGATTCTGCTCCTGCTCCAAAAACTGGTACTTTCTTTTCTTTTTGGATATAATGGAGAAAATATAGTAATGGGCAACAAATTCTTCTATCTACCTTTCAATTACAATATGCAAGCCACTGGTCACTGTGGGCCATGGCATGTGTATCCCAAAGCTGGCTAGCTGCCTGCATGTTTTACTTATTTTAGGTAAAATACCTGCTCATTCTGTTTCTCTAGGAATTCTAGATGTTCAAGCTGGACTTTTTTCAACTGATCCATTTCTTTGGACTGCTTCATGGCAAGCTGCAAAAAAAAAAAAAAAAGTCTGATAAACTTTGGGTTACAATCTTAAAACAGGGATGAGAGATGACTTGTAACTTTATAATTTAAGTGAAAGAGATAATAATTTTTTTAAAAATCATCTCAAAATTTGGAGAGTTTAAACTCATAATTCTTTCTGGGAAGATCTTTCCTGCTAAAATCTTAGAAAATAATAGAGGACTTACGCATGACTAAACCTGGCTTCATTTTCTGTATAAAATGGTGCCAAATCATTACCTTAAAGATTTTAGTGAGACATTATTTTAGCTTTCAGGGAGCAGAGAAGCTGGAATGTTTAATGTACAGAAAAATCAAATTAAACAAATTAGCTAGAGGTCTGGTGGCTAAGCATGAGTTATTATTTATAGTTTTTTAAAGGAAGAATGCCAAAAATATAATAAAATACTTACTCTCTTTCTTTCTTCCAGAAACTTTTTAGTGTTGCTGCTGTTTAACTCCCTGACTCGCCTAAAAGCAATGGGCACAAATAATGGTTGGTATGACATTGAATGAAATTAATATTATATCAAACAATAAAGAGCTATATTCCATCAAATTCTCTGGATGGAATTATTGCTTTATTTTTCTAATTTTTATTGCAGTATTTTCAAACATATAATGTCCAGAGAAGAATATTTAAAAATCTGTGTATGTGTCCCTCAGATTAACTGATATTTTTAATGTTTTGCCATGTTTATCTCACATTTTTAAAGGCAATAAACAGTTCCAGATGTAATTAAAGCCCCATTTGTATTCTTCCTGATTCAGTTTTCCTTATTCCTCTCTCCCCAGAGGTTACCACTATTGTGAATTTGGTGTGGATCTTCTCACCCATGTTTTCATATTTTGAACCACATACAGATGTGCCCATGTGTAATATAAGAGCTTCTCAAACTTTCCTGTGCATACCAATCACCTGGAGAGATGATAAAAACCACAGACTGTTGTGCCTTCCCCTTAGTGACTTTGATCCAGTGGGCCTGGGGTGGGAAGTCTGAATTTCTAGTAAGCTCCCAGGTGATGCTGATGTTGCTGGCCAGGCACAGTGGCATCGTTTCCTGTGTTTTCTAAATGTACCCATAGAGTAACATAGTCTGGGTTTCTTCCCATAGCTTACCACTTAGTCTTATGTTTTAGAGATACACCTGTGTTCCAGACCACTTCATTATTTTCATTTGCTGTATGGACTTTTCAATTTATGAACAGACTACACTATTTCCTCATTGCCATTAACAAAAATTAGGTTATTTTCAAACAACGCTACAACGATCGGGTGCGTGGGCCCTGTAATACCTGACACAGTAAGTGTCTGTTGAATAAACAGATGAGTGGATGAAGTATGGTGCATATCTTCTTGTGCACACAGGCAAAGGCTGCTGTAGGGTGTATACTCAGACTTGCCACTTGGCAGGGTACGAACAGGCTCCTCCTTACTCCAATCCAGTTGTCCCCAACTGCATTTCCATCTGCAGTGTCTGGGTGTTACTCTTTCCCCATATCTTTGCCCACTCTTAGTACTATCAGACTTTCTGTCAGTTGGATGCTTCTATGGAATGGCATTGCTCATTGTTTTAACTTGCATTTCCCTGACTACTGGTGAGGTAGAGTGTTTTTCATGAGTGAAAAGACCTATAACTTCTTGAACTTCTGTAATAATTGCCAGTCTGTTCAGGTTTTCTCCATTTTCAGTCAGTTTTGGATATTTATATTTTTCAAAGCAATTCTCCACTCCATCTAACGTTTCAAATTTATTGGTAGTTTTTTTAATAGTAGACTTAGTTTTTCAAAGCATTTTTCTCTGTAGTTCCCCTTTTCATTCCTAACATCACTAATTCGTGCTTTCTCTCTCTTCTTTAGTCTTGGTGAAAGTTAACTGATTTATTATTCTTTTCAAATAAGCTTTTGTTTTTCTGAATGTTCTCTATTGCATTTTGTTTTCTATTTCAGTATTTTTTGCTTTTTAAATTTATTTCTTTCCATCAGAAATCTTTGGGTTCACTCTGTTTTTCCAACTTCATATTCTCTTTGAGTGGTTAGCTCATTAATTTTCACATCTTTTAAAAAATATATGCATCTAGGCTATATTTTTCACTCCAAATATCACTTTAACTACCCTCTACACATTGATAAATAGTGTTTACATTGTCATTCAGTTATAAATATTGGGTAATTTCTGTTAAAATGTCTTCTTTGATCTAAAAATGTAAGTATGATTTTCAGTTTCTATATATCTTTCTTAGTGCTATGACAAATTTTTAAATTTTATTTCTCCTCAGTTTGATAAAGTGGATACAAACATACACACAGTATGGGTTTAGAATATAACTATCATTTGGTATAGAAAAATTATTTTTTAAAAAACAGCCAATTTGTAGATATTTTGGAACCACATACCACTGGATACAAACTTATAAGACATAGCAGAGTAGGGTGACAATACTTAGCCAAAAATGTATAGTACTTGGGTGATGGACAACCTAAATGCCCTGACTTGATCACTGGGCATTGTATACATGTAAAGTTTTCTCACGTACCCACATACAGTTGCACAAATAAAAATAGAAAGTTACAACAAATAAGTACATTTTTCAAAATAAGATACATTTTAAGAACCTTGCTAATTAAGTTAGCAGTAACTCCAAATTGAAGATAATTTGACCTTAACCGAGCTAAAGTCTACTTTGTAACATATTTGAAAAAGATGGTAAAAAGCTATTAATTGGCACATTTGTCATGGTTAATTCTATATTTCACTTTGGATAGTCTAAAACAGTTCAAATTCATGAGGTTTTATCACGGCTGGAATATTCGGTGTTTTCAAACTGAAGAAGGTGTCATTTCCATGTATATAAGGCCCTTAAACAAAGTTGCTTATCTGAGAATAACATCCAGAGAATGACATTTTTTCTTTTCTTTTTTTTTTGAGATGGAGTTTTGCTCTGTTGGCCAGGCTGGAGTGCAATGGCAGGATCTCGGCTCACTGCAACCTCCGCCCCTGGGGTTCAAGCAATTCTCCTGCCTCAGCCTCCTGAGTAGCTAGGATTACAGGCAGGTACCACCACACCCAGCTAATTTTTTTGTATTTTTAGTAGAGGTGAGGTTTCACCATGTTGGTCAAGCTGGTCCCGAACTCCTGACCTCAGGTAATCTGCCCACCTCGGCCTCCCAAAGTGCTGGGATTACAGGTGTGAGCCACTGCACCTGGCTCATAAAACAGCTTTTCTCTGTTGGACTTTGGCCAAAAGGCCACCTTCTTGCTAGGTATTATTCCCCCAAAAGAAGGAACCCCACTGTCCCTAACTGCTGGTGGCGTAACCCAGGCTCTTGGTTATGGAGCTGATAGCATTTGTATTCTCAGATGTTCCTTGAGGTGGATGATGGGCAGCACTGGTGATCGCTGGGAATTAAGTGCCTATCCCTTGGGTAACATGACTATTGACAGCTCCTCAGATCCCCTTCACCAGCTGTGTCTAAAGGGCTTGCACTTGGCACCTTCTATAGAGGACACACAAACCTTCCCCCCAGTCTCAGGCAGCCAATGACTGCCTAATATGGAAACACAAAAGCCAGGTGCTCTTGCTTCAAAGAGGGACAAATCTGTGGTGGAATTTTTTATTTGAGGTTACTGGGACCCTAGGTGAGACCACATCCTTGCTTAGGGCCTGCCCTGGGCCTTCCTGCTTTCTCACTCCCTTTCTCTGAAGGTCCCTTCCTCAGTGAATCACAAGCACATCAATTCCTGCCTTGATCTGCTTCCAGAAAACTCACCTAACATAAGGACAAATGAGACAAATGGGATGGGGGCTTTCAAGATGATCCCATGTGAAGGACTACTGAAGAAGACCACCCTCCTGACTGTTGCTGCTATTCAGAACCGGCCCATCCAGAACGGACTGACACCTGAGCAGGGGAGAGGCTTGCAGAATGACCCAGTGGAACCTGGGAAGGATGCTTCAGAATTATATTGATTATAGGCTGGGCGCAGTGGCTCACGCCTATAATCCCAGCACTTTGGGAGGCTGAGGCGGGCAGATCACTTGAGGTCAGGAGTTCAAGACCAGTGTGGCCAACATGGTGAAACCCCATCTCTCCTAAAAATACAAAAATTAGCCAGGTGTGGTGGTGCATGCCTGTAATCCCAGCTACTAGGGAGGCTCAGGCAGGAGAATCGCTCAAACCCAGGAGGCGGAGGTTGCAGTGAGCTGAGATTGTGCCACTGCACTCTAGCGTGGGTAATAAAGCAAGACTCCATCTCAAAACAAACAAGCAAAAAAAAAAATGAATAAAATAAAAAAAAGAATTATATTATTATGTCATATTTTATGCAACTTTGTTTGTAAAGCAGCACATATATATTGAATGTAAACTAATTTTACTGGTGGTAGTAAGCAACCAGAAAATGTGGACGATTGTTCTACAGTGATAATAACAAATCTCCATTGCAATTATAATAGCAGAATTCCTAGTCAAAAGCCACAAGTGTTTTGCTGTCTCAGTTGTGTGTGTGTGTACACACATAAAGAAAGTTGAGACTGTGTCCTCAAGTCAATGCCATATTCCTGCAGTGAACACTCTCAGACTTACCTTTCCCGTTCTGCTTTATTCTTGATAGATTTATCTTGGCTGATGGCTTTGCTATTTTCCATAGAAATCTTAGCCTGGTGTGCTCGCATTTCCTTGCTTTCCCTATGTATTAAAAACAAGAAAACAAACAGGGAGGGGGGATGGAGAGTTTGTGTTTAATGGGTAGAGAGATTCACCTGGGGAAAATAAGAAAGTTCTAGAGGTGGGTGGTAGTGATGGGTACACAACAAAGTGAATGTACTTAATGTCATGCACTTAATGGTTACAACAGTAAAGTTTACATTTTATATATATAGACATAATTTAAACATGAAAAAAACAAAAATACTTCTGTTTATAGCAATATGACTAGGCTCACTCCTCTCACTCTTTTTTTTTTTTTTCTTTCTATTATTGAGCTCATCGACTTCTGTATTTCGGAAAAAGGAGGGACGGGACCCCAAGCTATGTGGATGTTGATCCTTGAGGGGCAGTGGCCACCTAGTGGTGAAGTGACAGTGATGGCCTGTGATGAGGAGACAGTATTTTTGCCCACAAATATAAAGATCTCAGTTTTGCTTCATATTATTTGGGATCAGATGGGCTGGAAGAGAGAGAGAGAATGTTCTAACCATCACAAACGGCCTTCCTGTTTCTATCAGCCACAGGAATGAAAGGGACTAAATGGTTTCAAGTAAGCACAGGGAATAGCAAAACAGCAGGTTTCCAGGTGACCAACCACTGCATGTGTGAATGCATGTGTATGCATGACACACACGCATTAAAGGAATAAAACTTAAAATGCTACATAGTATATTATTACAAAAATTTTTTTCTATAACCTATGGAGATCTATTGAAAGCACTGCCTGGAAACCAGCATCCAAGCAGTCAGGTTACCTAGGCACTGCTATTTGCTCTGCATCCAAAGAGATGGGCAATACTGAACTGGAGAGTTGCTCACTCAGCTACCCTAGAGCCACTCCAGCAGGAACATGTATAGAAACTCTGGACACAAGAAGATCCCTCTCAGATTTTACCATAACTTGTTAGGAAATTGACCTTTCTGTATTCATTCATTCAACAAACACCAATGACCAAATGTTGCTGACAAATGTCAAGAAAGCAAAGATTTTTAACAAAGAATAATAGTTGTGATCATGAGGAAGAAACACAACCACCAGGGGTTTGAGAAAAAGATAAAATACTGCTGTTGCTTTGAAAAGTGCTTCTGCCATGGATTTATTTCATTTATTTATTTATTTTTTTATTATACTTTAAGTTCTAGGGTGCATGTGCACAACGTGCAGGATTGATACATAGGTATACATGTGCCATGTTGGTTTGCTGCACCCATCAACTCGTCATTTACATTAGGCATTTCTCCTAATGCTATCCCTCCCCCAGTCCCCCACCCTCCGAAAGGCCCCGGTGTGTGATGTTCCCTACCCTGTGTCCGAGTGTTCTCACTGTTCAATTCCCACCTATGAGTAAGAACATATGGTGTTTGGTTTTCTGTCCTTGTGATAGTTTGCTGAGAATGATGGTTTCCAGCTTCATCCATGTCTCTGCAAAGGACATGAACTCATCCTTTTTTATGGCTGCATAGTATTCCATGTTGTATATGTGCCACATTTTTTTAATCCAGTCTATCACTGATGGACATTTGGGTTGGTTCCAAGTCTTTGCTATTGTCAATAGTGCCACAATAAACATACGTGTGCATGTGTCTTTATAGTAGCATGGTTTATAATTCTCTGGGTATATACCCAGTAATGGGATTGCTGGGTCAAATGGGATTTCTAGTTCTAGATCCTTGAGGAATGGCCACACTGTCTTCCACAATTGTTGAACAAATTTACACTCCCACCAACAGTGTAAAAGCGTTCCTATTTCTCCACGTCCTCTCCAGCATCTGTTGTTTCCTGACTTTTTAATGATCACCATTCTAACTGGTGTGAGATGGCAACTCTTGTGGTTTTGATTTGCATTTCTCTGATGACCAGTGATGATGAGCATTTTTTCATGTGTCTCTTGGCTGCATAAATGTCTTCTTTTGAGAAGTGTCTGTTCATATCCTTTGCCTACTTTTTGATGGGGTTGTTTTTTTCTTGTAAATTTGTTTGAGTTCTTTGTAGATTCTGGATATTAGTCCTTTGTCAGATGGGTAGATTGCAAAAATTTTCTCCCATTCTGTGAGTTGCCTGTTCACTCTAATGGTAGTTTCTTTTGCCATGCAGAAGCTCTTTAGTTTAATTAGATCCCATTTGTCTGTTTTGGCTTTGGTGTCCATTGCTTTTTGTTTTAGTCATGTAGTCCTTGCCCATGCCTATGTCCTGAATGGTATTGCCTAGGTTTTCTTCTAGGGCTTTTATGGTTTTAGGTCTGACATTTAAGTCTTTAATCCATCTTGAATTAATTTTTGTATAAGGTGTAAGGAAGGGATCCAGTTTCAGCTTTCTACATGTGGTTAGACAGTTTTCCCAGCACCATTTATTAAATAGGGAATCCTTTCCCCATTTTTTGTTTTTGTCAGGTTTGTCAAAGATCAGATGGTTGTAGATGTGTGGTGTTATTTCTGAGGGCTCTGTTCTGTTCCATTGATCTATATCTCTGTTTTCGTACTAGTACCATGCTGTTTTGGTTACTGTAGCCTTGTAGTATAGTTTAAAGTTGGGTAGCATGATGCCTCCAGCTTTGTTCTTTTTGCTTAGGACTGTCTTGGCAATGAGGGCTCTTTTTTGGTTCCATATGAACTTTAAAACAGTTTTTTCCAATTCTGTGAAGAAAGCCATTGGTAGCTTGATGGGGATGGCACTGAATCTATAAATTACCTTGGGCAGTATGGCCATTTTCACGATATTGATTCTTCCTATCCATGAGCATGGAATGTTCTTCCATTCATTTGTGTCCTCTTTTATTTCATTGAGCAGTGGTTTGTAGTTCTCCTTGAAGAGGTCCCTCACATCTCTTGTAAGTTGGATTCCTAGGTATTTTATTCTCTTTGTAGCAAATGCGAATGGAAGCTCGCTCATGATTTGGCTCTCTGGTTGTCTGTTATTGGTGTATAGGAACGCTTGTGATTTTTGCACATTGATTTTGTATCCTGAGACTTTGCTGAAGTTGCTTATCAGCTTAAGGAGATTTGGGGCTGAGATGAACGGGTTTTCTAAATATACAATCATGTGATGTGCAAACAGGGACAATTTGACTTCCTCTTTTCCTAAATGAATACCCTTTATTTCTTTCTCTTGCCTGATTGCCCTGGCCAGAACTTCCAACACTATGTTGAATAGGAGTGGTGACAGAGGGCATCCTTGTCTTGTGCCAGTTTTCAGAGGGAATGCTTCCAGTTTTTGCCCATTCAGTATGACATTGGCTGTGGGTTTGTCATAAATGGCTCTTATTAATTTGAGATACATTCCATCAATATCTAGTTTATTGAGAGTTTTTAGCATGAAGGCCTGTTGAATTTTGTTGGCCTTTTCTGCATCTACTGAGAAAATCATGTGGTTTTTGTCATTGGTTCTGTTTACGTGATGGATTACATTTATTGATTTGCATATGTTGAACCAGCCTTGCATCCCAGGGATGAAGCCGACATGATCATGGTGGTTAAGCTTTCTGATGTGCTGCTGGATTTGGTTTGCCAGTATTTATCTTATTGAGGATTTTTGCATGGATGTTCATCAGGGATATTGGTCTAAAATTCTCTTTTTTTGTTGTGTCTCTGCCAGGCTTTGGTATTAGGATGATGCTGGCCTCATAGAATGAGTTAGGGAGGATTCCCTCTTTTTCTGTTGATTGGAATAGTTTCAGAAGGAACGGTATCAGCTCCTCTTTGTATCTCTGATAGAATTCGGCTGTGAATCTGTCTGGTCCTGGACTTTTTTTGGTTGGTAGGCTATTAATTATTGCCTGAACTTCAGAGCCTGTTATTGGTCTATTCAGAGATTCAACTTCTTCCAGGTTTAGTCTCAGGAGGGTGTATGTGTCCCGGAATTTATCCATTTCTTCTATATTTTCTAGTTTATTTGCATAGAGGTTTTTATAGTATTCTCTGATGGTAGTTTGTATTTCTGTGGGATCGGTGGTGATATCTCTTTTATCATTTTTTTATTGCGTCTTTTTGATTCTTCTCTCTTTTCTTCTTTATTAGTCTTGCTAGCAGTCTATCAATTTGGTTGATCTTTTCAAAAAACCAGCTCCTGGATTCATTGATTTTTTTTGAAGGGTTTTTTGTGTCTCTATCTCTTTCAGTTCTGCTCTGATCTTAGTTATTTCTTGCTTTCTGCTAGCTTTGGAATGTGTTTGCTCTTGTGTCTCTAGTTCTTTTAATTGTGATGTTAGGGCGTCAATTTTATATCTTTCCTGCTTTCTCTGGTGGGCATTTAGTGCTATAAATTTCCCTCTACACACTGCTTTAAATGTGTCCCAGAGATTCTGGTATGTTGTGTCTTTGTTCTCATTGGTTTCAAAGAACATCTTTATTTCTGCCTTCATTCCATTATTTACCCAGTAGTCATTCAGGAGCAGGTTGTTCTGTTTCCATGTAGTTTTGCAGTTTTGAGTGAGTTTCTTAATCCTGAGTTCTAATTTGATTGCACTGTGGCCTGAGAGATAGTTTGTTGTGATTTCTGTTCCTTTACATTTGCTGAGGAGTGCTTTACTTCCAGTTATGTTGTCAATTTTAGAATAAGTGTGATGTGGTGCTGAGAAGAATGTATATTCTGTTGATTTGGGGTGGAGAGTCCTGTAGATGTCTATTAGGTCTGCTTGGTGAAGAGCCGAGTTCAAGTCCTGGATATCTTATTAACCTTCTGTCTCATTGATATGTCTAATATTGACAGTGGGGTGTTAAAGTCTCCCATTATTATTATGTGGGAGTCTAACTCTCTTTGCAGGTCTCTAAGGACTTGCTTTATGAATCTGCGTGCTCCTGTATTGGGTGCATATATATTTAGGATAGTTAACTCTTCTTGTTGAATTGATCCCTTTACCATTATGTAATGGCCTTCTTTGTCTCTTTTGATCTTTGTTGGTTTAAAGTCTGTTTTATTAGAGACTAGGATTGCAACCCCTGTTTTTTCTTTTTTTTTTTTTTTTGCTTTCCATTTGCTTGGTAGATCTTCCTCCATCCCTTTATTTTGAGCCTGTGTGTGTCTCTGCATGTGAGATGGGTTTCCTAAATTCAGCACACTGATGGGTCTTGACTCTTAATCCAGTTTGCCAGTCTGTGTCTTTTAATTGGGGCATTTAGCCTATTTACATTTAAGGCTAATATTGTTATATGTGAATTTGATCCTGTCATTATGATGTTAGCTGGTTATTTTGCCCATTAATTGATGCAGTTTCTTCCTAGCCTCATTGGTCTTTACAATTTGGCATGTTTTTGCAGTGGCTGGTACCGGTTGTTTCTTTCCATGTTTAATGCTTCCTTCAGGAGCTCTTGTAAGGCAGGCCTGGTGGTGACAAAATCTTTCAGCATTTGCTTGCCTGTAAAGGATTTTATTTCTCCTTCGCTTATGAAGCTTAGTTTGGCTGGATACGAAATTCTGGGTTGAAAATCCTTTCTTTAAGAATGTTGAATATTGGCCCCTACTCTCTTCTGGCTTGTAGGATTTCTGCCGAGAGGTCCGCTGTTAGTCTGATAGACTTCCCTTTGTGGGTAACCCGACCTTTCTCTCTGGCTGCCCTTAACATTTTTTCCATCATTTCAACCTTGGTGAATCTGACAATTATGTGTCTTGGGGTTGCTCTTCTCGAGGAGTATCTTTGCGGTGTTCTCCATCTTTCCTGAATTTGAATGTTGGCATGCCTTGCTAAGTTGGGAAGTTCTCCTGGATGATATCCTGAAGAGTGTTTTCCAACTTGGTTCCATTCTCCCCATCACTTTTGGGTACACCAATCAAACACAGATTTGGTCTTTTCACATAGTCCCATACTTCTTGGAGGCTTGTTCCTTTCTTTTTACTCTTTCTTCTCTAATCTTTTCTTCTTGCTTTATTTCATTAATTTGATCTTCAATCACCGATACCCTTTCTTCCACTTGATCGAGTCAGCTATTGAAGCTTGTGCATGTGTCACGAAGCTCTCGTGCCATGGTTTTCAGCTCCGTCAGGTCATTTAAGGTCTTCTCTACACTGTTTATTATAGTTATCCATTCATCTAACCTTTTTTCAAGGTTTTTAGCTTCCTTGAGATGGGTTTGAACATGCTCCTTTAGCTCAGAGAAGTTTGTTATTACTGACCTTTTGAAGCCCACTTCTGTCAACTTGTCAAAGTCCTTCTCCATCCAGCTTTGTTCCATTGCTGGCGAGGAGCTGCGATCCTTTGGAGGAGAAGAGGTGCTCTGGTTTTTAGAATTTTCAACTTTTCTGCTCTGGTTTCTCCCCATCTTTGCGGTTTTATCTACCTTTTGTCTTTGATGTTGGTGACCTACAGATGGGGTTTTGGTGTAGATGACCTTTTTGTTGATGATGATGCTATTCCTTTCTGTTTGTTAGTTTTCCTTCTACTAGTCAGGTCCCTCAGCTGCAGGTCTGTTGGAGTTTGCTGGAGGTCCACTCCAGACCCTGTTTGCCTGGGTATCACCAGCGGAGGCTGCAAAACAGCAAATATTGCTGCCTGATCCTTCCTGTGGCAGCTTTGTCCCAGAGGGGCACCCACCTATATGAGGTGTCTGTCGGCCCCTGCTTGGTGTTGTCTCCCAGTTAGGCTACATGGGGGTCAGGGACCCACTTGAGGAGGCAGTCTGTCTGTTCTCAGAGCTCAAACGCTGTGCTGAGAGAACCACTGCTCTCTTCAGAGCTGTCAGACAGGGATGTTTAAGTCTGCAGAAGTTGTCTGCTGCCTTTTGTTCAGCTATGCCCTGCCCACAGAGATGGTGTCTATAGAGGCAGTAGGCCTTGCTGAGCTGCAGTGGGCTCCACCCAGTTTGAGCTTCCTGGCCACTTTGTTTACCTACTCAAGCCTCAGCAATGGTGGACGCTCCTACCCCAGCCAGGTTGCTGCCTCATGGTTCGATCTGACTGCTGCGCTAGCAGTGAGCCTGGCTACATGGGCGTGGAACCTGCCAAGCCAGGCACAGGAGAGAATCGCCTTGTCTGCCGGTTGCTAAGACCTTGGGAAAAGCACAGTATTTGGGCAGAAGTGTCCTGTTTTTCCAGAGACAGTCTGTCACGGCTTCCTTTGGCTAGGAAAGGGAAGTCCCCTGACCCCTTGTGCTTCCTGGGTGAGGTGACACCCCACCCTGCTTTGGCTCACCCTCCTTGGGCTGCACCCACTGTCCAACCAGTCCCAATGAGATGAACCAGGTACCTCAGTTGGAAATACAGAAATCACCCATCTTCTGCATCGATCATGCTAGGAGCTGCAGACTGGACCTGTTCCTATTCAGCCATCTTGGAATGAAGCCCATGGATTTATTTTTTAAAGTATTTTAGTAACTAGGTCATGATCTCTTCAAATGACTTCCTAAGCAATTCAAGAATTAGTATATTTTGTTTTTTCCTTTCAGAAAATGCCTACTGTTGTGAGCTAATGTTTTTCTCTTTATTCAACAGCATAAAAGAAGATTAGACAAGTGCCGTGCTGTATTCCGTGAAGTATCTTTGAATAAGGGTAGGCACCTAAAATCTGGCATTGTAGCAATCATCAAAGGCAGAATGATGAACACAACTTTCTGCATAGTAAATCAAGAGCATTTCTAAGGAAAAAAGAAAAGACAACTTCTAATCCTATAGGACGAAATAGAATGCTTTAAAATGCATGGGGGTACAGCACATTATCCCACAGAAAATGGAGCATGGGAGACCGCATTTAGTTGCCTCAAATGAGAATGGGAAACCAGGGCAAAAACACTTTGTTCTTGTGGCAGTATCTGTCACTCCAAAGTAATGGTGGGAATTTGGGCATGCAGCCAGATAATTTATGCAGTTGGCATTAAACACATTTTTTTGTTTGATTTATTTGTATAATGCTTCTATTTTCTACTCTTGTTGTGTCTCAAGAGACCCTAACTGTGGCATACGGTAGGCACTAAGTGAGAACCAAGCAAGCTGCAACCGAGCTATGATAAAAAGATGTAACAAACACCAACCTTCTTCTGCTCAGGGATACGTCCAGCTCATGGCTTGCAGTATTTCAAATGCAATATTCACTTTGCTGAAGTGGGCACAGGCCAAAATAAACTGATACTTTGTTGTTTTTTAATCAGGCCTATATTTTCAAAATTCACAGAAGTCCTAACACTGTAAGGAAGGGAAATGGAGACTCTCTCCACAGGTAGCTATTAAATGATCAGAACCTGGTCACTCTAGGAGCTCAACTGATTGGTCTTTATCTCTCTTTGTGTCTTTTCTTCCTAAGAGACTCCGGATCCTTCTCCAAAGGCCAGTGCCAGCCCTACCATTTTGAAAAGTCTCCATGACCACTCTGAAAAGGTAGAGCTCCTCTGAGCTGGATGCCTTTAGTGCCCATGACATTTTAAAATATATGTCATATGCTACTTTGTTATCTGACTTAACTTTTCATATGGGCGTTGTATCTTGCCAACACCTGTAAGCCCTCTGATGGCAGGGGCCATTTCTCTTTTCAAAATAGAGATGGGGTCTTGCTATGTCTTGAACTCCTGGACTCAAGTAATCCTCCTGTCTTGGCCTCCCAAAGCACTGGGATTACAGGTGTGAGCCACTGCACCCGGCCCCTGGGGGCCATTTCTTATAGCTCATCTTGCTCATAATCAGCCATATGATGAGATACACAAAAGAGCTACATGTTGTACGTCAAATTGATTTCACTTATTACCTTGGCTCTCTTATACACACAAAATCAGCTTTTGTTTTTAAATATTAGATGTTTACTCTGGAGATGGCAATTCCCCCACCTGTCATGGGACAGTTTCAGCTGCTGGGTTTGCTGCTCGTGGGCATTGATGAGTAGCTTTTTCAGCAGCTCACACTGCTGGCTGAGGTGCAGGTCTCGGATTTCTTGCTCCTCAGCACTGTGGGTATTGATCATTTCTGACCATTCCTTTGTGTGCTGTGCTACAATCTCTTTGACCTGTTTGGGAAAAAGGGGACGGTGCCATTGTAATCCTCATAGGTCAGGTATGAACCCAAAAGCACATTATTCAGGTATTTCAGATTCCTCCCACCAACTTAATTGGTGAATCATGAGACACCTATAACCACCAAAAAATAATATGTATTAATCAATGGGAAGCAGGAAGTTATTGCTTATCAAAATAAATCAATTGCTTTGGCTCTGAATAGTTAACTGTGAACCCTTATTTTACTGCCTCACTTAGCAACACTCTGTTTTGTTTTTTGTTTGTTTGTTTGTTTTGTTTTTTTAGACAGAGTCTGCCTCTGTTGCCCAGGCTGGAGTGCAGTGGCATGATCTCAGCTCACTGCAACCTCCACCTCCTGGGTTCAAGCGATTCTCCTGCCTCAGCTTCTCAAGTAGCTGGGATTACAGGTGCGTGCCACCATGCCCAGCTAATTTTTGTATTTTTACTAGAGACAGGGTTTCACCATGTTGGCCAGGCTGGTCTCAAACTCCCAATCTCAGGTAATCCACCTGCCTCGGCCTCCCAGAGTGCTGGGATTACAGGCGTGAGCCACCACACTCAGCCAACACTCTGATTTGTGTGGGCCTTAGGCTCTTTTACCAATTCCATCAGGATTCTCTTTATCACCTTATGTTTCTCCAGCTTCATGTCCACAAGCCCACACGTCTGAATAGAGAGCTGTGTGTTCTTTTATTTCTGGATCATGACTTACTGTGTCAACCCTGATAGACACCAGGGTAGAAAATCCTCCCCACCCAATATCCAAGCTCTTTGCAGTGGGGTTTTGCAGCGCCTCTTGTCAAGAGCTGGAGTCTGTTTCTCCAGCTCCTTGAAGCTGGGTGACCTGTGACTTGCTTTAGCCAATGAGATAGTAGCAAATGTGATGCAAGCAGAGGCTGGAAAGCACTTGCCCTTCTGCTATGCTGGGATCCCTGTGGCTACGCTCTGACTGAGCCTGTGCTAGCCTGCTGGAGGTTGATAGGTCATGTAGGAAAACAACCAACAGCCAGACAACTACCAGATACATAAGTAAGGCCATACGCCCCCTGCTGACAGTAGATACACAAGTGTCTCCAGCCAAAATCAGCAGAAGTATGGCCCAAATTTCTGACCCACTGAATTGTGACCTAATAAACTGTAGTAGTTTTTCAATGTGCTCTTCTTTGACACAGTTCATTATATAGCAAAAGCAAACTGATACTGTTGCCAAGGCTTTTCTTATTGATGCCAAGCATCTAAGAATCATGACAGTTTGCACAACTACTAATTCTCAAACATTCCAGTTAAGAAGAGAGAGAGTGGGGAATAACTCTTAAAGACACATGCCTTACTGCCTCTACAGAGTTCATGCCCTACAAAATATACAGCTACCAAGGAGAACATCTTGAACATCTTGCCTGCTCCATGCATGCAGCAGGGCCATTGGGCCAGATGACACAGCTGCATATAGATAGATGAGGCTGGCTGGTTCAACCACAGCTATTTTTGGGAGCTTTCTTTAACAGTTGTTGTTGGTTTTTTTTTTTTTTTTCTTTTTTTTCCTTTTCATTTAAAAACTATTATTGCTGGAAGAATTGTTTTCATTCTTAACTGGGACTTAACACTTAGTTCTCCAAATGCCCACAAAGTTGATTAAAGTCTCTCAAGCTCCTATTTTCTCCTGTCTTTAAGAAAATGTGAGTAATTAGGCTTCTCTTTTAGAATATCAGCTCTTATTTTTTTCTCATCCCAAATTTCCATGTAAAGTTAGGATGGAGTAAGTATCACCTCCCAATTTGGGTGGTTTTCTGTCCTATGTTTAATGTTATTTCTATAGGGAAGTATATTCTGTATTTTATATAATATTTCCTTTTAGTATCTTCATTTATTGTTTTCCTCGATGCCTCTGAGGCAGGCAACATAAATATTGTTAGCATAGTTCAACAGACAAGACAAAAGAAGATGTTCCATGAAATGGCTCTTCTTAAAGCCAGTGAGTCTGAGGCAAACATGAACCCCGGGCTCCCCTGACATCCCAGATCAGCTGCAGGCTACTAGACCAGCTCTGGGCTACTGTTATTTCTGATTTACACTAGGTACTCCTTCTAAAAAATTACTAAGTGTCTTCTGCAAGTCACTGCTGTAAAAATGGGCATTTTCTTACCTTAGATTTGTGATCTGATGTCAGCGTCTGAATTTTGATTTCTGTTTCTTTTTTCATTTCGAGACAATTACTTCCCCTGAAAATGGAAAGTTGCAAATGCATGCCAGAAATTAGATATTTTCCCATTCCCATGGGTCTTTGCTACAAAGCTTTCTGATGAAGATAATATATTCATCAAATATGAGATGTCATGGCTCATTGGGCAACACTGGTCTTTCTAGTAATAGATTCACACCTTACAACATATTATCTGTTTCATGATTACTCAATTCAACCACTATACAAAGAGGCACTTCAAACCTAACAATTATTTCATTGTTAAGGGGCTGTTGTCAGTTTCCATTTTGGTTCCTGTTTTTCTCAAGCTATTTTTCACTTATTCAATAAAATATTATTTGGGATGAAAACTGGAAAATAGGTCCTCAGACTTGAAGTGAATTTTTCATTCTTCCATTTCGTTATAAAGCCAGATTTTTGTCTTTTAAATATGCCAGTGAAGGAGAAAATAGCAATCCTTGGCACCACAGGGCAATTTTTGCTTCTTATTCTATTGTGAGTAGGAAATATATGCTAGGCGAGTGCCCAGCAACTATTACTGCTTATTTCAGTGATTATGTCTTCCTTTTGAAATATCCACATCGCTGCTGAAACAAGAACAGGTCCTGAGCTTCATCTTCAGCATGTATACTCTAGGTTATTATAGCTCAAGTCAGAATGCTTCATTATAATATAATTCCAAGTTCCTCTGAGAGAAGCATTACTCTAAAAATGCGAGGTCTCGCATCAAATCTAGCACTTCTCAATGGCTGGCACTGAGCAAGTTTCTTCTCTCTTCTGTTATTCAATAAGTTTGCAGCACTGCCGAAACATTCCCGTGACTTAATTCTAGACAAATCTTTCACAGTAAATGCAATGAGAGGTTTTATTCAACACTCTCATCTGAGGGCATAAGGGCATGCACTTGTAATATTTATTTGAAAATCAAGATTTTATTTTCCCTTTTCTAGTGCATCAACCTTCTTTATATTCGGGCTATGCAAAATAATTTCTGTAATTTAGAATTTTCCCAACTTTAGCTTGTCTTTCCTTGTTCCCCCATTCATCTTTTTACCATCACCTTAAAGATCCTTGAGTGGAAAGCATATGAGAGGTAGTCATTAGCCAAAGCTGGAAGCACTTGAATAAAGCTTCCCTTTCCCAGGTCAATCTTTCCTTTCAGCTGAGTAGGTAAGAGTAAGGGGAAACCTTTCATTTGTTTCAAAAATAGATCCTGCATGAGAAAGCTCCAAGGACTGTCACAGTTTCCCCTTTCACTAACTTTTTAGCAACTCAGTTGCAGTAAAAAGTCCAGGGAGGCTGGGTGCAGTGGCTCACGCTTGTAATCCCAGCACTTCGGGAAGCCAAGGTAGGCAGATCACTTGAGGTCAGGAGTTCGAGACCAGCCTGGCCAACATGGTGAAACCCTGTTTCTATTAAAAATACAAAAAATTAGCCAGCATGGCAGCATGTGCCTGTAGTCTCAGCTACTCGGGAAGCGGAGGCAGGACAATTGCTAAAACCTGGGAGGCAGAGGTTGCATTGGGCCAAGATTGTGCTACTGCACTTCAGCCTGGGCGACATAGTAAGACTAAGTCCAGGCAACCTTGATACCATGGTCAATATTAATGAGAAACTCTCCTCAGATACGGCTTTCCAGAAGAAAGTATCTGATGTCTGATTTTGAAGTAACTTTTAATGTATTGCTAAGATTCTACTGTTTAGAGTACTTGGAAATGCTCTGTGTGAAGAGCCTGGTAGGAGTGCTGCGTTTGACAGCAGAGGCTCAAGAAGAAATCTACAGATTAGACTTTTCCAGTCTCATCTACGTTTAGGATAAAACAGGGCTTTATTTGCTGAGAGACCTCCAAGAGTACTCAATAGCCTGTTTGGGGGGTTAAGTGTCACACCAGGGACACTTCTAATAACTACCAAGTTTATAATAAATTACATTTTGATCCCACATTATCTTGAGAGTAAAAACAATCATGAGGTAAAGACATATTTTATCAATTTTTTAAAAATTTCTAAAGGTAGCACTCATGATTGATTGAATCAGAAAACTGTAATATTACTTTTAGCAAAGAAATTTACTCTATGGTGCTTGGATCTGAAATCTCCTTAATACAAATTTTTGGTTTGGTTAAGCCAAAACTGTGTTTCTAAATACACTGATCCACAAAAATGCATGAAACATTTTTTGAAAAGGTATCTTGTAAATACAAATAACCTTATTCTTGGAGAGTACTATAAAGTCATCAACAATTTGCTCCTTGGTATTAGAGTCTGTCTACCATCAGTTTCAATATTATAGCCTAAAATGTCATTAAATATGAGAAATTAATTTACAAAAAAGAAATAGGCCAAAGCTGATGTGGTTAGAATCTAGAAGAATCACAGCTCCTCAAAACTTACTGTAATCACTACCAATATTGCCACATGAGCTCCGAGGTGGGTGACTCACTTACTCACTTAAAATACAGATCAAAATGTTTTCTAAGCAACAGGCACATTTCTGCCTCAATAATACACAGTGAAACCTACGGGGAAAACAAAAGGCAGATGATACATAATAACAGATGCTCAATAATCAGTGCCTGATTTGTATTTTTCTGAAAAATACAACTTTAATAAAAATGAGGGTACCTCTCAAATAGTGAGGCCTGATACCAGGGCAGGCATTTTAGTTACCCACCATTTACTCCTCAAGCAAATTTACATTGGTTTCATGTCATGAACTTAGATCTTGGGATATGAAATTTCAGCAATATGAACCAATGTCCAAGAAAATTATAACTAACATAATCTGTTCTGTTTTCAGAGTTTAGTTTTCTAGGTATATCTTGGGTGACTGTTAAAACAAAAAATAAAAAACAAAAACCAAATGCCAAAAAACCCAAGTAGGAAAAAGAAATCTCATTCTCCTTTTCTCTTGTGCCAAAGGTTGTGGAAAACTAGAAGACATCAGCAGAGATTGAAGGAAAGAGATAAAAACCAGAGGGAATCCATGGAGAAGGTCAAAGGCAGGAAAAATAATTTCTCAGATAAATAGAATGTACGCATGGTCTCATGGAATTTTCCCCAAAGTATTTATAAAGGGAAAAAAGTAATCTGACAGTGCAGAAACCTGTCAGATACCAGCTTAACCAAGTCATCCAGGTTAACATCACCAATAATGGGACATATTAATGTCACACCCCCATCCCCCCAATATCGTGGACTGAGAAGGAAGCAGCATTGTTTCCATGATGTGCTTGCCACAAATGCATAACCTCACTCTCATCATGAGAAAATATCAGACAAATCCAAAAGAAGAGCCATTCTACAAAACAACTGACCAGCTCTCTTCAAAAGTGAAAGTCACAAAAGACAGGGAGATATTGAGGAATTATCACATACTGAGATGACAACTAAATGCTATTTAATTTTGGAGGTGATCCCAGAGTGGAAAACAAGCACTTGTGGAAAAACTGGTAAAATGTGAAAAATCACTGTGGCTTGGTTAATGGTATTGCACCACTGTCAATTTCCTGGTTTGACAACCGTACTATGATTATGTGAGATGTTAACATTTAGGGAAAGTGAGTTAAGGGTATAAGGGAACTCTGTAGTATTTTGGAAACTTTTCTGTAAATTTAAAATTAGTTCAAAATCAAAAAGGACAATCAATTCTCAGAGTAAAGAGGTATTTTTTCAATTATTTGAGACTAAGATTTCTTTCTCATATTAGAAATAATTATGATGAATTAAAAGATATCAGAATCTCTGCTGAGAACCTTCCCCAAACCAGAAGCTACATCCACTCATTGACCTGTTATGATGTTAGAGCATTTAAAATGAATGAGTTTCTTACTTTCCAGGAATAATTTTTAATGATGAAAATCAAGTCAACACTAAGTTCTTCCTTGACTAAACAGCAGCAAAACTGTGGGAAAAGACAAAATATAAACATAGAGAAAGTCTTCAGAAGGAAATAAACAGTATTACCCCTTCTTCTTCATTGCCTTCTCTAGGATTTTCTCATGAGTCGACTTCTCTTTGTCATACTGTGCCACAATTTTGTCAACTTGCGTGCAGTGTAACTTCTGCATGGTACTGTGTTCCTGAACAAGAAGGATTTGCAGTTATGAATTGGACTCTTAGCATGGCTCACACCATATAGGGCTGGCATAACTTTCACCAGCTTCCCTAGAGTCTTCATTTAGAAAGTCAAGGAATAACCAAATCTGAGAACGGTACAGACTCCAGATCTCCCATTCAACACCGGTTTTTTTGTCCAAGGGCATTCCCAACATGGGAGTCTCTAGCCTCAGTCTAGTGAACATGCCCAGTTCAAACGCACTCCTGCTCAGCAGTGGGTAGTGCCAATCATCTCGAAGTCCTTTCTTCTACATATACACATCTCTGTAGTATTTCCACCCATTCGTCTTTGTTCTGCTGTTTGAGACATGTAATTAGCCCACTGCCCCTTCCACACACTGGTCCTCAAACATGCAAGTTCAGCCGCCATGTTTCTTCTCTTGCATATGCTAAATGTAACTATTCATCATGCGACATGGTTTCTAAACACCTGCACATTTTGGAGCTCTTGAATGCCATTATTATATAATGAGAGGCATCACTGTGTTTGTCACCATCAGCCAAATTTGAATCTACATCACTTAATATTTTCACTGGCTTACTTATCTAGAAGCAGTTTATGAGGATAAAGTGTTCAGGAGCTATGGCCTTCTGTTTTACAGATATTTAAAACATTTTCCCATCTGCTTCACGTAACCACTGAAATTGGGGCTGCAATGCTTTGGAAAGTAGGTATTTCAATATAAACATTATTTCTTCCTGGACAATGAAAAAGGCATTTAGCTACAGCCAATGACTTATATGAAATCAGATTTCTTTAGCTGCTCAGCCTCCCAAGCACAGAGGAAATCAGTACAATCAGAAATTTCCAACTCTAAATGATACTTGATGTTATAGCCTAACCTTACTCTTGAGAACCAGAAAAATGGGATGCTATTCATGACTGGAATGGGTGTACATGTTGTTCAGGTTATATAACCCCTCTCGCCGTCATATTTCCTTTCACTTATTGAAGAAAAGAGTGCCTTAATTTAAAAGCAAATTTATTTTCTTTCTAAGGTAGGCTTGACTTTATGCAAATCTAATTCATGAACTTCTTTTAACGGTTTCATAAAATATAAATGGGGAAGGAATTTTTAAGTCTTTACCAAGACTTCCTTAATTTCCCAGCTAAGAGACTTAACACAGGACTTGATCTACAATTCATTTATATATAAATTCTTTAGAAACGCATTCATGCACAAGGCCTCAGCATTCTTGTCTTTAGGAGAAGGAGTGGAGAAGGGTGATGCTGGATAGGGAGATTCCCAACATAGGAACTTACAGTGGGAACAAAGGCTAGGTGGGCTTGCTGTGGATCTGGGCTTAATTTGTAATTGGAATGCCCCATAAATCTAGCCATATTACCAATGTGTGTGCACCTTTGTGCTATAAACACATTTCCTCCAGAGCTTCTGCAATGTGGCACTGGGTTAAGGACATGGGTTTTTCAGTGCTGGGGTGAGTCACTTACCTTTCCAGAGTATGCTCATCTTTATAATTGGGATAGTGACATTTACTTCATAGGGTTGTTAGGATTAAAAGTAAATCTAATGTATCAAATGTGTGTTACAGCTTATTCAAAACACAGTGACATACAAACCTATCTATACTATTCAATACCCATGATAACATACAGAGAGTGACTTGAGATAGGGATATCAATCAGACTAATTAAATCAATAAATGTTTCCTCCATGCTTGATCTACTGCCCCAGGAATAGAGGAACATGTTGATGTATTCCTGAATGTATTTAACTACTCTTGTAATACTTTGGTACCTACTAAAATGCCCTCCTCCTAGTCTTCTTTCTAAGATTTAGAAATCATTATGGTTGGCTAACCCATGTGTTAATTTTTCCTGGGCAAAAAATTAAATAAATAAGGGGCTTTCTGCAGGTCTCAAAATATATCAGAAGTGCCACAGTCCTATATTATCTTGCAAATATCATTGAAAGGAGGGTGAAGACTATTTCTTTAAATATTTTAGTGCAGAACAGGACAAGTAGAGACTTTGAGGCTTGGATGTAAATTGACACAGATTTTTTTCCTAAGAAAATATTTTGGTGAACCTTATTAATCCAATTAGATATGAGGAATAGGGCTCTTTGTACCACAAAGTTGTTTATGATGGATTCAACTCTATGTAATACGCTCTACAAGAGCAGGGCAGGTCTTTTCTCTTTACCAGTACATGGCACAAAGCCTGGTACAAAGTATATGCTCAATAAGTATTTATCACATGAATAAAAAGTCAGCATAGGAAAATAGCAAGAAGACTTAGATTCTGGTCCCAGCTCAGCCAATAATTAAACAACTGCCCTTGTGTAACATATATAAATCTTCCCAGGCCTCAATGTCTTTATTAGAAAACTGAGTTAGGGCTGGGCACAGTAGCCCATGCCTGTAATCCCAGCACTTTGGGAGGCTGAGGCGCATAAATCACCTGAGGTCAGGAGTTCAAGACTAGCCTGGCTAACATGGCGAAAACCCAACTCTACTAAAAATACAAAAATTAGCCGGGCGTGGTGGTGCACTCCTGTAATCCCAGCTACTCTGGAGGCTGAGGGACGAGAATTGCTTGAACCCGGGAGGCATAGGTTGCAGTGAGTCGAGATCATGCCACTGCATGACAGAGCAACACTCCATCTCAAAAAAAAAAAAAAAAGAAAAGAAAAGAAAAGAAAAGAAAACTGAGTTAGGTACCTTTGCCTAAGCGAATTCATGAGTTGCTTATGAGATGCAAGGTTACTAAACATATGCAAAAATAATTTGAAAAACTGAAAGCATATTGAATTAAAGTGACTATAATTAATGTCAGTAACAGGAAAGCTGGTCCTGAAAAGTTGTCTCTGTTTCTCTTTTTATTCAAAACTCCATCCCTGTGCAGTAGGCAGTGATTGCTGAAGTGTTTTGGGATAACTTGATTCCCAGACACCACTTGTCCTTTCAGAAAGAAATGGGGATCCTAGTTACTGATTTCCATGTGACTCTGGTCAAGTCTCAGCTCATTGTGCTGTAAAATGAAGGAGGCATGAAATGATCTCTAAGTCCATCTTAGCTTAAAAAAATGTCCATTATTGATTTTATTCTTTTGGTCCTTAGTTAAATCATGAAACACTATTGAAGAGACATACATTTCTCATTCATTCAAGCCAAGAGTACCAAAATTAAATATGTTAACTTAAAGTAAATCTTAACTGGGACATTTTGGGGAAAAACATGTATAGCATTCAGAAGAATTTGTGTACGTTTCTTATCCAAGTTAAGAGTAAATTCAGCTTCTTTTGGGGAAAACTGCTGCTGCAATTCATTCTTGTGACTGATGTGACTATGGGCGTGAATGATCGCACCACAGAGGGTGCTGAAAAATTGGAGTAAATCATGTTTGCTCAGCATGTAACTCTGAGATTACCAATAGGCGGACTCTGAGGGCAACTGCTGTGTCTCTGCCCCTTTCCACTGCAAAACTAAGTTATAGGTCTGGTACTAAGGTCTGACCATGAATTAAAATTGATGAGTTTAACAACAGTCTTGGTGCTGTCGGCTAAATTGCTTGCATAGCAAAGAGAAAATTTTCCATCAGTAGCTTTACTAAAAATGCCAGAGTTTAGTAGGCTTCTCAGGCATTTCATTTGACTCATTTAATGTTGATACTGCAAACTGGTGGCCTAAGGAATGTATCCTGCCTGCAGATGTAGTTTTTAGTTTTGGATTTTGTTTTGTTTTTTCCTACGCAGTTTCAAAAAGAGGTTGAATTAGACGCCGATAGTAAAAGATCAGGAAATTCAGATAAACTTTCTGATTTTTTGACTCTCCTTTAAGAGGACACGACTGACCCATCTACTCTCCAGGCACCAATGGTGGTAGCTCAGACTGACTTGGCCTGTGGATAGAGATGAGTGCTCCCAGCTTTTATGGAGTCAACACCTGTCCAACTTCCCTCAGCTACTTCCTGCTTGGTCCCCATAGGCATTTGAATTGTAATTCCCCTTCTAACACGTTACTGGAGATATGTATCCAACTTTGGGTTTTACATTTTTGGCTCTAAGGAATTGACCTCATTGGACAATTGAAAAGCATGCCTGTCTCTTAATGAAAGTAACTGCAGCTCTGGATCCCAATGAGTCATGTGCTGGGGGATGATTATTGTTAATTAATTCTCCTTTTTCTGTGTCTCATATAATAGACACTTGAAAAACCATTACCCTAGTTTCCATTTCGAATTGAAGTGGTTCTACAAAGTATGAGACAAGTAGAAGTTTGATTGCCAGTACATTCAGAGGGTCAAAGGCAGTTGACCATTGCCATTTTCCAAAAATAGGCATTTTAATGAGCATTTTTATATCCATCTGGGGTGCAAATGGTCGTCACCCCCATCTTTTCTTCTCAATATCCTAACAGCAAATTGCACACCTATTTGCAAATGGCAGAACCTCACACTCACCCCACTGTTCCTTTTCTATCTGGTAGCTAACCTGCAAGTTTGGAAATAAGCTCTCCTTGGGACCATACATTTATTTCTTAAACTGCTGAGATATAGTTCATAGATTCTCTGCTTCTCTTTAAGTCTAAAAAGTAGAATTATTTATCTAGGCCAGCAGTGGCAAATCTTTTGGCTTCCTTGGGCCACATTGGAAAAAGAATTGTCTTGGGCCACACATAAAATGCTGACACTAATGATAGCCAATGAGAGAAAAAAAAAAAATCTGTGCATAAATCTCATGTTTTAAGAAAGTTTACAAATTTGTGTTGGGCTGCATTCAAAGCCATCCTAAGCTGCATGTGGCCTGGGAGCTGCATGCAGGTTGGACAAGCTTGATCTCAGCTGATATGTAAGAGCTGAGATCTCCCTACAGTTGCTGCATATAGACTAAATAATAGTCCCTGTTCTTAGCTACCAAGGGCTGTTTGGGCCAGGGGCACACTAGTAGGGAGAGTGCAGCCCAGGCCATATTTCTTCATCAGCAGGTCATTTTATGACATAAGGCTTTGGGGTGGTAAGCCTTAGCTCCATGTTGGGTGGCTGAAAACTATTATAAAAGAGCTGTAGATGTCCTTTCACAGAAAGGATGTAGGAATTAATTCTTACTATTATGTGGCAAGAGGATAAAACCTCTGTTTCTTTAAGGAGGCTTGATAAGTGTCTTTGCAGGCGATTAGTGGGGTTTCTACTAAGGGGTCAAAAGATAGTAAAAAGTGCTACATAATGTTCCTAAAAAAACAGTCCTCAAAATTTAGCATGCAGAGGAGAGGAGTTTATTTAAAATGTATTTCTGTATTTCCTATACTCTTTTCTTAGAGATGATAGCTAAGTGTCAGATAGGCATAAGAATACATATTTTTGTAAAGCCTCCAGCTCTTGGCCCAATGACCTTATGTTGAAAAACCAGTCCTGAAGGAACCCAAGATATTTGTGCCCTGATAGGTTCATGATTGCTCTTAAAAACCTGTTACTGAGACCATAAAGAAAAAGATGTGTGAAGAGAAGAAAAATTAATGTGAGAAACATCAGAGGCAGCTGAGTATAGTGGTTACAAGTCTGAGTTCTCAAGCCAGGCTGAATTTGGTTCAAATCCTGACTCCACCACTTAAAAACTAGATGATTTAATGAAGCTGTGTTTTTTTAAGTATTAATAAGCTAATCTGTTGAATAGCCGGTAGGCTATAAAAATGGCCACAGTTATTTCCCTTTCTGCATCCACTCCCACTTCTGATGTAACTTTGTCACCTGTCAAAAGGTAGAGACCTCATAAGGCCAGACTTAGGACCTACTTTGGCTAAAAAATGAGGTGGAAGTGATGGTGTGTCAGTTCTGAGCTGGGGCCACAAGAAACTGTGCTTAATCTGCTTGGTCTCTCAGGACCCCAGCCATGTGAACAAGCCTGGACTAGCCTGCTGGAAGACAGGAGACCACATAAAGCAGAGAGGAAGTGGTTTAACAGAGGCTGACCTAAATCAGCCAGTCCCCCATCTGCCAACCAAACTGGTAGTAACAGCGGATTCATGAGTGAATACAGCTGAGACCAGAAGAACCATCCAGCTAAACCCAGCTCCAACTACTGATGCACAAAATTGTGAGCCAAATAAATGGTCATTGTTTTAAGTCACTACATTTTAGGGTGGTTTGTTACCCTGCAAAAGCTAACAGATACAAAACTCATATAATTATAGTACTCCTTTATATAACTGTTATGAGAATACGTAAGAATATGTGCTTAAGCAAGTATCAATATGTACAAGCTAGTATTGCCACTTTAAAAGTGTTGACTGACAGAAAAATCAGTGTTAGGATAAACACGTCATATGGAGATCAGGCATGAAGTATGTCCAATGGTAATAGATTCACCACATTGTTCCCCTCTCCTTAAACAGTTTTTCATTTTTTGGTTTTAAAGACAACATGTTTTTGTTGTTGTTGTTGTTGTTGTTGTTGTTTGTTCTGTTTTGTTTTTGAGACAGAGTCTTGCTCTTGTCACCCAGGCTGGAGTGCAGTGGCACAATCTCAGCTCACTGCAACCTCTGCCTCCTGGGTTCAAGTGATTCTCCTGCCTCAGCCTCCCAAGTAGCTTGGATTACAGGCACCTGCCACCATGCCTGGCTAACTTTTGTATTTTTACTAGAGACAGGGTTTTGCCATGTTGGCCAGGCTGGTCTTAAACTCCTGACTTCAGGTGAGATCTGCTTGCCTTGGCCTCCCAAAGTGCTGGGATTACATGCATGAGCCACCATGTCTCGCCTAAAGACAACATGTTAACAGAGCTGGCATCGGTGTATATTAGGCAAGTAAATATTCATTATATTCTTCATCTTAGAAGTTAGCTTGGGCCGGGCATGATGGCTCCAGGGAGTTAATGGACAACTCTGATGTAGGTTAAGTTCTAAAAATTGAGGGGCATCCTTCCTTAGTCACAGTCCTGATAATCAGCAGTATATCAACACTGCCCAAAGTTGATAGTGATTTTCCCTAATGTCCCATGTGCTGTCACTGCATTTGACCCAATGAGGGAACTTGTCCACTTCGTGAGCATCCCATATCCTACACAGGAGTATGGTGCAAGACTATAGATTCTGGACTCTTGATTTTGGTTCAAATATCAGCTATGCTGCTTCCTAACTCTGGGACATCAGATAACTTCACTAATTCCTAATTCCCTCACATATAAATAGAGACTCTCATAGAATTTACCTTACAGGGTAGAGTCTTAAATGAGACAACGCATATAAGGTGCTGAGCACAGCATCTGAGAATTACTGAGCATGCAGGAATTCTAGCTGCTATTATTGCTGCTATTATTACCACCCGCCACAGCATATTTTCTGGCCATGCCTCAAGAAAATATTAAATGAAGCCAAAATCTTTATGTTTCCAACTAGCCCAAAGGCCACTGAGGTGTCTGCTCAATAAAAGAGATCCAATTTAAATGCAAGAAAAATCTGTTAGATAGTGCTGCAGCATACGGGCATCCACTCTATTCCAAATAATTAAAGTCATTTAAGGTGCTTTCTCTCTTATTTCTCATTCTTACTCTTTTTCTGTTGGCTTTCCATAGTTCAGCCTGTTGTCAATAACCAACAACATTGAAGCCCCTACTTTAAATTGTTCTGTCTCCAATAACCCCATTGAGCAATGTAAGGAATTTCACTGAATGGAATTATTGATGAAACTTAGAAACAGTCTTTGAAGTGAAGTGACTGTATCAGCAAATCCATTGAGCCCAACAGTTCTGTAATACAGGGAACATTACTAGGATAAGATTAGGCCTAACTTCTAAAAAAAATCAGTGTTAGGATAAACTCTTAAAGAAATGACTTCTCAAAAAATCAGTGTTAGCACAAACTCTTAAAGAAATGACAGGGGACAGGGTTCCAGACAATGTTCTCGGCATCTCAATACGTGGAATGATTAAAAGGTACATCACTCAAGCCAAGTTCTGAAGGACATGCCTTGGTTTGAGGCTTGGGTCAGAGAATAAAGAAACAGGAATGCAAGATTAGTTTAAAAGAACTCAGAAGTTCTTTCAAATTAATAAATTATAAATTAAGTTTCTCTTGCTCTCATTGCCCTTAATAAAAGAGGACAGACATTATCCTACCAGCAGCAGCTGGTTATTATATGTTCTTAGGAAGGAAAGAAGTACTACCTTTTTCTTCTTTACCTGTGAGGGAGTCTGGAAGTGACGATGTTTGAGGGCCACGAAGTTTTTCAACCCACAGGAGAATTCCTGGGGCCACCTCCTGCTGTTCTCTTACAATTTGCAACTAGCTCTTGTAATTTTTCACAATCACTGTCAAAATACCACTTCTTATGGGTAAAAAGCAAAAATAAATCTATTTCAGAAGTAGGCTACTGGGCAAGATTTACATAAGGGAGAAAAAGTGACAAGTGTTCTCTCTCTTGGTGCTGTGAGTGGGAGGTTGACAGATTGCTAGCATCTCCCTCCATGCACCAGTGTGTATGGCAAACTATGTGACAGTGACCTGGCAATTTAGATAACTAGTGGCTAGAATTGTGAGCTGGTCTTTAATATTTTATATAGTCATGTTATTAGTGAAATAATTTTTTTTTTTTTGAGATGGAGTCTTACTCTATCACCTACACTGGAATGCAATGGCATGATCTCAGCTCACTGCAACCTCTGCCTCCCAGGTTAAAGCGATTCTCCTGCCTCAGCCTCCTGAGTAGCTGGGATTACAGGGGTATGTCACCACACCCAGCTAATTTTTGTATTTTTAGTAGAGACAGGTTTTACCATGTTGGTCAGGCTGGTCTCAAACTCCTGACATCCTATTCTACCCACCTTGGCCTCCCGAAGTGCTGGGATTACAGGCGTGAGCCACTGTGCCCGGCCTAGTGAAACAATTTTTAAATGGATGAAGCTTTGTTATGCATTTGAAAGAATTGTTAGAAATGCAGACCACAAACAAGCGACAAGCACTCCCAAACCGATTCTATTTTTTAATTTCATTGTTAACCAGTTAGAATGAGTTATTGCTGTTAAGTGGTCTGGTATCGGCTTCAAAGTAGTGTTTTTGGCTACAAATGATTCATCCATACATAACACAAAATAGTAGCTTTAGAACACTGTACCTTTGCATGTTTCTTCTTTAAAGAATTTAGCTCCTTCTGCTGTTTCTTTAAATGCTTCAAGTAAGCCTTTGGGAGAAAAATAGAATCAAAAATAGGTTTTTTGTTTTTTTCTTTTTGTAATCACAATGATTACACTTGGTGAGAAACAAAAATATATTGGTGTCACCAATATGTGTAATACAAGAGTGCTTGCAAAATAGTCAACCAATTTTACCTTCATCTGCTTCAAGTCTTCTATCCTTACTTGAGGGATAAGTTCAATACCTAAACAAACAAAAAAAATTAAGTCACTATGTATACTAAAAATCAGAGAGAATAACTGGTAATATAGAATTGACATATCGAAATCTCATCGAAAGACTTTGAAGCAGCTTTACATATGATGAATATAAACATCTTAAGTTCCTATTACAAAGCAATTAACTGGACAATTGAAATGTTGAATGTCTTAACTTAGGTCAGGTTTCCTACAAGCAGAGCCTGAGAAGGGGATTCATGTGCAAGTGATTGATTGAGGGCAGACTCTCAGGAGAAACCCCCAAGGGAATGAAAGAAGTGGAGCAGGGCAGAGGAACAAGGTAGGGTGTGTTTCCAGTAGAAATCCAGCCTCAGTCTGATCCTGCAGGGAGCTCTTCAGTACAAATGGCACCCAAGAGTCGTTCCACCTTGGCAAAAAGAGGCTGGGCATTTGTAACCCTGGATCAATCAGCTGAGTGCTACAGAGGTTTCACAAAACCTTTCAGGCAAGGGAACTCTCATGGTCCCAGGGCAATTCTATGGAGAAGAGCAGCTGAAATGCCCAATCAGCCAAAATTCATAGGAGCTGTGAGATGGGATAGTGAACCCATAAAGGGGAGCTGATCAGGCACAAAAGTATCTATTATCCTTATTCTTACCTTTGTATTTCAAGGCATATCATGCCAGTCAACTAATTCCCAACTCTATTCTCAATTCAGTCATCGTGAAAGAATAAAACATTTTTTTCTGGCTTCTCCCTTTTACCAAATTCAATCTTAGCGTTTAAGCAATGTGCTATTGAGCACAGCAATGCCTTAAACATACAGGAAATAATAAAATCAAACCAGTGTATAACAGGAGCATACCAGGAGGAGCTAGGGTAATACACTAAGTCATCCTGCTATCTGAGTGATGCTAGGCCAGGTGTTGTCATGGCAACAACAGTTATAGCCAGATCCTCAAACAGTTTCTGTTTGCAGATTTTCATCTTAGGCAAACAAAATGAATGTGTACTCTGTGCTATAATTGATTTCCATTAGAATCCCAAAGGCTAGGTATGATATATTCAAGAAAGATAGGCATCAAGTCCCAGGCTCTTGTTTTTCCCTTTCATTCATCTTAAGATGTGCACATTCAATGATAGGGTGGTCAGGCCGCAGAAGGAAAGTTTTGGCTGAGGGAAATCAGCCTTGTGATCTGTAACATTTTATGATCGGGGTATAAAGGGTCCATGGGGCTCTCTACTGATCTCCTAAGTTGGCTTTCACAAGCTGTCTCTCTAGTGACTGAGGCAGGGTAAGGCAAGGGAGTGACTCCTGGCACACAAAGAGCTCCCTGTCTTTAGGCCTCAGCTCTCTCATCTGTAAAATGAACATACAGGATTTGGGGAGTATGCAAGGTCCTCCAGAGATCTAGCAAATTCTAAGAGTTTGACCCAGTCTGATGAAACTTACTTTCTCTCTCTCAATTTTTATTTTCTTTTTGATCTTGGTTCAACTAAGTCTTGATTAAAAGGAACCTACAAAAACATAAACTTCCCTCAACTACCTGGTTTTGTGTTTTGGGGGAAAGACACAATTTGTAAAAATGTTGGTTCCCATAAGTGATTTAGTTAGAAAAAGAAACCACACTCTACAGAAGAGGACAGTTCCATCTGCATGCCAAGAACAGCCTTCCTCATAGAGCTTTGCACAATAATGGGAATGTTCCACACGTGGTTCTGTCCAACTGATGGCCTCTAGCCACCTGTGGCTCTTGAGCACCTGAAATGTGGCTAGTGTGAATGAGGAACTCAAGGTTTAACTTTTAAGTTCATTGTTAAATAAATTCAAATAGCCCCATGTGGTTAGTGGTAGCCCCATGTGGTTAGTGGCTACTATATAGGACTGTGCAGGTCTACAGGCCTCCCTGGTATGAAAGTAGGTTAGGCAGCACATTTTGGGTTTTAGCTAATTGAAGTTTCACTACATAAAGTTTTTGTTCATATCAGCATAGTTCCTTAACAATAACTTGTTTTCTCTTAATCGCTAATCTGGAAATTAGGAGCTGGGTTTTCTTAATCCTTTGTTCTTAAAATCAGAAAAAAAAAATAAAGTCGTGTTGGTGCAGTTGTCGCTGTTTGGCTGAATGTCTAAGAAAAACAGTTTGGAATTTCACACCTCCCCACCTTCATAGAGGTCTGCAGCAAATGCCGTCTGCTCGAGCCACACACTATGCCCTCTCTACATCAGCTCTTCTAGTTCACTTCCAATTGCCATCGTCTGAATGCCGAGAATTTATCCCTTCCACGGGAACCCTCAAGAAAAGGCTGACAGGAGTCAGGGTATACATTCCCCAGCTCCCTCATCCCTCTAAGAGGAGACCTCTGAGAAGTATGTCCAATACCAGCCCCCAGAGTTTCTCCAGGCGTTAAGTTCCAGGTGCCTACTGGCAACTGGCTTTAAAACATTCTAATTACTGGCTGCCTTCCCTCCCTGGTGTCACTTCTTCACGTCTCTATCCATGTCCACTGCCTCCCAGAATAAACTACTTGCACTGGAAGCCTTCTCTCAGGGTCTTTGGGGTGACTCAAATTAAGACAGTTTTCTGGAAAGAAATGGAGGCTTGCTTTCTCAAATGACATCACTTCCCCCAAAGGCTCCTGGAGTAGAGTTTATTCCCCACCCCACCCCAATCCATGGAGAGGCGTGGGAAGAACACCTGCAGACTTCTCTCTTGTACTTCCATGCCATTCTCCTAAAAACTATCATACAAAAGAACAGACCTCTCACTTACACCAGCCTCTGCTGAGCCTAACTACCTCCACATGTGTCCTTTTAGGTCACACACTGCCCTGCCCCATGAACTTCATAAACATCTGAATTGTGGTTTTCCTATGCAGGCATTCCCAGACGTCCAACACAGTGATTCAATATGCATGAGAAGAATATGCTGAGTGACTTTTCTTTCTGTTTTCATGATGCCTTCCATTCTAGAAATCTTCATCTCTACTTTACCTCACCTCCCACTGACAGTTGTAAACGGGATGTTAACACTGCTTGAAACTGCCCTTCCTCCAAGACAAGTAGCTTAGAGTAACCTCTTCTGACTGCAATCTCCATCCTGCCAACTTCACTCACTCCCTCACACCTACCAAGCAAGCTTTTTACTTTCATCTTGTTCCTGGTTCCCTTTAACCTTTTCCTTTCCTAGAAAAGTCTCTCTCCTCTAGTATCTACCCCACTGGAACATTAACCTATATATTATGATCAGGGTGGCAGACTGAGTGCAAAAATGGCCAAAAAATTCCACTCTTCCCTGTTTCCACACCTACTTACATGTGACTTTGGAATTTCTCCCATCAATCTGTGGAATCTGTTTCCCCAACTCTTGAATCTGAGCTGGGCCATGTGACTTGCTTGGGATGATGGAATGTAGTGGAAAGGATGCCATGCCAGTTCTAAGTCTAGGACTCATCAAGGAACCTGATATACAGATGGTTCAGCTTACAGTGGTTCAACTTTGTGATGATGCAAAAGTGATATGCATTCAGTAGACAGCATATGTTGAATTGTGAATTTTGATCTTTTCCTAAGCTAGGGATATGCGCTGGGGCTGCAGCAAGCCTCAGCTCCCAGTCAGCTGTATACTCTACACTGTACTGCATTTAATAAGTTACACAAAATATTTAACACTTTATTATAAAATAGGCTTTGTGTTAGATGATTTTGCCCAACTGTAGACTAATGTAGGTGTTCTGAGCACATTTAAAATAGGCTAGACTAAGCTAAGCTATGATGTTCGGTAGCTTAGATATTAAACACATTTTTGACTTAATGATATGTTCAGCTTATGAGGATGTAACTCTGTCATAAATCAAGGAGCATCTGTACTTTCACCACCATTTTAGAACACTGCAACTACCATGTGAACAAGCCCAGGCTAAGCTGATGAAAGATGAGAGTCCACAAGGAAGACAGCCCACTTGTCCCAGCCAATGACACTTTAGCTGAACCCCAAACATTTGAATAAGCATAGCTAAGATCAGCTGAGTCACTGATACTAATCCACCCATAACTAGAAAAGCCACCCAGACAACCTCATGAGCTATAATAGATGCTTACTTATTTAAATTACTGACTTTTGTGATTGCTTGTTACACATCAATAGCCAACTGTTACAGTGTCATAACTTAATGGTCTTCAAACTTTTGGTCCCAGACCATACACATTATGATAATTTCAGGCTTGCAACTCCCTAAGCTGTACTTTGTCCACAGTTGTTGCTGAGTTTGTGGGCACTGCTGAAGAAGTAATGAGATCAAGCTACATCAACTTAGTACACACCACCGACCCTCACCAGGGTCCTGTGTGCTATATGGCCGACCTTCTCCTTATTTCTTGTGGATCATTCTATTCCAGCCAGGGGCAACTCCAAAGCTTTTCTATACTGCTGTTTTTCAGTTCTACCTCTACGTTTCTCAGCAGAAAGCAGCCACCTAACCAACTTCTTAGATCAGATAAAATCTATCTGTGTTATACTACAAAAATGACCACTATTTCTTTCTCCTCTAATCAAGAGGTAGAGTCTATTTCTCTACCCCTTGAATATTGGTTCACTTTGTGACCTGCTATGGCCAATGGGAGACTAGCAGAGGCTGGAAAAGGGCTGCTCTTTAAACTCGGGGAGTACCATATGAACAAGCCTGCTCAGGCTTCAGGATAATGTGAAACAACTTGCCAAATGACAGATGTGTGCATAAGGTCATCCCACATCTACCTTCCAGTCAACCTATCAGCTGATCACAGGTGCATAAGCAAGACACAGAGATTAGCCAAGCCAGCTTAGACCAACCAACCCAATGAAACATGATCTCAATAAATGGTGGTTGTCTTAAGCTACTAAAATTTGAGGTCATCTGTTATGCAGCATAAGCTGACTGATACACCGTCTGTCAAGAATTCTTCCTGTCTATCCTGAAACTTCTATTCACTCATCATTCTTCTTAGCTCAGACAGAACATATCTCTTCCTTCCTTATCCAGCTGAATTTCACCCTTTCTGTTGATTCAGATCTTCCTTATAGCCTTGTTTTACCATGTACTCTCTTTTGCATTTTCCTTGTTTTTCTTTATTAGTTCCTACCAACATGCTACTGTCCTCCAAAACAACCATTTTATGTCTTAAATTATGTCTCACATTTTTTTAACCATGTTTCTACCTTCATCATCCAATCACCCCTGGTTCAACTATAATTTTGTAGTCTTCACTTCTCTGGACTTGTCTACAGCATCTTCTCAAAACTAATTCTTCTTAGAACATAGATCTCTCTTTTTTCTTTTTTCCCATTCACTCTGCCTTCTAAGTATTCTTATTCTGTTTCTCTGTCCCTCCTTCTTCTTCTCCACCTGATATAGATTTGGTAATTGCATATTTCTGCCCAGATGTATCAGCAACAGCTTGTCCTCAGTGATATACAGGACCAAAATCATCTTCCTTACCAAAAGCAGCTCCTCCTCCTAACTCCTCTACTTCTCTCAATGGTACCATCTATCTCTGGGATCTGTCCTTGAAGTCTGAGTTATCAAAAAGCCCCTTTCTGCCTAAGGCCCATATCAAAGCTGCCAACTTATTTCTTTTTCTTTTTTTTTTTTTTTTGAGATAGAGTCTCGCTCTTTCACCCAGGCCGGACTGCAGTGGCGCTATCTCAGCTCACTGCAAGCTCCGCCTCCCGGGCTCACGCCCTTCTCCTGCCTCAGCCTCCCGAGTAGCTGGGACTACAGGGGCCCGCCACCATGTCTGGCTAATTTTTTGTATTTTTAGTAGAGACGGGGTTTCAACATGTTAGCCAGGATGGTCTCGATCTCCTGACCTCATGATCTGCCCGCTTCGGCCTCTCAAAGTGCTGGGATTACAGGCATGAGCCACTGCACCCGGCCTCAAGCTGCCAACTTATTTCTATTCTTCCTTCCTTTTGACAATTTCCAACTTAATCTGGATTTCCTTGCCCCTATCATTCATTAAACAGTCCTTTACTTCCTGAGAAAATAGACTACTAGATTTTAACTAGGCATGGTTCCAGGGACACACTGATGATGAGGTGTGGTCTCACCTGCAATAACCTCTTTGTCTGGTTGTTAATACTTTATTAACACAATGTGATAGGTGTGTTATAACAGAAGCATGAGTATCATAATTCTTACCTTGCCCTTAGCATGCCCACTTTCAATGAATTCTTCTGCCAAGACTATAATTTTCTTCAAATACTCCTTTGACTCATTTCCCATGACCTTCTCAGGATGACCCCAGAATTCTTTCCAGAACAAGAAAAATGAACTCCTTGCCACTCCCTATCAGCATTCTCCCTGCCCACTTTCCCTCCAGTATGGAATGGGTGCCATCCAATCAATGGATGTCTGGCCAATTCATATGGAAACCAATTAAAATAACCAGCACAGTTGTTTCCCTACATACTGGCTGAATATGAGACACGTGATTCTTTGTGATGCCACCTCTTAATGATCTTTTGTTTCATCTACAGGTAACCACATGGAATTGGCCTTCAAGTGCTCATTTGATAATTTTACAAACAAATAATCATGTTTCTACTTATGGGGGAAAATTATCAGTATGAGAATTTAGAAATGTCCAATAGGAATAACTATGTTGGTTCATGAGCCCACGGCCTGTCCAGGTAATGACCTATGGGAGGGTCTGGAAGAGAGTGGGGATGAATTAGTTAACATCACTGTGTAAAAGGTTCTTTCCCACAAAGAACTTCGAATTTATATATTTCCTAAAGCTATAGATATTGTACACTGTGTAATTAAGGCGGGTGCAGAAGATAAGGAACCCAACGGCTCTCTCTCACCTTTCTTGGCTTCCACACCAGAGGCCAGGGCAGCCGTGGTGGTTGGTCTGAGCTCAGAGCTACTCTGAGGGGTCACATTTGCTTTGGCGGTGTTGGCCTTTCCTTTCTTGTCATTTTTGGAAGTGTCACTGGGCACGTCGGCTATGTCACTCTGGAACAGAAACATTTACACTGACCCAAATGAATGTCACTCAAGGTCAAATATCTTGTACATTCTTTATTTTACTGAATCCAGTAAACTTCTACCATACTCTTCCTAGACTTCTACTCTCTTAAAGGCAAAGGATCCAGCCAAGGAAAGAAGATCCAACTTCTTAACAAGCAGAGAATACTTTCTCTTTTTCTAGCTATTGGAGAGATGCTACATCCATTCCAAACTGAGGAGTCTGGTAAAGAGAACATTTAAAAACAAAGAAACAACCCACGTGTGCACTGGAATGGGAGAAGGTTGGGATGTAAGGCTGGCAAACAGTGAAAAATCAATAATAAATGCCATTTTGGCTGGGCATGGTGGCTCACGCCAGTAATTTCAATGCTTTGGCAGGTCAAGGTGGGAGGATTGCTTGAGGCCAAGAGTTTGACACCAACCTAGGCAACAGAGTGAGACCCTGTCTTGACAAAAAAAGTAAAAAAATTAGCCAGGCACAGTGGCATGCATCTGTAGTCCCAACTGCTGAGGAGGCTGAGGTGGAGGGATGGCTTGAGCCCAGGAGTTTAAGTTTATAGTCAGCTATGATCACACTACTGCACTCCAGCCTGGGCAACAGAGCGAGATCCTATCTGTTAAAAAATAAATAATTAAAAATAAAAAGCAATTATCATTAATTCACTGAACTGGGTTAACTGGTATTTCAGTGTATAATAGAAACATCCTGTACAGTACAGTTTGAATATCCCTTATCTGAAATGCTTGAGACCAGAAATGTTTTGGATATCAGATTTTGGAACATTTACATATACATAATGAGGTATCTTGGGGATGGGACCCAAGTCTAAACAGAAAATTCATTTATGTTTTATATACATCTTATACACAGCCTGAAGGTAATTTTATACAATATTTTTAGTAATTTTGTTCATGAAAGAAAGTTTATGTACAGTGAAACTTCAAAAAGCAAAGGTATGACTATCCAATGTCAGCACTCAAAAAGTTTTGAATTTTGGAACTTTTCGGATGTTGCATTTTTCTGATTAGAAATGCTCCACCTACATTTTAAACTTTCCCAAAAGTATAACAAATGTTTTGCATTGTCTTTCTAATGGGGAAGGGGTCCCCAGGTGTGATTTAAGCCACTGATGATGAAGTGGATTTTTCTGACGGCAGTCACATTTTATTAAACATGCCACACTTTTGTAGAAAATTAACTGTTGTTGAATTGATGAGCTCAGTTTTAAAAACCCTCCTTAAATTTGCTAATTCATTACTTTGTCTTGTTTTTGTAAACACTGTTTGATAATCAAACTCCCACAACTTGGCCATCTTTAATCAATCATTTCTACTTACAGTTTCAATGCCCATAGCTCTCATTTGGTCTGCTCTCTTTTCTGTAATTGAGAGAAATTTCTTTGGATCTGATAAAGCATCCACGATATCTAGGGGAAAAAAAAAACCTCAATGAGCCGTTGATTCTCTGTTTTACTGAAAATATTCATTAAAACACTGCTTAATAAACTACAATCCTGGATACCTGTTGTGCTTTCTGTTAACAATCTTTTCCTAGGACATAAGACACACTGAGGAAGGCACAGCTAGTTGCAGAAAACAAGAAAGGAGTTAAAATCAAGGGCCAAAGACCAGATGATTTTTTTATTTAGTTTTTCCTGATACGAAGTTTTTCCTGATATGAAGGAGGCAAAGTGTCAGGACAAACTGAGTGAAGTGTGTGGGTTCTAGACTGTTTCTTCACTTGTGTGTGACTTTCAGCAAGTTGATTAATGTCCCCAGCCTCAGTTTCTTTATCTGGAAATTAGGGTGGATACCACCTGCCCTGCAGAATAATCATGATAATTCAATGAGATGATGAACACAAAAAGTACCTGAGGCATGTAGGTCTTATTTTTCGATACAGAAGGATAATACATATTCAAAGCCAATTTTGGTTCCATGGTAGACAAAATGAAATCTTTCTCTAGTGTTTTCTCAGGTATAACTTGAACTTAAAAGATAGTAGAATTTCATATTTTATATTAATGCCATTTGAAGATTTCCAAGTACTTTCAGAGTTTCATATAATCATGCACAATTTACTCATACTATAGAAGGCAAAATTATTCTTGTTAACTCGAAACCATCCATAATTTATACATTTTAAATACTGTGTAAGTTTATAAAGTTTTCCCTAACAGAATCGCCTTCCTAATTACAATCTTAGGACAATTATTAAGATAACATTCTCAGTACATGGGGCACATAATTCTCTAGGTTTCAATTTTTTTTCTTTTCCTTTTTATAACAGAAAATAACATTTGCACATGGTTGGCCGGACGCAGTAGCTCATGCCGGTAATCCCAGTACTTTGGGAACACGAAAAGGGTGGATCACCTGAGGTCACGAGTTCAAGACCAGCCTAGGCAACATGGTGAAACCCCGTCTTTACTAAAAATACAAAAATTAGCTGGGCTTGGTGGCACATGCCTGTAATCTCAGCTACTTGGGAAGCTGAGGCAGGAGAGTCACTTGAACCCAGGAGGCGGAGGTTGCAGTGAGCAGAGATCGTGCCAATGTACTCCAGGCTGGGTGACAGAGTGAGACTCCGTCTCAGAAAAAAAAATAAATAAATAAACAAATAAAATAAAATAACATCTGCACATGGTAAACATTCAAATATATAAAATGAAAAGTGAAAACTTTCTCTCCTGCCAATCCTACACCCAGAAGGTAACTATTATTATCCATTTCTTGTATCCTTTCAGATATTTTTTAAAACTCCAAATGGGTTCATAGTTTTCTGCACCATTTTTTAATGTCAAATATCTTGGGAAACATTCTCATATTGGCAATATAGCTCTAATACATTAATTATAAGGGTTGCTTAAACTTTCCATTCTCTGAATGGTGATAATTTCTTTAACCAGTTCCTATTGGTAGACAGCTTGTCCTTCCAGTTCTTTGCTATTAAAGTATTGTAGTGAATGTCTTTGAACATTTCATAGCATACCTCTACATATATTTATAGAATAGATTCTTAGAAGTTAGAATGATGGGTAAGAGTATTTGTCCTATGGTAGTTATTGCCAAATTGCACTCCACCGAAATTGCATCAATTTATTCTCCCACCAGTGGCATGTGAGAAGGTCTGTTTTTATCACCCATGATCCCTAAGAACTCTTTGCCTCTCAACAACAGCTGTGGAAAAATTAGTTCTTAAATCTTGCTCAGGAAAAAAAAATCACAGACAATTATTTTTGGCAAGTTAATATTCTAGGAATTTATTTATATATTTTAAACTCTTTGTTACAAAACATTTCAAGTATACACAAAAGTGGAGAGAACAGTACAATAACCCCTCATATATTTATGATGATAACCCAACAATTATAAACACTTGTTTGCCACATTTCCTTTATATTCCTTTCATTTTTTCTCTTTCCTCTCTATTGAAATATTTTAAGGTGAATTCCATATATCAGAACATTTAATTCCTAATAACTTGTCTCTGCAGCTCTAAATTTAATTTGGAGCCAACCATCCCAATGCTATATCCAACAAAATTGGCATAATTCTTTACTATGATATAATACACAGCCCATCTTAATATTTCCCCTATTTATAGTTACATTGCTTGAATCAAGGTACCAAATTTCACACTATGTCTCTGATAATTATGTCTCTTAAGTCAATTTTAGTCTAAAGCAATCCCTCTTGACGTCTTTCTTTAAGGATACTTCTAGGAGGTGCTGTGACTTTATATGCATCACATTGAGGGACATAAAGGCTGGTTGTCCCACTTGTGACGCTAAGTTCCTCAAGTAGGCTCAGGAGGTGGCAGCTTGCAGGAGGTGGCAACTCGATCTCTGCATTCATACTGCTGCTATCTCTCTTCACAACAATTCAGTGATTCTCATGGCAATACTTTGGCTCCCAACATTACTTTTAGAGGTGCTTGCAGGAGGTGGCAACTCGATCTCTGCATTCATACTGCTGCTATCTCTCTTCACAACAATTCGGTGATTCTCATGGCAATACTTTGGCTCCCAACATTACTTTTAGTGGTGCTGATGGTGCTGACATCTCTCTTCAGTCAGTAGTGTCTGGAGGAGACACAGGGTCTACCTCCATTGCTTAGAGAGGAAATACAATGTTCAGAAGACTCCTCTGATGCCAATTCATGTCTTTCTACTCAGCATCCTTCTGCCCTGTGGTCACTGGTCAACCATGAGGTGATGCTGTGTTAGGAGAACCACATGGCTTTCTCATCGTCATCAGGATGCCATGAAGTGGGCATGATTAAGGTCCTTCAGCACATGAAGACACAATTTGACCAACCTAGACTTTTAGCGCAACTCTTTGTGCCTGACTCCCAAATGCCTCTTCTTGCCACTTGTCCACACCATTATGAGGCAGAGTGAGGTTTAACTTGTATCCATTAAACTTTTCTGCCCTTCTTTGGAGGAGATATACTTGGTCTATGCTTCTCTGTACATTCCCACGTCAGATATGTTTTGCCAAGTATCCAATCCCAATGGCACATTTCAGTGATAACACACAGGACTGGGTGGTTAGGAAACAAATACTCGCTAATTTTTAATAACATATAATCAGTCTGGGGGCCTGAAGAGAGTATATGGCATTTTTGAGGAGTAACTGGTAGTCTTTTCCATAGGAATAACAGATAATACTTTAATTACTTAAAACAAGTTACAGAATCAATAAAGCAAGACATTAAAGAATCAATAAAGCAAGATATTAAATGATCCATCTATCCTAACCAAGCATTTTTGTATATTTTTGTGTCATTTTTGCACATGAATACATATTTTCCATGGTTTATTAGAAGTTATATAACCTGCATTTTCATTGATGCATATATTATATCGGCATAGTTCTGAAAATTATTTTTAGTAAATGGGTAATGTCACATTGATTTTCTATATCAAACTATTCCCCACTGGTAGATACTTAGATGGGCTTTCAACTTTTCTATAAAAAGATGAATTTAGGAATATCTTAGTGCAAAAAATGATTTCTTTGTCATTTTATCAGAAAGTTAATGGTTTAGTTAAATAATATAGCACTTTATATAACTCAAATGCCTGATAGGCATTCCTAACAAAATTTATTCTTAATAAGCTTTAAAATAGTTATTGAAGAATGATGAATGGAAGGACTACTAAGAAAATAAAGCAGAGGCCGGTCACGGTGGCTCATGCCTGTAATCCCAGTACTTTGGGAGGCTGAGGTGGGTGGATCATTTGAGGTCAAGAATTTAAGATCAGCCTGGTCAACATGGTGAAATCCTATCTTTACTAAAAATACACACACACACACACACACACACACAAACACACACACACACAAATTAGCCCCATGTGGTGGTGCACACCTGTAATCCCAGCTACTCGGGAGGCTGAGGCAGGAGAATTGCTTGAACCTGGCAAGTGGAGGTTGCAGTAAGCTGAGATCATGCCACTGCACTGCAGCCTGGGCGACAGAGCAAGACTCTGTCTCATAAAGAATAAAAAATAAAAATTAAAAGCAGAATTAAGAGGGTGGAGTAGGTTGAATAGTGTCCACCAAAACTCCTGTCTACCTAGAACTTAAGAACGTGATGTTATTTATAAACAGGGTCTTTGCTTAGGTTTTAGAAGAGGACTGAAATGAGATCATACTAGATCAGGGTGGGCCCTAAATCCAATCACTAGTGTCGCTATAAGAAGGGAGAGAACATGGAGTCACAGGGAAGAAGGCCATGTGACAACAGAGGCAGAGACTGGAGTGGTGCATCTTCAAGCCAAGGAATGCCAAGGACTGTCTGAAGCCACCAGAAGCCAGAAAGAGGCAAGGAAGGATTCTTCCCGAGAGCCTTCAGAGGGGGCATGGCCCTGCCCACCACTTAGTCTCAGGCTTCTAGCCTCCATAAATCTCTGCTGTTTTAAACCACCCAGTTTGTGGTTATTTGTTACAGTAGTTCTAGGAAACCAGGGCAGAGGGAGAACAAGACAACTGTACATTCGATTGCCAACAGTAATTGAGGGGGAAAAAATTCACTACTTAAATTCTTGGGTATGCATCTTCCATAAAAAGTCATGTGCTTAAGTGTACAAGGCAGGCTTTATCATTAAGACTATGGAGGGTCCAGCAGCCCCTGGAGACCTCCTGCTAGAATACCAGTGGTTTTCCTCCTGTTTATGCAGCAATGTCTTGGTCTCAGCTTCTAGGGCTGATTCTACACAATCCTGACCTAGCTGAATCCACATATTGTCTTGTTTGTCACAGGCAAGCTATCTGAGATGCTCTCATCAGCCATCTGCTATCGGATTATGTAGATGTCACCTAAATGATACAACAAAATCGGAGCCTGCTGAAGATTTATCCATTAGCTGGATAAATATCATTACTTAAATCTATCTTGAATTACCAATATTAACAAATCTAGACACTATTAGGGACATATGATGCCAGATCCTAACATCCTGCCTTATTTGGTCTTATTTTTTGAAACGTCTTATTTGAGATGTTTTATTTGCAATTAGAGGCTGCCTTTACCTTTAAGAAATTACAATATACAATAATAATGCAATATAATGTTCTTGAACAAAATGCAACAAAAATATGAAAAGTGTAAAGTAAGGTTTGTTCAAATTAAATCAGATAAGACAAAAAAGAGATTACAAAAGGACTAAATGCCTTGAGCAAGGCTAAAGTTAGCAGGCTATTTGAAATGGATGCTTCATTCCTAGCAATTTCATATAACAAACTAGATACTTCTAGGATAAGCATGTCCAACCCATGGCCCACAGGCCACATGTGGCCCAGGATGGCTTTGAATGTGGCCCAACACGAATTTGTAAACTTTCCTAAAACATGAGAATTATGCACAAACTTTTTTTATTTTTATTTTTTAAATTTTATTTATTTATTTATTTATTTTTATAGCTCATCAGCTATCGTTAGTGTTAGTATATTTTATTTGTGGCTCAAGACAATTCTTATTCTTCCAATGTGGCCCAAGGAAGCCAAAAGATTGGATACCCCTTTCTAGGATGTCTAATTGGGTCATGTGGTGGCAGGTGTTCATTCTGTAGCTGGAGTTATAGAACAATGCAGAAGAATGGCATTTGAATACCTGGGACAGTTCTGACAAAAATTCTCTGCCAAAGTGCAAAGGGCTCAGCATTAGGGAGCCAAGGCCTGCCTTGGCATCTTTAAGATAATTTTTCATTGTAATTCAGTTTCTCCACTGGCCAGCGGCATATATATGTGAGACATATGGATAGGTAGATACGAAGAGTGCTGCATATCAAAAAAGGAAATTGATTTTTAATAGCCACATTTAAAATAATCTGTAATCAGAGAATGAAAAGCTCTACCTCAAATATCTCATACTTACCTACTTGTGTAACTGTACTTGAAAAATGGTATTTATTTTTTCCTTGCCTCAGCCCAGAAAAATAACTTGAGGAAGTGGTTAAATAAATCTGGTATATTCTTGGCCAAAGTTTTGCATATTCAAGTAAACCCAGTATCTTTCTTTGGTGCCAATATGACATTTCACTGGGCTTCCTTCCTTTTATTGGGGAATACTGTGGCTGCCTATTTCCCATTTAGTTTAGGGTTCCACAGGATAAATCACTGTGGCAAGAATTCATTTCCAGTGCTGATCGGCATCCACTGGCAGGTGAGTAGGCCTTGCTAGGGGGGAGCCACATTGTACATCTAACAGGGTAGAGATGGATGCATGCAAACTCCTGACTCTGCAGAACCCATGTGGGTGGCCTAAAACACCCTAGATTCTTGGAGGCCACAGCAGGGGCTCCGGAACCTATCTTTTTAAAAGAAACCAGTCTGCTTTTTCTGATTTGGTTCTTTCATTAAGATTTAACTTAAAGCTCTACTTATGTGTATTTTTAAAAACACCATCTATTTCTGGGCATAATGTCATTTCCATGAAGCTGGTCTCTCCTAGTAAAGACTTTCCATGTAGGCCCTGCTTTTCCCCTCCCTTCCTCCCTGCCATGCTTCCTGACTTTCATATAGAGTTGAAAGCATCAATTTAGGTGTCTCTAAGAATGGAAATGAAGATAGCAATTCCTTAGTACAGACTTCCAGATGCTTATTGGCTTTTCAGGAGAACTCAGTTGATTTTTGTTTGTTTAACCAATGCTTTTCAAATCATTGAGTGCCTCAGTGGTGAGCACTGCCCATGGCACCTACACTCCCCCTCCCCACCCCTATGTGCTCACTTCTGGCCCAGGTTCCCTCCCATTCCCCTCTACTATTCCTAACTTGCCAAGAGGTACAGGCAGAAGAAAAATCCTTTTCCCCTATCAGCTGCAATGTGGTGCTGATAAAGAAAGGCAAATCCCAAGTCTATGATTTTGTCTTAGTCCTTTGGGTTCCTACCAAAAGATTAAGCATTTCTCAAACTGCATTTCCTAGAATGGCAGAAAATACAGTAGGTGCTTGGGCAACAAGATCCTGTGTCAAATAAGACTGGGAAATGCTCATGTTCTCCCCCTCCCCTTGGGCATTCACCATACATCCCAGGAGCCATGCAATAGATAAGCCTGTTTAAATTTGCTTAGTCTAGCAATTTCCAAAGTATTTTACCATAATCCATCCTGCCCCCTTCCCCTCCAGAGCTTTTCTTCTTGAAGTCTGACTAATATTTTCTGTAGTACAGAAAAGGCCACAAGAAAGATATCACTGTGAATATGCAACTGGGTTTTTCAACAAATATTTAATAAAATATGACATTTTAGCACCCTTAAGGAAGAGGACAGATGGAACAAGTTTAAACTGCATCAGGAAGTCCTGAGATTATTTCCCAGGAATGGCATCTTAATTAAGAACATTCTTTCTCTGGAAATATCTGATATAAGAAACAGTCAACTATCTTTGTAAAAATGGTTGGAAAGCAACCCTATGAAAACCCTGGGCAGAGACCCAAGATGTATTTTTAATCATAGGGAAGGTGGAAAGGGGAAATGTACAAAGAAATAGAGGGTCACTTCATCTTCCCTGACATAAAACAGTTGTAGAAGAGGAGGCAAAATTTATGGTTGCAGAAGTAATGATCAGCACTGCCCGAGGAACAAAGCGCTGGCAGGCTCATGAAACACAGCGGGGAGTGACATTTCGATACAATGCTGAGGCTCCATAGATTTCGGAAGCAAAGCATCAACTCTCTTATTTGCTCCCCTTTCACTCAGCAATAATAAAATAAACACAAGTGATAAAACCCACCCAAAGCAACAGTGGGTGAAAAAGAAATACTGACACTCGTTTCATTGCCATTAGCCCTGGAACTGCTTCCTGTCTCCTACAGCAGTGTCTAACAATGATAAAGCCTTGCAATGGGCAAATGCCATCTACGGTGGCGTTGGCACCTACAGATAAAGCAGCAAAGATAATCCCAGCACTCGGAGTCTCATTGGATTTGATAAAGGAAGAATGCTCCTAGCACCCAATCTAGTACTTCTATTTGTGTATGACAGAGGGAGTAAAAGACAGGGTTGTTTTTCTTTACGTTTTGTAGCAAAATAATATTGAAAAAATTAAGCCAAGTTTTCATGATTCATTCCTAATCATCTGTCCTAAATGTTACTTTTTTTTTTTTTTCTGATAGGAGACTGTATTGTTGGACATTTTGCATCTGGGCTGCTTAGAAACAGCCAGGAAGGGTTCAGAACTCATGGTAGCCATCACTGCTCTGTTATTTCTTTGTGTCTTTTGGGAGTTATTTTGTTGTTGTTGTTGTTGTTGTTTTTGGAGACAGAGTCTTGCTCTGTCAACCAGGCTGGAGTGCGGTGGCAGGAACTCGGCTCACTTCAACCTCTGCCTCCCAGGTACAATCAATTCTTGTGCCTCAGCCTCCAGAGTAGCTGGGATTACAGGCGTGTGCTACCATGGCCGGCTAATTTTTGCATTTTTAGTAGAGACAGTGTTTTGCCATGTTGGCCAGGCTGGTCTTGAATTCCTGGCCTCATGGGATCCACGCGCCTCGGCCTCCCAAAGTGCTGGGATTACAGGCATGAGCCACCGCGCCTGGCCAGTTTTGAGAGTTTTTATGCTATAGAAATGAGAAGGAGAAGCAGAAGGAGTTGCACTCAAATTCCTGCCTCTGTTTCCTCAGCGGCCAAGGAAGAAAACTTCAGTGTTTATCCATAACTAAATTATGGCCGACATAAAATGTAATCCTATACAGCTAATAAAAATATAAAAATATTTCATGACATGGAAACATATTCTAAAAAAAAAATTAGAATTCCAAATTAGCAGTATAGTAAGATTTAATTTTATTAAAAATAAAACAGAAAAGGCCAGGCACAGTGGCTCACGTCTGTAATCCCAGCACTTTGGGCGGCCGACGCAAGTGGATCACCTGAGGTCAGAAGTTCAAGATCAGCCTGGCCAACATGGTGAAACCCCCTCTCTACTAAAAACACAAAATTAGCTGGGCATAGTGGTGCACGCCTGTAGTTCTAGCTATTGGGAGGCTGAGACAGGAGAATCGCCTGAACATGGGAGATGGAGGTTGCAGTGAGCCGAGATTGTGTCACTGCACTCCAGCCTGGGTGACAAGAGCAAAACTCCATCTCAAATAAATAAATAAACAAACAGGAAAAAAAGAGACTGGAAGTAAACAATAGCTGTCTCTGGGCAGCAGATTTGTGAGTGACCCTCATTTGATCCTCTGTGTTCTCAGAATTGCTCTCTGATACATATTTTAGCTACTTTTTATAGTATAAACCTGCTACGCATATTTGTGGAAAAAAGTAATGAAAATCCACACTATCTTTCTTTAGCTAAATATAAATCTAATGATGTATATTGATGAGTTTCTGTTTTTTCCTAGGGAAAAAAAAACATTTTTTTTTCTAGAAAATGCTGAGTGTGATGGTGCTGAGCTTCATCTTGAACTTGTTCCTGTGGAATGAGGAGGGAATATCAATACTCCAGGGAACACAGACTCTATAGATTTCCTATCTCACTGGTTCAGCACATAAACACACTGAGATATGAATGTGGGAGGTTGGCTAAACAGGGAAAATATAAGTATATTTTGAATAAGTCAAGAAGCTATAAAGAAGATCAGAGATTTGGAAAAAGACAGTCCTCATATTCTTCTTCTGTTATCTACAGGGAAGACCCTGACACCGCATAATGTCTGTCCCTGGTTTCTTCACATATAAAATAAATGACCAGAGAATTTTGAATAAATTGTATTTGAATGTCAAATCTGGTTAAGGCATCGACTGCAGAATCTCATCAATGGTACATAGAAATTTCAAACGCTTCTGATAAAAAGTAAGCAGCCACAATGACATGTTAGGAAAGAATACTGGCAGGACTAATATTAAAGAGATTAATTTGGCTCAATACTTAAATACAACATGGGTAATAAGCTACATTGTAAATACAGATGTTTCTGCAGCACAGATCTCCCTATGCTTACATCCATTCTGAACAACTTCATGCTTTTGGATCTCTTTACATAAAGCTCTTGGCATAAAGTAGAAGCTAAACAAATGATTTATTTCCCTTTTCTATTCGAGTGGCTCAGTTCCCAAGAATGAATTAGAGTTTCAGTGGGAAGTTAACCCATGCAGAGGCAAAACTTCTAAATCTTCCATCATATGGGTTTATACAACTATTTCTAAAATGTATGAGGTATTCCACAGTTCCTGCTTTCTAAGCTCACGTATGTGGATTATGATTTAACTCATCAGCTGATGCCCCATGGCCACCACCATGCTGTGTTGCAGGGAGGTTTCTGAGGTTTGCCACGGACTGCTGCTCCTAAACCCACCACTTGTCTCCAGTGCCCCTTTCTGATCCTCTTACCCAGCCTCACAGCATCCCTTTCCAGGCTTTTTATGGGTTATTACCTCTATTACTGTATGTTGTAGCTTCTAATGTGCTTCCTTTTTTTTTTTATGAAAGACAAAGGAGAAGGAGGAAGGAGCCTGGACTATGAATTTTGGGATGGAAAAATCCTCATGGCTTATTTTAATTTTTGACTCTGATATTAGACTGGTAAAGTTGTGGTTTAGTTGCAGAAAATCTGCCCTCCACAGAAGCATGCACTACTAAAAACAAACAGCAAAATTATCCCATATTCCCCAGACAAAATAGTGATGTGTTCCAGTAAAGTATAGAAATTATATCTGTGTCTACAGACACCCTGCCCACCCCCATGAGCTCATACATTTCTGAGCCTTGCTATATCATGTACTCTAATGATAAGCACCTCACAATAATGCTATGAGGGAGGTAGTTATTATTATCTTCACTTTGCAGGGGAGGAAACGAGGGGTTTGAGAGGTTACATCCTCTCCCCAAGACCACCCTGCCAGCAGTGGAGAGTGAGGATTTGAACCCTTGGCTAATCGGATGCCATCATCCTGCTGTACTATTTCCTTATGGTTCAACAGGCTGACAATATAGAGGATCTTTGCTTTCTTTTAATGTATTGGCTTAGATGGAGGCCATAAAAAGTTAACATGTTTGCATGTAAGCAAAATCCTATGACTTAATCTAGCTTTGGATTCCTCCCATTGATTACCTTAAAGCATGTAGATTGATGACTAGGATTTTTTATGAAATTGAACTTTGTTGTGGATTTGGAAGAAAATTCAGGCATGTTGATAGCTGAATTCAATTTAAATCTTTTAGCGATACTATTGATAAGATATCTATGGTTTCACCTTATTTATGTTTTTTTCCCTAGTCTGATTGTCAATATAAATATACCCTTCACAAAATGTGTTTGTAAAAATTGATAAACAACATAAAATTATAGTATTTTAAAATAAGAAAGGACTTTAAAGATCATCTCGTTTTGCATTTTCATTTCTTACTATGAAACCTGAGGTTATGATGTATTCTTGATGTATTCAAGGTAATCAGGGTTGGCAGCATTAGCAGGAATAGACAGTATTTTTGTTGTTTTTTAAAGCATGGACAAGATGTTTTATAATCTTATAATCTAGGACCTCATCTATATCATATTCTGTACCCAAATGTTTATCTTACCTCCAAATCCATCAGGCACATATGTTTTAAGAACAATATTGCAGAAAATTGTTGGTAGTGATAATGGTTTATTTCCCTCATTTCGAAGGGAAATGTGTCGATATCCGGCTTGGAGGCCATCAAGCGGGAGGATCCTCTGGCCAATCAGCTTGTTGTTATCATCATACACAGCTATTCTCAAGACAGCCAGGTCTGGCAGGATCACCTGCAAACAGAACAGGACTTTCACTGATTTTTCCAATGCAGCGCCCAAGAACCATGACTCTAAGGAGTGTGGACCAAATCCATGCTGTTCTTAAATGTTCCGTGATGTTGAAAGTAAGTCCATGATCCATCTGCATTCCCCAAAATGTACTGCATGAGCTACAGTGCCCAAGACACTGAGAAAAGCAATTGGAACATGTTTCCTGGAAATTATCTCATGAAAAATGTTAGATGAAATGAATGTTAAAGATTACCACTTCAACCCTTGTGATTGATCCTTGTCCCCACCCATATAATGGATGAGAAATAAAGCCACTTTCCTTGATCTTAGACATATCAGTGACAGAGTGGGGCCTGGGAATTGGGGATCTAATCCTGTGATCTAATATCTGGCATATTGCTGACATCTATATTTGTTTGTTTTTAAGAATACGAAAGTATCTCTGAATAAATAAAGTATCTCTGAATAAATAAATTAAGTATCTCTGAATAAATGCTTCATGCATAAGAGATAACTTTTGTATATAAATTTGGGTCCTCCTTGTTTCTTGTACTCCTCAGTTTCCAGCAAATGTTGGGATGTTAAATAGAGTAAGATGCGGTAGCTAGAAACATTAACATACTTTGATTCTAAGACACCTACTCCTGCTATCCCCAAACGTAATAAATGAACATAAAATCTGAGTTCAGATAGCAGAAACCTGATTCAGTTACAAAATAGCAACATTACAAAAAGGGTATCCAATGTGTTTAATCAGGAATGCCTTTTTATTGGCTAAAAGCAACCAGGACATCTTGCTTGATCTGAGTGCTATGTTTAAAGCTAGACAATGGACTGGTTGCCTATTTACATCTAAAGGCTATAATTTAATTCCAGCTTAATGAAGATGAAGAGGAGAAACCATGGTAAATTAGCCAATTTCCCTCTCTCTTGCTCCTTATGCAGTGAATAGAGGCTTGGGCTTTGCCATTCTTGCCATGTGAGATTAGTGAAAAATACAACAATGACAAGAAAGAAAACAAAGTTTTTAAAGCACTTGCTAGCAATGAAAAAAACGATTTAACTTCTGAAGAACAGAGGAGGACTCAGAATTGGCATCTCGTTTCTAGTGCCAGAACTATTATATATAAACACTAAGCTGGGTATTTTCTCATTCATCCAAAACAAAGAATGCCTGAGTCAACTTTCTCAGCTTCTAGAAATGTGAGTAGGGATTATTCACTATGCCAAAGAACACTAGCCATACTGGTAACGGATCCAGCTATAACAAATTGGAAATACCAGGGAAGGAAAAAACCAAATCACAGCTATGCATGTAATTTACACCATATCCTGACAGGGGCAGAGAAGAAGACAATGGGATGCGAAGATTGTGTGGATCCCAGGGTAAACTTAAATGTCAAAATGGCCTGTTTCATCAAACCTACATTGATCTCCCTTCATTTGGTTTCTGTAAGCCAGTTACTCTATTCTGAAATGGATAATCCCTATTTTGTTAAGGAAAGAAGCCGATTATCTGTGTTGCATGATGTACAAATGGAGCAGAACCAGCTGGAAAACTTGTGCCTAAAGAAGCAGCAAGAAATCATTGTGGTCAGGACAACAGAGTAAGTAAGAAAGGAAAGTGAACATTCTTGGAGACAGCACTGCCGGTGTGCGGATTTTCCACTGCATCTTCAATAGACAAAAAATAAACCAAGGGAAAAGGTGAATAAGAGATTAACAACCGAACGTTAGAGAGAATGGCTGTGATTGTTTTTAGGATCCAACATACGGTATTAGGAGAAAAAAATAAAACACTAACAACAGTACAAGAAGGATAAGACCTGCAAGTAGGCAACAGGTGTTACTCTTTCAGGAGAGACAGGACCATGCCAACTGACCCATGTAGTGACATCTATTGACCAAAATTTTGGAGTGCAGCATCTTACCTGACTACTTGGCTAAAGGAATAGTGTAAGTTACCAGTAACTTCCAGGGTAGGGAAGAACTCTCTAGTGTACGATGGTGTCCACCAGCAAGGACTCATTCTAAAAGATGGTAAACCCAGAGCTGAGGCACTGCTGTGCAGGAGATGGGCTCTTCCAAGGAGGAGAGGAGAACCAAAAGGAGGGCAGGGCCAAATAGAACCAATGATCCTATGACAGCTACAGAAGTTAGCCATTAGGAGAAGAGAAAAAGAAGATGTTGTCGGTTGAATAAGTGCCCCTGTATCGTGTAGCGTCTGTGAACTAAAACATGGCTCCCAAGTTATTAGAGTAAGTTTGACGTGCTGAAAATGTCCTACCTTCCGAAATACAAATGACTCTTCATTGTAAACTGGATTGAGTCCATTATTCATAACCATGCGAGTTCGGAATTCCTTACGTATGGTGTCAGTGGGCAACCCATACATATCCACCTCTACGTAGGTGCCAATTTTCTTATCTGATAAGAATTGACCTGATATAACCTGTAGCAGCACGAAAGAGAGCAAAGAGAAGTAAGCTCTGTGTAAGCATCAGTAGCAAAAAATAATCAGGAAGTAAGAAATTCTGTCTTTTGGGTGGGAGCAGGAATTTCAATTATCTATGGCAATAATGTATTCATTTCTATCAAACCAAAACATTATCGAACAACTACTATAGGCAAAAAAACCCCAGCTGTTTCAAGCAGATGTTCTACCTTCTAGAACTGTCTAGAAAAAAACAAAGAAAAAATATATATGAATCATAATACAAATAGTGTCCACGGCCTCTTCAACTCACCTAAGTGTCTACACCTATGAAATGAAGTGATGAATTCAGGTATGTCCTAAGACCCTTCATAGCTCTAATTCCATCATGCCATACTTATTAATGAATTATTTTAGAAGTCTTGAAAAGAGACACACAGAAAAGTGAAGCTAGAATTTGTCTGTCATTACTGATATTGACATTGGTCAGCTAGGACAGTTTTATAATGTTAGTCTATCCACGATAAAGCTATGGAGAGATGATTTTTCATTTAGTGTTTAAATGACTATAGCCACTTATTAGGGTTTTTTGTTTACATTATTTTCTAGCTAACAATCTGAAACAGCTTTTTTGAGGTATATTTGACATACAATAAATTATATGCATTTAAAATGTACAATTAGGCTAGGCATGGTGGCTCATCCCTGTAATCCCAGTACTTTGGGAGGCTGAGGCAGGTAGATCACCTGAGGTTAGGAGTTTGAGAACAGCCTGGCCAACATGGTAAAAACCCATCTCTACTAAAAATATAAAAATTAGCCAGGTGTGGCGGTGGGCACCTGTAATCCCAGCTACAGGTGCAGGAGAATCACTTGAACCCGGGAGGAGGAGGTTGCAGTGAGCCGAGATTGTGCCACTGCACTCCTGCCTGGGCGACAGAGTGATACTCAGTGTCAAAAAATAAAAAACAAACAAAAAAAAAATGTAAAATTAGATCAGTTGGGACATATGAGCACATCTGCGAAACCACCTCCATAATTAAGATGATAAACATTTGTATCATCACCTGAAGTTTCTTTGTGCCCTTTTGTAACCCATTCCTCCCTGCCTTTTTTCCAAAGGCCATCACTGATTTACTGTCTGTCACTATAATTTGCATTTTCTAGAATTTTGTATAAATGGAATCAAGTAGCAGGTACTTTTTTGATGGTATCTTTCACTTTAAGTAGCTAATAATTTTACTAGTGAAAAAATGGGTCTCATTTTTTAAAAAGGGGGTGGAATCTTAAGTCAAAGTTGTGAGCAGCACATGGATCTTGCAATTTAACATTCAATATTTTATAATTTCTTTCAAGGACCACTTGCATATACATTTATACTACCTTGTGATGAGCAGGGGCCTTACCTGCACTGAGCAAGTGGCTGCAATAACACCATCAACAGGAGTTTCAGAGAAGGGGTCAAATGTTCGATCAGGCCGCCTCATGAAATCTGGTTTGAGAAGGTACCTGGTAGGACAATAGCATAGAAGTTTATTAGTAGGTTTTACAAAGACTAAAACACTCGCTAGTTGAAACAATGGGTGCTTCCTTTTCTCCATCTGTAACACAGGAGCTAGGATTTTAGGCAGAGGGTCCTAAGGATGGAAGAGAATGTGCCCGCCCTTATGCACAACCTTAAAGAGCTGCAGCCTCAGTGGTATCCAGGACTTCCTGATCCTATCATCTTCTCTGGAACTTTTCTATCCCCTGGTCACCTTTAAATACTTTTCTTTATATGTATAAAATAAAATGCAAAGAATAACAATGAAAAACCAATTATATTAGCTATAGTTATCAAAATATAAAAATATGTGATATTCTACCTCTGTATTAATTGTACTTTTAATAATGCATTAAATTATAAGATCTAATGGTAAGATCTAATTATGATGACAATAATCTAAAGTACAAAAATATTTTGAGACAGCTGTAACAACAGTAGTGAAATATGACAATGTCTGTGATTTACATTGGTGAGAGAGTCACGGGTACCACTAATGTGACTGTGGATTGTTGTCTACATTCACAATCAAAGGTAGTTGACATTTCAGCTAGAGGTAGGTGAAAATAAAAATAAATTATTTCTCCATTTCTAGTAGAAACAATCAGGCAAGAAAACAAATTAAAAGGCATCCAGATTGGAAAGAAGGAAGTAAGCCTATTTCTAGTCACAGATGACATGATCCCATAAATAAAAAAAAAACTCTAAGGAGTGGAATAAATAAATTCACCACTATTGCAGGATACCAGATAAACATATAAAAAGTCAATTGTATTTCTATACAATGACAATGAACAATACAAAAATGAAATTAAGAAAACAATTCTATAACAGCAGCAAAATATAAACCACTTAGGAATAAACTTTTTAAAAAAAAATAAGTGTCTACAATTTGAAAACTACAAGACACTGTTGAAAAAAATTAAAGAAGAGCTAAATAAATGGGAAGACATCTTGCCTTCATGGGTTGGAAGACCATATTGTTAAGCTGGAAGTATTTCTCAAATTGATGTGTGAATTCAGTGTAATCTCTATCAAAATCCCAGCTGACTTTTTGGTAGAAACTGACAAGCTAATCCTAAAATTCATATAGAAACTCAAGGGATCAAGAATAGCCAAAACAATGTTAAAAGAGAGAACAAAATTGGGTGTCTCACACTTCTTGATTTCAAAACTTATTACCAAGCTACAAGATTTAATCAAGACAGTCTGGTACTGACATAAAGAAAAACACATAAATCATTGAGACAGAATCAAAGTCTATAAATAAATCCACGTATCTATGGCCAATTGATTTTTGACAAGGATGCCAAGACCAATCAATGGGTGAAAGAATAGTCTTTTAAATAAATAGTGACAGGATAACAGGACAGTTCCATGCAAATAAATAGATAAATAAATAAAACTGGATCTTTACCTTATACCATATACAAAAATTAGCTCAAAGAGGATAAAATAACTAAATGCAAGAGCCAAACTACAAAATTCCTAAAAGAAGCCATAAGGACAAATCTTTATGACCTGAATTTGGCAATGGATTCTAAACATGATACCAAAAGCACATGCAATGATACATTGGATTTTCTGTTGAAAACTTTTATGCTTCAAAAGACACTATGAAGAAAGTAAAAAGACTAGTCACAAAAAGGAAAAAAATTGCAATTCATATATCTGATTAGAGGCCTGTATCTAGAATACATAAAGAATAACTCATCTAAATAATGGTCAAATGATCTGAACAGACATTTCTCCAAATAAGATATACAAAAAACCAAGAAGCACATAAAAAGATGTCTAACATCATTAGTCATCAGAGAAATGAATATCAAAACCACAATGAGATATCACTACGTATACACTAGGATGACTGTAATTAATGAGTCAGATAACAATAAGTGTTGACAAGAATGTGGAGAAATTGGAACTCTCATATGTTGCTAGTAGGAGTGTAAAATGATGCATTCACTTAGAAAGACAGTCTGGCAGTTCCTCAAAGAGTTAAACATAGAGTTACCATATGACCCAGCAATTCCATTCTTATGCATGTAACCAAGATAAATGGAAAGACATATTCATAGAAGAACTTGCATATGAACATTCATAGCAGCACTATTTGTAATAATCCAGAGATGGAAATTACCCAAATGTCCATCGATGAATGAATGTATGGCACAAAACGTGGTATATCCATACAATGGAAAATTATTCAGCAATAAAAATAATAAAGTATTGATACACATTACAACCTGGACGAACCTTGAAAACATTATGTTAAGTGAAAGAAGCCAGGCACGAAAGGCCATATGTTATATAAATTCATTTATATCAAATGTTCAGAATAGGCAAATATAGAGACAGAGGGTAGACTAAAATTCCTATTAGGAGATGAAAGCTAAATGATACAGATTTTGAGGTGATGAAAATGTTCTGCAATTACCCTCACTACACAATGTCTGCCCCTCATGTCCACGGGGTAGTGGTCATATAATCACAGATTCTATAATTTCCCTGAAACTTGTGTCAAAAAACTTAAAAAAAATTAAAAAATTATTAGAAATAAGTATAACCATAGATTTAAAGAATCCATACTATGAGCAGTACATCAATGAAAATAAAAGTACTTTTTCCCAAAAGTAAAGGTTTGCTTTTAAATGTAAAAGAATCAAAATTATGGGAACTCAAATCTCTAATTTTTCTTAGAAGCATAACTTTTATTAATTTCAAGTCTCGATGATGTCAACTTTATTATCTGTTAAAATACAACCCAAAAGGGATCCTGAGTCATGATATTTTTTCATTAAAGTTTAATGTCACTTTTCTTAGTTTTGAAAAAGTCACCATTCATTGTTATCTTCTAAGTCTGAACAAAAAACAAAGTGTTAAAAATATTCCCTTACATTTGATAGTCCAAAAAGGAATCTTTAAGAGACAACACTGATTTTTTATCAAGAATATAGAAATTTACACAATTGTTGAAATGTTGAAGGTAATTTTGAACACTCTTGTCTCCAAGAGAATGCAACCCACAATATTAATATAAAAGCTCTCTATATAGAAGAGATTATCTTCTGTATTCATGGAATTTTAGATTTGTAGCTTTTTTTGTGGCTAGAGTTGGCAACTAGAAAATATGATGATACAGCAAAAGGTAAAGAATCAGGATGGAAAGTAGGTGAGTAGCTACAATACTACGCCTGCATCTCCGAGGGAAGCCCACCAGCTTTCTCTGGAAGGAAAACCGACACAGACTGTGAGGGCAGGTAACAATGGTGGTTCTGGCTTTCATGACACAGGCAGCATTTGGACCCCAGCTGTGGCAAATGAGGGATTCTGCCTCCCGAGGAAGGTCGGAACTTGGATGAATACAGGACTGGAGTCACCTTTCCAGTTCTGAATCTCCTTGGGAAGTGAGTGTCCAGAGATTCCTCACTTTCCACAGTCCTTTGTTAAAGATCAAGAGCCCTTCCTACCCACCAAAATAAGAAACGGGATCACAATGACATCTCAGGGTCAAAAGCATTCTTCCACATCCCCCCTTTCAAATCTGCATAGAACACTCATCTCTGAAGGAGTGAATTGATCCAAAATGAGAAATGGCAGGGGAAAGGGGCAAGAAACCCATATCCAATTCTCCAAAGCAGGCACGCTCCGGTGAAATGGGTTCATTTTGTATACTTGAAGAGAGTAAAACAGAGTATGCAGAAGCTTGTCAGGACCATGAGATAAGCCCTGGCCTAGGATAGGACACTTAGCAAGCTTTCTTTGAAGGTCAAAGGAGCATCTGTTCTAGGTCCAAGGCGGTCTGAGAGAGCAGCAGAGGTTGCCTCTCATATCCCTGGTGGCTGTGAGGGTGCAGGGACCTGGGGCATTGATAGGGAAGCTGAAGCCAGAATCTGGCACCAGAGCTGGCTATGTGGATGTGCTAATTGTGCAGTTCTACAGGGCCCTGAACTCAGAAGGGCCCCATGCTTGGTTTAATGCTCTGCATCCACCATCCTAAATTCTCAGGAGCCCTTCATTTTCATTCTGCATTGGGCCCTGCAAATGACATAGATGGTCTGTTTGGTGCTTTCTGGTACAGAAAATGAACTCATTCCAGACATCTAGGTCTGTGCAGTAGGCACAGGCACAAGGCCAAAGCCAATGCCAAGACAGGGATCCAAGGATTTTCTGTGGACTGTGTAGGGCCTTGGAAGGCAAGAGAGGGAGAGAAGAAGGGTTGCTAACCAGGTGGGTGGATAGGAGCACCAAGAATGAGAAAATGGGGTCATAAGGAAATGCATCCTATTTCATCATACCTAAGATGCCATCAGTTGTCCAACATGCCATTATTTTATTCAGCTGCAAGAAAGCAAAATGGCTGCTGATGATAACTGCAAGTTGCTATGCTATACAGTATCCCCCTTTATTTGCAATTTTGCTTTCTGAGGCTTCAGCTACCCCTGGTCAACTCTGTTCCAAAAATATTAAAATAGAACCTAATGTAAAAGTTGGAAAATAAAAATTTGAAATAAAAAATCTATTTTAAAAGATAGAAAACCCAATAGGAAAATGAGTAGAAGTTCTTCACAAAACAGAATATCCAAATAGCCAATAAACATAAAAAAGAGAAAAAATTAAGATATTTTGAGACCACATTCACATAACTTTTATTACACTATATTGTTATAACTGTTCCATTATTAGTTATTGATGTTAATCTCTTACTATGCCTAATTTATAAATTAAACTTTATCACAGGCATGCAATGTGTAGAACCACAATATATATAATACATGTTGGGTTTGGTGGTTTCAGGCATCCACTGGGGTTCTTAGAACGTACGGCCTGTGGGCAAGGGAGAAATGCTGTATAAAAAACAGCCTCTGAATCATAAAATGTCATACCATTTTGATATCAATCACTCACTTTCCTATGAAAGTCTAAAAAGATTTTAGATATTAATTTACACTATTTTGTTTCATTTGCAATTAGGGAAATGTCTTCCATTTTTCCATCTTCAAAAACGAGACTGTTAAAAGCACTGCTCACTTTCCTGGTAACATTCACACTTATTGGGCCCAGTGGTGCGCCCTCCCACAAGATCAGCCAGGGAGCACAGAGGGTTTTCCCAGGAGGGTATCTGACGTTTTGCTACAGTTGCTAGATCCTGGGGGTGTTTGTGTACTTTGCACACTGATGTTCTATATAAAACAGGGATTCTTTGCCTCCACAGGCCTAAAGGGCACAGAATGCCTCTTTAAGAAATGCAGTCCTCAGACTCAGCCCAAAGGGGCAGTTTTTAAAAGTCTTTGCAGGTGGGTGGGAGAACCACAAGGGTGACACGGTGAGAACCATGCAGTGCCCGAGCACCAGTGACAGGAGCTCCTGTGCAGCACTGGGCCCCACATCTACCATCGCCATGGAACACAGAGGCATGCAGGTGACGGCAATTTCTTCTCTTTTCCCTGCCACTGACAGCCTTTGCCACCAGCTGGGTGTATGGGAAGGGGAATTAGGAGATTACAGAGTCAACAGCATCACTGATACTTTATCAAGCTGGGCTGCCCCACTGCACAGGCTATTTTTCAGCCTTTCTGGTGAGGTGTATGCTTTCAGTCACATAGCGTCCAACACATCAGCACAGAATTCAGGCTAAAGTAGCAACAGTATCCTTTTCTGTGAAGGTATTTTAAAATAAATGAACGCATTTACAAATGACCAGTGAGGTCAGGCATAGTAGCTCATGCCTGTAATCCCAGCACTTTGGGAGGCCAAGGCAGGCAGATTGCCTGAGCTCAAGAGTTCGAGACCAGTCTGGGCAACATGGTGAAACCCCATCTGTACAAATAAAAAAACTAGCCATGTGTGGTGGTGGGCACCCCTAGCTACTTGAGGGGTGGAGGAGGGAGGATGGATTGAGCCCAGGATGTCAAGGCCTCAATGAGCCACGTTTGCACCACTGCACTTGAGCCTGGGTGACAGAGCGAAACCCTGTCTTAAGAAAAAATAAATAACGGTGGAGAGAGTGAGACACTGCACGTGCTAATAATGGCTAAGCAGAAATTCTAGGAAAAACAAACAACATAGGATTGTCAGGACTTTTTTTTTTTTTTTTTTTTTTTTTTTGAGATGGAGTCTTGCTCTGTCACCCAGGCTGGAGTGCAGTGGCACGATCTTGGCTCACTGTAAGCTCTGCCTCCCAGGTTCATGACATTCTCCTGCCTCAGCCTCCCAAGTAGCTGGGACTACAGGCGCCCGCCACCATGCCCGGCTAATTTTTTGTATTTTTAGTAGAGACAGGATTTCGCCGTGTTAGCCAGGATGGTCTCGATCTCCTAACCTTGTGATCTGCCCGCCTCAGCCTCCCAAAGTGCTGGGATTACAGGTGTGAGCCACTGGGCCGAGCCGTCAGGATTTTTTTATACAGAAACAATACTCCCTGCATCAGGCCAGGCTGCCAGGATTCCTCATGGCATGTTAGACAGCTGATGGCATCTTAGGTGTGATCGCTGAGGTGGGCGAGGAAAGTGCTTCAAGCATCACCCGGCCACTGCAAGTTTTCAGAAGTGAGCACAGCCATGCCCAACAGGTCCTGTAAGAGCCAGGAGTGCCGAGGCTGACTCCTTGGCGTCCTTAAAGGACAACTGAACAGAGCACTCATTGAATTTTGCAATGTCTGTGTGTGTGATTGATCACAAGGCCTTAAGCTTTTCTTAAATCTCACTTTTGCACAGAAATGTGCAGTTCCTGAAGTACTTTCGTACACTCATTCAACCTGACTGAGCTGTCGTAAACTATTAAAGAAAAAAATGTACACAAACACTTGTTAAACATGGTAAAGTGGACTTTATTCAAAGGGGTAGGGAGCCATGGTGATAGGTATAAGGGCTCAACCCTTACCCCAACAAGCATACATGGAGATTTAGAACCATGGAGTAAGGTGAGCGCCAGCAGATGGAAAACTACTATGAGGAAACATCAAGGATAAGGATTTCTGGCCAAACTGACTTGATAGGATTATTGCTGAAGGCCGGCCAAGGTGACAGGATATCCAGGGTGGTCAGATACCAAGGGCTGGGGATTTTCACTAAACTGAACTAGCACGATTCTTGCTCAGACTGGATTCTACAGCGACTGAGAGGGAAGCCCAAAGGTGGGTCTCATCAGAAAGGACTCGGTTTTTGTCAAAGGACAGTCTTTTTCAGTTCCCTGTTTTGTTCTAGAAAAAAGACATTTTTTTTCCTTTGAGTACAGCAAACCCTGTGCGACAGGTGTCACCGTCTCCATTTGATCAAGCAGAGAAGGGAGGCTCTGGGTGTAACACACCTGCTCTAGGCAATACAGCAAGAACCAGGAGCAGCTGGGAGCTGAGCTCAAACCCTGGTCTTTAGACTCCCAGCCTAGGGCTTTTACTCACAGTCCAGGGCTGAACCCCTGGGGCTTGATGCCTCGGCCCACTCCTTGGGAGAGGAGGAGATCTACGAAGCAATTTATGCGCAAAATCTCCTGGCTTGGAACACTTGGCATTAAATAACGAAATTGCTTTCACGAAATTCTGAAATATGAATTCAGATCTTTCTCTTCCCAGCTACACAATTAATTTTCTTCCAAAGCACACAGCAGAGGAAAATGTAGGGCATGCTCCAGGTACGTAAGTGGTGGGTGATTTGGGGAATAGCATGGTCACTGTGTTTGCAGCCACATTGGCAGAGAACCATTCACCAGGCTGGCAGAGGGAGGCAGAGTGCATGCTGAAAAGTCATTCCTAACTCACAACCGCTGAAAAATGTTATCTTGACTGGCAGTGTTCAGTGATAAAAAGATATCCAATCAGGTGAGCCACCATGAAGAAATTCCTAATAGCATCATTATGACGGGATAGTTTTCCACTGGATTCCTCTAGAGGCCTTTGGGCAGTGGTCTGGAGTTATTAATATTTACTTGTTTGGGGACAGATGCACGAGGCTGAGGTGGGGTGAGGGGATGACCACATAGTTTTTTTTTTTTATCTCAAGAGAATTCTAATTTTATATTTTCATTTAACCTTTCAGTGTTTCTGTAGAATTAACATTTCCTATTTCACTTCTTGGTTCACAGTTTTCAAGAGTGCTATTTAAGGAAACTAGGACAATATTCACAGCATTATTCTTTGATAACTGCTACTTACAAGACACAAAAAAGAATCAGTAGAGGACAAAGGTTTATTCCCAACTGAATGAAATTCAGCTCGACACCTACAACTTCATTACATATGAAATTAACTTCATTATTTGAATTGTCCTAGGTAAAATGCATATATTTAAGGCCTACATCTCCAGTTAATGTCCAAGTGTGCAGGGATTATTACCTGTCCCAGACATAAAATCCTCCGCTATGGATTTTAAAGTGAGAGGATTAAACTGTAGGATATGTATGAACTGCTTCACTTGTGATTTAAAAAACCCAAAACCTGCTTAGTGAAATGGGGTAGATGAAGAATGTATATGTGCAAATATTCTCTAGGTATTTCATTTCTTTCTATTCCATCCCTCAAACCCAGCTTAAATTCTGTAGCCCCTAATTGAAAATGACATGGCTTCATTAGAGCTGTAGTATGGAGTTCTCAATCTAGGTGAAAACAGTTTAAATCATATTACTCACCCGCACGATCCATTATACTCAAATTTTCCCTGATTCAATTGCATCGCTAAATCTGTCAAGAGACAAAAATAATTTAGCATCTTGTCTTCCTAGACAAAAAAGACCCTGATGGGGTGATTTTAAACAATAGGTATCAGATTCCTCCTAGGCCCACAGGTCCCTCTTCAATACTACAAGGTTCTGCTTGGTCTATTTAAGGCATACTCTCTTCCATGTTGAATTGACCTCATGTTTCATTTAAATTAAACATAAAATGTGTTTTCATAAAGATCATGCTAAAGGTCACTTTTAAAACTGGATTCAATATAGGAGTCACACCATTGTTTGATGAGTATTGAGAGTAGAGATATCCAACCTGCTACAGTGGGAGAGGATGGGTCTCAGGATCCCTGGGCAGAGGAACCCTGGAGATACCCGGGAGGGTGAATATGAAACTTGATTTAAAAGACTGGAAAACGAACTAGGTAAGTATCACATAAAACTTGGTGGCATGCTTCCAGGATGGGAGGCAGGGGGAATTACTCTAGTGGGGTCTACACTGGCAGCACATGGCTTTTGACTTCTGTCTTGCAAGTGAATAAAATTTTTTCTTTCTTCCCATCCGCAAAAGAAATGGGTAAACTGATGGATATTTTTTCCTCTTCAAAATGTTGTGTTTAAACCTAATATTACAGAATAAAACATAAGCTGGGCTAGCCATTTAATCCATATTATGGACTCACTGACAACTGAGAACACAAGTTGGGCTTTTTTAAGTAAGTGAAGTCATCAGAGCCTTGTTACTGGGCCCCAGCTAGAAACACTCAGGATTGTATTGGTAGCTATCACGTCACAGTCTAACCTAGCAAGCACTGTGGGGACCCCATGCAGAATGGCGACTCTGGTAGGAGGAGCTTCCCGTCACTGGGGAGGCTCCTTCAAGGCCTGAGAAGCACAGTCAGCTCACACTCATGCCAAAGGAATGAAAGTCAAAGGATCTTCCACTCAATCCACATAGCAGGGAACAAGGGGACAGGGATTCTTAAAATACAAAATAGATTTTAAAAAATCCTCAAATTGGGAAGCATGGGCAGTTCTCTTAATGGCAAAGAGTTGAAGGAAAAAAGAGCTTTCTGGTTTTGTTTTATTTTACCAGTTGTAAGAACCATGCTGTAGAATTGACCATCTACAGTGAAGAGGGTTTGTGGCATATTTCTATCTATTCTATTTCTATTTTGCTACCTCTAGTCTTGATACTGTGATCCTAGGCTCTTAAGCAAACCTCAAAAATTTTAAAAATGTGTTTATCAATTATAAAAATTTACTCTTTTCCTTCCAGAAAAAAAAAGTCATTATATATTGGAAACCTGACTTTGAGTACACTTTGGAGGACCAAGTTATAGATTAGTACCTCTTCAAATATGTAACTCCTTATATACCATTTTAGTGGCATTTACTCCAAAATATTCTGTATTTGTTTAGTGAAGTGCCCCTGCATCAGTCATATTTGCTGAATGTTCACAGTGGTCAGGGTGTTTGCCAAAGGAGAAATGAGTCGCTGTTACTGTACAAAGATACTCAAATTCTTTTCATTTAATTCTGCCTCTGGAAACAAAGATAACAACTTTGATCCAAAAGGAAGAAAAATGAGAAATATTTTGGAATATGGGATAATGGTTAGCAGGAATAGTCATGGCATTTATGAAAGGAATTAAATTCCAATCACAACACATTATCTTCTACCATTGTTTGCTCTATTTTGGGTTTTTTTTTTTTTTTGATTTCTCACCATTATATAAATCCAATAACACATTGCTTTGCCATATGTCTGCTTCCTTTAAAAAATGCCCACAGCCAACTGATGGGAAGTGCTGGCACCATCCTGTCAAAGCGTTCTCATGGAATTTGGGGTCACTGGACATCAGCTCCTACCTGGGGTTTGATAGTTCAGCGAAACCATCTGGCAGCCAGCGTTCCAGAAAATCTGAGGCATGTAATTACTGGAATCGACTCGGCCTCCCTTGGGGTAAATGCGACTCATTTGCCGTTTGTTATAACTGTAACTTATTAAGGAAAACAGAAAAAAAGAGTCCTACAGCAGAGAAAAATAAACAACAAAGAGCTAAAACAACAAAGGTCTAGGCCAACAATGACAAACAAGTAGACAGCACAGAGCAGATTTCACATTTACAAATGATGCTTAAGATCACAGTTCACTGTGTGGATTATAAAAACAATTTTCATTTGGGCAGATTGTCACAGCTGCCATGGTCTTTCCCACATATCATTTTATTAACTCCACGACCAGAATGAGATGTTAGCCATTTATCTATTTCAGAGGCTCTTGCCAAACCAACGTGAGTCAACCACTCATTCCACTTGATACATAAGGATACTTGACAAATTCAATTGCATGTGTCTTCAAGTAGCCAAGACCGACTGATTCATTAAAAGACGACATGTTATAATGAATATTGCGTTCTGTAAAAGAAAAGCAAAGATGGATTCAGGAACTCTGCCATCAAACCCTCACCGAAAAACAGCAATAAATAAATGCAATTACACCCTGAATCATGAGGCCTTGGAGGCTAATGCTACATTATCATGTCAGTAGCTCCTACTTTCATTGACATCCTGTGGATGGAGACATCTGTCTTTAAAAAAAAAAAAAATAAGTGCTGAATTAAATTGGGAGTCATTAAAGAAATTACATGTACCCCAATTGCCACAGCCACCACCGAAATATGAATTTTTGATGATAATGATGATTACGATGGCTTCTCTAGCCCAGAAATGAAGTTTTTAAATACTTCTTATGTTTTTTTGAAAACCAGCTTTTGATTAAAAGGAGTCTTGTGAATGCACTTGGGAACAGAAGAAGCTACATGCCCAGCACTAACAAATCCATAGTCTCTCATCGCCACCTTGTGGTTGAAGTCGTGAATGACAATGTAATGTCACCACATACCAAGGTGGTTTCTATGGTCTGTGAAACAAAAATAAGGTGAGGTGGAACAGCCCCCATGCCCACAAAGAAAAATGGCAACAAATTAGATAAAACCTCATCAGCACCATAAAAGAAAATCAAGCAAAAAAGGCGACTGCATTTAACCTTTGATGTTACCTTCTGCCACATGGAAACCTTGAAACTTTACAGGCTGGGCGTAGTTGATCATTGTGGACAAATATGGATGGATATTAGTGGTAGCACCTACATATTTATAAGATGCCATCCACGCCTGCTCATCTTCTACAGTGACCAGGCCCTACAAGCACAAGGAAGAAAACATATAAGTTGATTACTTCAGTAGGACCCACGGATACGTGCTGCAGATTTCCTTAATAAAGATAATTGCACACACACAAACTGAAAGGTAAAGACTTTTTCTTCCTCAATTATACTAAAGGATACTTTAAGAAGTTAGTGCCTATTGTAGCTCTGAATAATGCAAAAGGAGGTAATCATAAAATATTAAGCTTATCTTACATTTGTAGGACATTTTTAGATTTTTAAGGGACTTTAAAATATTCAAGAAATTACTGGCCGGGAACAGTGGCTCACGCCTTTAATCCAGCACTTTGGGAGGCCAGGAGTTCAAGACAAACCTGGCGAATATGGCAAAACCCCATCTCTACTAAAAATGCCAAAAATTAGCTGGGTGTGGTGGCGTGAGCCTGTAATTCCAGCTACTTGGGAGGCTGAGGCAGGAGAATTGCTTGAACCCAGGAGGCAGAGGTTGAGGTGAGCTGAGATTGTGCCACTGCACTCCAGACCAGGCAACAGAGCAAGACTCCATCTCAAAAAAAAAAAAAAAAAAAAATGACTATATTGGACCTCACAGCAATGCTATGAAATAGATATAGCATCATATTTTTACAAATTGAGGTACAACATCAAAAATAGTGACTCTCGAACATTAGCGTGCATCAGAATCACCTGGAAGACTTTTTAAACTAGAACAGATTCCTGGGCCCCACACTCAGAGTTTCTGTTGAAGTGAGTCTGCAGTGAGGCCAGTCATTGCTGTAACTAGTTCCCAGGTGCTAATGATGCTGCCTCTTTGGGGACTATGTTTCACTGTAGCACTCTAGAATGCAAGCCACATACATACGTGGTTTATAGTATTTAAAAAGCACTTAATCTTAAAAGTAACCTAATAACTTGCTGCATAGGACATATTGAAATTGCATTACTCTGCATACAGAAAAAAGAAAACAAATTAGTTTATTTATTGATAGAAAAAACAACAACAAAACCAACAACAAAAATAATACCTTCAAAAGTGATCAATATTTTTGCTGAGAACTTTGCAAAGCTAAATTTCCTGCATAAAGTGAATCTAGTTGGATAAATTGCTTAGTTGGATGATGTAATCCATGAGTTAAAAAATGGTCAGATGCTGGGCGTGGTGGCTCACGCCTGTAATCCCAGCACTTTGGAAGGCCGAGGCGGGTGGATCATGAGGTCAGGAGATCGAGACCATCCTGGTGAACACTGTGAAACCCCATCTCTATTAAAAATACAAAAAAATTAGCTGGGCGTGGTGGCGGGCACCTGTAGTCCCAGCTACCGGGAGGCTGAGGCAGGAGAATGGCGAATGGCGTGAACCCGGGGGGCAGAGCTTTCAGTGAGCGGAGATCACGCCACTGCACTCCAGCCTGGGCAACAGAGTGAGACTCGATCTCAAAAAAAAAAAAAAAAAAAAAAAGGTCAATTTGTTTGTCTTAACTGATGACTTAACAATCTGAGCATTCTAAATTATCAAACTGATTTCACCAATAAAAGCCTGAAACAATAATCAAGTAATGTAATTTGGTTTTGTTTTTGTTTTTATCATTTTCTTAATGTGTCCTCCTTCTCCCCCACCAAACAACGGCCATGTCCGTTCCTTCCATGTGTGTTTAATAATAATAAATACCACCAGTGCTATGTGCTGGGCACCAGGATGAGTTCTTGCACACACAGTCTCATTACTGTCTGTGATGTGTAGTGGGGATTAGAGTCCTACCCACTGACCACATGAGAAGATTGATGCCTTGAGAATTAAAATAACTTAGCTAATAAATGACAATGACCAAATGTCAATCTGTATACTGTTGACTCAAATTATGAATTATGAAATTCTATAACAAGAGAGTAATGTACTCACAAATATTTTGGGACAGGCCTGTGACCATATTTATTCATAATTCTTTCAAGTTTAATATTTAGAGGGTGAGAAGATACGATCTCAACTTCAAATAGGATAGGACCTCACAGGCAGCAAGGCAGTATTTTCCGAACCTCTGAAGTATGAGAATGAAGTTATTAGGCAAACTTCTGCCTGTGGCTGTCAGTCTCACTGTTGTAGGATAAACCATAAATACTTACTAAATAAAACCACTGTGATCACTTGAAGAACTTTGAAGAGGATGAAAGAAAGTGAAAATGTAACTTTACCTTTCCTACAATAAGGCCAATAGCTAATAACATCAAATAATACTCCTAGAAGTTATGCAGTGTAAAATTAATCAGTGATCTTCCAGAATGTCAATGTAGTGGGAACTAAGATCATCCTTTCTATTATGCTATAATATGGATTTGATGACCTATTCGCTCATTTTTATTTTCAAATTCAATATGCTGATGATCATGTAGTTCCACTGCAGGAATGAAATCTCTAATTCCAGTGAAGAAAATGCCTTACTGCATTAAATACCTACTTTTAGAAAATCATCTTACTCATCTGCCCTAGTTTTGTGATTTTTATCAGGATTTAATCATTTTTTCACCACAACTGATTCCCTCCTTTGAAGATTTTTTAAATTAGATGCATCTGATTTAAAATGTGCAAGGGAATTATTTTGTTACCTTTTTGTTGTTTTCATGTTCAAGGTCATCTGAAGCCTAATTAGAGAAAGGAAATAATTTGTTTACTTCTCTAAAGGGCAAAATTCCAAATTTATTAGCCATACATACATAGATATTTAAATAAGTGTAGGTAAACTTGTTATTCTATTTATTTGCTAAGGTGGGACATTACTGATGACAAAAAGCCATGGATGGCCTCACTGTTTTATGCACCAGAAGGACTAATCTTAATGCTCTTTCCCTCCTTCGTGGACAGTCTTTACCTACTTAGATGTTTTATTATAATTATTTAATTAGCGCTTTAGTCATGGGGCTTAGGAAAAGCAGCATGAATGGTCACTCTTGAGTAACTCAGCATTCATGTCTGGGTATTTGTTATGGACTGTTTGCTGGTGCAGCCCCCCATACTGTCCCCAGTTCATATACTGAAACCTTAATTCTCATGTGATGGCATTTGAAGATGGGGCCTTTGGGAGGTAATTTGGTCATGAGGGCCAAGCCAAGAGAGAGCTTGCCTCCTTATTCTCTGTCCACCACATGAGGACATAAATACGAAGAAGGCCCCCCTCATTAGGAACTGATTGCGTGGAACCTTGATCTTAGACTTCTTAGACTCTAGAATGGTGACAAATAGTTTTTAGTTGTTTAAGCCAATGGTATTTTTGTGATAGCAGCACCAACTGACTAAGACACTAAGACAATATTGATGAAGGCTTTAGCAACTTTTTTTTTGAGACAGAGTCTTGCTCTGTTGCCCAGGCTGGAGTGCAGTGGCACAATCTTGGCTCACTGCAACCTCCGCCTTTTGGGTTCAAGCAGTTCTCCTGCCTCAGCTTCCTGAGTAGCTGGGATTACAGGTGCGTACCATGGCGCCTGGCTAATTTTTGTATTAAAACAATACTCTTGAGTCTTAATAGACGTTCAATATTCTCAGAGTAGTCACAATTCCCTATATCAGAAAAGATAGGGTGTAAAGGCAATATTCCTTTGGCTTTGCTCATCAGACAAATACTCTCCCCTCTTCCTATCACCAAATGTATCTGCCTACCTGCATCTTCATCCATTGTCTTCACTAATCAGGTGTTCCTGCTCCTGTGAAGGGCCACACCTTTGCACCACAGCAATCCCACCCTCCTCCACCTCCTCAAGGAATTCCAGGCAGTTATCCCCTCTCTTTCCTGCAAAACTAAGCTCTTCCTCTCTACTGCACCACTTCCAAGTTTGCAAACACACTCCAGATTCATTCGTCCGAAAAAGAAAACACTCCCTTGGCTCCTCAGGTGCCCTTGGCCACCAGTCCATTTCTTGCTCCCCTTCACATCAAAACTTCTCAAAAGCATAGTCTCTAGTCATTCATATCTGTGTGATCCAGTGTCACCACCCTGCCTGGCACTCCACTGAAATGTCTCTTTAAGGTTGCCAATGACCTCCATGCTAACAACCCAAAGGACACTCTTGAGTCTTCTTACTTAATCAGTCAGTAGCATTTGTTAAATTAAGTTTAGCCTAAAGGTGTCTCTTTACCTATTCTAAAGGTTTCTTCATAAACTTTCACATAGTAAACTGTAGACTGAATGGGTGTGTAAACAGACTGGAACCTACTCATGCGCCAATCACTGAGTTTCAGCCAATCAAAGGTGGCCAACTATTCAACCTCTCTTCAAATAAGGCAAATAAGCCTGTAACCAATCCAGCTGCTTCTGTACCTCACTTCTGTTTTCTGTAGGTCACTTTCCTTTTTCTGCCAAAAAATCTTCCACCACATGGCTGCACTGGAGTTTCTCTGAACCTCTTCTGGTTTGGGTCCTGCCCAATTTGGGAATTGTTTTTTTTTGCTCAACTAAACTCTGTTAAATTTAATTTGTCTAAGATTTTTAACATATTCTACAGTCAACCACTCAGTCCTTCTGTTAACACTGTTCTCTTTCCTGGTTTTCTTGGTGTCACTGCCTAATTTCCCTCCTACTTCTCTAGCCATACCTTGCTCTTCTTTTCTGGCTCCACTTTTAACTAGGGCTCCACTTGGGCCTTCTTTTCCACCTTCCCCTGTGAATCATCTCAGTATTTCCATTGTTTCAAATACGATCTTTTGAACTCCCAACTTGTATCTCTAGCTCAACCTGTCTTCTATATACGCGTGATAATGACGCCAGTGATCATGAGGATAATGACAATGATAAAGATGAAAAGGATGATAATATACCAGCAACTAATACCTTTACAGGAGTTACCATGTGCCAGGCACCACGCTAAGCTCTTGACATGTCACAAACCATCCACTCTTCACAGTGACCCCATGAAATAGGTGTTATCGTCTTCACTTTGCAGATGAGGAAACTAAGGTACACAGAGGTTAAGTAACTTACCCAAAGTTAGACAGTTAGGAAATGAACCCAGAGAAAGAGTCAGATGGCAATGCTATATGAACACCTCCCCTTGAATACTTCACAGGCATCTCAAATAGTCATCCCATTTGAAACTCCTGAATTCTTTCTCTTTCGGTCTTCCCCATGCCAGTAAATGGTACCATCACCTACCCAGTTCCTCAAACAAGGACACTAGAGGGTCATCTCACTTCTTTCTCTCTCATTCCCACATTCCATCCATCAGTAGGCTGTCCCATTTCTCAACATGTCTTGAAGCCACTCAGTCCTCTCTGATGCATTGTCTGGTTTGACCATCGGGGACTCTCATCTGGCCTAGAGCAGCAGCCTGTCCTCACTGCTTTTCCTGCTTCCACTCCTGTTTCCTCCTAAACTAGTCTCCATATGGCAACCACAGCAATCTTCTAAAACTTGAATCAGGCTACACTGCCCCCTTCTCTAAACTTTTTCAGTAGTGTCACATTTCACTGAATATTTGAATTTCTCATAATGGCCTCCAAAATCCTACATCACCCAGTTCCCACCTACCTGCCTCATCTCATCTTGTCTCACTCCACCCTCACTCAAGCCACTCTACTCACAGCCCTTGCTGTTGTTACTGTGGTCCCTCCGCATGGAAAGTGATTCCTCTATCTCTGTGCATGGCCAATTCCTCTTGACCCTTTGCGTTCTGGTTTCCTTATTCTTTCTACTTCATTATTCTTCAGCATTCGTGTTTATGTTCATAATTGCACTTACCGTAAGTTGTAATTATATAGTTATTTGACTACTTGCTTGTTTGCTGTTTCCGATCCCTTTCCCTAAAATACAGGGGGCCATGAGCTGCCTAAGGGCAGAAGGCAAGTGTGTTTTACACTTTTAGGTCATTATGGCCTAGACTATGCCTGATAAAAGGTAAGTATATGAATAACTATTTTCCTTGGCTGAATATCTGGAAACATTTTTATGCTTACTGTACTTTAGGGGGAAGGTATATAATTAGCAGGACTAGTTCTCAAATGAGGGCTAGACTCGGGATGTTCAGGGGTCATTTTCCTGATGAATTCAAGATTAAACCTTACCCCTGGGATGCTGTCATTTTCTCCCTCCCCAGCTGCAATAACACAATAAATGATAATATTTAGAGGACACTGGCCAAATGGGTAGTGGTTAACACTGGCCCTGACTAATGAGTAATTTAAATGTCCTTTTAAATTTAATATTGTGTATGTGTCAAGTTCTGGTCACCCAGCACAGACTCGTATCCTAAGCAATTTAGAAGGGGAATTATAGGTTACTTTATTCTCTTGTGGTTCTCACATTTCCAAAATTTCATAAATAACAGCTGCTACCTCTTGAGAGTGATGAAAGAAAGGGGACTCTGACCTTCTTGACGCTATTTGCAACAGCTTCCTTGTGACCCAAGTCATCAGCAGAAAGTTCATTTCCAAATTTGAATTCGGGGTGAGCTTCCTCCTCTTGGTCAGCTGTGTGAAAGACAAATGGAAAATCCATGACACCAAACCACTGCCAAGTAGTCAGACCTTGTTCACAATCTTGGGTAGAACATAAGCACTTTTAGAGAAAAAGGATGCTAAAAGAAAATGGGGACATTGATATATGCAGTATTTTTTCAAGTAAAACTCTCACTAAACTCTTACCTATTCAACGTCAAGGAGCACATCTTGTTATGTATTATTTCTCCTGCACCTAAAATGTGGTTTGAAATGCTTGATGCTTAATAATTTTTTTTTAAGTGGATGGCTACTTCTATTCTAGTATACTAATTCTAAAAATGAAAGCCTCAAACACTGCAGGAATATCTATAACTCATAAAAAGGTGTTTTGATCTTTCATGACATCAAGAGTAAATAAGAAGATGCAAGAAAACAAATACATCGGATAATTTTGAAAGAGACTAAAATGTCCACTTGAATTTTATGGGCATAATGACTTATAGCTTGGAGTGGTAGAAAAAAGAAAGGCCTCAGAAGGATTGTGCTACTTCTGCAAACTATTTGTCAAACCTAGCATAGGTTTCAAAGGCTCAGGGCTCATTTGTCAGGCTCAGGTAGGAGGAGAAGTGGAAGTGGGTGCCAAATAAAGCTGGTGTCCCTGGAGCGTGGTCTAGTCTGTGAAAGGAAGTACACACGCTGTGTTCATTGGTCCAGGAAAGTGACAAGAATGCCAGAATCCACCCAGGATGTTCGTGGGAAAAAAAAAAGAAGTACCTGCTGGAAAATGTGCAACATGCTGAGGTGAGATTTGGATTCACACAATCACTATTTGCAGTAATTCCCAGATAAAGAATTTGCCTAAAATCTAGCCAGGATCAGGAGAAACCCACAGACCTCAGGATGAGGACAATATAAATCCACATGGTCACACCACAGGGCATGAGGGAACGTTACTGTAAAAACAAAACAAAAAAACCCACTAAAATAATTTCTGAGAAATTCAGAAAGGAGATGAGCAGACCCATAAGAATGAGATAGATTTTTTTAAAGCATGTTTAAAAGTACAAAGGAGAATGAAAGAACAGGAGTAAATGAAAAAATGATTTCACCGATTCTAAGATGTACTTTTTTTGTATTTAATATTTCTGATATTGTAGTATGTTCTTCAACTGACGGTTTTTTCCAGTGAATGGAAACTACTTTTTCTTTCTTAGTCATAATAAAACAGTGGTATCTTTCAACTGGTAGTATCTGGATTCAGAATTTCTAGATAGACTGTTTTATTTTGTGAAGTATCTCTCCAGGCACAGGAAGAGGGTGAGGGAAAGAAACAGCCACCTTCCTCTTCTGGAGCTAACAATTCTGATGAAGGGATATTGTAGAGGCAGACGATTAAAAAAACAAAATCCAAACAACAACAACAACAAGTGGGTAATTGTAAGGCTTAGGCAGGAAGAAAAGGATTTGAGGAAATGGAATACATCTTAAAATAATCTAATCCAGCATCTGTCTTTACTTATAAACGAGGAACTAGATGCAGAGATATGATTTGACTTGTCTGAAATCACACAGCAAGATAATGGATCTACCTGTCTCTTGAATTCTTAGCACAGTTCTTCCAGGACTAGGTTTCCATGACCTACAGTCAGTAACCAAGATTTCAAAACTTCTCATGTCACTATTAAATTTTCATTTAATTTATGTCTAGTCTAAACTGCCAATACAGATGTAAACCACTTGAAGGAAAGGGGCATACCCCAAACAAGTGGTGGAGACTTAATGACCACCTTAAGAGAATTGTATGAATACATGATCACTTTCTGAGTGTGCAGATATGCACAGACACACCTATAACCACATACAATTTTGATATTCTCCACTACTTGTCTCCTATCCTGGGAGCCATATGTCCTTCTGAATCTAAATCCAGCCTAATGCCTGGGCACCTGCTTTCACTGACTGAAAGCCTTTTCTATTTTCTACAGCCTCCAGGCAGGCCTCCCCTATTGAACTATGCTTGGTTTCCCCTTGCCTGCTGTGTTGATGTATTTAAATTAGAGACTCTAGCCACACGTAGATAGTGGATTCATACACTGGCACTAAGGTAATTATAGCCGACTGGTTGACCAGAACCAAAGCCAAGTATTACTGAGGCAACCTAAGAATCACACACATAACAGGTGAAACAGGAGCCTTGTGCCATCTAGGTGGATGATTCTGTCCTTAGGTACTTTCCGACGTGGATACTAAATCATGTGGTTATTTCTGTTAAGACTTAACCCAAATCTCAAGTATATTTTGGAATAACATGGGAGTCACTAGAGGCAAATATTTTTCTGCCTGGAGGAATAATTACCATATGGATGTAGATGGTGGGAAAGCACCTTTAAGAATAATACATGAAGCCATACAGATGCTAATTTCAGATGACTGTGTGTGTTTAGGAAACATCACATCTTTGACTTTCATTCGTTCTATTCTTTCTCCTTTTTAAAAAAGTATTTTTGCATATCTATGTTTTCACCATATTCCTGTGAATTGAAAGGGCAGTACTGTAAGGTACAAAAGTCTTGACTCGAATCAGGTAGCTCCGGGACTGAATCTTAGTGCAATCGGTTGCCCGCTGTGGGATCATGTGCAAAATATGTTACCTCTCTAAGCTTCAGTCCTCTCATCTGAAAAATTGGTGTAATAATACCCATTTCAGAGGCAGAGCTTGCAGTGAGCCGAGATCGCGCCACTGCACTCCAGCCTGGGTGACAGAGCAAGACTCCATCTCAATAATAATAATAATAATACCCATTTCATTAGGCTGTATACAGGTTAGATAAGGCCATAATGTAAGCTGCCTGGTCCACTGTTGGTACAACGATGGTAGTAATTATTATTAACATTGTTTTCGTGTTAATTTATTCCATTATTTCTGCAGTTTGTTTTACTGGATTATCGTATCAGTAATGCCTTACATATTTTAATTACCATCTATGAAATTTAGCTTAAAGGAACTGGTTTTACTGAATAGTCATCTTTTTTGTATCTTAGGAGTATTTTCTTGATCATTTGAAACATAGTTCTGTAAATATATTTTTCTTAAATCTTGTTTAGATTTATTATTTGCAAAAAAAATGTGAAAAAATATAGTAGGCATCATGGCTGACTATATTTTCCAAAGACAGCTGCCGTATCATCTGCCCTCCTCTGTGCTCTTATGCAATGTGACCTTGTCACTCACTCACCCTCTTGAACTTGGATGGGCCCTGAGACTGCTTCGATGAATAAAACATAGAGGAAGTGATACTGCACCAGTACCAGGCCTAGCTCTTAACTAATTTAGCAGCTTCTGCTTCCTGCCTCTTGAGACACTGGCTCTTAGATGTTCCATCTGGGGGACTTAGCCATCGTGCTATGAGAAGCCCAAGTCACAGAGAGAGGCCACAGGGGTACTATGGTCAGTGAGGCCCAGCTGAGCTCCCAGCGTTCAGCCAGCATCCACTGCCAGCATGTGAGTAAGCTGTCCTGGATAACCCACCCAAGGGAACCAGTCAGCCCCAGATGTCATCTGCTGACAAAAGCATGAGAAACCCAAGGGAGAACCACCAACCTAAGCCCACATGACCCACAGAATTATGACAGAAAATGATAAGGTGTTGTTATAAGCCCCTAAATTTGGGGATGGTTTATTGCATAGTAACAGATGACATAATAACAAGTATCAACTGAGTAGTATCAGATATCTTTAGCCTCCTAGACCCTCCCCGCCACATAAAACAAATGAAAGTACAGTCATTATGACTTTTCTCTGGGAGTAATGTCAAACCCAAGGACTGGACATGCAACTGAGTCACTTATAAAGTCTGTTCCACAGTCAGGAGTCTTTATTAAGGAGTCTTGAATAAGGTTAGTTAATTCTTCCAACTTTTGGATTTTTAGCTCTATGTCTAGCTTTCCTAAAAGAGAACGTCCTCTGATGGATCTGGGCAAAGTAAACTGAAAAGCTTCTGGTGTTCACCATTCTAGATGCTATTAAGAAAGAACATTCATGATTTATGGGAAGAGGTAAAAACATCAACGTTCACAGGAGTTTGGGAGACTCCCATGGATGACGCTGAGAGGTTCAAGACTTCAGTGGAGGAAGTCACTGCAGAGGTGGTAGAAAGAGTAAGAGAATTAGAATTTGAAAAGGAGCCTGAACATGGGGCTGAATTGCTGCAATTTCATGATAAAACTTAAACCGATGAGGAGTTGTTTCTTGTGAATGAGCAAAGAAGGTGGTTTCTTGAGATGGAATCTACTCCAGGTAAAGATGCTGTGAGCATTGTTGAAATGACAACACAGGATTTAAAATATTACATAAACCTAGTTGAGAAGGCATCGCGGCAGGGTTTGAGAGGATTGGCTTCAATTTTGAAAGAAGCTCTGCTCTGGGTTAAGTGTCATCAAATGGCACTGCATGCTACAGAGAAATCTTTTGTGAAAAGAAGGGTCAATCGATGCAGCAAACTTCATTGTTGTCTTATTTTAAAAAATTACCACAGCCAACCCAATCTTTGGCAACTGCCTCCCTGATCACTCAAGGCAAGACCCTCCACAAAAAGATTTCAGTATGATGCAGGTTTAGATAATTGTCAGCATTTTTAAGCAATAGGTATTTTTTAATTAAGTTACATTTTTGGACATAATGCTGTTATTGAACACTTAATAGCCTACAGTACAGTGTAAATAATTTCTGTATGCATTGAGAAACAAAAATTCTTGTGAATAATTTTTTTGCAATATTTACTTCATTGTAGGGGTCTAGAACTGAATCTGCAATATTTCCAAGGTATGCCTGTATATAAATCCAAGGCATTGTATAACCAACGCAAGTCCTTGTCATTTCGTTCATCAATTCTCATGAAACATAACAAACAAATAATTCTCTAAAATCATCCCCAAACTCTCAAATGACCCATTTACAACTGAACATTATGATTGTTGCTATGTGATCAAAGTAAAAGAGAAGGTAATAGCACATACTCAAATATTTTAAGCAAGACTGCCTTCTTAAAATTATCTAGCTACACAGAGATAATTCTGGTGAGCTGGTTATTTGAAGGAATTTGAACTTGAAATTTTAATACTGGCTTTTAGTTTCTAGTTCACTTCGTGGAGACAAACCTATCACTTGCCTGAGGGTCTCTTAAATTATTTGCCTCTCTACTCTCATCATTAACAGACTCAAGTTCATGTTTTTGTCTATACAAAGGGATTACAAAATGTTCCTTATATTGCTTCCTCTGCCTACTACAGCAAGTGCTTCAGGGATTCTCTGGCTATGAATTTCTGCTGAATAGCTGAATGGCCAATAGGAAGGGAGATGACAAGGCCATTAAAATTTAGTAGCCAGAAAAAATGGGAAGTGTTTGGCAAAATACCAAGAATACCAAAATATTACTATGAGGAATTAAAACGGCATTATTATATAAAAGGGTCTTCTGAAAGAAATTCCTGGTTTTCTTACTCATTTATTTTTGAGACAAGGCCTCAGTCTGTTGTCCAGCCTGGAGTGCAGTGGTAGGATTACATATAGCTCACTGCAGCCTTGAACCTCTGGGCTCAAGGGATCCTACTGCCTCAGCCTCCCCAGTAGCTGGGACTACAGACACAGGCCACCACGTCTGGCTAATATTTTATTTTTTGTAGACATGGGGTCTCATCTCTACGAAAATGTTGCCCAGGCTGGTCTTGAACTCCTGGGCTCAAGCAATCCTCCCACCTTGGCCTCCCCAAGTGCTGGGATTATGGGCTTGAGCCACTGTGCCCAGCCTCGTTTTCTTATTTAAAAAGTATTTTCAAAGCATGCAACTTAAAATAAAAGCAAACAGCTCACCACTTTCGATCTCCTCTTCATTATCGTCCTCTAAGATGTTTGCTGGGGAGGCAGATTCTCCAGCTTCCATCATGCTTCTCAAAGCTTCCAGCTGTTCTGTTAGCAAAAACACGCAAAGAGATGGTGACAGATGCTAGGTAACATACAAACCCTAGGCCTTGAGATCGACACTGAGGAGGACGTGAAAAGAGAGAAGAAATGGAATGTTCAGGCACCAAGGCGCCATGTTTCTAAGGTTCAGCAGTGATCTCTCTCTCGCCATTTCCTGGTGCTCTCGACCTTGTAAGAAACCTGCAACAACCACCTTATATACACATGATGAAGAATTGCGGGGACATGAGTGAAATGCCCAAAATTCTGGTCACCAAGTTTGAGAGGAGGTTCAGTCCTCGTGAAGGATTTAAGGCTAGATAACAAAAGCCCATAATTTGGAGAATCTGGCACAGACCAAGGTTTATGAACAGTTATGGGGAACTGATAGAAAATAGGCAGGTTGGCAACAAAACTTCAGGAAAAAATATTTGCAACTGATTTAATGGGGATTATATCCTACTATACAAAATAAGACTAAATAATTTTTCTGTAAGTCAGAAAGAGAAAGGTAAACAAAATAATAAAAATGGGAAAACACATAGGGACAAACCACAAATAGTAATATGCAAAAAAGGAGTTATTGAAGACACACAAATAAAAAAACCTCTAAGGTACCAATTTTTTTCTATGAGTTGGACACACATTTAAAAATGGCCAACAGCCAGCATTAAGGATATTGGTGGGAAACAGGCACTCTCATATATGACTGGTGAAGAGTCTAAGGTGGTAGAACTTTCCTAAAAGAAAGCATAACAAACTATATCACAATATAAAATATATATACGTTTTGGCTGAATAACTCTAATTGCACCAATTGATTTCAAGGAGAGGGTTGCACAAACATACAAAATAACATTCAAGCATGTTTATAGTAGTGAAAATCCATCAACTTGGGACTCGTTACATCATGCTATAATAAATGCATACAATTCTATGTCATATATATTAAATTCTATATAGTGTTTCATACATTAGGATTAAAGTCAGTATGTAGATTTATATCCTGCTGATGTAAGTATACTTACTTGGTTAAATTTTAAAAATTTAAACTCAGTATCATTAATATGATCTCAGTCATGTTACAAATGTGGGTATATATCTACACATGTACATTACGTACATGTGTCTATAGTATATGAATACGTGTACAATATATGTTAGTGCTGTTACTTTCTTACACTTTTCATTGTCTTGATTTTTCTATGGCATTATTGCTTTTGTAATAAAATAAACTGTCATTAACATAATTTAAAATTTTTCATTTAGAATACTTGGGGGGAAAATGAAGTGTAATCATGCCAATATTTGATACCATTAATTCACTGAACTAGGATATACTCTGAAAGAAAATATTTTCAAGGAAATCATCCTGGGAGAATAAAAGGAAACATGTTTATATAAAATCATTTGTCTCTAGATCTCTCTATTCACATATACACAGTCACACACTCATATGTACCTAGTATCCCTAGATAGGTATAGAGCACGGGGCAAACTGAAAAGGGAAACTTATGAGGACTTTAGATTGTATAAAATTATAAAATGCTGGTTCCTTATATCTTGAAAAATTCTAAAATGCTTCTACTTTCCTCTCAGTTTTCCTTGGGCCCTCTCCAAATTCTGGCATTTGAATATATAGATATGCTTTTCCTACTGCATGAATTAATTGATATGGAAATTAAATTTAAATGGAAATGTGGCAATCTTGCTCTGAAAAATACCTGTAACATCACCCCTACACCCTTCCCCCAAAAATCAGTGGTTTTAAAATAAATTGAATTCTCAACAGCTGAAATGTCCACACATGTTATGTATGCTTCCATTATATATGTGTGTGTTTCACTTACTTTTTTCAACTTCAGGTTTCAGCCGCTTGTTTTTTATGAGTATTTTTCTTTTGAGGTCATTGGGGGATGGCAAAGCCCTGCCTGGTTCAAGCTAGAGAGAAACAGAAAGAGCTGAATTAAGGAAGGGCTGTGCTTCTCCATTCTCCTTCCCAGTCCAGGAGGAGCCTGGGAGGCCTGGGAGTGATGCAACCCAACACCCACTAGATGGCAGGCGGCACAGCCTTCTGTTTTCACTCCCCAACCCAAATTAGCACACCCATTCAGCTTTTCCTTAGACTAGTGCTGCAAACTTGAAATCCACATAGTTTCCAGAGGTGTGCAGAGCTGCTCCAACCTCCCCAGTGGAGCAGGGGTCTGGCCTGGGATGTGCCGGGGAGGGGTCCCTGCTCCCCAGAGGGCCTTGCACCTTTTAAGTATCTGGTAAAGTGCAAGGGACAATTGTGATGGCTGGGTTCAGAATTAGCTTTCCCAAGTGAGAGGCCCCCCAGATCCCCCCAAGTGTCAGGCTGTATAGTAAGCCTGTCTGCTCAGTAGGCTGACCCAACCCTCAACACTTGAGATTGTGGTTTTGTGGTTTTGTAGGTTTGATAAGGGAATCAAGAAGGGAGTTGTTCCAATTCCTGGAATCTGAACTTGACTACAGCATCATTTGCTTAGATTTATATCTGCAAAGGAGGTGCCCCTGTATGCTATCACCTCTGATCTACAGAACCGTCCTGTATCTAGTCTTCCATTCCCCATTCCTCCACCCATCTCTCTATATGCCCACCCACCCACCCCTCCACCCATCCATTCATTTTCAAAACTTGCTTTTATACTACTTATTATATGTAAGGCACTGTGCACTCATATGTCTGTCTTGCCTCAAATAAAACCCTTTGTTGAAATGCTGTTTCCTTCCAGCAGCGTGGTATAACTGGCCCATTCCCCAGTGATCTCTCTTGTACCAGGACGCCTCCAACAAATAAAGCACCATAGGCCATCTTCTTTTCTAGTTATGTGTTCACATTTGTGTCCTGCTCCCACTCCCAAGGTTGAAAGCTCTTTAGCTTTTGGAGCAGGTCTTATTCCCATTTATATTACCCATGCCTCCCAAGACACCTGTCCTGTATTCAAAGGAGAATAGGGTCTTGAGGCAGGGAATATAAGGCCTATTCATGCTGACTTCCTAGAACTAAATCAAATGGAAACACTTCAGCTATGACAGGAAATATCCTCTCCATTTACAAAGGATGTACACCAAGTAAATGACTTTCTAACTTTACTTCATCCTATTCATTTACATAGAGCAGACACCAAGTAACCAATGGAAACCTCTAGAGGGTATTTAAACCCCAGAAAATTCTGTAATGGGGCTCTTGAGCCCCTCTGCTCGGGCCGCTCCCACCCTGTGGAGTGTACTTTCATTTTCAATAAATCTCTGCTTTTGTTGCTTCATTCTTCCCTTGCTTTGTTTGTGTATTTTGTCCGATTCTTTGTTCAAGATGCCAAGAACCTGGACACCCTTCAGCTGGTAAAAGTATGTGCACATCACTTCACTAAGAATACAGTGAACTTTCCACAAAAGCAATCACCTTAACCTAATCAGGAAGATAAACGGAGGGCCTAGGTAAAAACAAATAAAATAAATCAGAGCTGTTTCTTAGTTTGGGTTCCCTTAAAATCAGCCTCAGAGAAAAGTAGTATTGCACCAGGTCGTCTACTTGGAAGGAAACTCCAACAGAGGTGTGGGAAAGTGAGAAAAAGAAGACAGGCAGCTCATCAAGGGTGTGTTATCACTGCAGCCAGCTGGAGCACGATCCTGCTGGGAAACCCTGGGAGGCAGAGAAGAGCAGGTGCTCAGGGTTATCCCACCTCGGAAGGGATGAAGCATGGGATAGGGGTGATAATTCCCTGGCACTGCTGGTCTTTCATGTGTGGCAGAGCAGGCTCCAGTGACCAGAGCTCACTCTCAGGCAAAAAGCTGTGGATGTTGGCAGTGGAAAGTCAGGCCAGTGTTCAGGGAAACAGGAGGCACTGCAAGGATATGGGCAGGTCACCTGCAGCAACTGCTTCTGCAAGTTCAAGAGAAGAAGGAAGGGGGACAAAGGATACAGATATCCTTGTCTCTCATATTTTTTTTCAGTTCCCATAGACACACTTCTGAAAAGAACCTCATAAAGTGTTTACATGTAGCACAAAGCACCTTCCTGCTGTCATTTGCTGTGATGTTCTTCTGCCACTACCTCATGCTACCAGGTTTGAGCCCATCAGGTGCTGCTGTCAATAGCAGGTCTTTCTACTTTGATTTCATTAGCTGCCTTGGAGCTCATAACATCTTGTGATTGTGGATCTTAATCTCTTGGAGGTCATGGATCCTTATAAAAATGTGATTAACTCTCTAGAATGAGTATATACAAAAAAATTGCATGCAATTAGAATGAATTCACAGATCTCATAAAGCCTATCTATGGAGCACAGGTTAATGTTCTTTGCTTTATGAAGAAATTAGTAGGTTTAAAATGAAGTTCAAAAATGTATGTGCAACATTGCCCAGTGATTTATTTTGGAGTTAGGAACATGAACTTCAGGATGTCGTGACATCAATCCAGGGCACTTTCCACAGCATGAGCCTCCCATGGGTTCTGAATCCTGGGTGCATATACAGTTCACCTGGAGGGCTTTTAAAACACCATGCTCAGGGCTGACCCTGCCTCAATTAAATCAGTCTCCAAGTGGGGCCCTGACACAGGTGTTTTTAACAGTTTTGCAGGTGATTCTAACATGTAACTGAATTTGAGAACAACTGACCTGAATCTGGACTCTTGGCCTGGGTGCTTTATGAAATTTTAAGACTGAGATCTGAAAACCATAAGACCCAAAGATCCTCCAAATTAAATTGAACCAGATGTTTATTTTGTGTCTCTTTACATCCCTCTGAAGCATGATGTAAGCTTTCCGTACCAAAGAATTTAAATAAATATGAAGATCTTTAGCATTAGTCCTCTAGTACTACTTGACCCTTCAGAAATTTTCAAAACAAATCCATTCATGCTAGAAATATGGTTTGTTAAAAATACATACTGGATGTGATTCAAGTGCTTGTTTCAACAGGAGATCCCCAAATAGATCTTCGCAATATTTGGACATCTTGTACTGTTGATATTTGCTGGAGAGAAAAAAGTGGCATTTGTAAATTCAAACACCCATTAACCGTCCAAGAATAAGAAACACCCATTACTAGGCAATTAAAGATTCTCACTTGGCAAAATGCATTATTGTCCTCTTAATGCTAATGTGAGATGTATCAAAAACTTTAACTGGTATAATTTTAAAAGAAGGAGGAGATTCTGTTCCAAAACTAAGAGCTGGAAAGAAGAATAAAAAATGTCTTTCAAGTTCATCAAATCTGATTTCAAATATACTGTCAAATCTTCCAGCTCAATGGAACTTTAAGTAAGGTGTCCCAATCTCTGAACTTTTATTTGGAACAAGTATTTCTGAAACACATTAAAATGATTTGGTTTGGGGGGACAAGGGTGGTTTTTTGTCATTTTTTCCTTTTTTGTTGTTGTTTTTTGCTTTGCATAAGAGTAGGTGCCCTTGCTGGAGAATTATTTGAACTTAGTACTTCACAAAACAAACTATTCAGCTATTTTAAAAGTTGTAGAGCAGGAGTGGGCATTAGGGGTTAGAAAACAATACCACATAGAGACTTGTGGCAGAATGGATCATTATACCTGCAGTGATTTTCAAAGGAGAGAATTACAGGATATTCTGATGTGACAAATGCAGTTTCCTTGATGGCTTGAATTACATCCTTTAAAAACAAAAAAAAATGTTAATGAGAGAAAAGAGCAAAAAAATTAAGGCACCCAAAACTATTCAAAGACTATTAATTGAGTCTTTCAGAAAGTCAATTCCAGCAATTCAGACCTGGAGCCCCCATCTACCTTGATACCTCTAAAGGTTGAGTTCCCTGTGGTTATAGCCAGGGTGCAGTTAATGGTTAATGACAATTTTTTAAGCTATCTTTTACTTCTCCAGAATTATGGTGCTATTAACTTACAAGAGATTTCACCTAAATGGCATGCCAGTTTGCAGCTTGTTAATCTGCCAGGCCAGGAGTTCAGAGTCCACCTTTCTTCTTGAGGAGCAGGTGATCTCTGGCACAGAGGTTTTCACTCCAGACCACTGTATGACTCCTCCCCACCTCATGCAGAAAAGTGTGGGTAGTAACCTAAGGACTGCTGGAGGCTTTTACTGACTTTCCTCTGTGTTTGGAAATCAGTCTTGGGCTATACTTCATTAACTTGATGTAGACCTCTGTGTACTAACGTGACATTTGCAGTATCCCTTGTTTCCTATTAGCCTGGTTACAAGGCCGGGGGAAGGGGTTCTCGTTGGTCAAGCAACATGTAAGTGAAACACAGAAGTGTTCTTGACCCCCCATCTGTAACACAGAACTTAATTACAGAAAACAACATTTGAAGGAGCTAAACATAATCTTCCCTTTCACTATTCTCCATGAAATAGGAGAGGCTTTAAGAGATGGTTGGCCCCGTCTCTGCTTAGCTTTAGAAAGAAAGGCTTCAAACCAGCACTTCTACAACCAGAGCATCATATTTGGTAAAAATCCCCAAATTCTTACTGGTTTGTAGCTAATCACAGGGCAAATCTCATCATTCAGTTAATCAGAAAAATATTTCACAATAGTTATCTAGGCAAATCCATTTGAGATGATAAAGCCCAAGGTTAGATAATCTTGAAATATTTTATTGAGGCATTCCTTATGGCTGAGGTAGTCATTTAGTTATTCTTCCTGGCTATGCAAATTCATGGCTTCCCACTTGAATATACCCTTGGTACATACCAAGAAGTATTATCTTGAATTCATTGCTGGTCAAAACTCTCCAACACCTTGGCTAAGAGAAATATTATGCATAGCATCTAGACATCTGCGTGTGTGTGTATGTGTGTTTTTTTTTGAGACAGAGTCTCGCTCTGTTGCTGAGGCTGGAGAGCAATGGCATGATCTGGTTTCACTGCAACCTCCGCCTCCTGTGTTCAAGCAATTCTGACTCTGCCTCAGCTGGGATTACAGGTGCACGCCACCACACCAGCTAATTTTTGTATTTTTAGTACAGACAGGGTTTCACCATGTTGGCCAGGCTGATCTTGAACTCCTGACGTCAAGTGATCCACCTGTCTCCACCTCCCAAAGTGTTGGGATTACAGGCGTGAGCCACCACGCCCAGCAGCACCTATGTTTTTGAAAATACCCATGGTGATGTTTCACATGTAGGTGGAGTTGAGAACCGCTGCTCCTGGTGTTGTAATATCTATCCTGAGTTATACCAAACCGACAGACAGCTGCAGCTGACATTTGCAAACCACAGAATTTCATTCTTTTGATTTGTCTAACCTCATTATCTTATTATTTATTTATTTATTTATTTATTGAGATGGAATTTCACTCTTGTTGCCCAGGCTAGAATGCAACAGTGTAATCTCGGCTCACTGCAACCTCCACCTCTTGGGTTCAAGCGATTCTCCTGCCTCAGCCTCCTGAGTAGCTGAGATTACAGGCATGTGCCACCACGCCCAGCTAATTTTGCATTTTTGGTAGAGACAGGGTTTCTCCATGTTGGTCAGGCTGGTCTCCAACTCCTGATCTCAGGTGATCTGCCCGCCTCGGCTTCCCAAACTGCTGGGATTACAGGCGTGAGCCACCACGCCCGGCCTCTCTTATTCTTGTAGGCCCTATTTACAATCTATTTTATTCCTGTATTCCATTTATCTTTTTATGCCACCTTGAAGTCCTTTAGGAATAATGTAAAGTAAATAAGCAAATAAGTAGATAACAAAAGGAGACACTGTTTCTAAGGTAAGTAAAACTAGGTAAACTCTGCCAGAGAAACCTTGTTATGTAACACAGTCACCATTTGAAAGCAAGAACAGTATCATGAAGGGGACGTTCAGTGGAAAAGATCTTTGTCTTGACTTTTTCCTCAAGACTGGAAGAAGGGAATATGAAGGTATAATGCTTGAGAAAATGAATCATTTGTTTTCTCTTCTCCATCTCCCTATTTCCTGCATTTTCACAGAGTTTGGAAAAGTCTGTGTAATTATTTTTAAAGTTACCTTAAAAAGGATATCTGTACACATTGCTTTTCCATGAGTTATTATTGGTTCTTGGTCTTCACCTTTTCCATCCCAGCAGTCAAGTTCAACACATCTAGGGACATAGTGAAGTTACAATATTGAAACTTTACAATGAAATAGTGTGCATACAAATTAAAAGAAAGGCATCAAAATAAGTTGTTTTCTTCCAGAACAGAAAATTGAATAAATTAAGTAACCTGATTATTTCATGGCATATACAGGTTAAAACCACATTATATTCCTCATCTGGTTGGTACTATCAAAAGGGGATTGTCTGAGTGAGATTAAGAGACTTAAGAAATATAACAAGCATCATGGTTCTGGATGAAATCCTACTTGTGACAAAACTGCAATAAAGGACAATTTGGGGGCCGGGTGTGGTGTGGCCTAGGAAGGCAGATCACTTGAGGTCAGGAGTTGGAGACCAGCCTGGCCAACATGGCGAAACCCCATCTCTACTAAAAATACAAAAATTAGCCAGGTGTGATGGCTACTTGGGAGGCTGTAATCCCAGCTACCTGGGAGGCTAAGGCATGAGAATTGCTTGAACCCAGGAGGGGAGGTTCCAGTGAGCTGACATCATGCCACTGCACTCCAGCCTGGGCAACAAAGTAAGACACTGTCCCAATTAAAAAAAAAAAAAAAGGACAGTTTGGTTGGGGACAACTGGGGAAATATGAATGTGGGCTGGGTTTTAGATGACATGGGACTGTTGTGGCGTCGGGGGAGGGGGGAGGGATAGCATTAGGAGATATATCTAATGCTAAATGACGAGTTAGTGGGTGCAGAACACCAACATGGCGCATGTATACATATGTAACAAACCTGCACGTTGTGCATATGTACCCTAAAATTTAAAGTATAATAATAATAAAATTTAAAAAATTTAAAAAATTACTTTTAATTTTGATAGGCTGGATAATGTTACTTTGGCCATTTCAGAAAATGTTTAGTGATTCATACTCAGGTATTCAGAGGAAGTTTGCAAATGGAAGTAGTAAGACAGTTAATTTCTTTTAACATATTTCCATATCCAAAAAAATATGAATTAAAAAATAAGGTATTGTTTAATTGATAACCAAGAAAAAAACATAATGTAACTACATTTCTTATTTTTCACTTTCATCATTTTTGCCATATTTTAAATCTCAAATATTTGCCAGTTTCTATAAAACAAAAACCATTTTAATAATTTCTACTCTCAGAGAACTAAATTTTTGAACTTTTACATCAAATAAAGCTAATTTACCCTCTCCCTCTCCCTCTCCCCCTCCCCCTCCCCCTCCCTCCTTTCTTCGGTCTCCCTCCGTTGCCGAGGCTGGACGATACTGCCGTGGTCTCGGCTCGCTGCAGCCTCCCTGCCCCGGACTCCCGTGGTTCTCCTGCCTCGGCCTGCCAAGTGCCTGGGATTGTGGGTGCGCGCCACCACGCCTGACTGGTTTTTCTATTTTTGGAGGAGATGGGGTATCGCCCTGTTGATGGGGCTGGTCTCTGGCTCCTGACCTCGAGTGGTCTGCCAGCCTCGGCCTCCCGGGGTGCTGGGATTGCAGACGGAGTCTCGCTCACTCAATGCTCAGTGTTGCCCAGGCTGGAGTGTAGTGGCGTGATCTCAGCTCACCACAACCTCCACCTTCCAGCCGCCTGCCTTGGCCTCCCAAAGTGCTAAGATTACAGCCTCTGCCCGGCCGCCACCCCGTCTAGGAAGTGGGGAGTGTCTCTGCCTGGCCGCCCATCGTCTGGGATGTGGGGAGCCCCTCTGCCCGGCCACCCCGTCTGGGAAGCGAGGAGCGCCTCTGCCCGGCTGCCCCATCTGGGAGGTGAGGAGCGCCTCTGCCCGGCCGCCCCGTCTGGGAAGCAAGGAGCGCCTCTGCCCGGCTGCCCCATCTGGGAGGTGAGGAGCGCCTCTGCCCGGCCGCCCCATCTGGGAAGCGAGGAGCGCCTCTGCCCAGCTGCCCCATCTGGGAGGTGAGGAGCACCTCTGCCCGGCCACCACCCCATCTGGGATGTGAGGAGCGCCTCTGCCAGCCGCCCCGTCTGAGAAGTGAGGACAGCCTCTGCCCGGCCGCCACCCCGTCTGGGATGTGAGAAGCGCCTTTGCCCAGCTGCCATGACTGGGAAGTGAGGAGCGCCTCTGCCCAGCTGCCACCCCGTCTGGGAGGTGAGGAGCGCCTCTGCCCAGCCGCCCCGTCTGGGAGGTGGGGAGCGCCTCTGCCTGGCCGCCCATCATCTGGGAGGTGGGGAGCACCTCTGCCCAGCCGCCCCATCTGGGAAGTGGGGGGCGCCTCTGCCCGGCCACCCCGTCTGGGAAGCGGGGGGCGCCTCTGCCCGGCTGCCCATCATCTGGGATGTGAGGTGCGCCTCTGCCCCACCGCCACCCTGTCTGGGAGGTGAGGAGTGCCTCTGCCCGGCCGCCACCCCGTCTGGGAAGTGAGGTGCGCCTCTGCCCGGCCGCCCCGTCTGGGAAGTGAGGAGCGCCTCTGCCCGGCCGCCCCGTCTGGGAAGTGAGGAGCGCCTCTGCCCGGCCACCCCATCTGGGAAGTGTACCCAACAGCTCCGAAGAGATAGCGACCATCGAGAATGGGCCATGATGACAATGGCGGTTTTTTCAAAAAGAAAAGGGGGAAATGTGGGGAAAAGAAAGAGAGATCAGATTGTTACTGTGTCTGTGTAGTAAGAAGTTGACATAGGAGACACCATTTTGTTCTGTACTAAGAAAAATTCTTCTGCCTTGGGATGCTGTTCATCTATAACCTTACCCCCAACCCCGTGCTCTCTGAAACATGCGCTGTGTCAACTCAGGGTTAAATGGATTAAGGGCGGTACAAGATGTGCTTTGTTAAACAGATGCTAGAAGGCAGCATGCTCGTTAAGAGTCATCACTACTCCCTAATCTCAAGTACCCAGGGACACAAACACTGCTGAAGGCGGCAGGGTCCTCTGCCTAGGAAAACCAGAGACCTTTGTTCACATGTTTATCTGCTGACCTTCTCTCCACTATTATCCTATGACCCTGCCACATCCCCCTCTCTGAGAAACTGAGAAACACCCAAGAATGATCAATAAATACTAAAAAAAAAAAAAAAAAAAGCTAATTTACAAGTGCCTATAATCAATGGCCAGTTAGCTCAATTGGTTAGAGCATGGTGCTAATAACAAGTACCTATAATCAACAAAAAACTCAACATGCCTTCTTACAATATGCATGTTTTCTTTTTTGTGGTTTTGGGGGCATATTTTAAATTTACAGTAAAGAAAAGTCTTTTCACAGTAAAGTCTTTTGGATGACTGCAGATTTTTCCGAAAGAGATACTGTCCTTCTTTTCTCAAGGTTAAATGATCATGATAATCCATTAAAGGGAATAGACAAATTTCCTTTTCATCCTGATTACTATTTCCTGTTTTTCAGAGAAAAGTAAATTAAACTGAAGGGCATCACACACAAAAAACAAATTGCCATCTTGAGTTCCTCACCTGCAACCAGCCAGGAGAACCTGTCTGTACATTTCTACCGAAGACTTCCCGCCGAACTGTCTGCCAGTGAGATAAGTGTTATGGGAAGAACTGATGAAGTAGTGAGCCAGAGGATGGTCCATTTCTTGGTAAAGTTCTAAACGATCTAGGAAGACTGGGGCGTTTTCATCTGACATCAGATATCTGCAAAACCCATCACTTGATATAAGGCCTAGGGGAAAAAGAACATCTTAGTAGCACTTGTAGCTCTGAAGATGCACATCTCATGTTTTATTCATGGAAGCTGAGGCAGCTTAAATTATAAGAGTAAAAACGTCTTCACAGTCTCTTTCCCAAGAACTTTCATCTGTCAGAACTTGAATGAAATAAGAGAGTTGCACATTATAAGTAACATAATGAATTCCACAAACAGGTGGTATTCTGCTTTTACATCCATGATGGCAGATGTACATGGTCCCCCAAGTTCAGAAACACAGCACTGGGAGTTATGGTGACCAGGGGTCCAGGGGGCCTGTATCAAGTTCTGCTCTTGCTACTCACTCCTTTGGCTCCTAGATCTCAGCTTCTTCTTCTGTCAATTGGGGAAAAAGACTGGCCCTATCTGACTTCCAAGATCTTCATAATGGGAAATGAGAATAGATACAAGAGGTGCTCTTTAAAAATGGAAAATGTATTAATTATAGGACATTGTTCTCACTGAATTGGAAAAGGGATTTTTCTTGGAGATGATGGTGCTTCTGAGTTTAAACAATTCAGTTTTCAATTTTATCTAAAAGTCAGGTTATGGGACTGGTGAGAAGAGTATACAGTGGTCATTGAAACGTGGCCCCAAAAGCCACCCTTCATTTCGATCACACCTTTCTGACATGGGGTAGAGCCCACGTGGTAACTACAGGAGCAACAATCAGTATTTATGCAACTTATAAATGGTTGATGCATCGACAGCTTCAAGTTTTTGTTTTATTTAAGAACTTGCAAGTTATGAACTGATTTCAAGCTTACAGAAGTGTTCAGATGATAGCATAATGAATAGCCACGGGCCTACACCAGTGTGGTCAGATCTCAACATTTTGCCTTATTTGATTTACATTTTTGATTATTTGACTTACATGTAAAAGAATACATAATTTCTGACGCCACTGCAGCATCCTGTATACCCCACCTCAATTCCATTCCATACCAGATAGATAACTAGTATCCTAGTTTTGGTGTTTACCTCCAAAATGGTTCTGCAACCTTACTACATATGCATTTATCCAAACAACGGGTAGTTTGGGCTGTTTTTAATTTTATGTAAAAACTATCCCACTGTGTGCATTTGCAACTTGCTATTTTTATCTTTATATACCAGCTGTGTAGGTAGATCTTGTTCATTTATTTTTCACTGAAGGTACAGAAGTCCATATATGAATATATCATAATTTATTATCCATTATTTGGTTGATGGATAGTTAGGTCATTTCTAATTATAAATGAAAGTAGAAATTTGTATACCTCTTTCCTTGGGCACCTTCACTCATTCTAAAGAGCAAGTACTTTTAGAGGCACCAGGATAGATGCAGTGATAGAAGAAACAGGTAAGCCCTGCCTTCATGAAACTCTCATATTATGAGTGACAGAAACAAATAAGTAAACAAATAAATATAATGTCAAAGAGGTACTAGAAGGACAGAGAAAGCAGGGAGGAAGGTGATAAAGCATGGCAGGATGCTGTGTTAAATATGGGCCAGTGAAAGTCCTTCTGAGGTCACGTACATGTGTGAGGAGCAAGCCACGTGCACACCCAGGAAACACCAGTCCAGGCAGAAGGATCATCAAGTGCAAAGACCTTGATGCAGGTGTATGCGTGCCAACATCATTCAATGACAGCAAGACAGAGCAAGTGACCAAGGAAAAATGTAGCTTGAAGTGAGATTGGAGATGGAGCCAAAGGCTACATCACTTGGGCTTTAGTCCTCACTAAGTATTTTAGATTTTATTCTAAATGTGTTGGGAAGCCTTTGGAGGGTTTCAAAGGGTGGAATAACATGATTAGATTTGGTTTTAAAAGGTTTACTCTGGCTGCTGTGTGCAGCATAAATTGTAGGGCACTGAGTAGGAAGGAGAAGGCATTGCCTGGAGAGGGATGATGAAGGCTTGGATAGTCAGTAATGTTGGAGATGGTGAGAAGTGATTTATTTAGGATTTCTTTTGAGGCTGGATCTTACAGGTTTTGCAAATGAACCAGACATGATGTGAAAGAATGAAACAAGTCCAACATGAGCCCAGTGGTTTTGACTGGGTAAATAACAGTACTATTTTATAGGCTTTGAAAGGAACATATCTAGGGGTAGGAAGGATCGAAATATGTTGTATGTATACATTGGAAATGCCCATTCAACATCCAGATGGAGAGTTCTACTACAAGTCTGTAGTGTAAGCTGGAGGTTAGGACTGGAGAGTTTAATAGAAGAAATGTAAAGCCATTGGCTTGGATGAGCTCAGGTACAGAGTGAATATAGATGGAGCAGAGATCTGAGAACTGTGCCGCTCTGGTATCCAGAGTTTGGGAAATAGATGAGAGATTCTCTAGGGTACATACCTAGAAGTGAAAATGCTGGGCTGTATAAGAGGCATATTTTTCACTTTATAAATTATTGCCAAAATATTCCCCAAGATGGTTGTACCAATGTAGGGTCTTACCAGAAGTTTATAAGAATGGCTTTGTACTCCATTCTCACCCACGCTTGAAAATGACAGATGTTAAAATTTCCATCACTTGTGAAATGGTCAAGCTACCCTTTTTAGATGTGTCAATGGTCACTTCATAGACCTTTAAAACTTAGAAGGAATTTGGAAATAAACAAGGACACACCTCAATCATGACATTTATCACACTGCCAAGGAATTGTTGAATCACTTGTCTTTCTCCTTGAACAGATCGCAACTGCCTTCAAGGCTGAGGACATTTCTTATTGTTTTGAATTCCTAGCATCTGGCACAGTGCTTGGCACCCAGTCAGCCCTCTACAAACTTCAAAGAATGAAGGTAGGGAAGGGAAATACTAGCCAAATTACTGCATGAGCCCCACCACCTTACAAGCAGGGAAACTGAGGCCCAGGAGGCCAGTTCCTAGCTCAAGGTCACAGGGAAGTGACAAGAATCATATCACCTCCTGCCAATGCGAAGTGTTAGATTTTCTACCAAGCTGTACTTCCCTTTGTTGTAATCATAAGCAATGTGAAATAAATTATGATATTCAGAATATTGACAGAGAGGGAAGGAATGAAGCATTCTTGCTTAAAATAGGTATCTTCAGCCATAGCAGAAAGTGTAAACTGTACAACTACAACTAAAGGGAAAACTATTGGGCTTGGAAAAATATCAGGGGTGAAATCATGGAGTGTAGAGGGCCAGGTATACCTAAAAAGAGGGTCCAGATAACATATAGACCATTCAACCACACTCACTGGCATTAGATACAAAGAAAAAAATAGATTCTAAAAAGGAGGAAACTGAGACCTTGAGATTCACGGACATACGGGACATATGGAACTTGAACTTTCATCTCTTTACATTCTCCACTGAGACATAACGCCAAAGGCTCTAGCTCAGGTACCCCCAGCTCTCCCTCCCATGTTCCGCAAGCATTTCTCACTGCTGTGGGACTGATTTTAAAATTTCTCCCCATGCCTTTCCTTTGACAAATATTTGAGCGAACAACCCTTTGTTTCCAAAGCTTCTTTGAAAGGGACAAAGGTCCAGAAACACCAGCAATTAGCTAAGGCGATTCCTGACTATTTAATTTCATATCAATTGTATTTATCTTTCATACCAGAGGTCAAATGAGGGTTAGTGCACATCAAATCACGTATTAAATTTATTTGGCTGGGCAAAACAAAAGGGAGAAAAAGAAAAGGTATAAGTTTTTATATGACAAAAATTATTTTCAAGGATTACAAGTAGAGACTGTATTGGTTGTTTTAATATTTCAAGCAATATGCAATACTAAAATCTAATACAAGAAAGTACATGGGGAAACATCACTATAATGTATTTAATAATGCAATAAATGTAACAGTATACTTCAGTCAGGATGGACTAATTCTGATGAAAGGTAAAATTTATACGAACTTAAGAGCAGGAAAAAAAAAAGTCATCAATCCATGGCTCAGGGAGTTGCAAAGCATTTACAGATACCTTTAAATAAACCAAGCCTTTAAAAGTTGCATCTTTTCTTGTTTTTTTTTTTTTTAAGTCCTTTTTTCATGTTTATTACCTTTTTTCTTCAAATCTTCGTCAGGTTCATACATCTCAATGATCTGCATTGCCCTTTTGGCATCATAAAATGGAAATAAAATTTCATTCAATCGAGGATCTCGTTGATGCTATGATAAGAAAATAACTCCATTTAGGTTGATATTTCTTGGCCTTGAGGCATTAGACATTACTAAGTTTATAATTTATAAAACAAAATATATCTAGACTGTCATGTTTATAATTACAAAGATAGGACTTCACTGCCTTCCTGCCTTTCTCCTTAAAGTATACTTCAAAAAGTCCACATTTGGGAATACTTTTGGGTTACTCTCCCTGAACTAGAGAGAGAGAGAGAATACATTTTTTCCCCTTCAAAAGTTGAAGGATACATAATAAAGTGTGCATGTCAATTGTACTGTCTTCCAGTTCCCACACAACAGGGAAGACATTTGGCATGAATATCTATAAAATGTGAGGTCAAAATATTTTTAAAAAGCAAACACCAACCCCCCAAAATAGTTCAAATAGGTAATATACTAATTTAAGTGCACCCCTCAAAAACCCCAAAAGCAATAACAACAAAAATCCTAATGTTACACAGGCAAACATCATCTCTTTTTCATAACACCTTTCTACATCAATCCATGATTTCTTGGGCACTCAACAAATTTCATTTTCTTGAGTAACTATTTTTTTCAAAACGAACCAATTGTAATGATGAAAATTAATCAGTACAAGCATATTTACAAGCTATAAACAATATAGAATTCTCTGGGCAGAGAGTCCATGAATGATTACGGGACTTAAGAGGTTGGTGACATTATTGTTTTCGAACTGACACCTAAGGAGCTCCTGCTATGACATGAGGCACCAGGAGCAATGCTGTCCCTGCAGTGATATCATCCTAACTTCATGGCAATGATGAAAAACCCAGTTTACTAACTTACTGAGCTCCAATCGTGTGTGTTTGTGGGTGTATGTGTGTTGGCAGTGGGCCCACTAAACTTCCTTTCTGTTCACTGAGGATTAGAGGACAGCACTGTGTCCCTGGGCAGCCCCTACAAAAATAATGAATAAGTGCATAAATAAAGCAAACCTCAATGGAAGTTTGGAATAATGACAGACAAGCAGGTGTGAGCAAAACCTGGTCAATAAATAGGACCTTGGTGACAACTCTTTACCCAAATATATGCACGGACTGAAAAACATTGTTGGAAAGGTATTTAAAAAGCAACTGTTAGAAGTTCATATGGATTTCCCTTCCCTATTTGCTTTGGAATGGGCATTGGAAAAGTGAGCTATACACAGAATGAATGCTTTTGGCCAACAGAGCACTTGGATGTCATTTCCTCATGCATATGGGGCCCAGCCTTTTCTGGGTCCCCTCCTCCCCCACCGAGTTAAGAGCATTAACTCATAAGGAATCAATACCAAATTTCATCAATTTATCCCAATGAAGCATGCTTCTGTTGTAATCTAAGAAATTATGGCTCACAACAGCTAACATTCATGCATATGCTACAACAGAAACTGTTATATTAACAGCAGGCCTCGAGGCCACCAAGAACAAAAGTTATGGGATATGCAGGAAAGAGGATTGTGAGGTGGACCATGGAATGCCAGGCAAGTGAAGGCATGCTACACCTTGTTTAGGAAATTGATGCCATCGTGCAATGGAGCCCACTACTCAAGGAAACAAGGAGCTCCACCCTTCTGGTGAGAATGCATTGTTTTAAAAACAAACAAACTGACAACAACAAAAAACCCATCTTTCTAGGCACATCCCTTCTCACATCTCCATAAATAATATCATGGAAGAAGATGGATACAGGATGAAAAAGGTCCTTTTTAGACCCCAGCACTGTTATGTTCATAGGTGGCCACTTTATTTCTCTTCCTTATTAAAATTAAGTTTTTTAAATTTAAAAATATGTTTGTTGGTAAATATTTTGAACTCATGGAGATGATGGGGCAAATCCATATGAATTAAAAAATGAGAGAAAAAAGGGATTCAGCTACAGGAGAGAGAAGAGATAAAATTAGGAAAGGAGACAGAACTCAGACATTTTTGTGCATTTTAAAATATACATACATGTGTTTATTCTGACAAGGTACTACCTGAAGTGTGATCTGTGGATGGCAGCATCAGCCTCACCAACACCTGGCAACTTGCTAGAAATGCAGCTTCTCACGTCCCTCCCTAGATCTACTGAATCTGCTGATCTCTGGGGTGGAACCTATTAATCTGTGTTTTTCATAAGACTTCTGAGTAATTCTGATGTGCTCAAGTATAAGAATCACTTTACCTAACATATAAAGGTATGCATTTTAACATATTTGCACATCAGTAAAAAGAAAAGTACCTAAGTCTCACAAGGATAGAAGAATATTCAGTGTTTCAGATGTCCTCCCAATTAAATACTATTAAAATTTAGTCAGAGGGTATGACATTCATTAGACCATCCTGCCTATGGGAAAACAAAGCCAGGAAAACCAAGCCCTAAAATGGATGTATCATAATCCCCTATTCTGCAAATTACATTCGCAGCAAATAAGCATGAAGTGCAGACAATGTGAAATTGCATTTGTTTTTGCTTCTGCTCCACTAGATAACAATCTTCAGCTCTCCCTAAAATCTTCATGCTTCAAAAAGGTAACACAAATCAATCTGAGTAATCCAAAGGCAAGGAAACAAATATAAGATTTGCATTAGAGTCAGAAAACTATCATTTTCATATGGAAAAAGAAGAGGAGAAGGATCATTTCCAGCTGATCTCACAGTAATAAGGCTACAGTAGAGTTCCACAGAGACACAAGCACAGTGAGGTGAATGTTTCACATCTCTGAGGAACCATCAGTTTTCAGCCAGGATTTGGGGAAACAAGGTACTCAGGTTATTCACCCCATGGTATCCAGTGCTTTGTAAAATGAGATTCTAAATGACTTCCAAAGATAGGTCACAGAACTGTGTCCAAGTAAGTAAGGAGGAGATGAAGAGAACTCCAGTATTACGTCCTTACTGGTGCTGAGAAGAGGCATCGTCTGGCTTCAATCCAAGTAGCACTGGGAGAGATTAATGTTGACATAAATAATATTTTAAAAATATAGAAGGAATAATTGGCAAGGATAAGCTTACTCATAAGACTAAATACCCTCCTTCTCTCTCTTTGCCTGTGCATTTAAAGCATAAAGATCTTGTAAAAGGAAAGAGATCATGGGTCCTTTTAAAATATTCTTTCATCTGCAAAAAGAAAAAAGTCAGGTTGAGCCCTGATGTGATCCTATGATATGTGTGAGGAAGGGGGAAGATTACCAGCAACAAGAAAGTAAAGCTACTCCTTGATTCCTGTGGCCACCTAAGGCCTTTTCCATCTCTTCCTTGTTTTGATCTCTCTCTCCTGCCCTCCACCCATCTCCCAATTCTGCAGGACCCTAGTTATCATCTTTGTAAGAAGTCAAACAAAGAATGAAGGTAAAACTAAAAATCAATTTTGCTTCTCATTAGGAATAGGGAAAGGGAGGTAAAACTAACCAAAGCCAAGAGATTTTAACTAGTCTTGCCACATACAAGCAATTGAGCCAGTAGTAGTGTCTCACCACGTGGCAGCTCACATTAAGTGCCTCTGCTATCCCTCCTGGACTCTAGTTTGCTATTTTCATATTATAGGCAAAGAAGATTTCCCTCAGTCCATTGGATGAGACTAACAGACATAGATGTGGCAAAATTTTAGCTCTGAGTGGTGGATTCCTATGGCTAAATTCTTAATGGAGAATAACAGAAGGTATATGTCGCTCTCATATTCTTCCCACTCACACTAAACATTCCAAGGAGGAATCCAGTAATCCACTAGGATGGTGCTTTACAAACTTGAACGTGCAGATAAATCACCTGGAGATCTTGTTAAATTCAGACTCTGACTCAGCAGGTCTGGGTGGGACCCAAGACTGAGCATTTCTAATAAGCTCCCAAGGGGTGCCGATGCTGCTGGTCCATGGATCACACTTTGGGGAGCAACGAACAAGGAAATACTGAGAAGCCAATGAGGAGTCAGGTCTAAAGCTACTACTGAAAATCTAGTCAGTGTTGATTGCATGGATAGGGAGGAGGTCACCCTACAGGGTGACCAAAGCAGTAAATGGACTATATATATAGTCTCTCCTCTCCTTGCAGCCCCCTGAAGATACACATTAGTATATGAATAAAAACCTTCATAGAAAGAGTGAAAGGATTAACCAGCTGGAAGGTGGTAGGAACCAGCATGTCTTTTGCTAATATAAATGGGATTTATGTTTTCCTACTATCTATTCTACCCGGTTAATGGCAGTGTATGTGTGTCTCCAGCTTTTTGCTTTGCTCATTGTTTCTCTGGTTACCTTGCTGAACTCTCTAATTACTTCAAACAGTTTTTCCGTTGAATTGTTTATATCAGAGTAGACAATCAACATCTGCAAATGAGACTAGGACCTTGTCCTTTCCAGTGTTCATGGGACTTGTTTATTTTTTTGTCTCATTATATGAACCAGTGGAGTAGAAAAACTTGAAATATTTTCAAGTAAAATAAACATCGTATCGTACTCAAAGGATTATTTAAAAGTAGAGGCATCTGTCTGATATGTGGGGTAGTACTTGCTCTTTCTTGCATCAGTGCATTTACACTTTAGTTAACAGAGTTTCTAAAGTGCAAGCTTTATAAATTTGAAGCCATTGAACCTTCACAAGGAACCTTCACAGGGGCTTCCAATGCAGTGTTGAATACTGGCTTGTTGAGACTATGTGGCTAAGGCATTTTGAAAATGTTTAGGTTTAAACTTTTGGAGTCATAGACCCTTGCATTCCAATGCCCATTCTTTCTTGAGTGAGCTCTGTCTGCCTCCTTTTGTTATGAGTATTGAAGTTGTTCTGCCCAAGGGGTGTTTTTGATTTTGGAGAGATAAGAGGGGCCAGGGTAGGACTCAAAAGAGGGGGTGCAAGGAACAGGCAAAATGTTCTCTATGTTTGACAAGGCTTCTTCAAGCCGACATTCATGTTTTTGTCTAGTTCTTCCAGTTGAGTTCACTAGGATAGAAAAGGAAGAAATTCAGGGCAGACACTTGGATTAAAAATAAAGGCTATAGACTTTCCTGAGTAGTCTTACAGTCCCTATGACCTAAAGAAATCTAGAATCACACTGATTCCATCAGTCACACCCCAAAATTTAAGGTACTTCCTTAATGTTAAGAAGACATCAAATAGAAGGAAACACTATTATAAAAAAGAATACTATTGTCTACTGTAATTGTGAGGGATAAAAGGTTGACAAATAATAAATAAAGAAAGAATCTGAATGGCAGAACAAGAAAGTATGGATGATGATATTTTTAAAAAATTAAATGTTATGTCTAAGAATTACAGGAGTGACTGTTGGGAACACCAACAAAAACAACCCATAAAAGGAAATGCATCAGATAAGAGCCTATAAATACTGCACTTATCCTCAAGACCTAAGAGTTGCTTCATCCTTTAACAGTGAAATGCAGTATTAAGGTCTCTGTAATGTTTAAGAGAGGGCTTCATCCCAAAGAGCACAAGAGGCCTTGTCTTGGGAAGTGGCAAACTGAAGATGTGGTAGATTTTCTCCTTTACACTAAACCGTCTTCCCTCTTCACTTCACCAAACCTAAGATGATCACTGAACCAAAGTGCATGAAGAAGCCAAGGGATATAAAACAAAACAAAACAAGAAACCAAAAAACAAAAGGCAGAAGGGGAAGGGGTTAAAGAAACAAAACAAAGCAATTTAACTTCTGAGCAGCTGTGGCATAAGAATGTGGATAGTATCTGGGTAAAGATTATGAACATTGTATTTATATGACTAAAAACCAGTGGAGTGGAAAAATTTGAAATGTTTTCAAGTAAAATAAACATTGTATTGTACACGAAGGATTATTTTAGAGGCATCTGTCTGATATGTGGGGTAGGATTTTCTCTTTCTTGCATCAGTGCATTTACACTTTAGTTAACATAGTTTCTAAAGTGCGACCTTTATAAATTTGAAGCCACTGAACCTTCACAAGGGAAGAAAAGAAGATGTAATTTGTCTCTATGAAGTGGCAAATTAAGGTCTGCCTTTTTATCTTTTAAGATAATCGTTTTATCTGGCATGATACCATCTTTTCTTGCATTTTCTCTTTATATGGTATAATGATTAACTTAAATTATTTTGAAACAAAAGCATACTGTCCATCCTTCACTCAAACTCTTATTAATGTGTTAGAAAAAAAAGTGAATTTTCCATTTTGGATTAACAAGAGTCTTGATGGGTTTCACTGAAGGGAAAACTTTTTTTGTATGTGTGAAGAAAAAAGTAGTTCATTTTAGTTGTAATAAAAGTTGCAAACTTTTTTTGTTTGAAAATATTTTTCTCTTGTGCTTAAGCAATTCTATCTATCAGTTTTGGTTGTTAAGTTAATCACATTCTAAAATTAGCTCTGAGCTTGTTATAAAAAGAAAAAGTACAAATTTAACCTGCAATCCTATTAGCCTAAAACTCAATATATTTTCACCCAGGAACTCAAGTGTTTTGCTTGTTGTCAAAATATTCTATTTGAGCCAACATATTTTTCTTACATGCAATCCATTAAAAGACAAAAATAAAGCTTTCCAGTCCATGCAAAGGTATGAGATAAAGTTAGCAATGGAGAATCCAACTACAGTGTAGTAAACTCAATCCATTCTCTTTCTATTTAATGAGATCAATAGAAAAAAAGTACCTTAAATATCATCTTGCAAAAACATAGACACATTTACTTAAATGAATATATTATACAATTCACACATACACACAGAACCAGAGCTACATATAACAGCCAGAAACCAACAAAAAGCGGTGTGCAAAGCCAATGTGAAGAAAGCACATGAACACACAGGGCGGCAGCTGATTTTTGCACCTGGTAAAGCCATAATGGAAAGATCAGCAGGTCAGAAGCAAAGCGAATACGGGCATATGATGCAGGCATGCAATGAGGACACCAGAGAAGGCAAGCCACTGCACACAGACTTTATGGAGTTAATGTATGAAAAAGCTTACTTCATTTAGAAAGCTCACTAATTGGTCTACCGTTAAATAATCAGTTTTGTCTCCATTGCTGAAAAGAAATTTATTAGAAAAAGTAAGTTTTTGTATATGATGCTACAGTAGGTACGATTTACATGTTGACATTTGTTGATGATAATTCTAAACTTATTTTCTAACCTTGAAGTAGTGGTGAATTCTTAAAATGGCCAGAGACTGTTCATAAGAGGAGAAAAATAAAACAACAACAACAACAACAGAAAGAAAACACTCCCACTAGGTCACAGAAAAAGTCTGCAATTTTTTTTTTTTTTACCATTTTCAAAAGATGTTATTTCAAAAACAACATGTAAGTCATCCATTTGAAATAATTGGAATGAATAAACTTTTCAAAAACATATTAACATTCCAAATTGAATCTAGTTAGTTCACATCATGGGTTAATACCTAAAGGAGCAGGTTAAAATTGTAGGTAGTTAGTAAAGCCAATGCAAAAAAAAGTTCCAGGTGCTGCAATTAATATATGTAAAAGTTTCTCAAAAACTCAGAGTGAACTTTTACACTGATAAAGTATGGGGTTAAAAATGTAACCCTGACTAGATATTCCTAGATGCTACCAACATACTCTATTAAAATAGGACAAAAACGTTTTAAAAAATCGAAAAGGACAGTGATAATATTTATATGGCACTTCCTCATAAGTGGAACTTACATTTTTTTGAAAAGATCTTCTATATCTGTCCGAGGACAAATCTTTTGTGTCAGTTCATAGAACTTTTCATAAGAAAATGCCACGGGCTCAATTTCATCATTCTGTAAGGAATAAAATCATGTTATGAATCACAGAACCTTTTTTCCCTTGGAGGGTGAGAAGCTACAGGGTCATGAAGCACAGTGAAGACCACCTGGACTCAGGGTCTTCATCTCTGATTCCTGCTGACAGAAGCCAGGAGGCCAACTTCCAGGCACTGCCAGGCCATCTCACTAAAAAACAGTGCGTGTACATCAGTGTTTCTAGTTATCATGCTGCCAGATTCTGTGTGTCCGAACACCTGGCTACAGCTGGCCTTGCTCTGGGAAATACCCCAAAGAACGAATATAAATATTTCCTCCAACTCACCTTGAGGGAGAAAAGTGCCTGCCTGAGGGATGCTGAATAAATCAAGCCCAAGGTTTAATTATGCTTATTTTGTGAATTTTCGCAAGACCATGTGAACGGGCTTAGGGTAACCATGTAAGATTTTACTTCTCAAACTGAAATTTATATTTCAAATAGGACTTACTAAAATAGTACCAGGCTTCAATCTTTCTTCAAGTCAATAAATTAATTTCAATTATTTTAAATTTGAAGGGCCATGAATACAAATGGTGCGGGGAGAGATGCTTCACAAAATATTGCATAGCCATCTTGTAGAATTGAATTTATTAGTTAATTATTCATGCTAATGTTGTGCCTGGTTGAGGCAGTGTTGGTGAGCTTCTCTAAAATAAAAACTGTGTAACACAGCGAGCTGGCCTTCATTTCCTTTTCTTAAGAAAGGTGACAAAAATCATTTGAAGCAAACTATTTACATTTTTAGAGATTTAGGTTAAAATGCCCAGGAAACAAAAGGAAGGAAGGGAGGAAGGAAAGGAGGGAGGGAGAGAGGAAGGGAGAGGGAGAAAGAAGAAAGAAAAGAAAATTAACTGTACTATATGTCACTGACATATAATTCCAAATCTAATTGAGATCAGTTTAATATAAATAATCTAGCTCATTACATATGAGAAGATAAATAAACAAAATGGTTTTAGAAATACATTATTAAGTTAATGCATACCTTTCCACTGGGAAGACCTAACTCCTTGAGTGCTTGAAAGATCACCTTTTCTGTTTTTCCCGATGCAAATGTTCTAGTAATACTAGGGCAGAAAAGAAAGAAACACACATTCCAGTTATTGTTCATTATGTTTTCTCTGATGCAAAGATCCAGGTCCTACTATGGAGAGTGAGACTGGGGTAAAAGGAAGAGGAGAATAAAATTACTTCTCATTGCAGATATTTTTCATTTCCCAAACTAGTTCCTCCAGTGTCCCTCTGGTTCCCAGAGCTGGTTAGTCTAGTGATGCAACTTGAATCTAAGACCAGGGGTCCCCCTGGTGCTTGGGAGAACAAGGGGCAAGCGGCACTGGAGGGACACACATTTATTTTTTATTTTTTATTTTTTGAGACAGAGTCTCACTCTGTCACCTAGGCTGGAGTGCAGTGGCACTATCTCAGCTCACTGCAACCTCTGCCTCCCAGGTTCAAGCAATTCTCCCGCCTCAGCCTCCCGAGTAGCTGGGACTACAGGTGCACGCCACCACACCTGGCTAATTTTTTGTATTTTTAGTAGAGACGGGGTTTCATCATATTGGTGAGGCTGGTCTCAAACTCCTGACCTCAGGTGATTCACCCACCTCGGCCTCCCAAAGTGCTAGGATTACAGGCATGAGCCACAGTGCCTGGCCTGGGACACACATTTTTGGACAAAAACAATGATAAATTCTGATGCTACCAAATTGCCTTCTTATGAAAAAGGAATGTGGCAGATAAGACAGTAGCTCTAGAACAAACCCTCATGTTGACAATATCTGGGCCTAGGGAAAAGGAGGCGACCCCTTACAACTCAATCCATGCCTTCAGTTGTCCTTATCCTGGTTCCCACACTTAACCACAGTTGACACGGGCGTGATCAGACATATTTTGTTCTTGTTTTCAAGCTAAGCACCCTTGAGCCCCTCTGAAATGTCAGCTGCCTCAAGGATAAGGGACTTTACTGTGAACATCATGGGTTGGGTGAGGGGGAAGGGGAACAATTATCCAATGTTTCAACAAATCTCAGTAGTACCCCAAGACATAGTATTTTTGGATAGCCTTTTAACTAGAACAGTGAGCATCAAGGCTAGTAGAATAGATAACACCTTGATGAACACACTTCCTGGTGATGATAAAAGTTAGGAGAGACTCTCCATCATAAATATGTTGGTGCCACTCAGAAGGAAAGCTGTTGAGCAGAGGACTTGGTACCCTGGAACACCACACTTGGCTCTGAGCCATACCTTAGCCACCAAGGAGCCTTCACTCACTCCCTGATTGGAAGCCCAGGTAATGTGTTACCATGATAATTTCATTTTAACTCGACATTCAGAAGTCCAGCTTGACTTGAGGATGGAGTTTTACTTCTATCCATGAGGGCTGGCTTTAGAATGCCTCCCCTGTGAGCACAGAAGGATTTTTAACAGCATCTCATGCCCAGCATTTTTGTACTTTCCGCCATCCGTGCTAAGTAGAAGGCAAGTTCTGAATGAGAGTGCTGACAGTTCCTCTTCCTGAGTGGGAGAAAGCACCACTTCAGTGGCAGAGTAGGACTTCCCAAAATAGACTAAGAAGTAGCTGTAGGTAAATGAATTATGTGTTCATTCACAGCTTTATTGTTTCATGCCAGGTCCAAGAATACTTCAAGAAGTACATTTTTAAGAGTTCTTGAGACAGTTGTATTCAAATATAAGGAGGCCTGTGAATTCTCTTTAACAAATCTACAAATACGGGAGGGAAATGTGTGTGACATCAATAAATGCTTAAGATTCCTAGTATAGAGGGTGCTATGTTTACATTTTTCATCTCTAGAGTTCAGGTAATTTTTATACATTAAATTTGGGGTAAGACAAAAATTTTCTAGCCTTTTTAATTTAGGGGAAAGTAGCTGTTCAGGGTGACTATTATTTCATAAAAAGTTTGTGTTAACCTAGCTAGTAAGACTCTGGCAGGATCTGGCATTTGCTCTCAGGAGAACAATCTCTGCATAGCAATCTCAGGGGTATCCCAGCTAACTGAAGCCTCTGTTAGGTTTGGACATGCCTGGCTTAACAAGATGAAAACTGATCAACGTGGGCATGAAATCAGCGGGTGTGGAGACTGAGTCTTTCTGGTGAAACAGAACCTGGGTACCAATCGCTTCTGTTTCCTACACAGAAATTGAATCTTTTGGCTAGGGTTTGGCCAGGTGCCAACACATAGAAAGTAGAAGAATGTCTCAAGGGGAAGGGAGATGGAGGGGGGCAAGAAGCAAGATAATATCGTGGCTGTGTTTCATGGGAACATAGAGCATTTACAAAGGGAATGTGATTTACTCAAATCTCTATATAGCCCCATGTTCACATAAGCTTAGTGCCTCATAGCTAACTGGTACTCAATGAGTTTTTGTTGAATCAAACTAAACCACCCCCATTCCCCAAAAGAAATGCTACAAAAGCAAACACCCCTGAGTTGTGTCCAGTCCTATTAGAGTCCTGGTTAAATTCTATTCCGGGGGACTTCGCAAGTGGCTAAAACAGCAACGATCCTAGAAACTAAGGGAGTCCCACTCTTTGCTAGCTGAAACAGGGTCTGCAATCTACACAATGGTTTTAACACCGTGTTCTAAAATTTACAGAGAACTCTTGAGTGAAGGATGGGGCAACTGCCCCAGCAGCATCATACCTTCTTCGTGGGCTGCTGGGCCTTCAGGACATGGTTGGGCTGATTATATAGGGGTGCTTCCAAGACTGCACCTGCGGCTCTCAGCCTTCTTTAACACAGCCGTTTTGCTTGGGATCTCTTCCAGCCCCTGCCCATAACTACTGTCTGGCTACTCACTTCCCAATTTTCTAGTCATTGGTGTTCACTCCAGGTTACGAGAGAGGAGGGAAGGTGGCAAAAGAGAATTGTTATTTCCAAAACTTTGGTCTGAGTGGGAGGATACACTGAGTGTAAATTTGTGAATTTGAGAGAAAGGCAGACTGCATGGGTTATGTAAACAGCAAGACAAGAGAAGAGGGAGACAAAAGGTAAGACTTTCTTCATGTGTTATTCCTGCAATTTCCTGGATATTAAATTTTGGTTTAATGCTAAAGAGCAGGAACCATTCCCAAGCTATGTAATCACTATGAAGCCAGATCTCTTTTAATATTATGGACAGTACACTAATAGTTTCCATTTTAAAAACTTCAGAATGATAGTGAATAAATAACATTTTAAAAGTGTTTACTCTTCATATCCATTAAAACATACACAACAATTTCCAACTAACTCTTGGAAGCTCATTCACCAATAGAGTTATCTGATTTTTTTTCTGGCATGGTATCAATTCTCCATCAACTCTAACAAACTGCCCCCAAATCACAGCCGTCTTGTGTCAAACACCTGTTAATACTGGCAAGCACCATGGAGTCCATGTCAAAGAGAGCTAAAGAAGATGCCAAAATATCTAAGCTATTTCTACAAAAAGGTGGTAATATTTTGTATGTGAACATGTTAGATAAAAATCACTGGAATCAGAAACAACTTCAAAGCTTGTATGACAATGACTTGATTCATAGGATACATACAAATGAAACCAAGACTGCTGGTTAGAAGTGCTTTGATCACAATCTATGTGTCTCTACTTTGCCCATTTCCTGAACCTCATCTTGGAAGAAAAAGCAGGATAGTAAGGCATGTAAAAACACATCCAACCTACATTTCTATTCTTCACACTGCTTTGTGCTCTCTGATTTTAAATAAAAATGCAATAGCTGTAGGGTACTGGGATACATTAAAATAATTGTTCTGCTATTACTCAACTGAGCAAAGGATTTTAAATAAGGATAAGCATAAAGTATCTGCCAACAACCATCAGTCAAGGCTGCTAACAGGGCTTTTTTCAATCTTCTAAAGCAGACAGAAAGTTGACTTGCTAGCAAGTTATTAAATAAAAGCAGAGAATCCTACAGATAGATTTGGAAAGACCACAACAAATGCATGAGGTCCGTGACTCAGCAAGCCCTCAATAAAGAGTTAAATTAAAAAAATATATATCTAAGGTCTTCATGACTTCTATGCTTTACATTTTCTCGACACTTAAGTGGTCACATGGATACTTTAGGTCGTGATTGTTTAATATACAAGATTGAGAAAAATGAGGACTTCTGGGACAATTCTGTTAGATATGAAAAGAGTAATGTCCAGGGAGTATGGAGATAGTCTCACAGGGATGCAGAATGGAAGCTGCAGAGCAGAATGAAGCAGCTGGGCAGGGAAGGAGGCAAAGGAGAGTCAGAAATGCCAGGAGCCACAGCACATGCCACTGCTCAATGCATCCACACGGATGCTACGCACCCGGTGACCTGGTTATCTCTGAAAGACAGATCAGTTCTAAGACAGGATTCCACCCAGTAGTTCTGGGTTTTGTTTGTTATTATTTGTTGATTTGCGTATTTGCTAAAGTGGTGTCCAGAGAAGTGAACATGAACCTGAGTCTGGAGAACCCTGGAAGAGAGAGTTGGCATCTGAGGAACCCATGTTTGATTCTGGTTGTGGGCTTAGGTTCACGAATCCAGATACATGCCTGTCTTCATGTGAAAAGCAGATGCCCTGGGGCCCAGCCCAGCTTCTGGAATTTCCATGAATGCTTAAAACAAACACCAACCAAAAAGGTACTGGAGAGTTTGGTAAAGAATTCCCATCACTACTGTGGAAAGAGTTTCCAACTGTACCCAGAGACCATGTGTAAACCCTAACCCCTGGAAGGAAGTGAGAAGCAGAAAAGAGGGATGCATGGGGAATCCTCAGAGGGTGAAATCTGTCCACCTAAGTATTAAAGAACACATGTGGAGGATGTATCCTGTCCATGTTTTCTTTATTCTTGATTCCACTCAAGTCTTTTTTTTTTTTTTGAGATGGAGTCTCACTCTGTCACCCAGGCTGGAGTGCAGTGGTGCCATCTCGACTCACTGCAAGCTCTGCCTCCAGGTTCCACGCCATTCTCCTGCCTCAGCCTCCCAGTAGCTGGGACTACAGGTGCCTGCCACCACACCTGGCTAACTTTTTTTTTCTTTTTGTATTTTTAGTAGAGACGGAGTTTCACTGTGTTAGCCGGGATGGTGTTGATCTCCTGACCTGTGATCCACCCGCTGCGGCCTCCCAAAGTGCTGGGATTACAGGTATGAGCCACCATGCCCTGCCTCAAGCCTTTTTATTCTTTGTCATTGTTACCTGCATCAGGGCAAAGGTGGAAAGGATAGCTCCACAGAGTGTGTGGTGTCAGTTACAGTACACGTAGAGAGTAGGCAGCACGAAGCCAGAGAAGGATCCCCATCTGCCCTGAGCACCAGAGGAGCAGCAAAGCCCAGAATGAAAATGCTCTGTTCAGAGGCATCACACTTCTCAAGACACGGTCCACACCCTTCCACAATAGGTGCACAATAAAATCTTTAAGTTTAGCTAACAGTTTCTCATGGCAAATAAGCAAAAGAAACATAAATCCTAAAAACCACTTATTTGCCGATTTTAAAAAACAGTTCTACATTTTCTGATGTTCTTTAAATTGTCAAAGTACCTCTTTTGCCACCTATTTTGACCAAAAAAATGCAGTTTTACTTCCATAAATGATTTTTACAAACTGAATATAGCATTTGTCAAAGCAATTGAAACTAAGATTCCAGAAATATCTTTAAAGCATTTAACACACAAATACTTGTGAAGGGTTCTCTCTTTGGTTTGGGATCACAAGCGTTGACCCGGGACACGGACAGCAGATAGGAATGATTACTTACCTCCTAACTGGAATTTTACCATTTGTGTTGGTCATAAATGCCAATTTCATCCAGCTGCAAAACAATAGCAATAACATTGCCTTAATGTTTCTTAGAGGGAGCAGCTTCAATTCTGTTAAGAACTTTAAAAGAAAGTTCATTTAAATCAAGAACATTGGTTCTGAAAATCAGACAATTATGTGCTATAAGATGAATTTAGGGTTGTCAGATTTAGCACATAAATATATAGAGCTCTCAGTTAAACTTGAATTTCAGAAAAACAACAGGTAATTTTCTTTTACTGTAAGTATGTTCCAAACATTCCATAGGATATACTTATACTAAAATATTTTTGTTTCTTAACTAAAATTCATATGTAACTAAGTGTCCTCTATTTTATCTGGCAACCCTAGCTAAATGAGATGACTGGGTGCTTCCACTGAGCAAAACACATTGTTGGTACTTATTTGTGATTGGTCTGCTCGATTATTGCTCTGTAATAATATATTAAGGTGGTGGGAAATGCAACTGCACGGTGACACCAGCCAGCCTTGTCTTGAGGATTCATGAGGACTCATCACTCCCAGCTCCTAGTGCTGCGAAGAACTGATCACATGGGCGCCTCCTTAATTTCCAGTGGTAAGACTAGTTCATCAACTCAAATTGATGGTGAAAAATTCCTTGCTTTCCCCAGGCTTTTAGGAGACTCAGAACATTTATCTGTACTTTGGAGCTAGGACTTTTCTTAGCTAATGACTCCCATTCTTCCTGTTTCCAATCAATAATGTGCTAACAATTTGCAGAACATGATGATTTAGTAAAGTTTCTGTCTTAAGTTTCGTAGAAGCACCACTAACTACTTTAATAACGGGATGTTTTAGGGATGAAGAGAGTGAGAGGAGACTGAGCAGAAAAAAGAGTTAAACAAAGTTGTGGTTTCAGATGGAGCTTGATTTAGCTGGAACTCATGTGACTTCCTCCTGGAGGAGGGAAGAGTATAATCTTCCAGGAATGGAAGCTCCCCTTCAGCAGACGGCAATGCTCTGAAGAAGTGGACAGGTCTGAGGCCTTGGTGAGCCCATTCTCATGGCAGATGATGGCTGGGTGAACACCAGCTTCATAAAGGGATCTGGGCAGGATGTTGTTAGATCTCATGTCAGATAGAGATATTTGTGTCACTCAGGTATAAGCAAGCCTTCTAAAAGTTTTTGACCCTTTAGGACTATCAGTGCCTGAAGTCGTTACATCAGAATATCCACTGGGTTTCTCTTTAAAAACACATGCCAGGGCAACTGCAGAGGAAAAGGAGAAGCAGCTGCACAACACATAGAAATAGATAAGACTAAATAACTTTCCTCCACTAAAAGGGTGAAAGAAAATTGGAGGGATACCATAACAAGATAAGTAGTACTGAATAATGAATACTTTCCAATTTCATCTGCATGGTAATTTTGATTCACAGATGAGGACAGTGAGGCACAAGTGTAAGAATTTGCCATGGTGAAGCCGGGATTTATAGCCTAGAGACCACACCTGTAAGCACCTGCCACAATGACCAGAAGATAAGACATGACAGTACCTTTAGGACTAACCTCGTGGCCCGTTGCCAAGTGAGTATGATGAATCACACTCTTGGTGCTGGGGCATAATTTTGAGAGATACAGGCTTATCCCTGCAATTTCTCAACATGGTTCCCCTTGGCACCTCACAACTGCCTGCCAATGGCCCTGTGAAGGCAGATGGCCCCCACCTTCATGGATCACTGCTTTTCAAACTGGCTGATGTTTGACTTTGGCTAGGATTCCTTTGTGGGTGATTTTCATGTCACCTTGAAAGGTTAACTTGGGTAGGGTTTAAATCCACCACTGTAGTACTCATCTGGATTTCAGATACTGTAAGCTGGAGTAATTCCTTCTTTCATGGAAAAAATAAATTTGGAAATCACCATTGGATCCTTGATCAAATCTTTAAATAACTGAATCCTACAGAAAAAAATTCAGAGGTATCTTTGGATCCCTGATGGTGTGCTAAACAAGGAGCACTGCACTTGGGGCTGAGGCTTCTTTTTCACCCTAGCACAGGTGCATTGGCAAGTGCTTCTCTTGGTCACACTCCTCATTTCTCAGTTTTATGCAGCAGAGGATAGAATTACCCCAGCACTCAGCGATGGCTCCAGACATGCAGAGCTGTCTATCAGAAAACTCAATCTGGGGACACAAAAGCCAGTACCCACAACTGACAGGATACAGAGTGACTGAGGTTCCAGTGTCCTTTGACCATCAACTGTTCTTTTCATATAGGTTTTGGGCTATGGGTTTATCATGCATGCCTTTCTACGTGGTATGAAGAGTACAGGTGTGTGTTGGTCAACTCCAAGGTCAGGAGCATGGAGGGAAAGGCAAGCAGGAATTTGGAGGAAGGAACCACCTAGCCTTCATCTCTTCATCTGACCATTTGTTTGATAACTGCCAAGAAAAAAGAGTAATGCAAACAACACTCACTGTTTCTTGAGGCATGTCATTGGACTGACGTTGTTGGCCCTGAAGTTGTGTATGATTGATCTCAGGCCTTCTACCCATTGCTGAAAGAGAAAGAAAAAATATTCTTGGTGAGCAAATCTGCTGGAGTCAAATAGAGCAGTTTTTATTAGATAGATTGTATCCATTTTGTGTAATAAAAACACAAACTCTTCTTTTGTCCCTTTCCTGTCACACAGCCATCTATATTTTGCAGGCTCATATTTTATTCTTTAATAAACAGCTTTCATTCTTTCCATGAAGACAAATGTGCCATCTATTGTGCCATTAAACTTTGGGCTGCCACAAAGGAATGTTGCCCACTGATTGACTTGTGAAGCTTTCTATTTGCAGCTTGTTTAAATATAAGCCCTTTTTCAGTTGCTGGCAATCTTAATTATTTCCAACCAGCATTATAAAATACATGACATATTTAACTATTTTCACTTTAGAGGATAAATGAATAGGGGTTCATCAATTTTATTGTGTGATCCTTTCAATCTAAGAGTTTGTTACATATCTTACCTAACTATGTTTTCCAGCAAAGCCTTAAAAAGTAAAACATTCTTTCATTGCCAGGGTGATCAGAGCAAACAGCGATGTGCTCACATAATTTCTGTATAAGGACTTGGACCTCACTTGTAGTTCATACCATCACTCCACGGTTTTACAAGGACAAGTGAAGGGAGATTGTGCATGGCAGTAGAGGAATTTGGGTCTCTAAAAGGGCATTTACTAGAAAAGCTCAGCCCATGAATTAAGGCCAACTCTGCCCTTGGGTCCAAAAACTGATGCCAATGAATGCCATAAAAGAATCATACCCTCGGCAAAACACTTCGTAGCAAATTGATATTTGGGTTAAATAGAACTGTGGCCCACACATAAGCTGATTCCTTACCTTCTTAGGTTTACAGCCTGACTGCTTAGATTTACGGCTTAGTGCTGAGGAAGGGAAAATATCTTGGAATAGATAGTAATATAGACGTATACTCTATATGCACTGTCTAGTATGGTATCCACTAGACACATATGGCTATTTAAATTTAATAAATATAAAGTTCAGTGTCTCATTTGCACTAATCACATTTTACATGCTTAAACACCAACATGGGGTTGATGGCTCAGACAGTGCAGATAATTTCCATCATCACAGATGGGACTGTTGGACAGCACTGCCCAGTAGAACGAGGTTTTAAAAAGTCAAGCAATTTAATCTCTGTAAGGGCAAAGGTGATGACTGCGTTCTAACAGAGTATGGTTTTGTTTTGTTTTGTTTTTTGCTGTTTAACCTTTTAATTTTAATTGTGTTAAAAATGGACATAACATAAAATTTATCACCTTCACCATTTTTAAATGAAAAATTCAGTGGCAGTAAGTACATTCATGTTGTTATGCAACCAACATAACCAGCCATCTCCAGAACTCTTTTCATCTTGCAAAACTGAAACTCCATATCCATTAAATAACTCCCCATCTCCCCCTCCTCCCAGCCCTTGATAAATATTAATACCATTCTCCTTTCTGTCTCTGTGATTCTGACTATGCTAGGTGCCTCATATAAGTGGAACCATACAGAATTTGTCATTTTGTGACTGGCTTTCTTCACTTAGCATAAAGTCCTCAAAGTTCATCCATGCTCTACCATGTGTCGGAATTTCTTGTCTTTTAAAGGCTGAATAATATACTCATCCATTCGCCTCTGATGGATTCCCTGTCCATTGTGAATTGCATGTCTGCTATGAATATTGATACACAAATAAGTTACTGCTTTCAATTCTTATGGATAAATAACCAGATGTGGAACTTCTGGATCATATAGTAATTCTATTTTTTAATTTTTAAAGGAAATACCATACTGTTTTTCATCGTGGCCATACCATTTTTCCCCTACCAACAAAGGACTGCAAATGCAACAAGGGAACCCTTTTGCTCAGGGTTCTAATTTGTCTACATCCTCAACAACACTTGATATTTTCTGGGTTTTTTTGTTTGTTTGTTTCTTTTTTTAAGTAGTAGCCAAACTAATGGGTGTGAATCTAACAGTTTTTACTGATCCTGGTCATACCTAACAGTTTTCTGAGGGAAGACTTAGGGGTTATAAGAGGTAAATTTTCTTTTGTGACTAGCAAAAGCAGAGCTGTAAATAGCATCGAAAGCCTCAGCAAGCATCATAGTGGGGTCAGGATTCTGAAGGAAGATGAAGAAATGAAATAGTAGAATTAAAGAAATGCCTCAATTATTTTTCATCAGCAGAACTCACTTCCTCTGTCAGGCTAAATATGGACTATAACTCCCTGCAGACTATCAAATATCCTGTTATTGACCTAACAAACCACAGGCCCACACAGAGTTTCCCAAGAATAGACAGAAAAAGCACAAATAATTGGGTTGGCATTAACTGGGATGCATTTTCTCAACCTGCAGGCTTATTACATGTTCTAAAACACAAAACAAAGTCCATAGTTTCCTAGGACAAAAAAAAAAGTGGACAATTTCTGAGACTGTTCACTGGGCTTTTTCTGATCATTCTAATTTAGCTGTTTGTCGAAATAAATTACAGAGATGGTGCACTTTCAAGAGGCTTAAATAACTTTCATCCATCTTTTGAACATACAACGCTGGCAAGGAATCTTGTTTATTGTGATGGAAAGGTCAGTGAGAGTGACCTTTAAGGCCATCACTCCAGTGACAGGGCCCATGCTTTAGTTAGTAGGAAATGCCACCAGCATCCTCAGAAGCCCTAAAGGGAACTGGGAGGGAAGGTTGCTGCCTCTTTCTTCTTGCAATGATGAAAGTGAGGTCAATGGCCTTGCCTAAGGTCACAGAGCAGCTGGTGCAGGGCAGACAGGCAACAAGAGCTCTGTGGTACCTTCTTCGTGTTGGGGATTTTTATTTTCACCCAATGGCTTGCCCACACTTCTCTCCTCACGACATGGTAAAGGCCCCTTCTATTATCGTTCAGGTAAAGTACAAGTAACATAACAAGGGCAAAGGACTGCAGGAAAAATATTAATGCTTCTTTGTCTTGTTGGTTTTTTTTTAAACATAAAGTAGATGAAATGCCAGCAGGTGTCAGTAGAGCCCTGGAGTTTTGTTGGAAAGTTACACCAGGCGTGAACTAGACGCCTATCAACTTGTTTGACCATTTCCAGACTAACAGAAGCAATAAACCACGAATTGGAGATTCTTTTTTGAATTGCTGAAAATAAGCTCGTGTGGTAATCATCTACATAGTGTCCAGGAAGTGCATTTTCCAGTCCTTGGAACACAAGTCATTGGCTGGATGGCGACATGCTCCTGAGATGACTTCTGCCACACTGGGCACTTTCCTTCTGGTCCGGCCACCCCAAGCCGAAGCCTGAGCCTGGGTGCTAGGGAACCAGACCACAGGAGGTCGGCTCTGATGTTCGGATCAGCACGGTTTCCCTGTTTCCCTAGCAGCTTGTTAATTGCTACTGTTCTCCCATTTTTTTAACCTTTTCTAACCATTCCTAAGTTAACTTAAAGTGTGTTTCAGCCCTTCTAAGAAGGGGGAAAGAAAGACTCTTCAAGGGACTTGAGGGCTTGTGCTGAATTGTTTGGAGGGCAAGGAGAGAAAGAGAAGCTGCCTCTAATTCTCTCCTGGAGCTTTTGACCTCTCCTCTGGGACTCCTTAAATTTATTTTCACCACCCCAGGCCCTGTCCAACTTCCAGGCATATGTTTAGACCTTGCTCTTACCCATCTATCACCTTTGCCCCGGGAACATTAGGACTGACATAGACAAAAATAATCCCTTTCCCATGAAAATACAAACGCAGAGAGACACAGATACAACAAACACAAACCAAAAATACTATGAACTTACACTGAGCATATATTTTACTTTTTTCTTTTAAAAATATTGGTTAGGGTTTTTCCCCCAGTTTATGAAAACAATATTTAAATATGCTTCACAGGAAAGTGTAAAGCAAAGAAATACACAGTAAGAAGTAAACATCACCCCAAATCTCATGACGTATATTAAGAATTGGCCACCAATAACATTTTGCTTTCGGTATTTCCTTTTTTTGTTGTTTTTTTGAGATGGAGTCTTGCTCTGTCGCCCAGGTTGGAGTGCAGTGGTGGGATCTCGGTTCACTGCAAGCTCTACCTCCCAGGTTCAAGCGATTCTCCTTCCTCAGCCTCATGAGTAGATGGGATTGTGGGTGCCCATCACCACTCTCGGCTAATTTTTTTTTGTACTCTTAGTAGAGAGGGGGTTTGACCATGTTGGCCAGGGTGTGTTGAACTCCTGAACTCAGATGATCTGTCTGCCTTGGCCTCCCAAAGTGCTAGAATTACAGGCGTGAGCCACCGTGCCCAGTCTGCTATTGGTATTTCTAAGCTTTCACTAGGCATAGGCTGGTCCATCATCCTAAAATAACTAGTCCTATTATTCATCAGGCAGCACTACTTCCAATCTTAGAGTTCCAATCTTATCTCTAGGTTTTGATCCTGAAGAATTATTTTTAGTCTTTAGTCAAAGAAGCATATTGTCAATGGAAAAATGAACAGAGACCCTGTGGCACTCTCCAAGTTTGTGACGTAATTTTCTCCAAAGGGACTCAGTAGCATCCTCCTTCATCTTTTGATGTTTGGCTCTCTATTTTCACAGAAGAGGCTACTAGTGAAGGTATCTTAATTAAGTTGTTCAAAAGTTAACTAGAGGCTTGTTATTAAAATGTAGTCTGGGGACCAGCAGCATCAGGATCACCTGGGAACTTGTTAAAATGCAAATTATCAGGCCTCCGGCTGAATCAATCTTCAGGATGGGAAATAGGAATCCACGTTTTAATCAGCCTTCCATGTGATTCTTTTGCACACACACATTTAAGAAGCACTGTTGCAAACCCTTACTACTCAAAGGGCCCCAAGACCAACAGCATCAACATCATCTGGGAGCTTGTTAGGAATGCAGAGTCCCAGGTCTCATCCCAGAACCATGGAATCAGAATCTGCATTTTAGCATGATCCCCAGATGACTGGTGTGCACATGAGAATTTGAGAATCATAGGTCTAAAAGAGCAGCCCCCCTCAACTTGGAGTTCTCCTTCCACTGCCCATATAAGATGTGAGTTTGGTTTTTGTCTTTGTTTGACACACAACAAAATACAATATATGGGTAGCTTATAAGCAACAGAAATTTATTTCTCACAGTTCTGGGGGCTGGAGAATCCAAGATCAAGGCACCAACAGATTCAGTGGCAGCTTTCTAGTTCATAGGTAGTGCCTTCTAGCTATGTCCTCATGCAGTGGAAAGGGCAAGGGGGCTATCTGGTACCTTTTTAAAATAAGGACACTAATCCTATTCCTGAGGGCTCCACGCTCATGACCTAATCACCTCCCAAAGGCCCCATCCTCTAATGCCATCACCTTAGAGGGTAGGATTTCAGTTTATTAATTTTGGTGGGACACAAACATTCAGGACACAGCAGTTTCCTAAGGGAGCTGCTGTTTCTGAGAGTGACTACACACAGGATATTCTATCTCATAGTGATAGCCCTGGGAAGAGCCCCATGGTTCTAGACCCACTCTTGGTTTTTGTCATGTCCCACCCCACCTGGGCTGAACAAATGTGTTCACTAGAATGGAAACTCTGACCTGCACATTTTTAGGGGATTGAAGTTCACATTTCTTGTATGTGGAAGCAAGAGGATGCAAGACGCTATAGGCAGCAGCTTTCATCTTCCCTATGTCTGAGCTGTGAGAATAATCAATGACGGGGCCATCTGAAATATTTAAAACATGGGAACTTCTTGGTATCGACAACTCACAAATCTAGATCAATTAATTTTGTTGTTTTCTTGTTTTACTTTTCTATTTGTTTTGAGACAGGGTTTTGTTCTGTTGCCCAGGCTGGAGTGCAGTGGCCACAATCAAGGCTCACTGCTGCCTTGACCTCCCTGGGTCCAGATGATTCTCCCACCTCAGCCTCCCAGAAGCTGAGACCACAAGTGTGAGCCACCACACCCAGCCAATTTTGGTATTTTTTGCAGAGATGGGGTCTGGCCATGTTGCCCAGGTTGGTCTCAAACTCCTGGGCTCAAGCTATGTATCTGCTTCGGCCTCCTAAAGTGCTGGGATTACAGGCATGAGCCACTGCACCTGGCCCATTTTTGTTTAAGTGAATGGAGATAAGAAAAAGTTGGCATTTTTCAAGTAGCTACTTTCAAGGTGCCTAAATTGCTCTATCAATCAGTTTTAATCTGCTCAAATAATATGTCAGGAATGTATATAATTTGAAATATAGTTTTTGACTCCTTGGCACTGTGAATTCTGTTAAGACCTAAAGGGCATTCAAGAGAAATAAGACACATTTCCATGCACTTGGAGCAAACTATGAAGCTTTTCAAGTAAAGATTGCCACAGGATCTAATCTTGTCTAAGATAGAATTCCTTATAAGGTGCTTAGATGTAAAACTGCAACATTTCACAAATCTACAGATGAAGGCTATTCAGTGCAGGAACTACACCTTCATCTTAAGCTAGAAATTTAGTTTCATGAAGGCATTTGAGTTTTAGCTTGCCACGACATATAGCCAGTGCCTCAGATTCTAAAATAAATAGGGACTGTAGATAAATCACCACCAACATGTTTCCTCTTATGAGTCTATAAAAGCATGGCAAAATTGACAAACGAGATCTAATTAAACTAAAGAGCTTCTGCACAGCAAAAGAAACTACCATCAGAGTGAACAGGCAACCTACAAAATGGGAGAAAATTTTCGCAACCTACTCATCTGACAAAGGGCTAATATCCAGAATCTACAATGAACTCAAACAAATTTACAAGAAAAAAACAAACAACCCCATCAAAAAGTGGGCGAAGGATATGAACAGACACTTCTCAAAAGAAGACATTTACGCAGCCAAAAGACACATGAAAAAATGTTCATCATCACTGGCAATCAGTGAAATGCAAATCAAAACCACAATGAGATACCATCTCACAGCAGTTAGAATGGCAATCATTAAACAGTCAGGAAACAGGTGCTGGAGAGGATGTGGAGGGGTGGGAACACTTTTGCACTGTTGGTGGGACTGTGGACTAGTTCAACCATTGTGGAAGTCAGTGTGGTGATTCCTCAGGGATCTAGAACTAGAAATACCATTTGACCCAGCCATCCCATTACTGGGTATATACCCAAAGGACTATAAATCATGCTGCTATAAAGACACATGCACACATATGTTTATTGCGGCACTATTCACAATAGCAAAGACTTGGAACCAACCCGAATGTCCAACAATGATAGACTGGATTAAGAAAATGTGGCACATATACACCATGGAATACTATGCAGCCATAAAAAATGATGAGTTCATGTCCTTTGTAGGGACATGGATGAAATTGGAAATCACAATTCTCAGTAAACTATCACAAGGACAAAAAAACCAAACACCGAATATTCTCACTCATAGATGGGAATTGAACAATGAGAACACATGGACACAGGAAGGGGAACATCACACTCTGGGGACTGTTGTGGGGTCGGGGGATGGGGGAGGGACAGCATTAGGAGATATACCTAATGCTAAATGACGAGTTAATGGGTGCAGCACACCAGCATGGTACATGTATACATATGTAACAAACCTGCACGTTGTGCACATGTACCCTAAAACTTGAAGTATAATAATAATAATAATAAATAAAAAATAAAAAAATTTTTAAAAAGCATGGCAAATGAAATCATTTCATTTGAATTAGGAGAAGGTTTAGTTGGCATTAAATTGTCAGTATTTAACTTTGAGGGCAGGCTAAAGGGAAGACATTTCCAGCTAGTACATTGTTAAAAGAACTATGCGGATAGCACTTAGAGAGACTAGACTAGTAGTTCCCAGCACCTGTGGTACATTAGAATCACCTGGGGGACTTATAAGACATTTCAGAAGCCTGGGTCTCACCCTAGAGATTCTAACTAATAATTAGAATTGTACTTGGGCTGTCTTTCAATCTGCTTTTTTAAACACTGCAGGTAACTCTAACGTGAACCTATAGTTGAGGACAATTGAACTAGATGATGTGAACTAAATTTGGTTTGGACAGGTGTTTCTCAAACTTTAATGTGCATTTGGATCACCTGGGGGCATTTGTGAACCACAGAGCTGGATTTAGTAAGCCTGGCATCTGCACTGAGATTCTGCATTTCTAACAAGCTTCCAACAGATACCAGGCAGGCATTTGGGCTTGCCAGATTCCTGTGCCCTAGGCTCACAAGGATACCAGGGCTTGTACCTTATTTCTACACAAATTGCATATCTTGAATACCATGAAGAACTCCACCAAAGAAAAGGTAGTTCCAGTCTGCATTATGCCAGAGGTTCTCAAGTGTGGTTCCCTTGATCAGCGGGTTGAGCATCTCGTAGGAATTTACCGGAAGTGCCCATTCTCAGGCCCTATCCCAAATCTACAGAATCAGCAACTTGGGGGCAGGGCCCAGTAATCTGCATTTTAACAAGCCTCCAGGTGTCTATCATGTAGCAACCACTCCAGGAGGCTAGTATCAGAGCACCTGGTGCTAATGAGAGAGAAAATTAACTGAAGGGGATGTGTAGGTGGCCACTGGAGGGTAGGCTTGTTTTATTTTATTTTGAATTAATTTTATTGAGCTATAATTTATATATAATGATTGATCTTTAAGCTTTGATTCAAATTTTTCAAACGCTAACTACCTACCTTTAGGGTGAGCATTTAAAATTTTAAATTCTCATTCCCTGGTTTTGGATGAAAATTCACACACACCCCACTGCATGTGTTGAAGTATCTGAAAGAAAGTTACAGGCAACATAAAAGCAATGCAGGCAGCCGTAGGGAGGTTGGGTAAGAGGATATTTCACAGCCACAGGAAATTCGGGAGCTGGTGATTTCCAGGATCTCATCAGGCAGCAGGGAGCTGGCCCAGAGGAAGACTGTTGGAAGTTACAGCTCCTCCTGCTTGAGATAGTTCTGGTCTGGAAGATCTGGGCTTCTTGGGATAACTCTTACTAGATGATTCAGTACAGAAACCAGACACAGGTCTACTTCTTAGAATTGGGGTACATGATCAAAACATGACTTGGGCCAGTACAGAAACCAGACAGAGGTCTACTTCTTAAAATTGGGGTACATCAGAACATGACTTGGGCCACCAACTGTCCAGTCCAGACCTAAGGACCAAGGCCAGAGCCAGCAGAGCAGCAGGAGGAGCCAGACGCTAAGGGCCAGTGTTCCCAAAGCCTGAGTCCCCATTCCCACAGCATTTGGTCCAGGTCTGAGGCCTGGGAATTATAAAACCCCAGTGGCAGAGGTGGAGAGTGGAGAAGCTGATGGTACAGGCAGGACTTGACAATTGAAATGAACATTTTGTCTTTCAAAGGTATTCATCTAGGACACTAAATCCAGCCTAAAATTAAAAAGGAACAAAACCACTAATGTTTGTTTGTATAACAGACCAACTTCTAAATCATGTTAAGAAGTAAAAATTAAACAAGTTCTCTCTTTCATGTCAGCTGATTTCTCCTGGCTCCACCAAGGACACACAAGTGCAGGTACTAAGTGTTAGTCTCACAAGATATCAATGTCAGTGTTGGAAACGCCCACATGCCCATGGGACAAGAGGGCAATTCACCATGAACTGTTGCTGCAAGAAAGACGAGTGCAAGAAAAAAGACAGTGAAGACTTTCCTGCATAATAAAGGAGCTAAGCTGCCATCCTACACAAGTCCAGTTGATAAACCCAGGATAGAAAGCTACATCAGTGAGCCTGTGATAACGACTGACAGCAACCTACTTCTGAAACTGGTGGCTAAAAAGCAACAGGACTTTTGCCCCCACAAAAATTAAAAAGACAACCCAACATTAATTTCAAAAGCCCTTGGGAAGTCGATAATAATCCTCATAAAGTTTTCAAATTCTAAAAGAGAAGAACTGAAAGGGGGAAAAAGAGAGCAACTGGGGCCTCTTTTTCTTGACACAGTCTGAAGCTACAGAGTAAAGTTGATGAAAGTGAAAGAAGAAATATATTAAGTGTCATATGATTTTTAAATCACCCTCAGAGCATGCTGAATGAGTATGTGAGCAAGAAATAAGCTGCCGTCTATTAGTATGGGAGGCTGTATTTGAAAGATAGAACTGAATGGGTGAGGATAATATTTATACATTCCTAGACAAAATTAAATCATATGATTCTTAAATAACCCTCAGAGCATGGTGAATGAGTATTTGTGCAAGAAATAAGCTACCATCTATGAGTATGGGTGGCTATGTTTGAAAGAGATAATTGAATGGGTGAGGATAATATTTATACATTCCTAGACAAAATTAATTTAGTCACTCCCAGAGAGTCAAAACAGTCTATCAGCCTTGCTGGTTATCTTGACAACACTGGCCAGTTAGGTCAAAAAGGGCCTCTGAATAGTCACAAGAAAAAGAGGACACCTGTGCTGTTCAGAAGCTGCAGTCCCAAACTTCCATACCAAATGGCTTTGTTAGCATTCCTTAGACACAATTTTTGCATTGCCTAAGCCTGATACTATATATTAATAGATACCCTGTAGCAATGTCCTATTGGATCTATAGAATCTTGTCACAAATAACTGCATCTATTTCCAAATATCTACTACAATAAACATACTGTTATGGACACTAAAGATCAGGAGGGAAAAATGTATACGTAGAGTATACTTACATTAATGCCTATATTCACTTGTGCTTCTGATTTAGATATACAACACATGATGTTCTTTAGTGCCTGAAAGTCCACAGACCAACTACATTCCTACATCCCCAGAAATCTTTCAAAAAGAAAATCAGATTTTTGGTTTATTTTATGTAACATTATTTGGCATCCAAATGGAGAGCTCTAGAAGAACGGAGGGATTTTAAAATGTTGAGAAAACCAAAAGCATCATCTTAAGCCAGTCAGCAACCATTAGTTTTTTGACAGCATTACTTTTGGACTCAACTCAGTCAAATTTGTAAAATTCTGTTGGTATGGGATGAGTAAACAGCTGGTGAATTAAAAGGTGTTCATAAAGTTGTTTCTTTAGTTGATGGCCTGTATTTATCACCCCCAAGGTCACATTCTTCCTGACATGTACCTGTTGACAATGTTGGCAAATTAAGTCATGCCAAAGTAAATAGTATTTCAACTTGATGACAATCATACCTGCTTAGTCTGAGATCAACATAATCAATCAAGAAGCCTTTGTCTAACTCTTAACTAGGCAGCATCAACCAATTTAGTTCAAGCAAATCAAATCTATAGGTAATTCTATAAACTAAATAGGACTTTCAATATAAGAGCTACTAAAAGGAAACTAAATCGGTGGGATTGAGTTTCATTACCTGGTTCTCTATCTTTTAAGGTAAAGTCTCCCCACACACAGCAGAAAACAGTGAGGAGTGAAGACAAGTGGAAGTGGAAAAACAGGGAAAATAAATAGAATATTTATGGTAAATATGAATAAACGAATCCTTAGATTACATCATTGTTTTGATACTTCTAGAAAAATATTGAGCTGAATAATGCCTCTATGATATAATTTACTGACTTTTATTCAGTGCCACACTGGTTCTGAAAGATGTTAATGGTGTCCCATCAAAAAATAAAAAAAAAAGTTTAGGAAACAGCTGAATAGCTTTCTTCCTTGCTAAGATCCACGTAAGAATAATACTTCTTCTGTTGATGGGTGCAGCACACCAACATGGCACATGTATACATATGTAACTAACCTGCACGTTGTGCACATGTACCCTAAAACTTAAAAAAAAAAGAGTAAAGCGCTAAGACTCAAATATATCTGAGACCCAGCTCCTCCAAAAAAAAAGAAATACTTCTTCTGAAAGCGCTACCATAAAGAAACCTGTCTAAAGGCTTTCTCATGCTTAGCTGACCAAAGAACCCCCTTTATATGTGGACTTTTTTAAGGAATCCTTTTTTCAGGCCACTAATTCGGGCAGTACTACTGTATGACTATAGCTCCCACAGATAATGATCTTAAAACATTTGCCTAAAAAGTACATTAACATCACACAGTGTTACAGGTGAAAGAGGCTGTTCCCCCCACTCCCTGCCCCAGTTTTTATACAGATAAGCTAAATCAGCCAACTGGCTGTGCACAGTGGCTCACGCCTGTAATCCCAACACTTTGGGAGGCCGAGGTGGGTGGATCACTTGAGGCCAGGAGTTTGAGACCAGCCTGGTCAACGTGGTGAAACCCGGTCTCTACTAAAAATACAATAATTAGCTGGGCGTGGTGGCATGCACCTGTAATCCCAGGTACTTGGGAGGCCGAGGCACAAGAATAACTTGAACCCTGGAGGCAGAGGTTGTGGTGAGCTGAGAACACACCACTGTATTACAGCCTTGGGGGACAGAGTGAGACTCTGCCTCAGAAAAAAAAAGAGAAAAAGAAAAAGAAGCCAACTGTGAATTGCAGCACAGGGTGGTGGTAGAATTCAGGATCTAGAGCACTAGAGAGAGCCACTGCCTGGGCTCAAAACACCACTTACTGGACGTATGGCCTTGGAAAAGTCAAGTTACTCAACCTCTCTGGGCGTCTTTATTTGTAAAATGAGGATAATCATAATACCTATCCCACAGACTTGTGAGAGTTAAATGAGATAATACATATCAAGCACTTTGAACAGTGTCTGACATACAATATAAACTATTTTCCTGCTGCTGCTGCTACTATTATTAGTATTATTATTAGAGACCAGCAAATCTTTTCCATTAAGAGCCAGATAGTAAATATTTTAGGCTTCAGGGGCACACATAGTTCCATGTTGTCTAGTTTCCCTGTTTTTTTTTTTTAATTTATTTTTTAAACATCGCTTCAAAAATGTAAAAGCCATTCTTAGTTCACAGGACATACAAAATTAGGCTAAGGGTTGTGTTCAGCCCATGGCCTGCACCTGCTGACCCCGGATTATGATCATTAAATTACTGGCTCCAGATCATAGAGCTTGGAGGCAACAAAGTCTCATGTAATACAAGGGATTCTACCCACTTCTTCATGCCATCCAGTTTTTAATTTTGCCGCACAGATGAGAAAACATACAAATACATGTAGGCCCATGTCAGCATACATTATGTTCCCAATGGCAATTTTTTGCTAGCACTGGAAACTGGGGCTATGTGGAAAATGGAAAAGCAATTTAAAGTCAGTGACATTTTTCTCTCCCAGGGGCCAAAGGGTGAAATACAAACTTCACATTATGCTTCTAGTGCAATTAGAGTAATTCATTTTGCATTCCCTTGGTGGAGTCATTTGATAACACTTGCAACTAGGACAAAATGAGCTTCTCTGGGCTGGGTCTACAGTCTCTTCTTATGAAACCTGTCAAGTTCATGAAATGCAGTGGTGAGAAAGGCTCCAGCACTGAAAACCATGTGCCCCATGAAGAGCCAGTATTTCAAACACAACTGTGAAGGAGGCTGGATGATTTCTAAAACAGCAAGAGCTGAGCGCCCATGAAAATCCACCTCACAGATCATGGGGATTTGCGGTTACATTGAAACCTAAGAAAAAGTTTTAATTTAAACAGTAAAATGCATATAATAAAATGCAGTATATTAAACAGCATGAGTCCAACTGCATATAAAAAGGAAAGTGTGTGGGGAATAAAAAGACTCATTAGAGTGGTTATCAGCACTATGGGGAGAGGGGATGGGGAGGAACCGCTTATTGGGCATGCAGTTTCCTTTGGGGGTGATGAAAATGTTTTGAAAGTAGGTAGAAGTGGTGCTTGCTCAACATGGTGAACGTACTAAATGGCACTGAAATGTTCACTTTAAAATGGTTAATTTTATGTTATATAAATTTCACTTGAATTAAGAAAAGACACAGAAGGGGAAATACACTCTAGGGGATTTTTAGTTTCTTTTTCTTTTCTTTTCTTTTCTTTTTTTACTATCCTGTGCTTTCTACATAGAATGTCGTGCAACTACACCCTCTATCATGAGCAACATTCCTTTAGCATTCAGGAAATACCAGTCAACAGTATAAAAACACACTGTCCATGCAAATGTTTAAATGACCTTGTCAACATGGTCAGTGCAGCTGCAGAGAACCTGGGAGCTAAGCGGAGGCTTGAGGCCTCTTTCATCTTTGATAGTCTCATCCAAAGAAATAACTTCACTGATACAGGTGACAAAATTCCCCGAAAACAACAGCAAATATCCTCTAGCTTCAGCTGCATGTTCCTGAAGAATCATTTTGACCAGGAGCTTTTAAGTAAGTCCAGCACTAAGAAAAATGCCAGCTAAAAATCCACACTTAATTCCTTAGGAAAGTAGGGAGTTTCAAAAACAAACAAACAAACAAACAAACAAACGTAGACCTTTTCAGGATTTCAGAGGCCTAGAGATGTGCCACAGAGATAGAACAGAGCTCGCCCCATGGACAAGCCCCTAAGGATCCTAAGTAGTATATGGTCTCTGTCCTATTGCATCACCCATAGCAGGTCATGCAACTAACAGGTTCCTCAGAGAAAAAAATTTAAACAAATTCATTGTTCCTTTTTCTCCCTGATCCAAAGTAACCAGACCCTCAATTTCTGATTAGCTGTATCATCGTACTCCCAGTTAATCAGAATTAGAATCTGGTCTCTATTTTAGCTTCTCTAACTTTACCCAGGAACAAAACCTCTGGATTCCACACTGAATGTTTCTCAGATCTTTCCTTCTTGTGTAACTGATTGAAGCCGAGAACAACTGATTTTCTTGCATTCTATCTCAGGATCTCTCAACCTTTAATGTCCACAGGAAGTACCCAGAATGACTTCTGTCACCTCTCCAACCACAAAGCCTCCTATCCTAGTAGCTGACTCCTGGTGTCATGATGATGTAGTCCAGGTTAAGCTTATCTAGGGATTTCCATGTGTACACAAGTGTCCTGTCAAAGCAACTAACCTGGACTGTCCTTGGCTCCTGGTACACTTTATTTTGCAAAGAGAGTCCTTCCTTAAGTTTTTTTGTTTGTTTGTTTTGTTTTGTTTTTGAGATGGAGTCTCACTCTGTTGCCACGCTGGAGTGCAGTGGCATGATCTTGGCTCACTACAACCTCCACCTCTTGGGTTCAAGCGATTCTCCTGCCTCAGTCTCCTGAGTAGCTGGAACTACAGGCATGGGCCACAACGCCTGGCTAATTTTTGTATTTTTAGTAGAGACAGGGTTTCACCATGTTAGCCAGGATGGTCTCGATCTCTTGACCTCATGATCCGCCTGCCTCAGCCTCCCAAACTGCTGGGATTACAGGTGTGAGCCACCATGCCCAGCCAGTCCTTCCTTAAGTCTTATAAGAGAAAGTGACTTCAAAGGACACATGGTGCAATTCCTTTTTTAACAAATGAGGATTAAAAAGATTAATATAATTGAAATGATTTGTCCAAGTTCAGGTTTCATCAAAAAAATATTCCTGGATGAATAGCTGAATGAAGAAATAAAGGAACAAACAGGTATCTTTCATTTAAAATGCCAATAAGGTGAACACATTAAGTCAATATTAGCATTCACTTTAGTGCAAGTGTGTTAATGCTACATGGTGCCTGATGTCTATAGCTATGGTTCTAAATGATCCACAGACATGTTTGTCATTTTGCACAATGTTTAAAAAATGAGTTGCCAACATTTTAATATCAAGAGATTTCATGTAAAAAATCCACATTAGTATTAAACGGACATGAAAACAATCTAGAAACCTCAGGCCCATGTTTTGGTAGTTGGAAAACTAGCTGGAAATAAGTGAAAGTGTCCCCCTCAACAGCGTATGTGCACTCCAACTTGCTAAAGTCCACACCCTCCTGTATTTGTCTTTGCCTGACATGTTTTCAGCTATTCACATCATTTCCCTGGCTCCCACAGGCATCTGAGCTCAAAAATCTGGTCTAAAGGAACTATCACTTTTGGTGATGCACAAATAAATAATTCAGAGTTCAGAGAGCGCCATCACGGATGAGACACTGAGGTAGCAGCTGCTAGGAGAGATGGTCTTGCAAGAGCAAATGAGAACTGGCAGGCAAGGAAGAAGGAGCCACAGAGGAAAAAGGTGGTCATGGGAGGCCCCAGGAGACTGATTTCACCAGCTCCACAGATTCTCTGATGACCACAGCCCATGTAAGGCAGAGACTGATGGTCCGTAAATTCAACCCAGCAACAGAAATAACAATAAAACCCATTATCCTTATTTGGCAAAAAGAAAACTCTTAGGTGGGATGGGGCATTTAAACTTAAGAATATGCACTCAATTATTTGTTCTGATTCACAGCTCTGCACTCCAGACAGCTTAATGCCCCCCCTCATTGATTTGTTTCCAATGAACTCAGAAGAGCTTCAAGAAAAACAATTAACAAGAAAATGTCAACTTTCAGTCTTGGAAACGTTAAAGAAACCCAAAACAAAACAAAAATTAACACAGAGACCTACACACTCATCCCACATTTGAGCCTCAAAAACTGTTGAAGCAATGTGGTAAAGAAGCTTTTATTAATTAGTATACTGGGGTTTGGGTGATCAATAGGCAGTTCAGATTTACAATTTAGCTGCTTTAGTATTCAGCAGGCATCAGCTCAGTTGAGCCTGGGCATCAGACCACTAAGTTAATGTAAGTTCTTCAAGGCCTCTGCAAGTAAAGCAGGATATAAATGTTAGTGATTGAGCTTTTCTGCATAGCAGTGATTCTCTAACTTGAGTGTGCATAAGAATCACCTGGAAGGCCGCTGAAATCCTAGCTTTCTGATTCAGTAGGGTGGGGCAGGTCCTGGGAATCTGCATCTCTAATAAGTTCTCAGGTATTGAGAGCCACTGGGCTATACGGTATAATTAAAACTGAATTTTAAGAAATGCAATAGCATTTCTAAGAAGTCCCCAGACAAGGCTGAAGTCTCTGATCCCTTGGGGTAATGCTGTGGTTGAATATCAGTAGAGGAACTGGTTGCAGGGCTTGGAGGCTTTGCAGGATGTTAGCAAAGCCAGGAGGACTCAATTTAAATAGACAATCAATTTTTTTTTTAGTGAAACAAAGAATAAATTCCTTCTTCTGGAACCATTGCAGTAAGTCTTTCACTCAACACAATTCAAGTTTAGCAAAGCAATTTTGACATTCAGCCCAATTTGTTAAAATAATATTTTATTACTGGTAACAAATAACCTGACTTTATCTTTTTGTACACAAAAGAATACATAATATTTTTGTAATTTAATTTCTATAGTAGTTATTCATATGCTTATTTGATGACTTGATTACAAGGCATAATTTATGAAGTTTGCCAAATATTTACAAACCTGCATAAAGTATAATGAGCAGTCTGGTCTAAACTCAATCCCAATATTTGCATTTTGAACGTCATAATAACAGCTTATTTTTTGTAATCAAAGGAAAATTCAACTTGGTATAGAATAACAGATTTATTTATGGAGATGTTGAATGAGGCCTGCATTTCCATCTTACGTCTGGTGACTCTGCGATTTCAGTTTGCTGTGCAGTGCCAGCTGTAACTTATTAATGAAAGACATCTGAACTGCCTTCAACTTTGCTAGACACCAAAATCCATCCAAGCTAGTTGTATTCTGAGCGAGAAGAAAACATGAGAGGAACTAAAGTTGCTTTTCTAATGAAATTAACTTATTAGAATGCTCATATTCAATTATTTGTATAGTGCCTTGTAAAACAGTGAGCAAAAAGATGAGAATGATTCCAGGAAAAAAAAAAAAGAGCTTTATTTCAGTTTAGAAAAAAATGGGAAAATACCTTCATTTGGCTGTATTTATTCTTTTTTTGAGATGGAGTTTCACTCTTGTCGCCCAGGCTGGAGTGCAGTGGTACGATCTCGGCTCACTGCAACCTCCACCTCCTGGGTTCAAGCAGTTCTCCTGACTCAGCCTCTGGAGTAGCTGGGATTACAGGCATCTGCCATCACACTGGGTAAATTTTGTTGTTTTTTTTTTTTTTAGTAGGCTGCATTTATTCTTAAGTGTTTTAAGCTTTATGATGTATAAGACTCGCCTATTAGCGAAAGGCGTACTAGGTTTGGGGTAAATATGACAGCAATTTGTTAGTAATTCTTTTTAACAGGCAGCTGTTTAGGAGAGGAAATGAAAGCTAAATTCTCTAACTGTAACGACAGGAAGGATTTAGGTAAGGAGGATATAATGATCCAAACTGGAAAGAGGCCAGGACACCAGGGTCAAAACCTCCAGTCTTGTCATGGATTCTTAGCAGCAGCCCTATTACATCCTGAAATGTGACTCTAAAAATAACACACGGGATCCCAGAGTTCTGTCTTCCCTTTAGACTATCATTGAATCACATTTTCTCAGTCTTGTTGTCAAAGGATCATCTTCCTGGCTGTTCTAACAACTAAACTGTACAAACTTGAGTTGCACAACATTAAGGATTATACACCTTTATCACTTGGGTTGGAATTCATTTAGTCAACATAAATACCTCAATAGAATAGGTTTTTATTGAGCACTCACTAAGTGTTGGGCACTGACAGTTCTAGATGTTGCAGATACAGCAGTGAACAGAACAGTGCTGTCCTGCAGACAGAGGAAGAAAATAAATGAATAAATGGATATTATGGTAAGTAAGTAGTGCTAAGAAGAAACACAGAGCAGGAAAAGGAGTGAGGAAGTGCTGAAGGCTGGTGAAATGGGGCGCTCCTGCTAAGGCAATTTTCCAGCAGACACGTGAGGGCTGTAGGGGAGAAAGCTCTGTGTGTAACTGGGAAAGAGCATGATACAGACAGAAGGAACAGCAAATGCCAAGTCCCAGAGGCTGGAAGAAAATGCGTAGGAGGAAAGAGAGAGATTAAGGTAGAAAGGGGAAGGGAGGTGGGGATGATATCTAGCAGGGCCTTGGAGGGTTCTGAGCAGTGGAGTGATTTGATCTGAATTACATTTTAAAAACATCCCTCCAGCTGCTGTTTTTAGACTAGACCAAAATGGGCAAGGCTAAGGCAAAGAGACCAGTTAGATACCTCTTGGGGCACAATGCGGAAGAAATGATATTGGCCTGGACCATTGGCCTGGGCCACTGTGTCGTGATGACGTCGGTGAGGAGCAGCCGGATTCTGGATACCTGCTGAGGGTAGAGCAAACAGTATTTGTGAACAGACTAACATAGGACACAAGAGGAAGGTGTTCATGGTCTCTGCAACTGAGAATGGTCTCTGCAACTGAGAGCACATTTGTTGAGATGAAAATAACTGTGGGAGAAGCAGGTGAGAAGAGTTGAAAGCTTTGATTTGGGACTTATTGGTAGAGGAGAAAGGTATATAGAACTGAGCACAAATCTCCTAAATAGGTAAGAGTGGCAACACAAACTTATTTACTCTCAAAGCAGAGAGAGAAGCTGAAGAAAAGACAAGGTGAGCTACCAAGGTGTCTCTTAACAATGCTGTTATCTTTTACTGAAAAAAGCACAATCATATTTTCAGAGTCATACGCACTGGAAAGTATTTTGTATTTATTTAAAATTCAACCCTGAGAAACTCAGATTTCAGATAATATTTTATTGACTCTTGAAGCACCCACTTGAATATGAAAAAAAACCTATCAGAGATCCTCTTTGAGAAGTAGAAAAATACAGAAGGGAAAATGGCTTGCTGAAAGTCAGGCAAGCTTCCTCCACATGGAACATGGTCCTTGGTATAAAAGACACTAAGTTCAAAGTTTACCCTTTTGCCTAGATTAAATGTTGGGTTAAGTGAATTATTCCAAATGGTCAGATCTTAAGTGTAATAAGAGCCTAGGAATTAAAAAAAAAAAGACTCATGAATCTCATAGGATACTCATAAGGAAGTTCTGTACTAGAAACTCACTTAACTTACATTTCACTTGTCAGACCAAGACTCATCAGGTGTTTATAAGACAAACAAAATACACAGATTGACCAGGGAGTGCTGGACTCTCCCAGCCAGCAAGCCACTTTCCAATATTTTGTACTCTTTTACTCTCACCTTACATGTCTACCATGAGTTACTTTTGTTTTCAAACCTATTTATTGTCAGTTGTCATAAAAATTGCATAAACCAATGACACGATCTTGTGGAAAGAAAGGGCGTTGTTGTTTCTCTAGCTGAATATTTTGGGAAGATTTCTTTAAAGGCAAGTTGCTAAAAATATTTTTCTCAAATTCCGTGTAGACAAGATAACTAAAAGATTAGGGAAAAAAGTCACAGAACTGTAGGATTTTGCATTCCATTGCACTCTGCCCAATGAGTGTCCTTAGTCTCAGATCCACCTTAAAGAAACCAAACTGGCTATCTGAGGCATTCAGAGTAAAGTACAGGGGAAAAAAAAAAAAAAAAAAAAAAACCCAAAATATAAAACCCACTCAACAGATCCACAATTAATGAAAAGGCTTGTCCCTAACATTAAAAGATTAGTCAACAATAGAACAACATTTATATGCTTTAAGTTACAGTGTTTAAGGTATATATGAATTAATTTTAAAAAATGATTACTTGCTCGAATTGACTTTTGTGATAAACTGACCAAAAATGCACCTTCTCATTGCATGGGCTAAGTAAGAGGGCTGTTAGTATATTTCATGGCCCCCTGATTCTAGGCTCCTAGGCTATACTCACGTTTGAGTAGAACCACTCATTGAGTCACAAACACTATTTCACGTACCCTGGGAAATCTCTACATTTCTCATTGACCCAATTTGATTTATGTATCCTGCCATCATTTCGAACTGAGGTAATTATATCTATGTGTATTTCATATAAAGACTTTCACTTTGATGGCTTGTGTGTTCTATTAGGAATAGAAACACATATAGAGGAATAGAAATAAAACGATGGTGATGGAGAAAATGTTGTCAATGCTGAAGGTGGTAAATATGGTTATTTTAAGTTTTGAGATAAGGAAGGGGGGGGCAAGAGTATCCACATGCAGGTATATTTGGTGAAAAAATGTACTCAATATTTTCTCCAGTGTCAATCAACCGAAAGGACAATGCACTGTCCGGTTTGGACAATGAGATTTATATTTATTTATATATTATGCTATTAATGAAATTCAATGTAATAGTTCCCAGAAGCTGAAACACTTAGTTTCTTCAGTAAGAGCAGGCTCAAATAGTATTGAGTTTGAATAAAAAATCCAATACAGAATTATTTTTTAGTTCTTAACTGGCTAGCTGCTCTTAAATTTCAATGGCAATAATACTAGGAGAAAACCTTCAAATCTTCCCTTGAAGTATACATCCCCCCACCCCCAACCCTCAAACATATACCACTGGTCATGGAACAACATGGGTTTGAACTATGTGGGCCCACTTATACATGGATTTTTTTTTCAGTAAAAGTTACACCAATGTGCCTGCCTCTCCTGACTCCACTTCCACCTCCTCCACCTCTGCCACCCCTGAGACACCAAGACCAACCTCTTCCTCTTCTTCCTCCTCTGCTTACTCAACGTGAGGATGATGAGGATAAAGACTTTTATGATGATCCACTTTCACTTCATGAATAATATATTTTTTCTTCCTTATGATTTTCTTATTAACATTTGCTTTTTCTCTAGCTTACTTTATTGTAAGAATACAATAGGTAATACATATACCATACAAAAAGTATGGGAATTGACTGTTAATATTATCATAAGTCTTTCAGTTAACAGTAGGCTATTAAGTTTTGGGGGAGTCAAAAGTTATACATGGATTTTCAACTGCACACGGGTATGGTAGCCCTAACCCCCACATTGTTCAAGGGCCAACGGTACACATCCATAATCTACTCAAGGGTATGTTTCAGAACATGGTTCTTAGAATGGGCCAAGACTAACAGCAACCAAATTATGGAAAGCAAAAACATTATGGGATTTACTGATTTGAGCCATCTCCCCAGGACTGTATTTGCTCAGGGCACAGGGCAAAGTGGGTGCAGCATATAGGGCATGAGAAGACCTGGTTTTAGGTTGGACTCTGGCCCAGCTTGCTGTGTGGTCTCAGAGTTCCTTTACCTCTCTAGCTTCATTTTTCTCATCTGAAAAATGAGGTGAGAAGCCCTTCCTAAGGTCCATTTCGAACTCTAAAATTCTTGGCCTCTGTCATCCTAATAGCTAACACATATTGAGGGCTTTCAATAAGAAAGGCAGTACACAAAGTGCTTCCCACGTCATAACTCATGTAAGCCCCACAATCATCCTAAGAGCAGATATTCTAGTACTGTTCCCATTTTACAGATGAAGAAAATGAGGCACAGAGAGGTCCAGCTGTATATCTGCTTCACATAGCTCGGAAGGGGACGAGCAAGGATTTGAACCCAGGCAATGTGGCCCCAAAGCCCCAATACTTGAGCTCATACTGCATCATCCTGTTTCTTGTAATATGAATTGGTAATTAAAGAAGGAGTTGATCTCAGAAGAGTAATAAAAGAACTTGAAGGCACTGCAAAATCTGTTCTCCCAAAGTGAGGTGACCTGAACGATAGCATAAAACCACCACAATAAGGACAGAACCAAACGCTCTTATGTGACATCGAGCATCCATTTCTGCCTCCAGAGCTACAAAACAGGAGTTCTCAAACTTCACCACACATCCGAGTCACCTGGAGCATCTTGTCAAAAATGAAGATTCAGGATCAGAACATCTGGGTGGGCCTGAGACTCAAATGTGTAACAAGCTCCCAGGAGGGGTCCGTACTTCTGGAATGAGGACCATACTTTGTGAGTGAGGGTAATAGAGCTTTGATGGTTTAGGGGTCAACAGAACTCAATTCTGCCATAAGTTATCCTGGATTCATGGTTAAGTTTTGTAATCTCAGTGTCCTCAAATGATCTTCCCTGTACATTTCCTGTTAGCTCTAAAATTCAATATTTCTAATGATATTAGAAATTCAACCTACACTGAGTTTCCACTTGTTGGAACCCTCTCTCATTCAACCTACACTGAGTTTCCAATTATAGGGTTAATGAGAAGACAAAATGCCTCCCCATTCCCCCAAACCCATGTTTCTGCCATGGAAAGTGAAGGCTTAGTCCTTTTCACACACATTACAGAAAGATAATGGGAGCTCTGTACAGAGGTAAAATCACCCTGTAAACACATGATTAGCAGACAAAATATTTAAGAGGCTTTCTACTTCTTCGAGAAGTCTCTTTGAGACTCACTTGCCAGGGCAATGGTATGTTGGATATGGTATTAAAAGACTGATCTTAACCCAATATTTTAATAACTTATTGGGAGGGGGAGTTTGGATTTCTTAACCATCCAGACCCGTACTGCCCACCCAGTATGGTGGCCATTAGCCATATGCAGCTACTGAACACCTAAAATGTGGTTAGTCTGATTTGAAAATACACATCAGATTTCTAAGACTTAGTATGAGCAAAAGAATGTAAAATATGTCACTAATAAATATTATATTGATCTTCTATTAAAATGACAATATTTTAGGTCTACTGGGTTAAATAAAATATTTTATTAAAATTAATTTTACCTGTATCTTTTTACTTTTAAAACCCAGCTACAAGAACAATTTAAATTATATATGTGGCTCATATTGCATTTCTACTGGGTGGTACTGATCTAGACCTTTGTCACTCAAACTGTAGTTGTCAGATGAGTAGTATCCATGCCACCTGGGAGATTGTTAGAAAAGGAGAATCTTGTCCCCACCTCAGACCTATTGAATCCGAATCTGCATTTTAACAAGAGCTCAGGGGATTCTGGTATACACTCAAGTTGGAGAAGTGCTGGACTAGTATCCCTACAACATATCATAGTAGGTATTTGGGTTGTTGGCCCACAGGAGTGACATGCTAAAAGGGTATTTTAATTGCTGATTTTCTACAGAAACATGTCAGCAAAGCAATGCTAACTTTTAAATTACCATACAATTTAAGTATATAAAAATATAGCACACCTAAAATTAAACACACAACATATATACATGGTGGGGAAGAGAAGGAGGCCATTTAACTGAAGCTACCTTAGTTACTTCTGGATTTTCAGCCACCATGTAGGTAAAACTAATGTTCACTAGATCTGTGCCACTGCAGACACAAACTATCCGCCCTTCCAGATCATTTTCTGATTTTCCAACAGCTTCAAGAGCAGCCAAAATTTTGGGATCCTGTATAGAGGTACACAGATAGAAAAAAAAAAATAAGTTACATCACAGAGCATGGAGGAAGAAACGTGGTAAAAAGAAACCACATTTAATGTAAAAATAAACTAAGGGCCCAGACACCTAGCATTATTCTAAAACCTGAAGAGGTGAAATTTGTAACACTATATATTCCTTGAAATCAACTGATAAGAAAGGTATTACAAATTTTTTGGTTGGGGGAGGTACAGAGTCTCTGCTCTGTCACCCAGGCTGGTGAACAGTGGTGCATTCTTGGCTCACTGCAACATCTGCCTCCCAGGCTCAATGGATCCTCCCACCGCAGCCTCCTGCGTAGTTGAGACTACAGGCACATGCTAACACACCCTAATTTTTGTAATTTTTGTAGAGACAGGGTTGCACTATGTTGCCCAGGCTGGTCTCAAACTCCTGGGCTCAAGGGATCTGCCTCCCTCTGCCTCCCACAGTGCTGGGAGGTGTGAGCCACTGTGTCTGGCCTAAAATTTTTGATTTAGAAACTAGATGTGAGGGTCTTTGTTTAGAGTTTTGATTGTAGTTATTGGAGGACCTGGAATATGGCAATTGGATAGAAGAGCCTTTTATTAGGGTCTGCTTGTCCACAAAGCCTCTCTCTCACCAGAGGAGAGTCACAGAGGTTTCATGTGAATAAATGTGACATTACCACAACCAGCAACCACATGTTATTCTCAAAACTGAGATCAAATGTTTTAAGTAGCCTGGATACAAAGAGTGAGTTTTTTATCTCTAGAAGCCATGGCCATTTCCAATATAAGTAAATCCGTGTTTAGAAAAGCAAACACCAATCACAGGTACCTTTGGTATGGCTCCCGACCGAATACTGTTGATGAGGGAGCATTCTAGCACCTGTCCTTCCTGAAGAGAGAGAATACAACACAGCAATGAGCTTAAATTATGCCATACCTATGATACAGGCAAACTGCTTGGCAAAAATTTCTGATGATGAAGGCAGTGCTGATTACAGTCAGCTTGAAGAGGTAATTAAAACCATGTAATAATAATTATTGTAAATAATCAGAAATAATCAAGACCCCAAGTATTCCATTTCACACACATATATATACATATATATAGACATATATATGTGCAATGCTGAATATAAAAATGTTTCTAAAATCTGTTACTTTTATATATAAAACATTGCTAATAATCATTAAATACATGTGTGTACATGAAATGTGAGAAAAATGCTAATTTTTATATAACTTTAATTCTTTTCTTAAATTCAGCTCAATTGTTCATTAAATGTGGACACTGTATCATACATCGAATTAAGTCCCAGGGTATAATGAGATGAACACACTTTTAATGTACCTTTTAGATTTCAGCTTGAGCATCTCTTCTTCTGGCAGATTTCTTTCTAACTCCCAAGATTAAATTAAGCTCTTTGACAATCCAGTGTTCTCTTTCACAACATTCAATGACTTGTAACTTATTTTTTAATGCCTGACATTGCTCCTAGACTGGAATCTATGAGGATAATGTCCTTAATCATCACTGTATACTTCAACGCCTGGCACATGTAGGCACATTTTTAAAAATCTTGAATGAATGAATAAGGGTAGGGTTCATCAACAGCACTCAGTCTACTTGTTGAGAAACAAAATGGCTTAAACCACAAAGAAGAAAGAACAACTTGCTCTTCTTGGGCCATACCTTGCCTTCACTTTTCCATGTCAGAAAGAAGCCAAACTCATCCACTTTGAAGAGGCAGCTGGGTTCAAACACAAAGGATTCCTGTCAAAAAGAAATGTGTTGATCTTCATGACTCACACCATTTTGAATCTAATAAAAATGAAAATATTGCTGAGCTTCTAAACAAATTAGAAATCACTCTTTTGTATCTAATATCCACAATTCTTATTGTATTATGGAATGTTTTCATTTTGAAAACTCTTTGCTTTCAAGTTTATATTGTAAAACTGATCAATTTAATAAAACATCTTGCTCTAGGATAGGTTTAAGAACAAAGCATACTGACTGAAAGCATGAAAGTCACAGAGAAGAAAGTTTCCTTAATATCTTGGAAGAAGGATTCCCAAGTTCTAGCCCACTGATGTCAAAAATCAGGAGATACATTATTTTTTAAGTCACTAGTTTTTGTTTTGTGTTTTTTTCTTTTTTTTTTTTTTGTCTGTAAAATCTAGCGTTCAGATATTTGCTGAGATTTTTGCTTTTTTATCTAACCTCATTTGGTGTCCTGTAAAGCAGATCTTGAACAGCCCCTAGAGCTAAAGTGTAGTCGCTAGACCAGCAGCATCAACATCAGCTGGGAGCTTTACTGAATTGCAGAATATGGGGCCCCAGTCCAGATGGACTGAGTCAGAGTCTGGGGGGATGTGACCCAGCAATCTGTGTTCCAACAAGCCCTCTAGAAGATTCGGACACACACGAAAGTTTGACAACCATTGCTTTGAATTTTGACACCAGAAACTCAGGGAAAGCTACAGAATCACGTTTGAATGAAGAAGGAATATTAGCCAAATTCAAGGCATCAGAGCATCTGTGTTACACTTGCCAACTGACTTCTTGTCTTATTAGAGCACCACTGTGCTTAGGAATGAGAGGAAAAATCCATGTGAATGAAAGAAAAAGGGCATTTGGGAAATGAACATAGATGTCCTGTGCCCTCTGACTGCACTACACCAATACTTAGCATCCACACTTCAACAAATCTACATGTTCTTTTCATGAGCTGAAGAAATTGGCTTCCTAGATCATTTCAATGCCAGCAATTAGGAACCTGTCTGGCAAACATGGATCAAGGCAGTGCCTTAAAACAAATAAATAGTAATTACAGGATTAAGGTTTTAAGGGCCGTTCAGACTCTTAGTTTCACCTGTTAAAATTTATCTTTCTAAATTACAGGGGAACAACAACATTTATCAAGGTAAATCCAATGCCAAGATACTAGGCCATCATAAAGTAATCCTAGGGGTCCCTGAACAAAGCAGCCTTCAATTTGGGTAGTTTTCTGGCAGATGAAGTATTACTGTATGTATTTATGTATTCCAACTCTGTATCAGGCGTGTGCTCTGTACTGCTGTCATTGCCATGAATAAGACCAAAGGAAAGGGCATGGTATAATTTTTGCTTTTGGAGTCAAAACCCAGTTCCACCATTTGTTATGTACTCTCTCCCAGAAAGACCCTTTCTAAATTTCAGAATCCTTGTCTAACAAGTGGAAGTAGTTCCACCTACCTTTTGGGTTTATTGCTGGAATTAAATGAGATGGTGAACATAAAGCACATAACACAGAATTCCAATTCAGCAAGTAATAGCTCTATCAACAATGCGTGGTTCAGACTTGTAATAGTGGTAGCAAATTATTAACAATATGAAAGCGCCAGTATATGACATTTTTTGACCCTTCAAAATGGCATTTTTGGACAGTTCAACCTTTTAGAAAAGGCTTAACCCAGAAGTTGATACTTTAGATGAATCTTCATGCCAGGCAGAGTGAGCAGGTATTGACCTCACATTAGAAATTTGTTTGTGTGGCTAGAGCACCTCAAGAGAATGACAGGGGGTGTGATGGGACATGTATAGAAGAGTTGTTTCATTGCAAGGGTCTTCCGTGCTGCCTGAAAAGCATTAGCTATTACCCAAAAGGCCATGGCGGGTCTTATGTTGTTACTGACTAAAAAAATGAGAATTATCAACTAATCAAGACATGAGAATTAGCCCATTTCCAAATATATCCCAACAAATATCCTGATGGCAATGAAGAATTTCGGTACACAGTGCCCAAAAGTACATCGTAAAATGGTGTTTACAGAGTAGATCCACAAAGAATTAGCCACTATCATTACTTATGTGCACCCTATCACCTAATTCCAAGTAAGGATTTGAGATGATTCATGAAATACAAATAATAAATAAGAATGGGTTTCCAACTTATTTTGAGAGTGAACTTTCACTTCCTTGGCCTCCTTAAATACGAAAATCTTTTCTTCCTTCCCCCCTGAGTACCCCGAGAGCTTGCCACTACCACCTGGACATTTCAATTCCTAATATCTCACTCTTGGAATTCCATCTGGTCCTTCTAGCCCCTAGCTCTACAGTTCTCCCCTCCTATATTTGACTTCTTTGCAAAGTCAAATATCCCTTTTGATTATCCCTGCCAATCTCTCACTACACACCAGTTCCCTCCTCCTTTTACTTCCATCCTTATCTAGCTTATTTCCAAAGCAGCCCAATATTGCAATCACTCCCTCACAGGTGGTTTGCAACTTCCATGTCTCATTTAGTGTTTTCTTGGCCAAAAGACGAAGTCTATTTTATGCATATTTTATTACCAAACTTGGTGGTGAAAATCACAAAATGGAACTGTCTGGCTTTAGTTTAAATTCAAGATTATAAACCTCAAATGGATAGTCAACAGTGACGTTTAATCTTATATTTCCTTCTCAATGGTTACTTACTCTTTGAGAGGATGAGTCCACTGCTTTTTGAAACCTGTTCACATTCAGTCAATTACAGTGTTTCATCAAGTAAGGAAAAGCCATCAGGTGGACACAATTCTCTTTCTTTCCCCCAATAAAGCATGTTTTCCCCTGTCAAAGGTCAACCCCCCAGCATCTGCTCTGGATTCAATCTTCTTTCACCTACACAAGCACTTCAATCCTTCATTTTTCACCACCTAACACACATCAGGTTTGCTCTTTTTCTTTACTAGATCATTCCCATCAGCACACAAATGTCTTCTAGCTGTTCTTACTTCCACTTACTACCCCATGTCCCTGATCCTCTTCAGGACATAATATCTTGGAAATATTCACTGTTTCCATTACCTCTCTTCATACCATCTGAGCAACTCTATCTGGCTTCCATTTCTATCACCCTCTAAAACTTCTCTGGCCAGTCCAGCATGCTGCAAAATAAGAGTGCACACCTTCCTTTCCTCACCTGATTTGATCTCTGAGAGGTTGATTATTCCTTCCTTCTTGAAACACTCTCCAATCCTGGTTGTGCTCCATTACCTTAGTCTAATTTCCCGCCTTTTCCTTCTGTACTCAACTTTTACATAGTCCCCAGGACTTGGTTCTGGGAATTCTCATTTCCACTGTGTTCCTAGATTTCATTCAATCTTGTGTCTACAATATCATCTATTTCCTGATGACCCTCAAATTTGTAAGAGCAGCCCCATCCTCTCCTCTGTGAGTTCAAATATTTGCTATTTGACATCTCCACTAGGATGTCTTGAAATAAGTATGTCCATAACTGAATTCTTTATTCTCTCCCCTCTCTCCAAGTTTCTCCATCACAGTACTTCCTTAGTTCCATAAATGTCACTAGCATCTGGTCACTTATTGAAACTAAGAGTCATCCTTAATTTTCCCTCATCTTTTCCTCTCACTTTCAGTAGCAAGTCTTCTTCTATAATATTTCGAATATACACCCACTTTACACCCTCTCCATCACCACCCACCTTGGCCCAAACCAGTATTATCTCTCCCATGGATTGATCTTCTCACTTCTGCTTTTTCTGCAGCCCATAGGAGCCAGATTGATTCTTTAAACTTTGAATGAATTTATTAAAACCATTCAATGGATTCCTATTATATTTAGGATAAAATCCCAACTCCTTACCTGGCCGAAAAGGTCCGGAACGATCTGGGTCCTTCAAATTTTATCTCATGCCACTCTCTGTTCTTCCTTCTATTTCTTGTTCACAACCATAAAAACTCTTTTCCTGCAACCCCTCAAGCTCTCTCTAGCATCAGGGCCTTTGCACTTGCAGTTCCTCTTGCTCAGAAGTCTCTTTCTCCTGCCCTTGGTGCATCAGGCTCCTCTTCATTCTACAGACCTTGTCTTCATTATCCCCTCCTCAGAGAGGCTCTCCCTGATCCTTGATTTACTGACTGGCTCCCACACCAGAATGCAGCAACCTCCAAGAGGGCAGAGTCCTTGAAGCAGTCTTGTTTACCTTTGTGTTCTAGCACCTAGCACATCAAAAGCACCATAAAACTAACAAATTAACTTAAAAATGAATGAACAAATGAATTTTTTTTTAATAAAAGATTTTGCAGCAGGTCAATATGTAAAACAAATAAACAAGAAGTTGCTCAAATTGAGGGGGCTGCGCCAGGCCCAGAACCCATCAAGGAAGTCCTTGGAAGACTGCCAAGGATAGAAGTGCAATTACAAGGGCACTGGTTGAGGCCCTCTGCCTAAAGGCAGGAGTCCCTTTTTGTAATGCATACAAACTCATCTTCGAGGTTGGGGGTGACTTTGAGGCACCTCCTGGGAATTCCTATTGAACCAGGAGCACTGTTTGACACTGTGAAGAAATCATTTTCAAAATAGGATGAGAAATCTGGGCAAAGAGAAGAAAAATAAAGTGGAATAGTAAACTAAGGCCAGAGTAAAAGGCAGCTCTCAGAAATGCCTGTCATAAGGTCCTACACAGTTATAACAGGATAGCAACTTGGCTCTGGGCTCCCTAGCAACAAAAGCAAAAAAGGGAAAAAAATATTTACCAGGTGCCCATCCAGCTCATAAAATAAAAACATATCAGTTGTTAAGAGAAGCAATTATCAGAATAGAAATTCTCCAGGGGGATCTTAGAATGAAACCCAGCTGACACTAAAGACCAGGCTCACGACAAAACCCACAATCAGCTCATCAACTGTGGCTGAAAGGTTCTTGGACCAAATGCTTCAAACCACCCATGAATTCACAGAGCAAATCTGAGGATGAGAGGTAATCAGCTGAAAGGAACTAAAACACAATCTAATTTGGTTTCTCACCACCTCCTACTAACAAACATAATAACCCTACCCTCTGGTGAGTAAAGACACATCATCTCTATTCTTTTTTCCCTAACAGCAGTTTTAAATTTCACATGAATCCCTCCCGACCTGAAAGTGGGCTATGGCTCCCTGACCAGATTGAGGCCAGGCTATTGTGAAGTCCCATTGTCAGAAAAATCCTCCTCCAGATCTGGGCCCTGCAGGGGAGATCATAAAAGAAAGCTGGAACGTTTCTCCTTTGGGAATCTATTTGTTTTGCAGTTAAATGGTAACAGAATTTTCTGGTAAAGAAACAAACCATAAGAGAACTTCCTGGGGGGGGCGGGCAGAATTTTAGTTCTCATATTAGTTAAAATTCATCAGTCACGTCTTAGAGCTCAAGGACATGTTAGCTCATCCAGCCCAACTCTTTCCTTAGGCCACTAGAGAGCAAGGCTAGAAAGGGACAGGAACACCTTTTGTGAAACTACTTAAGCGGAGGCCAGAAGGCATTCTGTTTGAGAGTCTAGAATCACTTTTGCTGGAGATCACCATTGCTAGAAGCTATTTCTGGCTCAGAGATCCCCGCTTTGAGGGGTTTGTGCCACTACAGGCTTACAGAGACACTTCCCTCTCTTATCAAAGATAGAGTCTGTTTTTCACTTGTGTGTTATTTTTAGTATATTTTCCCTCACACATGCTGTTTCAACATTAATCAATATCACAACCTATTTTTCAAAGATTCAAGTTACTTTCAAATCAACTAACATTAAAAATTTTTCCTTTATTTCAATTTTTAAAGTGATTCTGTTCAATAAAGTTTAATCCCCTCATAAGGAATGTCAGAGAGCGCAGCAGGCCAAATACTCTGATTGAAGTGGAGAAATTCCTTGGATGGGGATACAGCTAAGTGGTAGTTGATTTTATTTTAATTGTGAGTTGTAGTTATTTCTTACCCTTTCTCTCTTGCCCTCTCTCTCGCCATCACTTTCCAAGTTAACTGCAAATGTCTGTATCTTTATACTGTGGAGTTGGCATCTTCATATAGGGCATAGTCAAGTCTTATTACCAGCTAGGGACAGCTATTTTGGACCAGATTATAAAAGCTTTAACTCTACCTTATTTAAACATGAGTTGGCCAGGGGCTTTTCTGTGTTTGTCACTGGACAGATACATTAGGACATAGAGAAATGTTAAATGGAGTAGGCATTCACATTCCATCACAAAACTGCGTTTTCTGGGAAAGAAGACCTTCAGAAGAGGTGGCAGTCCACAGTGGTTTTGAGGCCCAGGCCTTGTAGTGGTTGGTTCCTGGGTTTGCATGTCAGCCTCCTCACCAGGCAACTGCTGGAGAATCTTGCAGTTATTCTGCTTAACCTTGCCATATTTCACTTTTCCTAGCTGTAAACTGGGAAAACTGATACCGACTCACAGGGCTTTCAAAGAATTAATATTGAGAATGTCTAAGTACCTGGGACAAAGTAAATGCTGACTAAATGGTCGTACTTATGAGAAAATAGCTACCATTTTAGGGCTCTTGTGTGAGGTATTTCACAAATACTATCTCACATAAATCTCATGATAACTCTGCAAGGTTTTAGACTAGATCAACATTGTCCAACGGATTTACCGTGATGATGGAAATGTGCCAGATGGGTTCTGCCCAATACGTTCACCATGAGCCACAGGGAGCACTTGAAATGTGGGTAATGCAACCAAGCTGCTGAATTTTTTATTTTAATTAATTTTTCATTTAAACAGCCACAATGTGGTTAGTGGTTACCATATTGGCCAATGCGGTTTCAGAGAGAAGCGGGGGAAAAGGTTCAGAGGAGACTAAATTCTTCAAAGCCACAGTCAAATAGTAACAAACCTGAAATTCAAGCCAGCTTCTCTGATTCCAAAGCCCATGCTTGTCTGACTTGGGCAACCTTGACCAAGCAGGGCCCCTCTGCCTATCACCAGAAGATTGTTGGACGGTCAATAAGCGAACACTGCCTAGGTAGACTCCACTAGGTACACATGAGACTCACCCTCCTTGCTTCCTGGTTTGATAAGAATGGAGAGGAAGTTAAAAAGACCTTGTCAAGGTTGGAGAGAAACAAAGAGGAGTCTGAGGAAGAGGCCATAAGGGATCTCATCCAATTTAAATCACATTATGTGTGACTACTACCAAAGAGACCTCATAAACCAGGGAGAATGATGGGTGTGGCCTTCAGACTGGGAAAGCAGGTGGAGTCTGGTTTGGAATTAACCAAGAGGTCCAGCTTTCTATCAGATCCTGAAAGCTCAGAGCCCAAGAGATGCTTTATGGCTTATTTATTTCCTCTCCTTATTCCAGGGAAATCCTTTAAGCTTCATACCTAGCAGATCCTTTGTGATTCTGCACAAACACTTCCTCTCTCAGAACCAAAAATTTTTATTTTTTTCAAGTTAAACTAAAGCCCTCAGTGATAACATCCTGCCATCAGAATGATTTACGGACTGATGTAATAGATGGGCATGGGTCCTTATTAAGTTGCTTTTACCCTCATGAGCTTGGTCTCTTGCTTGGAAGGATATAGAATGTTCATTCCATTTGTGCCTCTTCCATCTGCTTTAAGATCCCAGGAGATAAAGGACACTGGGCCTCTCAGCTCACGTTCCACATGAGGAGCCAGAGGGCACGGCTGTAGCTGCTCCATTACAGACTCTTGCTATGCGCTACAAGTATTACCTTGTGAAAAAATCTGTCAGACAAAATAACAGCATGTGTAGCTCCTGCATTCCTTTTGATGGCCTTTGATTCTTTGGACAGATGTTCCTATTGGGTTAAGTTGTTAAATATAGACCTTTCCCCCTTCCATCAGTAACTGATGCTCAGCTGGAATCCAACAGGGAGATGCCGTTCTAGTCTCCTGATGAGCAATTCAAAAGGCCTGTGGCACCTAGTAATACGCCTACTATTGCTAGGTAACATACACAGTGCTTCCTAAGAGCCAGGCAACGCTCTAAGTACTTTCTCTACATTAACTTATTATCCTCCCAACATTCCTATGAGGGAGGTACCATTTTTATTATTGATATAGGAGCTAGAAAGAAATTATTAGGCAGATAGTGCCAGTACAAGGAGTCTTCGGCAAGGCTTCCCTTTTAATAAAAGTAGCCCCCAAATCATTTCTTTTCTAACAAAGAGCAGCCTGAAAAACCGAGCTACAGACATAGATAAACAAGCTGGAAGCTTGTACAGGTGAATGCTGGCAGCTGCGCCAAGAGAAAGCTACCTGGAAGCCAGGTATGTTCAACATGGAGGCTCCATCTTCCCTTTTCTTTGTCACCACGTGTACAGTAAGGACCAGGCAACATGGCACCAGCCAGCTAGAATACCCAGCTGCATAATAAAAGATTAGGGTGGAGTGGCCAGCTTCTTTGCACACTTGCAAATGGCATGCCTCCTCCAACCGATCTTTCATCCCCTGTGTAAATCACACACCCCCTCCTTAAGTTCATTTGTTAAACTTTCTGCATTTCACTGCGGAAGTGGCAACCCATTTTCTCCAGGACCCCTTTCTGTGCAGAGAGCTCTTCTCTTTCTTTTGTCTATTAAACTTCCACTCTTAACCTCACTCTGGTGTGTCCACGTCCTAGCTTTCCATGGCTGTGGGACAACGAACCTCGGGTATTACCCCAGACAAAAAACGCTGCTTCACTATTTATACCTATTTTACAAGTGAGGACATTGAGGCATGCAGATCAAATGTTTTGAACAATATGCTACACCTGCTTTGAGGCTGACACGTGAAAGACTGACACTGTTCAGGAGTGGGCTCAGGTAACTGCTCAGCAGTCATACCTGAAGAAGCCTCTGCTATTCTCCTTGCCACTGATGCCAGTAATCATCACAAAGGATCAGATGGGTTTCTGAAGTGTTTTGGTTTTAATTACTGCATTTCTTATGGATTCCCCGTGAATCCTACCACATAGATAACTGAACAACTGTACTACTGAAACATTCTGTACTTATTACAGTTTTTTATGGGGGAGTGTATTTTGTAAGAATTCTGTAAGAATTTTTTCTCAGATCCTAGGACCAGGAAAAACTCTGTTCCTACTGACCTGTTGCTTTCCTTACAATCTAATGGACACTGTGAACCCTACAACAACTTGTGTTTTCTACATTGCTTTAGCCACCAGGAACACCAGAAGCAAATCTGAGGCTCACCTCTTTCAACTTTACAGATCATTTTTGCTGCTTGTTGAGTTGCTGCCTGCTAAATTTACCCCTCATTTGCTGTACTCTCCCTTGTTTACTTTTTTCCCTTCAATCTAAATCCCTCTTCTGTTATTTTATCTGGTGGTACATATTTCACATTACAGCTTCCTGTGGAAGGTGAGAGAAACATGTAAGCATAAAAACCAACTCACCAGCAGCAGAAACAATTGGGTATTTTACATAGACTTTAGGGTTTTAGATGAACCTGATCCAAATGTGGTTAGATATTCATTTCTTCATCTCTAAAAACAGAGACAACAACATCAACCACAATACCTATCTCACAGGTTATTTCTGGGCATTAGAGCGCTTGACACATAGTCTGAACTAAGTAAATTAGTATTGATTTTTTAATTTTGTTTTATTATTATTTTTTTTTCGAGATGGAGTCTCGCTCTGTCACCCAGGCTGGAGTGCAGGGGCATGATCCCAGCTCACTGCAACCTCTGCCTTCTGGGTTCACGCCATACTCCTGCCTCAGCCTCCCGAGTAGCTGGGACTACAGGCGCCCACCACCACGTCTGGCTAATTTTTTGTGTTTTTAGTAGAGATGGGGTTTGTCTGTGTTAGCCAGGATGGTCTCGATCTCCTGACCTCGTGATCCACCCACCTCGGCCACCCAAAGTGCTGAGACTACAGGCGTGAGCCACCACACCCGGCCAGTATTGATTTTTTTTTAAGAGACAGAATTTTGCTGTCATCCGGGCTGGAGTGCAGTGGTACAATCATAGTACTCCAGCTTCAAACTCCTGGTACAATCATAGCACCGCAGCCTCAAACTCCTGTGCTCAAGCAATCCTCCTGCCTCAGCCTCATGAGTAGCTAGGACTACAGGCATTCACTATCATGGCTGGCTAATTAAAAAAAAAAATTTTTTTTTGTAGAGACAGAGTTTCGCTATGTTGTCCAGGCTGAACTCGAACTCCTGGCTTCAAGCAGTCCTCCTGCCTCAGCCTCCCAAAGCACTGGGATCATAAGCATGAGCCACTGCACCTGGCCCAGTATTGATTATTAATATAAAACATAGTAATAATAATCATTATAATGTTGCTAGTACTGATTATTATTAACCACCAAAGACAAATGAGGTAAACACCACCATCCCTACCTTACAGATGAGAAAACTTTTCCTAACTGAGGTGAGGCAAGTCACCCAAGAGGATGCAGATAATACATAATATGAGGCAGAAATACAAATACATTTTGACAGGGAATCCATTTCTGTTACACAGATCTTTAAAAAGAGCAATGGTATTAGTGCATGTCTATTTCCAGTGAGCTAGAATACAAAGCTAAGCATAAGGGAAACCCAGAGTTTGTAACTCTGGGTTGACTTAGACTTGTTGAAAATGTGGTTTCTGCACAGAAGGTCATCTTCTGTTTGTTCCTGCTCCAACTCCTCCATCCCACTCTGCCTAAGCTGGCCTCAGTCTACAATCAGGCCAAGAAGCTGCTGCCACAGATGAGTCATCACAACACAGTTTTTATTTTCAAGGGCATGTTGGGGTATAGCGAACAGAAGAGGTCATTCCTGGTTGGGGAGACTCTGCCCTGCGCCTCCCTGACACGACAGAGCACGTTCTCAGATGACAAGAGGGCAATGAAGTGAGTTATTCAGCAACTTCAAAAGGTGATAAACCTGCTGTCTATCTTTCATTTCAAAACCAATAGGAACAAAAATGAAAATGTCTCTCCCTCAGTAATCAACCATGAGCATTTAAAGTGCTCATTCCAGCAATGACAGTGAGATACAGAGAACGCTTATTCTGGTGTCAAGTAGAAAGATTTAATCCACCCCTTTCATTTTATTCTTACCTCAGGAATAAAGAACATCATCAACTTTCTAAGTGACCTGGCTTGGAAGAGTTGATGAAGGCTATTGAAAAGAAACAAAGGAAGGTACACCATCTTTTCTGATCTCTCATATTATATATTTAAAAAATAAAATAAAATTTGGCCTGATGGTGCTTACCAAGTTCCTATGGTCTGAATGTTTGTGCTCTACCCCACCAAAAATTCCTATGCTGAAATCCTAATCCCAAATGTCATGGAATTAGGAAGTGGGGGCCTTTGGGAGATAAATGGGATTAGTGCCCTTATAAAAGAATCCAGAGAGACGGCTGCCCCTTTCACCCACCATGTGAAGACACAGCAAGAACGTGTCATCTTGGAATCGGGAAATGGGCTCTTATCAGACACCGAATCTACCAGCACCTTGATGTTAAGCATGGCAGCCTCCAGAAGTGTGAGGGATAAATGTGTTGTTTATAGCTGCCGAGTGTATGGTATTTTGTTATAGCAGCCTGAAAGAACTTAGATACAAGGTCTCAGAAATATCCTTGGTTCTTTGAGAATTTAATCAGCTTAACTATGATTGAATCTGGGGGAGAAATGAAATGCCCAGATTAGCCACCTGGGAGAGGCCAAACTGTTTCTAACGATTGACTTTATGGTCACTAATAGCTAGGGATTCCCACTTTATCTTTTACTTGACGATATAGATGTTAAATCTTTGGGACTTGATTTGTGAGTCAGGCCAGTTTGAATGGCTGAACACTCCAGATCTGTCTAGGTTTGTAATTTTCCCTCCCTGAAGTGTCTCTGCTGTGAGGATTGTGAGGCAAAATCTGGATGCTCAGATTCTGGGAGGGTTCCCTGACTCTTGCCAGAAAAGAGGTGAAGAAATTATTCCTAAAATATTCAACAACTACCTCTCAGCGTGCAGAAGGAAGGAGAAAGCAAAATGTGTTTTCAAGAGGAGTGGGTGGTCACTCAAAGTAACTTTCTTGGGCAGGAAAACCGTCACAGTAGTCAAAACAGTTGCCTTAGCAACTAAAATAAGGAAAAATTAAAGAGGAACAACTTAGAGTTATGGAGGCAAGTAAACAGGATTCTTAATAAATATTTACAACAAATATTCAAAACACATTATGTGGCTGTCCCCTTATAAAAAAATCCTAAAAAAAACAGGAGACGTGCTTTGTAGTTGCACCGGAAACACCGCCGCAAACTGATAAGTTCTTCTCTTTAGCAAAGCATTTCTAATTAAAACACAATTAGTTCCAGCATAATAAATTACACTGAGCAAGTAATTAAAAATACAGTGACATAGAAGATGTTTCTGAAAAGGCAGGTCTATGAAAAAATATTTTAAACTATTGATATATGGAGATAATAGACAATGCTGAATACAGTCATTGAAAGAAAAGGAATCTCAAATGACTTTTATGGAACTTCCCTTTAAATATATGCATTTCTCGTTTAAATAATGCAGCTTTTGAAAATGCTTTTTTTTTTCCATAAGAGCTGCATGATACATCACTCCAGTTGGACTTTTGTCTTCTGAAATAGCTTATATTTAGGCCTTGAAGATACACAGTCCCCACTGGCTCTTAGGGTCAATGCTGGCTCTGTCACTTTTTATTGTGTCTAAAATAAGTGCAGCAATTACTGGAACATCACACAAGAACCACTGCTACCACCTAGAGAATTCTGCAGTGAGCTCAGAGTCGGCCTCAGGAAATGGCAGCAGAGTCCTGGAGGCTTATCCTGAGGACCTCTTACCCTGAGGGAAGGGCTTCTCCATCTAGAAACAAACCCCCAAGACATTTCTTAGGGAAATGAGAATGGGAAGACTGCATTTTTCATATAATTTCCCCCACATTTCCCAAGGAAAGTATTTACCAGGGCATTTTTAGGATTTTTTGTTGTTGTTGTTTTTGAGATAGACGGAGTCTCACTGTGTCACCAGGCTGGAGTGCTGTGGCATGATCTGGGCTCACTGCAACCTCTGCCTCCCGAGTTCAAGCGATTCTCCTGCCTCAGCCTCCCAAGTACCTGGGACTACAGGTGCATGCCACTATGCCCAGCTAATTTTTGTATTTTTAGTAGAGACAGGGTTTCACCATGTTGGCCAGGCGTGAGAGCCACTATGCCTGGCCTTTCTTTTTTAAATTTCTTTCTTTTTTTTTTTTTTTTTGAGACAGGACCTCACTCTGTCACCTAGGCTGGAGTGCAATGGCACAATCATAGCTTACTGCAACCTCTAACTCCTGGGCTTAAGCAATTCTCCTGCCTCAGCCTCCCTCCTGAGTAGCTGAGACTACAGGCAAGACAGAATTGGAAATGTGAGCAATTCATTAGGGCAAATGCCTGTGAAAGAGAAAGGGGAGAGAAACCGAGTGACAGGGAGAGCCTCCAAACCAGACCTCAGAACAAACACCTGAGAGAGGAGAGGAGGGAGCAGGGAGAACTGGGGAGGAATTGTCTCAGCTTGCAGTACAGCTGAGAACATTGCTGGATTGCAGCTGCAGAGCACAGAACGCCCACCAGAGGAGCCTCACTTGGGCAGGAAAGGCCCGGTTGTAGCAGCTTGCCATGTTCAGTACAGCCTGGGCAGGGACATTTTGACGGTGCTGAAGCCCCTGCAGCAAAACTGTCCAATGAGGGGACTCCTGGGGCAGCTGCCTCTTGAAGGGAGATTTAAGCGACACACCTCCATAGCTGCCACAGATAGTGTCTCTGGCTTAACCTTTCTCCACATTCCAAAGTGACATTTTCAGTTCCAGTTCTTTGGGGCTTTAAAATTCCTTAAAAATTAGGAACCATGCAAATATCAATGAATTTCAGTCTCAGATAAGTAACTAAGGAATTGCTGGATCATAGTAGGTACTTATGAAATATGTTGAGTGATGAATTAATTCCCTGGTGGGGATACAGCAGGAAACAAAGTCTACTCTCAGGGCTTATCTTCTAGAAGGACTTCAGCAATGAACAAAAAAGGGTAAGTTATCAGGCAGTGATAAATGTAACAAATAAAACATCCAGAAGGGTCAGGAGCCTGTGTGTGTAGGTGAGTAAGAAGGCCTCTTGGAGAATGTGATATTTTAGCAGAAACAGAATGAAGTGAGGAAGTGAACCATGAGGACTGTACAGAGGAGAGTAGTCCAGAGGGAGAACAGCAAGTGTAAAGGCCCCGAGGTCAGAGTGTGCCTAGAATGCTCAGGGAATATCAATGGGACAGTGAAATGGTAGGTCATGTAGGGGACTTGCAGGACACAGAAAGAACTTTGGAAATTACTTGGAATGAGGTAGAAACCCATTAAAGGTTTAAACCAAAAGAAGGGCATAATCTGACTTCCATTTTTTAAAAATCCATCTTACTTATTCCTTATGATGGCAATGCGAGGTAGGTATTATCACTCCCATTTTTCAAACAAGGAAGCTCTGGCTTAGTGCTTGGTGGGTGTTAAGACTGACTCATGGTCACATCTCTTGAGTAGCAAAGCCAAAACTGAACCTATTTCTGTTTAACTCCAAATGCATTCCCTTAACCAACTATGTGTATTTCAAGCTTTTGGATAGAGTTCTTTGGCAAAGATTTTGCCTTAAATACCACTTAGTACAAAAACCCTTTCAGTATTTGCAAACAATATCCTGGCAACTTGGCTTTTGGTGAGCGTTCAAAAACTAGTCTCCTTTTCACATGTCTACAAAGTTAAGAGGATCACCTGCCCTTTCAGGTACTTGGGAGAAGAAAAGTCAACAGCAGAAGAGCCGTGGAGGTGCCAGCATGCTGTCCTCAGGGTAACTCTGCAGTAGAAAGGGAATGCAGGCTGGACCTGGGAAGCTATACTGACTCTGCCCAACTGCTTCAATTAACGTTCTTGACAAAGCAGCATTTCAGAGCAAGTGCTTACTATTTATGGCTTTAAGAGAAAGTAGTTTATAAATTATATGCTCCTTGTTAGTTTATCAAAATAAATATTAAAAAGATAGGCTTTCTCGCTGACAATATTTTATGTCTATGTCCATCAATTGAAAGAAAATATTATATTCTTTCCATATAGTATATTTTACCTAGTTTTTCTCCCCCCTAAAAAATTAAAGACTAGGGGCCAGGCACAGTGGCTCATGCCTATAATCCCAGTACTCTGGGAGATCAAAGCAGGAGGCTCACTTGAGCCCAGTAGTTCAAGACCTGCCTGGTCAACATAGTGAGACCCTGTCTCTACAAAAAAAAAAAAAAAAAAAAAAAAATTACCTGGGTGTGGTGGCTCTTGCCTGTAATCTCAGCTACTCAGGAGGGAGGCTGAGGCAGGAGAATTGCTTAAGCCCAGGAGTTAGAGGTTGCAGTAAGCTATGATTGTGCCATTGCACTCCAGCCTAGGTGACAGAGTGAGGTCCTGTATCAAAAAAAAAAAAAAAAAAAGAAAAAGAAAAAAAAGAAAGGCCAGGCATAGTGGCTCTCACGCCTGTAATACCAGCACTTTGGGAGGCTGAGGCAGGCAGATCATGAGGTCAAAAGTTCGAGACCAGCCTGGCCAACATGATGAAACCCCGTCTCTACTAAAAATACGAAAATTAGCTGGGCATGGTGGTGCGCACCTGTAGTCCCAGGTACTTGGGAGGCTGAGGCAGAAGAATCGCTTGAACTTGGGGGGCAGAGGTTTCAGTGAGCCCAGATCATGCCACAGCACTTTAGCCTGGTAACACAGTGAGACTCCATCTGTCTCAAAAAAACAAAAAACAAAAAACCTAAAAAAGCCCTGGTAAATACTTTCCTTGGGGAATGTGGGGGAAATTATATGAAAAATACAGTCTTCCCATTCTCATTTCCCTAAGAGAACTAGACTAAAAACACCTAGACTTAGTAGTATAATACTTATGGTCTAGAATAAATAATGCAAACGGTGAGTAAAAAGTTAAACAGGTCTTTGGTTCCAGCCTATTAATGAACTTTAGAAAGACTTTTTAATTATGTATGTTATACATCATATATATCTTCAAAAACATGTTTCTCTGCTGACAGCCATTCTGGGTCATAAAGCTGTGTGACCTGTGTATGTTCTCTTTAGCAATACACTAGTTCTGGACGCTAGCTCCATCACGTACTACATGTTGATTAACAAGCAATTCTTAAGTGACCTAAGCTTCTCTTTCCTCATCTGTAAACTGTGGAAAATCTCATTTAGCCCTCACCACCACCTGAGGGTTTAAAGAGATGACTGATGTCAAGTACTTTGCACTGTGTCAAGGGTTCAATAAATCTAATATGTTCAGCCTAGATAAAGAAGTCTCTTTTATTCAACAGTCTTCACCCTTTTCTCTGTGTTGCCTGTTTGAGGAAGATTAGTTGTAAAGAACTTTAAATGGATCTAATTTTGTTTCCTTCTAGTAAGTCTACAATTCCTTACCTTTCCCTAGACCTAGGTTCTCAAACTTGAGCTGCATCATCAGAATCACTGAGAGGGCTCTTAAAACACAGATTGCTGGACCCTCCCCCCAGAGTTTCTGATTCTGTAGGTCTGGGGTGGGGCCTAATAATCTGCATTTCTAGCAAGCTCACAAATGTTGCTGATGCTGTCTGAAACCATACTTGGAGATCCACTGTAGGCTAGCTGGCAGGCCATTTTCCTGCTAAGTCTGTAACCAGCCTGTGAAACCCCAAGTAACATGCTTAACCATTTTAATCCTCAGTTTTGTAAACTGCAAAAGGAAGCTAAAAAGACCTACTTAAAACAGGGTTGTTTCGAGGCTTAAGTGAAATAATGCTTAAATCAGAGGCACTGGAGCCAGAACCACTCCATCTTGAACAGGGCTGGGTAAAACGAGGCTGAGACCTACTAGGCTACATTCCCGGGAGGTTAGGCATTCTTAGTTACAGGATGAGAGAGGAGGTCAGCACAAGACACAGGTTACAAAGACCCCACTGATAAAACAGGATGCACTAAGGAAGCTGGCCAAAAGCTGCCAAAACTAGGATGGCTAGAAGAAAGTGACCTCTGGTTGTCTTCACTGCTCATTATATGTTCGTATTAATGCATTAGCATGCTAAAAGACATTCTTACCACTGCCTTGACAGTTTACAAATGCCACGGCAATGTCCGGAAGTTACCCTATATAGTCTAAAAAGGGGAGGAACCCTCAGTTCCAGGAATTACTGCTCCTTTCCTGGAAAACTCATGAATAATCCACCCCTTGTTTAGCATATGATCAAGAAATAACCATAAAAATAGCTAACCAGCATCTGTCAGGGCTGCTCTGTTTATGGAATAGCGATTCTTCTGTTTCTTTACTTTCTTAATAAACTTGCTTTCACTTTACTCTGTGCACTCACCTCTAATTCTTTCTTGGGCGAGATCCAAGAATCCTCTCTCTTAGGGTCTAGATCAGGATCCTTTCCTGATCATTTATACCATTTGTCAAGTGCAAGGTCCAGCACCTAGTGAGTGCTCAAAGTAGTAGTGATTTACTACTGTCTGTGCTAAAAAACACCTGTCATGATTAATTTTATATGTCAACTTGACTGGGCTAAGGCTGATGGCTGATGAAATATTACTTCCGGGTGTGTCTGTGAGGCTGTTTCTGGAAGAGATTTGTGTTTGAATTGACGGAATGAATAAAGAAGATCTGCCGAATACAGGAGGGCATCATCCAATCCACGGAGGGCTTGAATTGAACAAAATGGTGGAGGAAGAATGAATTCACTCTGTCTTGATCTGGGACATTCAACTTGGATACTGATGCCCCTGGTTCTGGGGCCTTTGGACTCAACTGACACTTACACACCATTGGCTCCCCTGGTTCTCTGGCCTTTCAGGTTTGAACTGGAACTGCCCTACTCGTTTTCCTAGGCCTCTAGCTTATAGACAGACGACATAAGATTTCTCAGCCTTCATAATTGTGTGAGCCAATCCTTCATAACAAATCTCTTCCTACCTATATATCTCTATATATCCCATTGGCTCTGTTTCTCTGGAGAACCCTCACTAATACAGCACCCTCTCAAAAAACAACCAAAACAAGTAACGAAAAAAATAATTTCTGAAAATTTTCAGGAATAGGGAATTCAGTGGCATGAAATTGCACAGGTTTAAAGAAGTGCAATTTTATCAATCGAGAAGGGACTTCAAAATTATTAACTTGATTTTTTTAAAAAATTTCTTCTCCCTAGACTGCTCAACGGAAAAAAGAATTCATTTTAACATGTGCTGTATATTTCATCGGACTGTTCATTTGTCCACACTTGAATGAACTCTATTAATTCAATGGCTACACCACATGCATTAAGAGAGTGCAATTCCAAAGAGATGTGCAAAGAGAATGAAACCAGGATGTCCTTAGGGTCTCTTCACCACTAGCCTGATGATCTGCAAGACTGCACTCATCAACCCTAATTAAAAGGATGCCCTGGCCAACATCCTCCTGTTCACCTGCAGCCCACAGACACGGCTTGAGGTAGCTAATATTGAGCATTTTTCTCCTTATACTGCAGGTTGAGAAGAAGCAATAGAGAATCAGCACTGTAATTTTAGCCATTGTGTTTAATTCTTTAGCATAGTACAGTAGGACTTGAGAGACCTAAGTAGATCCTCAGCTAGTTCCTTATGAAACTGCCTTTGCAAAAATTATATCAGTGAGAAAAATTACAACAGTTAGCTAAGCTAACCCACCTCCCACCTTGCCTTTTCCTTAATTATTCCTGGGCTTTTGGACGAAGGTAACTTTGGAAGATGTTTAGGCTACAGTTTAAATGATAATAGGCATTGCCCAAAAACCAACCACTTTTGTTTGAGAGGAGAGCCTGAGTCCTGCTAAGGTGCAGACATATATGACTGTCAGCCATTATTCTGGATGTTAGAAGATATGCAATGTCCCCAGTTACTTCTGCAAATAACATTGCCATTGTAGAAACTAAGACTGGCCTTTTGAGATATCTTTTCAGGTTTTTTTTTGCATGCCTCACACCCATGTCTCCACCAGGACCCACCTGGACTTGCCAACCCCACTCCTATGGCCCCACCCAGAAGCGATTCAGCATGATTTCATCCCTGCCCCATCCAATCAGCAGAAGCCTAGCCCCCCGCACCTCCTCTTCCCTCAAACTGCCTTTAAAAAACCCCCAAACTAGCAGCTTTGGACGAGATGACTTGAATACTAACTCATCTCTCAAGTGGTGTGGCTGGCCTTGTCTCTATTAAACTCTTTTATTTTTATTTTTTATTTTTTGAGACAGAATCTTACTCTGTCACTGTCACCCAGGCTGGAGTGCAATAGCGCAATCTGGGCTCACTGCAATCTGTGTCCCAGGGTTCAAGTGATTCTTCTGCTTCAGCCTCCCGAGCAGCTGGGATTACAGGTGCCTGCAACCAAGCCCAGCTAATTTTTGTATTTTTAGTAAAGGCAGGGTTTCACCATGTTGGTCAGGCCGGTCTCCAACTCCTGACCTCAAGTGATCTGCCCATCTTTGCCTCCCAAAGTGTTGGGATTACAGGCGTGAGCCACCACGCCTGCCCAAACTCTTTCTTTACTACAATGCCATGTTCTTTCTTTGTGCAGCTGGCAGCAAGAACCCCTAGGTGCTTACACTTATATTTTAATTTAATTGCCCATATTTTTTCCATACTTTCTTCCTGTCTTGTGTTGTTTCCACAAGCTCCTTGTAAATCTAGTGGGACCCCAGATTTCCTTGTCTAGTTTCCTAATGGATGCATCTCACATCTTTCCATGAATAAGACGTCCTTCTTGCATCCTTGAAGCATGGATCTCAAGGATTACCATTTTCCATGAAACTGACTGAGACACTATTTCATGGGGGAGATGCTTCCATTCCTCCAGGAAATAGAGTTATCTTCTACTTTTGTGAAGAAATAAAAGCAAGCCCAAAGAAACTTCAGAGAGGGAAGAGACATGAAAATGAGAAGAGCAAGCCCCTGCCCCACCCCACAAAAATGAGAGCATCTTAGAAAAGAAAGGTGAGCAGACTGTTATGTATGCAGCAAAAGGTGATAAACTGATACAATGATCTATCAAGATAAGGAAGAGAAATAGAGGGTGACTAAATTAAAAATACAACACAGTAGTAAAAGAACACGAGGAGTAAAAATAATTCCTTGAAACTAGAATTATTTCATTACTACCATGACCATCAAAACCAATTTGTTACTCATTTCTATGTGGCATTGTTTGTCTTCTAATCTAGGTGCCTGCTCATTTATTTACATATTATGTTCTATGGCTGCTATTGGGCTACAATGACGAAGTTGAATAGCTGTAACAGAGGCTGCAGGACTCAAAAATCTAAACTATTTAATATGTGGTCCCTTACAGAAAAAGTATGCTGACCCAGTTCTATGACTTTTCAGCATGAGATGACCTACAATACAGACCTTTCCTTAAAGGTCTCATGCTTGGATGACAATGAGCTCTGAGCTTTGGGGGCATGAGAGACCAGATAATATTATCAGCACTGTTATTTCAAAGGCTGGTCTAGAGGAAGGAACAGGCCTGAATGTTGTTTTGGGTTTTTCTTTGCAAAAACCTGGCTGATCTTAGTTTTTGGTGCTTTGGGTTGTTTCAGTGTTCGGGCCAACTGAGGTGGTGCTCAGATGCCTGGCCTTGGCTTTCTTCTCACATCAGGAAGAAGTCACACAGCTGTGCTGACAAGAAAGGTGAGTGCAGACTCGCAGAATCCTAAGGAGAACAACTGATATTCTTCGACCCATCCACCCTAACATCCCCTATTTTTCTGGCACAGAGATATTAAGAAAATCGCCCATGGAGACATAGTCAGGAAAAGGAAGGATTAAGCCTCTAGCTCACCTTCCTTAAAGTCCTGGTCTTCTCCAACATTTTGGCCCCCGCCTACGACTCATCCTTTGTATGGCCTCCAGAGTAACTGTCTCCAAAATGTAAATCAGATCATGCCAGTCCCTGTTGAAAATGGCTTCCCATAGCAATCAGAACGAAATCCAAACACCTCGGCCTGGTTCTACACCATTTATTCTCGTACTTAAGTGTGCACCGGACTTCTTGAAGGGCTTGTTAATGCACATACGCCTGGGCCAGTTCCTGGAGTTTCTGATTCCATAGGTCCGTGGGATGGGCCTGAGAATGCACATCTCTAATAAGGTTCTGGGTGGTGCTGATGATGTTGGCTTGGGGACCACACTTTGAGAGAACTACTGCTCCACATGAGGGGCTTCTGCCTGCTTCTCAGAATTCTCCTCTTACCATGCCCTGACCATGATGCTCACTCCACCCTTGGTGCTCTTCTTTTGACATGCCAAGACTATGTTTGCCTCAGGGCCTAGCATTTGCTGTTTCCATGTCTTGGAATGCTTTTCCCTTAGTTCTTGGCCAAACTGGCTCCCTTTTTAAAATTTTTTTTTAGACAGAATCTCGCTCTGTCACCCAGGCTGGAGTGCTGGAGTGTAGTGGCGCAATTTCAGCTCACCGCAACCTCTGCCTTCCAGGTTCAAGCGATTTTTGTGCCTTAGCCTCCTGAGTTGCTGGGACTACAGGCGCACACCACCATGTCTGGCTAATTTTTATATTTTTAGTAGAGATGGGATTTTGCCATGTTGACCAGGCTGGTCTCGAACTCCTGATCTCAGGTGATCTGCCCGCCTCAGCCTACCAAAGTGCTGGGATTATAGGTGTGAGCCACCGCACCAGGCCAATCTAGCTCCTTCTTATCATTCAGCTACAACTTCAAATGCCACCTCCTGAATAGGGCCTGCCCTGACCACCCAACCCACAGCAATGTCCCCTCCCCTACTCCTCAGTGTCTGCCTGTCTCTCTGATCCCTCTATCACTCCTTTTAGTAACATAAGAGTATTGAACACTGCTGGAAACCATTCATTTCTATGCTTATTGGTTTATTGTTGGCCTCCTGCCGCTGGACCATACACTCCCAAAGGACTGAGACTTTGTTTGTCTTGTTCATTGCTTTATCTCAGCCTTCTAGAACAGTGGTTCGCACCATGGATTAAGTTGTAATGACTTTCAAACATTTCCGAATTGTTAAAGGGCCAACTGTACTCAAGATTGTTTATCATCATTAAGTTGCTATATAGCTTGTTGTAGCCTAATGATTCCAATATGATAATTCACATACAATATACAGAGTGTGTGAAAGACTCATATAAGTATACACATTTACGATCTTACCCCTAATTATAATTCAGAATATTCTAACTGTCAGAGGTTCTTTTTCCTCAAACCTTTCTGTAAAAATAGACTTTCTGTTTATGTAGACGGGGTTTCACCACATCTCTACTAAAAATACAAAAGTTAGCCGGGCATGGTGGCACATGCTTGTAATCCCAGATACTTGGGAGGCTGAGGCAGGAGAATTGCTTGAACCCAGGAGGCGGAGGTTGCAGTGAGCCGAGATTGTGCCATTGCACTCCAGCTTGGGTAACAAGCACGAAATTCCGTCTCAAAAAAAAAAAAAAAATTCCTCTACCCTGAGGAATGCAGTATCACCCACATAAGAGGGTGAGTGAAGGAAGCCTGTGGCTGTGAGGGTCTTGGGGTCCTCATTCCTTCATCCCATCAGGCAGCAACAATCACCCTGAGAGAAGAGGACTGAGAGAGGAAGATGCGCCCATGTGTTCATCCTCTTGGATCATTTATTACGTTCTTCCCTTTCTATTCAACGTATTTTTAACTAGTATTAATGTGATTATATACAAAATGCTTCTTAGGTACTACAGAAGATATCACTTTTGCTTTTGGTTCTTTGTCATTTCAGAAAGAAACAATATAAATGCATCCATACATGCACCCCCTTCTCTGGCATTCTCTCCACCTTGCATCAGAGCTGTCCAGTTCCCGTGCTAGAAATTCCAACCTCATTCTACACTTATTCTCTCACATACTCTACATCCACCAGGTTAGAAAAATCTTCTCATTTATTCCTACACTCAAAATCCTCCCGTATTTCTCCCTATGTGTGACTGACTGTCCATTAAGTCCTTCAAGCCCAACGCTACCCTCCAGACTACTCCCACAAGGAATCCAGCCACATCCACTTGTCACTGGTCATCCAGAACTGATCACTGCCCTGCTGAAACCCCATCAAAGGTTCCCTAGAGCTTTCAGAATCAAATGCCAATGCCCTGGGCTGGAAAGTAAACCCATTGATGGTGTGGACACTGGCCATCTCTGTGCCTTCACCCCTGTACTCCACTGCCCTACCCTCTGCCCTAGCTGAATAATCCCCTTACCCCCTCAATAGAATGTGCTATCATACTCACACCCTTGCAGAAGCCCTGGCCTCTCCCTTCCTCTTAGCTGTGCTTTGAGTGGTTGACTGACTCACCTATCAAGACTCAGCCTGAAACGGGCCTCCTCATTGAGGCTTCTGGGGTCAGTCCCCCAGCCCTGCTGCCCCTTCCTCTCCTCTCACACCACAAGGAGCTCATTCTACCACCTTTCTCATCACAATATGCAAGTGGAAGAAAGTGGAGGGGTGAGAGTGAAAGGGCTTCAGGGCCACATGCTGAAAGCCTGAAGTTTAAAACTGAGAAGCCCAGCCAGTGGTGTTGGTGGTAGAGTGGTGAGTACAGCTGCTGTCCAAACTATGAAGCCAGTACTTACTGCAGTGCATAATAAAGTGGCACCAACAGGTTTCTGTTCCATATGTCCAACTCTAATAGAGACAGGAGCTTAAGAAAACAGGACTCATGGCAAGACAGCCAGTAACTAAACTAATTATCCACCAGGAATATGCAGAAATCGGTTTCTTGGAATAAAAACACAGCAATTTAACTCCATTTAACGCATTTTCACTACTTTTTCTCCCCCAACTCCAAATTTGAAATTATTTTATTTTTGGTTTGCGATTGGCTACTTTTATACTTTAAATCATATCTGCAAGCCTCTATTGTACATCAACTACCAACCTTCCCTCTTGCTGAGAGTATAAAGCCTCTGGACTTTCCTCTGTTTCTCCAAGTCCCTTCTAATTTCCAGCATCTGTCTGGCACCCTTACTTTAAATAGATAAAGGTAACAGCTTTTTTGTTATGCTTGGTCAAAAATAATTAAATGTTTTCTCTACCCTTAGGTTGATTATAAAAGTTGAAAAACTAATAGGTTGATTATAACAGTTGAAAAACTAATTTATTATGATTATTATCATTTTGATGACTCTGTAAGTATCTTTTAGTGTAAATACAGGTATATCTGGACATTGTTTTATAATTGAATTTAAATTATCTCAAGCTTAAAAATAATACGCAAAGATGGCTATCCCTCTTTTAATTGTTACGTCAAAGCATGATTGAAGAGGCATACCTAAGAATGATTTACTTCTATAGCAAAATGTATTTTTGGTTTGACCTACTATTTACTGTTGTTTGGGACATGGATTCTTCGAAGTTTAATAGATAGCATTTTTCTGCTGTTATTCTATAATGATGTAGATGACTTGTGTCCAGTAGAAAAAGGCAAAATCTATAATAGGTTAGAGTTTTATTGCCTTATAGGACATTAGCCAGTTTTGTATCTAATTGACAAAACTTATTTCACTTTTCCTTTCCTTTCCTATGTAAAATTCTCTTCCTCAAGTGCTCTTGGAACTAGCTTTATCATCCTGCTAATGTCCTCCCTGATTAGTTAAATATATCTTTTAATCAAAATACTTTATATGAGGCTTGTGTTTTTAAGTCTTTTGAAAATTGTATTTGGAAAGCGCTTTGCTTTGCTGATGAACAGCCTGTGGGGTGTAGGCTGCTTGAGCTTTTCTGAGCTTCATGGTGTGGCTGCTCACAATTTGATTTCAGAACCACCTTGGAAAGAGGCCAAACAAAGTCAGCCTGTCCCACTGTGCCTGACTTTAGGTTTGTATTGACCCAGCACTTTGATACTCCTTTGATCCTGACACCTGCAATAATTGTCTCAGTTTTCCTCCACCATGTGTGTGTGAGTGTGTGTGTGTGTGTGTGTGTGTGTAGGGTGGAAGGTGGGGAGGCTAGTATAAAGACCAAGAAGACCAAGACTTTGCTAGGAAAAGGGACTCCATCTAGGCAGCTGGACTCAGATACAAGAAAGTCCCATGGGCAAGAAGAAGGGGTAGCCCGAGCTGGGATTTATGATGTGGGAAAGACGAGGTCAGTGGCTGAGGTGAGTCACCTATAAAACATTTGAACCCCCGCTCTGGCTGCCCCTAAGAAGAACTGGCTGATGAATTCTGGAGATTCCAACGGAATGCACTGAGAATGTTCCTTAGTGTCAAGAAAGGAGAATGGAATTTTTAAATCTGGTTGTAGTTTGAGTTGATTATCTATGCCATCCAATAAGAAAGCCACTAGGCCCATGTACCTATATGAATTTGAATTTAAATTATGTAAGATTAAAAACTTAAGTCCCTCAGTCCCAGTAGCCACATTTCAAATGCTGAACAGCCACATGTGGCTGCCATAACGGCGACACAAATGTAGACCATTTCTATCATTGTGGAAAGTTCTGTTGGTGAACACTTATCTATGATGGCAGTCTCCTTCTTAAGAATAAAGCTCTTTTTAGATTTCGTGTGTTTTAAGGACATACTTTGACTTTCAGGCTTATGCAAAAGGGAAGATCTCAGGAGAGTCTGAGTAGGAGAGTTTGAGGTGAAAGGGGAGCCAAACAGCTCAGGATGAGGAGGGACTTGAATTTTGAAGTTTTCTTCTTTAGATTGAGAGACAGAAAATGTTTGACAGTTAAGAAAAAAGCATCTGGAAAAGTGAAAAAGGACTCTGAGTGTGATTAAAATAAAATAAAGGAAACAGGAACATGAATCTTGATGGAGGAGAGGGACAAAGAAGAAAAAAGAGAGACACCCCTGGCTGGGCTGGCTAATGAAACTTATTCAGCATGATATCCGATTTTTAATCTTAAAGTTGTCTTGGTGTGGTGTATGATGCAATTCTCCTCTGCTGCCACTAAATCTTCAGTAAAAAGTCTACTTTATACAACATCCTTGTATTTCTGGGATTTGATGTTAAAGTGGGTTTAGGGAAGGAAACAAATTGGAGTAGTCAACAGTCCTGGAAACTGAATGGTAGCGAAGCATTTGAGGACATAAGTCATCACCAAGAGTGGGTAAGCACCTAGGAATTCTAGGAAAGACTGGGAAGGCCCTGACCTGCCAGGGAATGGGTTCTTCAGATCTTTGATGTGGATATTATAGGAAAGTCAGGGGGCTGGTTGAGTTAGAGATATCTGGGTTGCATGTATTTTTAAAAGCACTGCTATTTCTCTCCTCCACAAGAGACGAATCTGTATTTTGAAGATTTAATGTTAAGCATCACTTAGGAAACAAAATATATTTTGCATTTAAGTAACGTGTAAGTCAAGTAAAGTTAGAAAAGTACAGAATTAGAAGTGTCATGGCAATACAATCACAGCCTACCACTTAGGTCATTTGTAAAAATCTGGCTGCCTCAAAAATAATTCTTCAGTAATGCAGAAATAATAAAATAAACTTTAAATGCATTTGCACTTACTACATTTATTGACTATTTTTTAAACAGTGCCTATTAAACATTTTTCCCCCACCTACTGACTGCTTACTCCCTGCTTCCTTTTTTTTTTGAGACACAGCGTCACTTTGTCACCCAGGTTGGTGGGTGGGGGCGTGATCTTGGCTCACTGCAACCTCTGCCTCTTGGGTTCAAGCGATTCTCCTGCCTCAGCCTCCCAAGTAGCTGGGACTATAGGCATGTGCCACCACGCCTGGCTAATTTTTTTTGTATTTTTAGTAGAAATGGGGTTTCACTGTGTTAGCCAGAATGGTCTCAATCTCCTGACCTAGTGATCTGCCCACCTTGGCCTCCCAAAGTGCTGGGATTACAGGCGTAAGATACTGCGCCCAGCTGCTTTCTTTAAACAAATACATGGAATACAATTTTATGTTTACCTGCTATTTGAGTTCATGATGATAACGTTAGTTATCATATGGTGCTGACAGCACTTATGCCCCTTCACAAAAGGTACCTTTGCTATGACACTTTAGGGATGCTTGGGTTTTGTTTCTCTAATCTTATTCCTCCCACTGGCTTTCAGCTGTAATCCCTCATGGCTGTTCATGTACCAACCATAGAAACGAACCTTTTCTGCTTACATGTTGTTGCCTTAAATGTTTTCATGGCTCTGGCTCTAAAGAACTGAGTCTTATAGGAGTGGGAAATGATTATTTTTTAAACTGGCTGTCATCCAGCTTGAAATATTCTTCAGCTTTGTGGTTTGGTATGTTATCATGAAGATGCATGTTTACTTTATAAAGTTAAAACGTTTTTGCTCAAAATCCTAGTAAAATTGCATTGAAAGAGTTGAAAGCTTAGTTACATTGTATTTAATACTTGTTCAAGGGTTCTTTTCTTCTAACTTTGCCTAGTTTGTAGAGGAATCCAGAGGAAAAGCAAATGCCTTTAGAAGCACAGGTGATCAGTATTTCCTAATATGAGCTGTGATGATTAATAATAAAAAAAAAACACAAGAAATAAGAAGGATTCAAATGAATCTTTGGTTCATCAAATCACATTTCACTGTTGTCAAGTACTTTTTTCTCCAATAGCTTTTTCTTACATAACAGTAGGAGATATACTGAACCAATGATTGCATGTAATCTCTTCAAAATTACCTTCTCTGAATTATTAGTCTGAATTGGAATCAACTGGATCTAAAATCATTTTAGATGCTAGACATCCACAAAGAATTTGGTGGTTACAGGTATTCTGCTAGTCCCTGGAGAGAAAAAGATAAGTAAAATATGATCCTTGACTTCAAGAAACTCAGAATATAGTTTGAGAGAAAGAAACATTAAGTAAAATGTGAAGGCAGTGTAAAATATGCAAGGATAGGTTAGTGGTGGCAAAAAATAAGTTATCGCCTCTTATTCATTCAATGGGTCAAGGAAGATATCACAGAAGTGGAGATTTCTCATCTGGGTTCTGAGATGAGAGGAGTTCACCAATCAAACCAGTCGGAATAAATACATTTCAGGAAGAGGGAGTAGCATAAACAAACGATGTAGTAGAATAGTTTATGGGGGAAACTGTAAGTGGTTTGCTATAGTTGAACATACGCTGTATGTTGGAAACTGGAGAGAAATGAAGGTAATTAAGCAGGAGCCAAATTATAGAAGGCCTTGTATTTCATTCTGTGAACTTCCCTTTACGCTACAATGGGAAGTGATGGAAGCATTTTAAACACAGGAGAAATGGGATCTGCTTTATATTTTAAAAATATTACTCTATGATCTCAACCATGGGAGAGAGAAAAAAAAGAAAAACAAATATGAAAAAAGACTAGAAGAAAACTGCATAAGAATTAACAGTGCTTGTCTCTGGATGGCAGAATATTATTCTGTTTCATCTTATAGCAGAATGCAGTTCACTGTTATTTCAATTTCAGACATATGAACAGCTATTACTTCAATATTTTAATTCAAACAAGGAATAGTAACCATGTTTAGGTCCATCCTTAGCATTTGCAATTTTGTTTACTTAAAAAGTGACTATCCTGTAAATCTAGAGATGCACCCTGCAGAAATATCAAGTCAACAAGTATTAAGCTATGTCAGCTCACAGAAGACCTAGTTTCTGCATCTGACAATCTGGACCTCTGGGAAGATCAGCGAATTAGCCACTTCATACATTTCATTGATTTTCAAAGGAACCAACTCTGACTCTAAATGAAGTTTTAATATGTTTTACTTTCAACCTCTTGGTAAAGGAAACATCAATTTCATTATACACTCCTTCCCAAGTCACCTCAAATTCAAGTACAACAGAAGAAAAATCATGCATTTCCAATGCAAATGAGGCTTTAATTCACCTACCCAGCCATTCTGAACAGATTGGTGGCCCAAAGCCCCTGCTCTATAGAAAGTCTGGAGTCATCACCACCTTGCAAGGGCACAGACAATAAATGATAGAATCAGAGGCATGCAAAGCTTTGGTCAAAATGGTTTATATCAATGAAATGAGCAAAGCATGACTGGCACAAAGTTCAATCACTATTACATTTATAACACATACAAAGTTATATGTAGAATGACTGCCAAAAGCACTGCATTAAGCAAAAACTGTTACTATATAAAACCCATCTGTAAACTGAGAATATTAATAGCAACAACCTTGTAAGGTTGTTGTAAAAAATTAAACAAATAATACACATAAAATGTTTAGAAGGTCATCTGGCACATAGTGAGCACTCAAAAATTTATAGTATCATTATCATTATTACTCTAGCTCATAACTTGCCTCTTTTCAACAACTCCAACCTATAAATCCTAAAGATGTTCTTACTTATGTCAAAGAATATTTACTCAATACTGTAATTAAAATGTAATAATTATTAGAATGTTTTGAGAGAAAAGATTAATAACACTTCTTTACCTCTTCGTATCTGTCAAAAACTGCTCCTTCTTGCAAAAAGGAAGGAACTTCCTTCTGCCAGTTAAATTCATAAGGTTTGGCCATGATTATATTCAAGACCTAAAAATGAAAAAGAATAGCTCATTAGTATATAAAATGAAAAAACAATTGAGGATGGTTAATCACTTCGCATTTCTGTGTTTGCAGGAGATTTTCTTTAAATATGTGGAATACATTTTTTTCTTCTTCCCTTTGTCTGACCCCCAACTTGCTTTCTTTTCTCTAAACCTGGAGATATCATAATCAAGAAATACCAGAGGTGATCATTTGGGAAGTTTCCATTCCCTCTCCAAATCCTACAAAATAACAAGATGTGTGTGTGTGTGTGTGTGTGTGTGTGTGTATATTCTTTTTTTAAAATCTGAAGGCACCAGATAAAATAAGGAAACCGTAGACCAAAATCGATACATAAGAGAGGCCTGCTGTAAATAGCTAAGGGCACTATGGGCTTGAAGGTGAACATATGGGCAGGAGGAGCCCACAGGGTATAAGTTGCAGAATCACGTAGGAGTAGCCAGAATTTTTTATAGCTCTTGGTCCTCTCTTTAGCCCTCTCTTAGGCTCTCTTTCCCCTACCCCTTTGTTCCTCACCCCTTGGGCCACGCGGGGAACAAGAGAACGTCTGATTTTGAGACAGCCAGCTCATAGGGGGTCCCTGGAGAAACTCCAACCAGCCTGCCCACTGAGGTGGGGCCTCGGGGTGTTCACAATGTTTGTAGCAGAGAGGAGTCTGGCCCCTCCTCCTTCTGTGTGGAACTTGGGATTCCAATGGCCTAGAAGGAAGCCCTCTAGCAGGGATTCTGGGCTTGCAAGAGCCCCTGTTGCCCCATTTTCTTCCTTTTTACCTGTCTTACTCGCCATTTAAATTGCCTGTGAGCTTGAATTTTCATGGCTGTGGGACAAAGAACCCTGTTTTTAGCTGAACTAAGGAAAAGTCCTGCAACAGTTTTATTATAGACAGTGAGTAGGACATTTAAAGAGAGGCTAGGCACTGTTCAGAGTGGCTCCCTGCAACTAGGAAGAATTCAGCATTCCTTTTACCCATCCTTGTTGGCAACATGCACCATGGTATGTATGCAATAACTACAACCCAAACATCTTGCATGACAGGGGAGCATACAACAATGAGTCACCAAATAGTTAAGCAACGCAAAGAACATGGAAGAACACCAAACACATCAAGTAAAACTTACACCCAAGGAAAGAGAGTGAGCAGGAAAAACAGGACCTGACTTCAGCATACTGATTTTTTCAGAGGGAAGAGAGAGTATATTCTGTTCCTAAAATATAATTAACCACAGATACTAGAAATTTAAAACAAGATTGTTGAAATAAAACTTAATAGATGAGCTGAATTGTAAAGAAAACTCAGATGAAGTGTTGAGCCAAGGGATTCTTAAAAATGCAACACCACGCCGGGCTCAGTGGCTCACGCCTATAATCCCAGCATTTTGAGAGGCTGGGGTGGGGGGAGGGGGTGGATCACCTGAGGTCAGGAGTTCAAGACCAGCCTGGCCAACATGGCGGAACCCCATCTCTACTAAAAAATACAAAAATTAGCTGGGTGTGATGGCAGGCACCTGTAATCCCAGCTACTCGGGAGGCTAAGGCGGGGAGAATTGCTTGAACCCAGGAGACGGGGGTTGCAGTGAACGAAGATCGCATCACTGCACTCCAGCCTGGGTGAAAAAGTTAGAGATATAGAAAATAGAAAGGAAAGGTTTACCAACCTTATATGGAGACAATGGAGGGATGGAAATAAAGTAACAGTAGAAGAACGTTTCTGAAACCTGAATATTTGAGTCCTCAAAGTGAAAAAATCCACTGATTCCACGTAGTATAAATGGGGGAAAAAGATATACACCCCCAAATATACCTCATGGTGACACTGAAGACACAAAATATGCAGAAATGATGAAATCTCTCAAAGATGCAGGAAGAGAAAAGATAGGCTAGAGGTAAATGACAATGAGACCGATATCAGGTACATCACCCACAACACTAAATGCAGTAAGACAATTTTGAAGTTCTGTGGAAAATAAATTTGGATTTAAAATTCTGTGTGCAATACTGTTTCAACTTTTAGGAGAAAAATGTAGTTATTTACAGACTTGTAAGTAATCAGAAAGATTTAGTAATCTACTCTGAAAAATTTAATGTATTATATACTCTGTCAGGGGAAAATAAATAGAGAAATAAGAGAGATATGGGAAATAATGTTAAGAAAAATAAAGTAAAAAGAAACAATAGGCTTAATCTTAAGTTTTATTGTACTATGCCAAAAAAGTAGAAAAGAAAAAATATATTTAAAAATCAGCCAACCCAAATCCTAGATTATATCAATATATGAGTTGTGGCCAGTGAAGTGGTTGGAGGAACAAAGTTTGAGACAAAGGGAAGTAAAACCATTTTGGGAAGGGAACAGAGATACTAAAAACTCTAGACATCAGTAGGAAAATAGAAGTTTAAATATGGGTGTTATGAATTTAAGAGTTCTCCTATAGAAAATTAAAATTAAAAAAACATAACTTCCAAATGATTAGCAGGGGAGAAATAGCAAAAGAAACTCGAGCCTCTTTTAAAAAGTAAGCAGATAAAGAATGGAGAGAAGACAGGAACATATTATAAGTAGGAAACACAAAATAAAATGACACATCACCAAGCACAGTAAATACGAATTGGTTAAATTCACTTATAAAAGAGGTTTTCGGATTAGGTAAAATTATGGTTGTTTACAGAAATATTTTGAAAACTATCTAAGAAGTTTGAAAATGCAGGGATGTTGGGGGGAGGGGGGCGGGATAGCATTTGGAGATATACCTAATGTTAAATGACGAGTTACTGGGTGCAGCACACCAACATGGCACATGTATACGTATGTAACTAACCTGCACGTTGTGCACATGTACCCTAAAACTTAAAGTATAATTTAAAAAAGATAGAACTAAAATTAAAAAAAAAAAGAAAATAAAAAAGAAAACGCAGGAATGAAAAAAGATACCATGGGCACATGCTAAGAAAAAAAGAAAACAGGTGTAACAATAACATGAGACAAAACAGACTTCAAGAGAAAAAGCAGAGACAGAGTAATAATACATCACATTAACTGCCATTAATATCTAAGCATGTGACCACACAGCATCACAACATTTGAAAATTGACAAAGTACAAGGAGAAATTAGCAAAGTCACAAACAGGAGACAATGGTTCTCAGAATAACAGAATAAGAAGACAAGTAAGAATCTCGAAGATCTGAATATCATACTTAATAATTTAGTACAAACAACTTAAATAACTCAAAGTAACACAATTTAAATAACAGTACTTAATGAGATTTATTCTCTCTCTTAATATATTTATTCTCTCTCTAAATATTTTTTTTTTCTTTCCCTCTTTGCACCCTGGCTACCCACACACGTGACAATCTCAAAATCCGATCACGATTAGGCCCTAGAGGAAATTTCAGCATTTTTCAAAAGGCAGAAAATATTGTGGTCATGCTCATTGACAACAACAAGGAAACATATAAATTAATGACAGAGAGTGTAAAACATCTATATACATGGAAATTAAACATTCACACCCCCCCACACACACATACATACACCCCTTAATCGTTCTTGAGTTAAGCAGAAATTATAAACTTTTTAGAAAGAAAAGATGAGAGCATTACAAACCAAACCTAGATATGTAATCTGTAGCCAAAAAAAAAAATAGTAAAACAATGATCAGTAAAAGCAAAAGTTAATTGTTTTCTGAATTGGGTATATATTTGGCAAGTACTTAGAGCAAGAGTGAGAGACACAGAGGGAGGGAGATTTAGGTGGGGGCAGAAGGGAGGAGGAGGAGGAGGAGGTGGCTGCAGCACAAACTCACAACATTTACAATGAAAAGTGGGATGTAATTAAAGAAGGAGAATGTGAACATTCTAAGAGAATACTGTGTATAACTTTAATCAGAATATTTTAAAAGCTAAATAAAAAGTATATATCTTTCAAAGTTAAAATACATTTGGCTTAAATTACTATAGCCATTGTCAAAAACAGTATGGAGGTGCCTCAAAAAACTAAAAATGGAATTTTAGTTTTTTGAGGAACTAAATGATCCAGCAATCCCACTTCTGGGTATTTACTGGAAAGATTTGAAATCAGTAGGTCAAAGAGATATCTGCACTCCCATGTTCAATGCAGCACTATTCACAATATCCAAGTTATGGAATCAACCCAAGTATCCCACAACAAATGAATGCATAGAGAAAATGTGGTGTATTACACACAGTGAAATATTATTCAGCCTTAAAAAAGGGAAGAAATTCTGTCATTTGTGACAACATGGATGGAACTGGAGAACATTATGCTAAGTGAAATAAGCCAAATACAGAAAGACAAATATCCATGTGCTCACTTACATGTGGAATCTGTAACAGTTGAACTCATAAAAGCAGAGAGTAGAACAGTGGTTACCAAAGGCTGAGGGTAGGGGGAATGTGGAGTTGATAATTGAAGTATACAAAGCCTTCTATCAGTTACACAGAAGAAATAAGTTTGACTTTGAAACCTTTTGCATAGCTTGATGAATATAGCATGTATGTACACACATAACCACATAGCTTCTACCCAAGAAGCTTAGAAACAAGCTTCTGAGGTAGATGATGTGCATTCATGCCTTCTATGCTATAAAACAGATCTGCAGAGAAAAATAGACCCACAGACCCCCCTTAATAACCAACTACAGGGAGCTAAGTGTTAGCTTGAAAAATAGATTAAAAAACAACATGGTGGCCATCCCAGTTTGCCAGGCTGAGAAGAATGGTGGGCAAAACATCTCTTTTCTGCAGAATTTTATGTGTTCTATGATTGTCTCACTCCTGACAACCATCCCTTTTAATTCACCCCTTTGGTTTCATTTTAAATCAATAAGAGGCTTTGGATACAAAAAGTTAATATCAAAAATAAAAATGAAAAAAAAAAAAAGCTTTTTACAGTTTGCATCATCTTCCATTGGTTTAACTCTGGTTCTCCCAGCATCAACATGAGTACCCAGTATATGATGTTTCTCAGACCTCACTACTATTCTTAACTACTAAAATATTCATCTCTACCTTGGGTACTAATTTCACCACAATAGTCTCACTATATGAAGAACTTTGGAGGTGAAGGAGGAGGGTAATTTTGACCTTAATCTCTTCTGCAGTGGAGGTGAAAGTTCATTTCATTGCTTATTCCTTCAGAGCATTGGGGTTCAGAACAAGGTAAGAAGTATTCTGGCAAAATGATGTTGGAGTATCCTGAATGTTCCCAATTTGAAACTGGTGGCTGTGGTCGAGGCTGTTCTTTGTGCTATCTGTGGAAAACTTCCTAGGGCCTGACCTCAGGGGCACTAGCTGGGTTATTTTACACACATGGTGCAATGATGACCTACAGACTAGAAAATGTTGACCCAGCCAATCCTGTTTCACTATAGTTTGATCCAGATAATTGATTTAAAATGGGAACAAATGAAGGTACACATTATAGTCCCAGTGACTGCAGAGAATGTTAAAGGGACAGTTACTTCTTTTTAAAAGAGGGGAGGAACTGGCCACCCTGTAACTACATTCTTATTGCAATTATCTCAAATCCCAACCCACAGCCAACTGGCTTGAAAAAAAAAAGGCTTTGATTGTACCATGCCAAAAGTTCCCCTTCTCAAATTCTCTAGCTTGCCTTCCAAGGCCTCACTTACAAGATATTTCAAGGTTTAATTGTCTCCTCCACCTCCTAGAATGGCATCATCTCACCATGCAGAGCCCACAGTATCCACCTTCTCTTTGAGGAACACGGGAAGTGAAAGAGACTTTACATTGTCAAAGAATAGACAGCCTGAAACCTCTTGCAGTGTAAACACATTGAGCAGTTACTGGAAGGAGGCCAGAAGGCTTTTAAATAGTCGCATTGTTCTAAATCCTTGTGCAACTGGATCGGATTAGCTATTGCACTGGGGCAGAGGAAAAACTCCCTGGACTGCAAGAAACTTTGGAAGCGGGGGACAAGAAAGAAGGGGAGTCCTAGAAGGTCTTGTTCCAGAGTAAGTGGCAAAAGCTCCTTCTAAAGATGATAATAAGAAACTGGCAGAGTTAGGAGGAACACAAGGGGGCTGAGGTGGGCTGTCGAGGGGCCAAATATTCAAGTAGGACATGTGCATTACCCATAAAGATGGCCTTCTATCCATTCGGTTGGGGTGAACCAAGGAAGAGATTTGGTTTTCTTGGCCTACTCTGTCCTGAGTCTTTAAACCTGCTGTCTTGTCTTCCTTGCTAGACCTATAAGGTGGTCTTCAGGAATTACCAGACCACCTATCTCAGATGTGCTGGATCAACTTTAGAGTCAGTGCTGCTCACCCTCCCTCACCACCACCACCAACCTAGACCAGTTTAGGTCAATACTTTCACAAGGAATTTTTTGTCTCTGGACATGTGCCTCACGATCTGGTATAGAGTGAACAGAGGGCAGTATGTGAAACCAGCCATATCTAAGGTACCTGGGTATGGTAGGCTGAATAAATGGCCCCCAAAAGATACCCACCTCCTAACTGCTGCAACTCGTGAATGTTACCTTACAGGGCAAAAAGGGACTTAGCAGATGAGATTAAGCGAAAGATCTTGAGATGGGGAGATTATTCTGGATCATCCAGGTGGGCCCTAAATGTCCTTACAAAAGGGAAGCAGGGGAAGTTTTGACACAAGCAGAAGAGGAGGAGGAAATGCGACTACGGAGGCAGAGATTAGAGTGATGTAGCCACAGTTCAAGAAGAGTTGGCAGCCACCAGAAGGTGAAATAGGCCAGGAATGGGTTCTTCCCCACAGCCTGGAGGAAATGTGGCCCTGAAAATACCTTGATGTCAGACGTCTGGCCTCCAGAACTGTGACAGAATAAATTTTGGTTACTTTCAGCCACTAGTTTGTGCTAATTTTTTATAGTAGCCCAGAAAATGCATATATTGGGCCCCCTGAAGCTGAGCACCTTTCTTAAAAGAACTAAAAAGTTGCCAAATAAGTTTGGAATGCAGTAGAGACTGCTCTGATTTGAAGGGAATGGTCATTCAACATATGTGTGTTCAACTGAATCATCAGAGGAAGACAGAAAGAAAAGTACAGAATAAACTTCACCTAGAAATGAATTCAGATCATTCCTGTCCTTCTGTTCCAAAGCCCCTTTGAGGACTAATGACATTATTTCTGCATACTCTTCCCCAGGTTCCAAATGTCTTGTAACAATTTTGCATCTCAGCAATAAATATAAACTTCAAATCCTGCAGCTCCCCCGAAGCCAAACAAGGTGTTCTTCATTTTTTATTCCTATTTGTGAAAAAATGAATTCATCTGAAAAAGCATTTGCTTCTACTTGATAACATATAGCTTTCAAGTGAATAAATGCACCATGACTCAGTTATAAATTTTATTAAGTGCAACTTTTAACTTCAACCTTATGACAAAAAAATTTTCCATAACAAATTAATCCCTTCCCCATCCAACCATACAAATCCCATTAAACCAAATAACCCATGACCTTAAGTGACCTCATGATGGCACAACCAAAGTTGTTTTCCAGAACATAGAGAGTTGAGATAAAATTTCCACTGACCACAAGTAAATTAGTTGAATCTATCACACATATTTCAGTGCCTTGCTCTTCAATCTTTAAATAAGATATCCTTATATTTCTAAAAACATATCAACAAGCTGTCATCAGATCATCCAGGGCTTTTAAATAAATGGCTTTACCTCAAGTAAGAATCTAATTTGACATTAATATATTGTATCATTAGGGATAACTTCCCCATTTGCAAAAATACCTCCATTTTTATTAAGCCATTAAATAACCTTTTCAAAAAACATACAAAGAGTACAGGAAGAAAAATATGATAATATGCAATGCTGTTGATGGATGGGGTGAGGGCATATCTGGTAAAAAAGAATTTTGTAATACATTTCTTTTTTTTTTTTTTTTTTTTTTTTTGAGACGGAATCTGCCTCTGTCGCCCAGGCTGGAGTGCAGTGATGTAATCTCGGCTCACTGCAACCTCCGCCTCCCAGGTTCAAGCGATTCTTCTGCCTCAGCCTCCCGAACAGCTGGGACTGCAGGTGCGTGCCACCACACCCGGCTAATTTTTGTATTCTTAGTAGAGACGGGGTTTCACCATATTGGCCAGGCTGGTCTTGAACTCCTGACCTCATGATCCACCCGCCTCGGCCTCCCAAAGTGCTGGGATTACAGGCGTGAGCCACCGTGCCCGGCCTTGTAATACATTTCTATAGCCTTGAAATATCCATACTCTTTTATCTAGTAATTGTACAAGTAGGATTTATCCTATGTAAATGTGTACAAAATCTATGTACAAGAATACTGTTGTGCTGTTTATGGTAGAAAAATATTGGCCTTATATAATCATCACTAAGCAATTGATTAAACACACTCTAGTACTTAAATACTGTACCCATTAAAAATAGTACTTTAAAGGAATAGTTATTTGCTTAACAATAGCAAATTTAGAAGAGTTTCTAAAAATATTCACAACTCTTGTGAAGCAAAGACAAATGCTCTTAACATACAGTTAAGAAAAAAAATAACCACAGGCTATAAAATTACACAAGAGTCTGATCCAAATTTTTATGTTATATATTATACACATATTGCTTACATATGTACACTGTTTTACAACAGGAAAAACTAGCAAGACATATACCAAAACAAATAGTAGTTACAGCTAGCTGATGTAATTTTAGGTAATTTTCTTTTCTTTAATACTTTCCTGTATTTTAAAATATTCATAGTGACTGTAATTTTTATATTCCAGAAAAAATATTTTCTAAAGCAAACGGAGGATACAATTTTAAAACTCGTTTCTTTTCATATAAATTAGTCTTAAAATAATGTCTATGTTTTCTAGCAGAAATCTTGGCAAGAACAAATAACAGGAAGAGATAAATACATAAAGCTGTAAAACGCTGTTCTCCCCTTTCAGAATTTAAAACCTTCACTGTACAATGGGAGCCTTCACACATCCCAGTTATGACTGATCCTTATTCATTACTTAGTAAGGAGTTACTTAATATACTGACTAAAATGAATGTCAACTGAAACCTCTGCAATACTTATATTTGGGAAAAAACTGATTGTGATGGTACTGGAATTAGACTTTAATGAATTCTGGGCTACAAGAAATCTATGGCCTTTGCTATGATTTATCTATTATAAAGCATCACGTGATTAAAAACAATTTCCTGGAGTGTAATAAAAGAACACAAATTGCACAGGAATAAAATAAAAACAGAAAGCAAGCATTCGCTATTTGTCCCTGCCTCTCGTACCTCAATATTAATCATAACTGAGGGGCAAGTGTAACTTCCTTAAAATTTAATAATTACAAATAGATGAATAAAAATATTAAAGTGTATTGCCTTCATAAATTTATTAGGTGATATTTGTGATCATGCTATTGGTTCCATTATATCAAGATTTTAAAAAACATGTCTAAAATATGTTTAGTTACCTGGGGTGAAGATCCAGGTTTATAAATTTATTAGATGACATTTGTGATCGTGTTATAGGTTTCAATCTATCAGGATTTTACAAAACATGTCTAAAATATGCTTAGTTGCCTGGAGTATTTAGAGATCCAGCTTAATTTAAATATAATGAATAACTGTCAATATATTCTAGGGAAGAAAAAGTAATATCTTTCCTCATCCATCACAAAGTTCATGTCTGAGACCCTCTATAACAAAAGACAGATTAACAAGAGAGATATACAAATTTATTTAATGTGAGTTTTAGGTGACACAGGAGCCTTCAGAAACAAAGACAGAAATTGAGATAATTGTATATTTCTATGTTTAGTTTTGATAAAGAATGGATAGTCGTATAGAAGCACGATTAGACAAAAGTGGGTACGATATAATGGTCTTGAACTGGGGGGAACTGAGAAAGGTCTCTTCACATTCTTCTTGGTATCTTTGTGTTATCATTCCTTCCCTCCAGGCATAAAGTGGGACACCTGTCACATGAAGGTGTCTCAGGAAAGAAGGTCAGAGATTGACCTTCCAGCTTCTGCAGTTTTCTCAATTTCCTTTATCTCAAAATACTCAGTATGTCAAGGCGCCATGTTTTCAGGTATTGTGTTCTGAGCCCTGGCAATTTAATTCAATCTGCAATAATCAGTTTCAAAGAAATTAGAATACAATGAAGTATAACAGCTTCCTAAGAGAATAACTGAGCTGTTTCAAAAGATTGTTTGGATGTTGGTTGTTTGCCTGTAGCAATTCCCTTGGAAATGACATCTGAGTTCCTATGCCAGCCCTCCAAAATCCTCTAGAACACATCAAGGAGCTGAAATCGTATTAAAAGTACATAGTTGTCCATGACTGAGGTTTTCCAGCCTGATAATCCCTTGTCATTCAACTTTAGAATGGTGCAGGTGAGGGTTCAAGCTAGGGAGCAATAATGGTACAGGAGGGCTCAGTGGCAGAAGTGGGGCCTATCTACACGTGATGTCCTCTGAGGGGTCATGTTCTTAAGTGCTTAGTAAATCCACCCCTGGCTTAACAGTATTTTGATCTTTCAGAAACAGAAGATAGTTTGTATATTAATCTTTTTTAAATTTCAATAGGTTTCTGGAGAACAGGTGGTGTTTGGTTACCTGAATAAGTTATTTAGTGGTGATTACTGAGATTTTGTGCACCCATCACCCAAGCAGTATACATTGTACCCAATGTGTAATCTTTTATCCCTCACCCCACTCTGACCCTTTCCCCTGAGTCCCCAAAGTCCACCATATTATTCCTATCCCTTTGCATCTTCATAGCTTGGCTCCCACTTATGAGTGAGAACACGTGTACACACATATTAATCATTTTTATAGTAGTGAATTACAGAAGTGACTGCTAGAAAGAAATTTTTTTGATAGCATGCAAGATATATCAACCTTTAGCAAAAAAAATATATATATAGTGTGCAGGGGGGTGCGGGCTATAGAAGCCTGAGGAAAGGAATATATAATCTAACTGGGTTTTTCTCTTTCATGAATAATAAATCTATTTTAGTAGAATTTGTTTTTGACATATTATAAATATGCTCCAGAGTAAAAGTCATCTTGTTTCTTTTTTGTTATTATTATACTTTAAGTTTTAGGGTACATGTGCACAACGTGCAGGTTAGTTACATATGTATACATGTGCCATGTTGGTGTGCTGCACCCATCAACTTGTCATTTAACATTAGGTATATCTCCTAATGCTATCCCTCCCCCCTCCCCCAACCCCACAACAGGCCCCTGTGTGTGATGTTCCCCTTCCTGTGTCCATGTGTTCTTATTGTTCAATTCCCACCTATGAGTGAGAACATGTGGTGTTTGGTTTTTTGTCCTTGCAATAGTTTGTTGAAAATGATGGTTTCCAGCTTCATCCATGTCCCTACAAAGGACATGAACTCATCATTTTTTATGGCTGCATAGTATTCCATGGTGTATATGTGCCACACTTTCTTAATCCAGTCTATCATTGTTGGACATTTGGGTTGGTTCCAAGTCTTTGCTATTGTGAATAGTGCCGCAATAAACATACGTGTGCATGTGTCTTTATAGCAGCATGATTTATAATCCTTTGGGTATATACCCAGTAATGGGATTGCTGTGTCAAATGGTATTTCTAGTTCTAGATCCCTGAGGAATCGCCACACTGACTTCCACAATGGTTGAACTAGTTTACAGTCCCACAACAGTGTAAAAGTGTTCCTATTTCTCCACATCCTCTCCAGCACCTGTTGTTTCCTGACTTTTTAATGGTCACCATTCTAACTGGTGTGAGATGGTATCTCAATTGTGGTTTTGATTTGCATTTCTCTGATGGCCAGGGATGATGAGCATTTTTTCATGTGTCTTTTGGCTGCATAAATGTCGTCTTTTAAGAAGTGTCTGTTCACATCCTTCACCCACTTTTCGATGGGGCTGTTTGTTTTTTTCTTATAGATTTGTTTGAGTTCGTTGTAGATTCTGGATATTAGCTCTTTGTCAGATGAGCAGATTGCAAAAATTTTCTCCCATTCTGTAGGTTGCCTGTTCACTTTGATGCTAGTTTCTTTTGCTGTGCAGAAGCTCTTTAGTTTAATTAGATCCCATTTGTCAATTTTGGCTTTTGTTGCCATTGCTTTTGGTGTTTTAGACATGAAGTCCTTGCCCATGCCTATGTCCTGAATGGTACTGCCTAGGTTTTCTTCTACAGTTGTTATGGTTTTAGGTCTAAGCCAAAAGAACAAAGCTGGAGGCATCACGCTACCTGACTTCAAACTGTACTACAAGGCTACAGTAACCAAAACAGCATGGTACTGGTACCAAAACAGAGATGTAGACCAACAGAACAGAACAGAGCCCTCAGAAATAATGCCGCATATCTGCAACCATCTGATCCTTGACAAACCTGACAAAAACAAGAAATGGGGAAAGGATTCCCTATTTAATAAATGGTGCTGGGAAAACTGGCTAGCCATATGTAGAAAGCTGAAACTGGATCCCTTCCTTACACCTTATACAAAAGTCATCTTGTTTCTTATCTTTTATGCCTCTGAAATAAAGTATTTCTGTTCTTACTAAGGGCAGCAAAGAGCAGAGGGTATTTTATTACTACTGAGAATTTAACATAAACAGAGTTATCATCAGCCCTAAAGAATATAAAAGTTCTGAGAAATAAGAGGATTAGAGCACCCTGGGATATTTGTAAATGAAAGACTGTATAGTAACAGTTTTTTCCCTCTCTCAAAAGTAGAACTTGTCACTGTTTTCAAGGACAGAACTAACAGAATACATGGTGGATGTCTATACTTTACCGTGCAGGAAAGCAACAACTTCTCCCTTAGTAGGAGGTGCTAGCCATATGCAACAATTTTCAGGGAGAGTTCAGCCCTTTTTGATCTAACAGTAGTAGTTCTGAGGAGGTCTTGGAACATAGAAAACAAAAGGGAAACATGCACAAATTAAGTATAGTTTTAGGTAGAGGTCACAGATTCCATACTGGTCTCTCCTGGATCTTTCAAGGGGTTCTTAACCCAGGGCTTCCTGGTCACAGAGGACCCCAGTCTTTAAAAAGTCCTGGGGTTCCAGAGTGGGGACTATGAGAATGGAGGCTTAGGTTGACCTCTTCCTCAGCTTAAGTTTCTTCTTTGCAGGAATACTCTTTGAGTTATTTCTTTTTAGCCAAGATGGGAACTCAGGCTGGGAGCATAGGGGAAAGACTAGAGAATCTTTAGGTCCCTGGATTTGCCTTAGATTATTGGTTCTTAAAGTATGGTACCCCGAGAGCAGACATCACCTGGGACTTCTTAGAAATGCAAGATCTCAACCCCCATCCAGACCTAAATCAGAAAGTCTGCTGGTGGGGTCCAGGAATCCACGGCGTATCCAGCTAGCCAGGTGATTGCAATGTAAGCTAAGGTTTGAGAAAACAGCCTTAGATCAAGTCTCCAGCAAAAGGGAAAAAAGGGGAAAGAGGAAAATGGTCTTTAAATCCTTATCCAGCCCAGCCCAATTTACCAGGAAAAGAAGCTGGCTAGGTATTCGGAACTAAAGCTTCGGTAAGAAAGACAGTCCATTTGTCTAGAATGCACGCTTTTCTCAGGAAGTCCATGGAAAACCAAGCCTATGGAGACTCTGAAGGCCAGTACTTGCTTTCCATCCAAGACCAAGAGTAGATACTGAGAGCCTGAAGTAAATGGTAATTTTCTCAACCATTTTTTTTCAAGCTTCATCCTTAAGAGTTAAGTAAGAAGAAACCAGTTAAGAATGACAGGCAACTTGAAGAAAGTAAATAAAGGGTGACTGAGTCATAACCAAACCCTCAGCCAACACAACATCCCTTTAATCTGCAGTGCAGACTTCACAGTCACTTAAATAACTTCAAGCAGTTACCTCTTTTGGCCCAAACCTTTACGCTCCCTGTTAACTACAAGCTATGAATGCTAATATTTCTCCTAAGAACTCAGGAAAAAATATTGGCTAAGAGTCAACCAGCAAATTCCTTTAAATTTAAGGAACTGCAATTGACAAATGAGCTGAGGAGAAAGATTATGTTAAAACACAAGGATTCTAGAAGAAACGTGCCCTCAGCTGCACTGGAAAGCAGCATCTTCCCTCACCACCTTTCCTTTTACATTCTCCTCTCTGTATTTATCAGAATTGATTCCTTGCCCCCCAGTACTGAGCATTTTGCACATTTCTCTTTTCTTCTCATTCACTAACTTACTGGTTATTTACTTACTGGTTATTTACTCCCCTAAACTTACTGGTTATTATTTAAAGAAACTGGGCCAGGCACCACTCTGTATTTTCATTTAAGCACCTTGTGCTTCCCCCTTTGAAGAACTCACCACCCTACCTGGTAAACAGCTATTTGTTTATCTGTATCATCACTATATGATGACCTCTGTGAAGGCTGGGGCCTTGCTTGCTGCTATAGTGTCCAGCATATAGCAGTAAACAATGAATGAATGAATGAATGAATGAATGAATGAATATTTTACTCTGTGGAGGAGCTCCCAACCAACCCCCAAAACAAATCAAGGCAGAAAGGACAATGGACTCTTCTCTTACACACACACACTTAATCCTTCTTTCCTTCCTTCCTTCCTTCCTCTCGTCCTCTTTCTCTCTTTCTGACAGAGTCTTTCTCTGTCACCCAGGCTGGAGTGCAGTGACTTCTTCCCTTCCCTTCCCTTCCCTTTCCTTTCCTTCCCTTTCCTTCCCTTTCCTTCCTTCCTTCCTTCATTCCTCTCTTCCTCTCTTTCTGACAGAGTCTGTCTCTGTCACCCAGGCTGGAGCGCAGTGACTTCTTTCCTTCCCTTCCTTCCCTTCCCTTTCCTTCCCTTTCCTTCCCTTTCTTTCTTTCCTTCCTTCCTTCCATCCTTCCTTCCTTCCTTCTTCTTTCCCTTTCCCCTTTCCTTTCCTTTCCATTCCGTTCCATTCCATTCTTTCCTTACTTCTGTCTGTGTCTCTGTCTCTGTGTCTCTCTGGGTGTCTCTCTCTCTTTTTCTTTCTTTCTTTCTTTCTTTCTTGAATCTCACTCTGTCACCCAGGGTGCAGTGCAGTGGCACGATCTGGCCTCACTGCAACCTCTGCTTCCTGGGTTCAAGCGATTCTCCTGCCTCAGCCTCCCGAGCTGCTGGGATTACACGTGTGTACCACCACACTCGGATAATTTTTGAGTTTTTAGTAGAGACAGGGTTTCGCCATGTTGGCCAGGCTAGTCTCAAACTCCTGACCTCAGGTGATCCACCTGCCTTTGCCTTCCAAAGTGCTGAGATTACAGGTGTGAGCCACTGTGCCCAGCCCAAATGCACACTTTAGTACCATTTCTGTGTATACCTGCTCCTCTCTCCAGTATCCTGAAATGCTGTTCACAGTGTTTTGTTCTCCACTCATACCCTGCTGCCTGCCTGCTGCAGGCTAAAACCAGGCCTGTAGAATGAGTTTCCATTCTTTACCAAGTTTGACAGCCTCGATTGTGCCTATGAATAATTTCTAGAATAAACATTCCAACCACACCACCTCTATGGCCTGAACCTCTGTTCTCCTTAGACCCTCTCTGATCACTGTCCCTTAGTAAGGGCTGTTCAGATTGGCACCTAGGTCCTCACTGGTGGGGCTTGATCCTGGACATGTCCTCATGAGGTGCGTGATGTTCTTATCCCTAGAGACTGTCTCTTTAGAGGAGACCTCTGGGCAGCCCATAAGGTCCTCCTGTCTCTTATGCCCAGCCCTCTGTACTTTGCCCTTCATTTGCCCTTGGACTGCCTGCCACAATTATCAGGCAAAACATCGCCAACATGAATCATATATGTCAAGAGGGAAACCTCTTTTTAGAAGCCTGATTTTGCCTTATTATTGGACTATTTCAAAGGAAAGATTTTTATTTTATCTTCACTTGAATAAGCTCTCTGAAGGTTGCCTCCGGCGTGAGTATGGAGTAAGCCTGAGGATTGTAAAATGAGACTTCACAAAAATGGGCAAAGTGCTTTGGAAAGGAGCAGGCACAAATTCAAGGACTGGAGGCATTCTTTATTTTAAAACTATTTTCTCATTAAAATAAACATACACACACAACGAGCTCTTCAATTTAATCAAAATTCCTTGTATTTAAAAATTCTCCAAGCTACTTTTATAAATAGATCTTTGCTATTATTATACAGGAGTCATAAGAAGAGGATAAAGCCTAAGACCATGCATATTAGAACTGAGCTCAGACCATAGAAGGAGAAAATAAAACATTCTTCCTCAAGTTTTCAAGCTTAAGGATATCCGAAATCAACAGTCTTCATATGTTCATCCACACAGGGGTACTGCCCCATGATCTGAAAGTAACCTTTGGTCAAAAAAATGTCACCTACATAAATCTCAAATCTCACACAAGGTCATTTATCTCCTTATGTGCCCAAAATTGTTCCACCTGAAGTCCAAAAGCTTAAAGTAAGTACAGAGATGGAACTAATAAAATAGAGATAGTGAGAAAAAAATTACATGGAATTCGAGGTTTGGGGAAGTTGATTTAATTTTTTTATACATGCACATTATTTTCAAAATCTCTAAACCTTTCTTCCTCTTTGTCTTTTTTATGCACAAAAATACACCCAGTCTGAAAGGAAAAGGAAACAAAATCCTTAATCTCAGTTAACTTATATTAAAAGTGTCACCTTTTCAGGCCCCTCCTCCTCAGGTTTGGCATTACTAATTAACTATTACTTAAAATAATGGGAAATTTACTGTGCAAATTGGTTTATGTAAGTGAGGCTGCACATTAAAACTAGGTGTAAATATTAGATGCTGTCTTTGGCTTTTTCTGATAGACCAGCAGGGAGAGTGGAATTGAGTCTATTTCATTCACATCAGAAATACCAGCAATAACATTCACACAACTTGAAATAAATCTAATGTGACATTGTAAAAGTGAATCAGAAAAATACAAAGTTTATAGTTTTATAAGTAAATTAACCATTTTTAAAAATGAGTCTGCCTTTGATTATATATTACACTATTTCCACAATTAATATTAAATTAATATGAGCTATATAGCATGTTGGAATGGAAAGAGAAGGGCAATTGGAGATGGAAGACCTACATTCCAGCCCCAGCTCTGTCCCAACTAGGTGTGTGACCTTGAGGAAGCCCCTTAACCCTCTGAGTCTTAGTATCCTTGTCTGTAAAATACAGATCCTGAAACTGTAATTTATCTGATGTTTTCTTAGCTTATATTAGTTTTATCTCTGTGATGCCTTCTTAGTTTACATTAATAAACATTTGATTAAACATTATTTGAGCTCCTATGAAATATAAATGTTATTTAATAACCATATATATCCTTCCTGAAATACATTTCCAAAAATGAAAAAATGAAAGCCACATTCAGATGGGCCAAGCAAGATTTAAAACAATGCATTACTATTGTGTCTTGAAGAGTAACTGACAGAGTAATGACATAGTGGCATTTCTAGAACAACTCTTCAGTATCAAAGCACACTTTCAAGATGCCAAATCCTTGTCCAATTCTTGTAAGGTCAACAGTCTTCAAATAATTGTCCCTTTCATAAGATGGGTGCTTTTATTGCATTATTTTAAAACATGTTTGCTTCCATTACTTATATAGAAACTGAAAAACATTCCTCACTCTAACAAGGCCCAGAGGCAATAGGAAGGATATCAAAGGTCAGAGAGTTGGATGTGAAGCGATTCCAAAGAGTTCACATGGTGTTTCATTTTAGCAAATTTCTTTAACTTCTAATTCAAACCATATCCGCAGGCTGGGGAAAAAGAGAGAGAAAATGGAGCTTCTTTAACTAAGTTCCCTGCCCCTTGTTAGACAAATCCTTGGTTTTCCCAAGTGTCGGTACTAATGAACAGTTACAAAAATTGCTTTGGTCCTTGTGTCTGCAATCAATTAGTTTTTTTTTTTTTTTTTTTTTTTCCTGAAAGGATAAAGTTTGATCCAGCATATTCTAAAATGCTACAAGACTGCCGGCAAGTTTCAAAGACACATCAGAGAGAACTCAACGGCCTGACCTGGAGACCAGGAGGATGACATTCTCATTAGGCAAGAGATGCTGGACTTTCTGCAGTAATGAGAAATGAAAGTCACCACTCTGCTCTAAAAGCAGGGGCTATTTACCCCTGACCTGACACACTTCTCGAAGCTCTCACAATAAAGGCACCCAGCATCCTCTTACTGTTTCACCATTTACCAAGTATTTTTACATACTCTTTTGAAGTTACATACTCTCTTGAAGTTAGAAATCTTAACACAACTGGAAAAATGTGGAAAGTAAAGCTCAGAAAGCTTAGAATCCCTCAAATATGGTAGAACTATTAATAGAACTAAGAAACCTTTTGACCGAACACCCTCATTGTCTGACCTTGGTTCTCATGACGAAAGTTCCTTAATTTCAAGTAAAAAAACACTCTAAAGATATGGCCTCCAACCAAAATGAGGGAAACTCATCCTTTCCTGGGACTGTATTTAAGCTGCTTTAATAAGAGGTAGTTTAATAAAAAATAAGGATTGCTTCAATAAAGGAGATGTCCACATTACTATCAGTTTCCAATTTTCCACTTTGAAATGACCTGAGGACAGAGATCCTGGTAACCTCAGCATCAACATCAGTAAATATTTTATATTATCCAAAAAAAATCTGAATAATTTCAAGTTTCTTTTATTTTTTTATTCCCTTATAAAATCACTATTCACTTTAAATAGATCACTGTGTCTTTAAATCCTGGCTTTGTTTGTAGAGTGTTCCAAATATGATAGAGAAAACTTAGTTTTATAAAAACATCACAATCTAGCCACTTAGGCCATGACATTAATTGGTCTACAATGCTATTTGGGGAATATTTATAGGGAGTATTTTAATAAAATCAATGTTGCTGCCTATATTTAATACTGGTGAAATCACAAGTGTGATTAAGCCATTGTATATATATTTTTATTTCTATTCTGCCATATTTGAAACCAACCCCCAAGGTAAGACAGGAAAAGAGATAAGATTCAAGTATGACAATTGCACGGATAATAAGTTAAATTGAGTTTTGGGGATAAAATATCTACTGTCACTAAATTAATTATTGTGCCCTGAAGTTGTACAGAGAAGAAGACTTATAATTAAGGTATATTTTGGCCATCTATGTTATACCTTCCCATGGCCAATTTTTGTGAAAAAAGGAAAAAAGACTTTGCTGGATACCCTCATTTCCTAACTGTCAACTCACTGTAAATGTCTTAAAATATGGAATCTAGCATATATATTCTGTTCAAAATATGCCTTTTTGAGTAGCTGAAACTTTTGGTCTTTAAGCTCAATGTTCTTATGTTGATCCTGATCTTTCTTAACCTTTCTAGAATGTAACTCCTACCTTCAGCCTGATCCTCTTTCCACATGTGGCCATCCCTCCACCTCCTCTGTCCTTTATCCTTTTTGGCTCTCAGTATTCTCCCTCCCAGGGCAATCCTATGGTATCACTCTTCTCCTCACCCTTCCAAAACTCCACTCCCTCGTTTTCAGCAGCCTCCTAAGACATCTCCACCAGTGCTCCCTCCAGTATTCCAGATGTCCAAATATGTCCTGAGACGGGCTCACTGCTACAAAAGGACTGCTTTGAAGAATAAGACAAATTATCAAGATTGATGTAAAAGTGAGCAATGCAAAGATCGTAGAAGTTAAAAAAAAAAAAAAAGCAACTACAGGACAAAGGAAAAAGGCCTTTTTATGTGAAAAACATCTGAACTTTTGGTGAACTCCAACCTTAATAAGCTAATGGTGAAGAGGTACTTGTTGAAACCTTAACGCAGTCTTAGGGAGGTCACTGATAAAGGGCTATAATAAAATTAGTGAACTTTCAGATCCTAACATTGCTTACAGTATTTTGTACATTTCTGTGCCACAATTTTAAGAACCATATCAACAAAATACAAGAATGTTGAAGAATATGAAAGTTATAACATTTAAGCAACAGTCGATAAAAGATAATCCTAGGGATTTCATACTTAATCTGAGCTCTTCCTGTAATAGAGTGGGAACATAGGCCAAGAAACCTCAGGTGAGCTTGGCAAGGTGCCACAATCCTGCTGGTGGAGCTGCAATAGAACCACATCCTTGAACTGCCAGTCCAAAACCCAATCTCACTGGTGCAAAGGGAAAACATGCCTTTGAAAAATTCTGTCTGTTCTCTAGTTTAAAAATATGGAAATTACTGTTGTTTGCCTTAAGGGAAAGAAAAACATAAGAGATCTGAAGAAATGAGATATAAGATTAAGCCATGAAATGCAGATAAATCATGCATATTCTCTTTCAAGAAAGTTCCCATCTCTTCTGCAGTTTATAGAACAAAGTAATTTTATTAAGGTTTTATGGAAAGGTCACTATTGCATTTCTGTAATATTAAAATCTATCTTAGCATACAGAAATCCCTCATGAGCCTGAAATATTAGTTCAAGACTAAGTTTATTAAGGTTTTGGCATGACTCGATATTAACTTTCTCAAAATATTACAACCATTTTCAAATCAGATAAGCAGTGGGATATAAAACTGTGGCTCATAAAAATAAAATCAAGAAAATTGAATCATTGCTTATTAGTTCTTAGAGATTAACTCTATACTTTAAAATTGTGAGGGAGCTTATCAAAACAGTTCATTCTGTATTGGTACTTTCATTTCACAAAAGAATCAGACAGAAACATGGTTAAGGTCTTTGTAGCACATATCAAAGTAAACTGATATTTTAAGACAAATTCAGTTCAAGTGCCAGTAATAACTTTAGTTATCTTCATAATCCCTTCTGTTTCCTAATACTTTCATCCATGACTTGAGTGATGATTAAACAGAGAAATGCCTGGTATGTCAGTACTTGAGTCAGCTGAGTCTGATACCTGAAGTTTTCTAACTCATATATTCCAGAAAACATATAAAGTTTATCTGACAGAATCAGATAGCAGACACCTGTTACTTGGCAATGTATGAATTTATTGTCATGATTTTTTTTAAATAAAATGTACATTGTTAACAAACATGCTGAAAAATTATGATGCTCCCTGGTGAGGAAAAAACAAACAAACAAAAAAACACTACCTGAAATTCACAGAGCACCCACTATCTCAAAAGATCACTCATAAATATGGTATTCTTTGACTCACAGACTAGAGACCTGGCAAGAGATTGAAGAAGTTGTTTGGCTCACAGCCAGGTGTCCAGGAAGGTGACCATGGAAGCCTTTCTGGTTATTTGACCATACAGATCCTAGGGGATGGAAAGTCTATACAAGGATACTGATGGCGCTTCAAAATTCCCTCCTACCAGATCTCAGGGCTCTTTCGTTCATTTAGTTCTCTGTAGACTTCAGCAGTTGATTAGAATCCTCTATCCATGAGGTCATGACTCAGAATGACCTCACTGGCGTGGTCTTAAAATAACTGTGAATCCCACTGTATGTTGTGGTTATATTTGAACCTAGATGTAGTACCTCAAGATACATTCTTAGTTCTCTGCAAAGTACTATGTCACATTCTTAAGCTTAAGTGATTGGCCACACAACTGGCATTTTCTCTCTTGGCCTCATGGAATAAAACACTGGTCCTGAACTATTCTTTGACAATGGGACAAAAGGCTTTAGGCCTGAAGAAATAGATGTAAACATTGAAGTAAAACCAGAAGCCAGAGAACCTTCCCTAATTATTACCTTCCAAACCTAAATCTGTCTCTTCCACTATACCCATAACCACCTCCTAATATGATAAACACATACTTCTTCAGCAAAACTTTTACAAAGAAGTGAAGGTTTATGGGTGGAGATATATCCCAAATGTGTTCATTATATTTTAGCCTATTTGATTATTGATAAACTACCTAATTGTAGGCATCTATGTCCAAGAATTTAAAAGTAGATGGAAAAACCCCTAAAACTCCTAAACTCCAGGCTAATTTCAAATACCCACCAACACACATACTTACACAAGATAATTCACATTTTCATGAGACACATGGATTCCTTTTAATGGCAAAGTGCACTCCATGTGAAAAGAACCAATTTTAAGACCTGCTTCAACCAATTACTGTGAAGCTGAAAGAGAATCCCACAAACTATATTTCAAGGAGTTTCCCCATCTGAAAACAGACATGCCTATAATGTCACTTTGCAGGAGGCTCCCAAGATAGAAAAGATGATGTCTATGCATTTATGGCATTGTTCTATTTCACAATAGACATGGACACTATTTTCACTGCTGTACAGCATTCTAACCCCTGCAAGCGAATGCTGGCCTTGACCCTGGTCTGACCGTTCACTTGCTACCTGGAGCCATATTTACTCTGGTCTTTAGTTTACCAGACAGTAGAATGCTCCATCAAGCTTTTCTAGGATCTAAAACAACTTTTTTGCTTATTTTGTTTATGGCCCCAAAGCATGCATTTGTTGATCATGTTATTTGCAAAGTTTTCTCCAGGAGAACTGTTTACTGGGTCACACAGAGTAGCAAATATCCTCTGTAATGTTTATTTACTTTCCTGAGAAAGAAGAACCTCAGAAAGCAGGTCTACATTGCAGTAATAAATAGGCATGTACCCAAGCATATCAATTTATCATAAAAGAGGGCCAAGATTTCCTATGAATTCTACTATGAGGAGAACTATACTATGCTAAAAAGAACTTAGTAAGTCAGGCTTTATTTAGTAAATCAGCCTTTATTTACTAAAGGCCACAGAAAGTAAAAATGATAATTCAATTTTTTCTTTGACTAAACAATGCACACCACAGCCCAGTATTAGTCACATGAAACCAATAAGTTGGCTGTAATCAAATTATCTTGAAAATAAACAAATGTGTTCATAACAAGGCTGGTTTGCCCTGGTTAAAATAATGCCATTATAAACTGACTATAATTACATTTTTAAAATGCTAAAAATTTCTAAATTGTTTACATTTATTATAATATGTTACTTTTGTAACAAATTTAAAAAAAAAACATTCCTAGCACACTTACACAGAAAGTTCCTTGTTTTTTGATGGTTTTCTTTGCAGAAAATGAGTTTGTAAAAATAACATATCTTCATGCAGGATGTTTTATCATGCTGAAAGTGAATGTTCTCCCCTCCCCTGGGCATCCTCTCATTTATAGTCCTGTGACATCAAGGCCATTGCAATTTAAATAACTGCTTTTTCATTTATAACATATAATGAGTTGGGTTTTATTGAAACAACTTAAGCAGAGCTCTAGACCTGGTTTAAAAACTAATCTTTTTGAGAACCTAAATTATAATAAAGCACTACATAAATATGGGACATGTTTTTTTAAAGGATTATATCTGGTAAAATGGCAAGAATTACCAGCAAACACTATATAGTCTATTTATCTTTGATCTATTTATCTATTTCCTGTGGAAGAAGGTATTTCTATACAGGTCATAGATACTGATGATTAGCAAACAGAGTCAATCTTGGAAGTAGATTTTTCACAGGGGGGACCAAGGTGAGAAATCCACTTAATGTTGGAGGAGAGGGACAAAAAAGATCATACATTTCCCTCTCCCCCATCTCTTTCTTCAAACCCATGTAATTCTCCATACCTTTGGTTCTTTACCCTTTCTTCATAAGGCTCCTATCTCTCTTGGGATACAAGCCAATCTATACAACACGCTGTAAGACCTTACATAATCTAGCCTTATATCTCTCTCCATTCATCTCCTATTCCTTTCCCATGCTCAATTGACTCTAACCACATGGACTTCCTCCTGTACCTCATAGAGGCCACTTGCAATTCTGCCTCAGGGCCTTTGCATTTACCATTACCTCAGTTTAGACCATTCTTCCCTAAATATCGGCATGGCTCACTGCCTGCAGATCATAGTATAAATGTCACCATATCTAAGATGCTTTTCCTGGCCATTCAGAACAAAATGGCATCTCACCACCACCAGGATCTCTCTTTCTTGTTACCTCCTAGATTTTTCTATGTAACACACAACAACAACTTCATCTCTGATCCTTTATATATCTTGTTTGTGTTTTCCTCTACCAGAGTAGTGACTACATATATTTTGTTTTCTGCTGTGTCTCTGTCACACAAATATATGGGCCACGTAGTGGGTGCTCAATATAGACCTGTATAGAATGAATGAATGTGTCCCTCTTCTGACTTTTCTCAATGAAGGAATTAACAGAGGAATCCATACATGACAGTGGCCTTAAGTGTTGGTGACTCAGGGATAGAAAACAATTAAATGGAACATTAAAAAATATAATAGAAAGGGAATAAAGTAGGGCATTAGGGTTAAATATAGCCTCCTCCTTCTTTATCAAGGGATGATTTATTATTTCACTGTGTCCCTGCTAGACTAGATACTACACAGAATTCAATAGTGGATAAGACACAGACTCTATCCTAACAAACTCAAATCCAGCAGAGTAGGTAGACTATTCAACATAAGCAAAATAATATTTTACAGGAATTTAGAACCAGGAGAGATAATCCCTGCCCAGGAGAGAAAAGGGTAGAGAGGCCTCCTGGAGAAAGCTTCTGAGCTAGGCCATAAAGGATAAGAATTCTTATGTGAAATGCAACATGTAATGTTCGAGACTATAAATGATCAGCAGCAAGACAGCATCTTGCTTCTGAAACTTTAAAGTACTTCATAAAACCGTCCCCCAAACCCCACCTATTAGAAGATCAGCCTTCAGACACCTAAGAGTTGAAGATGGAAATTCATGGTATCTTTGAATATGGCTAACTCTGAAAGGCCTCAATGGATTTTGTCAAGGGAAAATAAGTGAAATAGAACTTTGTCATGTGAGACAAATGTAATACATAGAGGGCTTTATTTACTTGTCATCCTCCTTTGCATGCAGCCTCAGTTGGGGGCAGGGGTAGAAGGAGGAGCATGTATATGACTAGTTCAGGCCAATGGTTTCTGCCTGAAGATAAAGTGTGTCCCTTCTGGGGGGATATATTTACCACTCCTTCTCCAGGCATGGTAGACCATTTCCAAGCATGACCAGAAAGTCTTCCCCTCCCTTGATCACACTCCTTTGTAATATGACTACACAGCTTCTCCCATCAAGATATGAAGACTTTCGTTCCACATGGATACTGAAAATGGGTTTTAGACATGTGACTTGCTTTGAAACAAATCAGAGGCATGAAAAGTACTTGTACATTGGGGTTTCCTTCTTGTTCTCTTTGAAACCCTGAGATTATCATGTTTAAAAGGTTAAGACAATCTACTGGAAGATGAGAGGCCACATAGAGAGAAGTCTCAGTCAATCCAGTCCTCCTGGCTGAGGCCCCAAATAAAGTGAGTGAGGCCATCCTAGGTTATCCAACCTGAGCCAAGCCAGCCATGGCCAGAAAAACCACTCAACAAATACAGAGAATGGTGAGAAATAAAACATGATTTAAAAAATTCTACAAAATTTGAGGGTGGTTTGTTACACAACAAAAGCTAACCTATATACCTGCTAAAATAGGCTGAATCGGATGACAGATCTCTGTGAGGCTCTAGTGAGTAAGTGGGCACTGTGATTGTGTTATATAAATGATATTATTGAAGAGTATTAAGGAGATACAGGGAAGAAGAGAGGAAATCCAAAATAAAAAGGCAGGGAGAGGAAGCAATTAGAAACTTGCAAAGCAGTCCAGGGTGTGAGTATGGGGGTATAATAAAATTAAAGCAAACCATCTGTGACTCTGAAGTACATAAAACTGTAACATCACTTTTCTGGATGACATGAATTATTGTGAACACAAATACGTCAACCTTCTTGTGAGCAACCTGACAGAGAAATGTTTATATCCTATTTTTCTCTGAATCTCTCCTACCTACTTTTCTAAAGCCTATACCTAGAAGAGAGACTGGTACTATCACAGATGATTAGAGAATCTTTGATGAAGAAGTGAATAACTGAATGAGGAAAGGAATGCCTTGGTCATCATGCCCTGTGATAACAAAGTTGTGTGTCTACATTTTGTTCTATATCTCTTTTGATGCCGGGCTTTGCTTTCTCCAAAACTGTTCCTGTTTATAGCTCCTACTGTCTTCAGAGGAAGGAACAAGGGAAAGATTATGTGATATATAAGAATCAGTAGGCTCTGAGTGAGGGCAGCTGGATTTTATAATAGCATTTTATAGCAGGATCTGTATACTAGCCATGTACAACATTTGGCTGTATTTTTCACTTCTGGATGTTTTACTTTTTGTTTAACTTGGATAGCTGATATTATTAGTAAGTTGATATCTAGATAAATAAAGTAGTCATGGAATATTTATTGAAATTTTAGAGTGTGTTTAATTCTTCAATGCCAATTTTTTTTCAATTAAACTAAATAAGAAGGAAAGGTATCAGCCATCTAACCACAGACAATTTTCCAGGGTACCTAAAATATAACGTATTCCCAATTTAATTTTGCAAAATCATTCAGCTCCACATTTCAAACTAAATACAAACTATCATTTTAAATATAAAACCTACATGTTTTAGCAGTTTTAGGTAATAAAATGTTATATGATAAACCTAAGATTAAAACATTTTAGCATAGAATTGTGTTATACCTATTTTGCTTTACAGTTCAGTTGAATTACTTTGAAACTCTGATTTGGAGTGTTTTCATTCCATCATTTTAACCTAATATACCATGACTTATTTTAAATATTTTAATATGCCTAGCCTACAGACCTGGCTCATTGTAAGAAAAATATTGTTCCAAAATTTTATTTTACATGCATAATATCACTTGCTAATTAACAGATTATTAATAGCAACATTTTAAAGTGATTAAACTGCTTCTAATACTGCATTCTAAAATGTTCTTTCACATTGAATCTGTATAGAGACTTTATGTGATGGTCCTATTATTGTGTCTGTTTTGCAGATAGGGAAATTAAGCCCTCAAGCAATTAAATCACTTTCCAAAGTCACAAAGCTACTAAATGGTGAAGCCAATATTTGAATAAGGTAGCCTCATCCCAGGGTTAGTATACTTAACTGTTAAGAAATTCTGCTCTCTCTCAAAAATTTAATAGAACGATTCTTTGAAAAAGTGAAGTTCCTAAGAAAGTTTCAAGCATGATTTAATATGGGAAACTAATTCCAGAGAAACTTTCAAAACAGTATTTATTACATAAATGTGGTATACCTCTTTTTTTTTTTTTTTTTTTTTTTTTGTAGCAAATGTTTCTTTGCCCTAAGCTAAGAGTCTCCTTCCTGTCTCCTTCCTTTGCTGAACTATAATACAAATATGCCTCCAGGCACTGTTATTATGAACACATGTTCGGCATACAGAACCACATTTCTGATACACTACTTTCTGCTGGGATTTATGCTGGATTTAATAGCTGGATTTACTTCAGCATGCTCAGTAAGGACCGTATCTCCCTCCAATTCAGTATTTCCTCACCAAGTGAAATTTCACAAAGAAAAGACGCGACCAAAGACAAGAAGAGCTGATGCAAAGCAGGCTAGGTTCATAGTACAAAATCAATAAGTCACAAACATAGGTGTTTGGCAACACTAAAAATCCAAGCAAGGCAGGCATCAGTTTTCTTGCCATTTTTCTTCCTAAGGAGAATGCTTTCCTGTTTGCTAACTTCAACTAACAGGATGAGAAACCCAGTGAAATTAGGACAGAGACACCCACCTCCTTTTTTTCCCTTCCTTTCTCCCCTGCCATTCCATCTTTCAGATCGAAGTGGAGAACACAATATCTTTGTCCTTTGATAGGTCTTCCTGCCTTCTCTTCCCAACTTGGAAATCCAATGCGAAGAGCCAGTGTTTTGAAACTTTACCCACAATCAAAATTCTGCAGGAAATGGGAGGAGTACCAAAGGGCTTAGAAATTCAACGGATCTCCTTTCCAGAGGCCAGAAGGTCAGTGGCCCACTCAGATTAAACTTCTCAGGGGATATGACCTAAGCACCTTATTAATCTCTATTCCTAGAAACCCCACAGCCCCTCTTCTAGTCAGAAGGCAGCTTTTTATGCAAGAGTCTTTTGGCTTCTAGCAACTGAACAAGTCAGTCCCCATCTTGGCTTATTACAAGTGCCTTGGCTTTACCATTTGTGAAATACAAAAAGGGTTGGCTGGCCAACAGCTAGTCTGTTCATAGCAATGGAAAACATGAAACACCCTAAACTCCAGCAATAGGGTGGGGTAAAGTCAACTATGACAAAGCCAAATGGCTGAACAGTATAAGGCCATTAAATGTGACGATTCCAAAGAGCCTTTCATAACGTGGGTAGGTGCTGGTAGTATTATTTTAAATGAAAAGGCAGAATGCAATACATTATTTCAACTACTCAGAGGCACAGAAACAAAATGCAAAAGACTTGAAGGAAAATACTCAAACGTTAGCCAGTGGTTTCACTGGAGTGAAGGTCAGCATTTTTTTCCTTTTTCAACTTTTATGTACGGTCTAATTTTTAAAATATCTTACTTGGATTTAAAAAATAATCTTCAAGGAAGATTAAAATGATGATGAACTCTTTGGAAGTAAGTCAATTATTGATACCTATAAAATATCTTTCATATCTCAAATTTGAGCTGAATTTCCTGCTAGTCACTCTTCTATTTTCCCTATTGTTCTCTCTGGCTAAAATGAATCTTCTATTCCTACCTATCTCCCCATCTTCCAATCCTGTCTGTCC